>NC_090436.1:1010053548-1010759548 GCF_031143425.1 Pleurodeles waltl | reverse complement strand
CCATGTTGTGAAAACTGCTGAGATCTGGTGTGGGAAAACTCATACACTTTTCCCACAACCATCTGGAGATGAGTTGCCTTCGAATTGTGTACACTACTGACTGTTGTCCAGCACAATATGCATCCCTGCAGTGCTATAGCCTCAATATATATATCTGAAGGGTAGAGAAGCACCCATGGTGCATGTGTCACCTACATGAGCCCCCTAGAGACCTCTAAAGAAATAACCCACATCGGTACCATCTTGTAAGTGTCAGCTATATGCGGCACAACGTGCTGTCAATAGCTCTGTGACAAAGTAGTTGTCAACAGGCATGCTATGTACATAAACAGCTGCCTTGACACCTATCATGATAGACATCAATGAACATGTGGCTCGCCATTCCAATTCCTAATACTCACAATTCCATGCCAGCACACATTACCCTTGTGCTACAAGCAAGCCATTCTTATTGCACAACATTCCAACAGACATGATGTCACCATCCATTCTCCAAAGATATCTCCAATGATATCATATCATTGGTCAGGCAAAACCATTATTCATGCCATTCCACAAATCAAACTGACTTGCACTAAACCCTGGATTGGCACATAGGACGCACAAGATGGCCCTTACTGGTTTCATTGTGGTCTTCAAATCAGGCCTCCTATCCATCGGTGTAGGGTGGAGGTCCACCTGCAAGACATGAATGAAAAACATTGCTTAGTGAAATTTGTACATATCAATTAATGGACGTCATCCTAGTGGCAGATCAGAGCAACTGACAAACATCTATGATCAGTCAATCACACATAGGTGGTCATTCTGACCGCGGCGGTAAAAGGCGCCTACCGCCGGTCAGAAATCCTCCATAATTCCGCCGCGGTAATCCGCCACGGTCATTCTGACCCGCAGCAGCCAAACCTCCGAAAATCCGACAGCCACAACAGACCGCCAGACCAGCGGTCGGCGGAAAAGTGGAGGTGACCAAACCTCCACCGTCACGCCAACAGAAATACGCCCATGCCATTACGACCCACGAATCCACGCGGCGGTCTTTCAAACGCGGTTTTCCATTGGCGGTACACCCCGCCGCGGTCAGAATACACCCAAACGAACAAAACTCAGCCACATTGGACGATTTGAATTCCACACACCTGATACACATACACACACCACTCCCACACACACAATACAATATAAAACACACACCCACATCACCCACAAACCCCTTCGACCAAAATCCAAAAAGAAGCACTGAGAGACACAGCAGCGATCACAGAACACCATCACACAGAGGCACACTACACCATCACCCACACAATATCCACACACAAAACAACACACACCACCACACTCAACACACTTAACTACACATACTCCACCCCACACATCATACACAACACTCCATGGCACCCCAAAGACACCCCCGCTTCTCAGACGAAGAACTCAGGGTCATGGTGGTTGAAATCGTCCGGGTAGAGCCCCAGCTCTTCGGCACACAGGTCCAATACACCAGCATTGCCCGGAGGACGGAGCTATGGCAGAGGATTGTCGACAGGGTCAACGCTGTGGGACAGCACCCCAGAAATCGGGAAGACATCAGGAAGCGATGGAACGACCTACGGGGGAAGGTGCGTTCCATGGTATCCAGGCACAACATCGCCGTGCAGAAGACTGGCGGAGGACCCCCACCTCAACCCCCACAATTTACAACATGGGAGGAGGAAGTCTTGAACATCCTGCATCCTGACGGCCTCGCAGGAGTCGGCGGAGGAATGGATTCTGGTAAGTTGAAGCTTCAATACTGCTTCCCCCCCACCTGCATGCCAAATCATACCCCAACCCTCACCCCCATCCTCGAACCCCACCCTCACCCCCACCCCCATCCTCACCCCCACCCTCACCCCCACCACCATCCTCACCCCCACCACCATCCTCACCCCCACCCCCAGCACACCTATTCCCTGCCAATGTCTCACCATCACAACCCACACATCCCAAAACCTAGGCCTGCATGCGTCCACTAAGCATGGACACCCATCACCAAAGCATGCCCAATGCAAATACACATCCCCCCCACAAGCCACCCTCACCAAAGCCCCCACACACGAATGCCAGCACTTGGGGACACGGGAACCCACAGATACACCCATATGGCACACATTGAAACTATAACCATACCTCTATACCCCTGCAGGACCCGACCGCCAACACACCGCCACGGAGGGCCCAGAATTCTCCACACCCCCCACCCAAGAGGCCGTCAGCGATGACAGCAGCTCTGTCGACCTGGACACTGATGACCAGCCCGGACCATCGGGGACCTCTGGACAGTCGGTTCCCCTCAGACAGCCACAGGCCACTACAGACCCAAACCCCTCCGGGAACACCAGCACAGCTCCCACCCAGCGGGCCCATGCCTCTGTCTCCAGGGCGCGTCAAGCAGCGGTGTGTCTACCACTACAGGGCACCCAGGATAACCCACCACCCCAACAACAACAGGGACCTGGGGGCAGTGGTAGTGGGCACACCGGCCAGGGGGCAGAGGCCCAGCGAAACAGGGGAACTGGGAGGGCAGCTGTGCGACAGGGGGGGGACGGGCCCAGGGAACCCACTCTCCACGAGGCCCTCACCACCATCATGGGAGCATACAACCGCTCCCAGGAGACGATGGCGACGGTACTGGCCAGGTTCCAGGAGATCCAGGTACTGCAGGAGGAACACTATCGGGGGTACAGGGAGGACATCAGAGCCCTCACCTCCACCCTGGTTACCATGGTAGGGCTGCTGCAGGAACTCATCAACACCAGGACGGACACTCAACAACAACAAAGGGCCCCTGCCACTAGCCTGGACCAAGAACAGCCAACCACCTCCGCCGGCGCTAGTGGACAGGAGGCCCCCGCACAACAGCAGCCCACCAGACCCCCACCTCCTGCAGGAGAAGAACCACCCCGCAAGAGGGCCCTGAGATCTCGCAAGAAGACAGAGTAGGATGTCAAGACCCCCGCCAGCAAAGGATACCACCTGATGTCATCCCACTGTCCCACATTGTCACCCTGTCCATCCTTGAACTGCCCATGCTCCATCTCTCCACAGGCCTATGGACAATGCACCTGTGTGACTGTTACTCTGGACTCTGCCATGGACATTCCTTCACCATAGCCCCCACCCACTTGAAACCACCCATCCCATTTTGAGCACTGAAATAAACACCTATTTTGCACAAAACTATCTGGAGTCTGGCTGTGATTTCAAAATATTGTAATTGACATGACAGTGCAAATATGTCCTTGTACATAGTCAAGTCAACAAACAGCTGCCACAAAGCTGTAGTCCATGGGGAAACGAAGCACAGGACTCGTAGTGGGGACCCCAGATCTGAAATAGGGAGGGAAAAGCCACAACTCAGTCATCATACACTGGGGCAAATAGACAGGCAGCAGAGATGCAGGAGAGTAGTTCACATTTACTAAATTATGTTTGAATTGTTACCTGTGTCCTATTGGAAGTACTGTTCAATGATTCTGTCCCTGTTGTCTGTTTCAGCCCCGTCGTCTTCCTCCTCGTCACTCTCCACAGGTTCCACAGCTGCCACAACACCACCGTCTCGACCATCCTCCTGCAGGAAAGGCACCTGGCGGCGCAAAGCCAGGTTGTGAAGCATGCAGCAGGCCACGATGATGTGACACACCTTCTTAGGTGAGTACATTAGTGATCCACCTGTCATATGCAGGCACCGAAACCTGGCCTTTAGGAGGCCGAAGGTGCGTTCGTTCACCCTCCTAGTACGCCCATGGGCCTCATTGTACCGTTCCTCTGCCCTGGTCCGGGGATTCCTTACTGGGGTCAGTAGCCACGACAGGTTGGGGTACCCAGAGTCCCCCAATAGCCATACACGGTGTCTCTCTAGCTGTTCCATCAGGTAAGGGATGCTGCTATTCCTTAGGATGTAGGCGTCATGCACTGACCCAGGGAATTTGGCATTTACATGCGAGATGTACTGGTCAGCCAAACACACCACCTGGATGTTCATGGAATGGTAACTTTTTCTGTTCCTGTACACCTGCTCCCTGTCTCTTGGGGGAACCAAAGCCACATGGGTCCCATCAATGGCACCAATGACGTTGGGAATATGTCCAAGGGCATAGAAATCACCCTTCACTGTAGCCAATTCGCCCACCTCAGGGAAAAGGATGTAGCTCCTCATGTATTTCATCAGGGCAGACAACACTCTGGATAACACCTTCGAAAACATGGGCTGAGACATCCCAGAAGCAATTCCCACTGTTGTCTGAAATGACCCACTTGCCAAGAAATGGAGTACTGACAGGACTTGCACCAGAGGGGGAATCCCTGTGGGTTGGCGGATGGGGGACATCAGGTCGGGCTCCAGCTGGGCACACATTTCATGTATAGTGGCACGGTCAAGCCGGTAGGTCAGGATAATGTGGCGTGCTTCCATTGTCGACAGGTCCACCAGCGGTCTGTACACGGGAAGATTCCTCCTTCTCCTCGCCAAACCCAGCGGACGGTGCCTAGGAAGGACAACATGGAGCACACAGTCAAGCAACCCACAGGTACGTACTCACAGCTTGCACAGTAAACGATTCTCTATGCAGTGAATGGCGTGTATGAGTGGCTATGCAAGGCCTAGGCCTGTGTGACGCAGTTGAAATTGAGCCATGTGGACCCTCGAAATGGCGGCTGCCTGACCTGTGAAGTGTGACAATGGGATGTGAGGTCAATGCGCTGGCGTGGCACACCGCGGCGGTAGGCGGTCGAAGACCGCAGCGCGAAGCCGCATTGGTTAACATTGAAGCCTATGGGTTTCAGGAGCCAATGGCGAAGGGCGCCGGCGGTGGCGGTACGCACCGCTGCGGTACGCACCGCCGCGGCCGTGACCGTCATTTTCTATCTACTTATTCACTCGCGACTTGAACTTTCACAGGAGAGGACCTATACTGCAAGTGTTGCTGTGACCTCGGTCTGGAAGGGACAATGGCTGCTGCGCCTGGGGAAAGGGCCCCTGCCTTCACTGGAGAAGAGTTGGAGAAACTTGTGGATGGGGTCCTCCCCCAGTATGCGCTACTCTACGGTCCTCCAGACCAACAAGTGAGTTTAATTCAATATGGATTTGGGGCCACTGGCTTGCTTGGGGGCCTGGCGGGGGGCCTGGCGGGGATGGGGGGCATGTTGGGCCTGGCGGGGGGCCTGGCGGGGGGCATGGCGGGGATGGGGGGCATGTTGGGCCTGGCGGGGGGCCTGGCGGGGGGCATGGCGGGGATGGGGGGCATGTTGGGCCTGGCGGGGGCCTGGCGGGGGGCCTGGCGGGGGCCTGGCGGGGGACATGGCGGGGATGGGGGGCATATTGGGCCTGGCGGGGGGCCTGGCGGTGGGCATGGCGGGGATGGGGGGCATGTTGGGCCTGGCGGGGGGCCTGGCGGGGGCATGGCGGGGATGGGGGGCATGTTGGGCCTGGCGGGGAGCCTGGCGGTGGGCATGGCGGGGATGGGGGGCATGTTGGGCCTGGCGGGGGGCCTGGCGGGGGGCATGGCGGGGATGGGGGGCATGTTGGGCCTGGCGGGGGGCCTGGCGGGGGGCATGGCGGGGATGGGGGGCATGTTGGGCCTGGCGGGGGGCATGGCGGGGGGCCTGGTGGGGATGGGGGGCGTTGGGCCACTGGCAACGAAGATGCAGACAAACTTGAACGTCGTATTTCTCCCTCCCTGTACGTGTCACATAGGTCCGCGCCCATGAGAAGATCGGGATTTGGCGTGCCATCGCCAAGGAAGTCCGGACCCTGGGGGTCCACCATCGACGGGGCACCCACTGCCGCAAGAGGTGGGAGGACATCCGCCGCGGGACCAAGAAGACCGCCGAGTCTCTGCTGGGGATGGCCTCCCAACGTAGGCGGGGTGCCTGCCGTCAACTGACCCCCCTGATGTTCCGGATCCTGGCGGTGGCCTACCCTGATTTGGATGGGCGCGTGAGGGCAGCACAGCAGACACAAGGGGGTGAGTACACGCATAATCTACTCTGTTGTCGCGCAGTGGAGGTGTCTGGGTGGGGGAGGAGGGCTGTGGGTCCCCCTAGGCCAGGGCGATATCTGTAGGCTGGGCACCCCCGTAAGCCCCTGTGTCCCCAGCCACCACCCTCAGTAGTGTGTCAGTACAGCCATCCCTGGGCCGTGTCATCCATGGGTGCAGTTGTCAACTCTAGGCGTGTAGGGCATGTTCCACGGAATGCGTAGCGGACCCCAAGTGCGCAACTTAGTGCAGGGGGCATCTGTGTCTGTCATGTCCGCTAACTGTACCGGTGATCCATGTACTCAAAATCTCTTTATTTCTCTCCCCCCCCCCTTTTTGTTTGTCTTTCTGTGCTTGTGTGCATCAGCATCATCAGGCGGAGGAGAAGTGGCATCGGGGCAGGAGGGAGCTGCATCTCACATGGCCCAGGAGGGCCATGCCACAGAGTCTGACTGGACCAGTGAGACGGAGGGCGAGGGGAGCTCCACAACGGGGACGACTGGACCCTGCAGCGACACAGACACGTCCTCGGAAGGGAGCTCCCTTGCGGGGGGGGCAACATCCGTGCCCCCCGCCATTACAGGTACAGCCGCCACCCAGCGCACCAACTCCGCCCTCCCAGCAGCCCCTCAGCGTTCGCCCCGTGCCCGCTCTGCCAGGAAGCCGGGCATCTCCTTCGCCCTAGGCACCTCAGGCCCTGCCCCTGTTACCCCCGCTGCCCTCAGTGAGGAGGTCATTGACCTCCTCCGAACGCTCATTGTTGGGCAGACTACCCTTTTGAATGCCATCCAGGGGGTGGAGAGGGAGGTTCATCGCAGCAATGCGTACCTGGAGGGCATTCATTCGGGTCAGGCTGCCCATCAACGATCGTTCCAGGCTCTGGCCTCAGCACTGACAGCAGCCATTGTCCCTGTCTCCTGCCTCCCTCTACTAACTCCCTCCTCCCAGTCTCCTGTTCCTCTGCCTGTCCCACCCACACCATCAGACCAGCCTGCACACACCTCAACACCCAAGAGCAGCTCATCCAAACATAGGCACCACAGATCACGCAGACATTCACACAAGCAACATTCCGATGCAGACATGCCAACAGTCACTTCCACCTCTGTGACCCCCACCTCCTTGTCTCCCTCCCTGTGACGTCTACACTCACACCTTCATTCACCTCACCATCAGCCAGTGTTTCCATCACCAGCACACCCACCAGAACAGTCCGCACACGTGCAGTCACCACCCCCACTGCCATTTACACGTCCCCTGTGTCCTCTCCCACTGTGTCTGTCACCCCCTCTTCCACACCACACAAACGCAGCCACCCACCCACCCAACAGCCATCCACCTCACGACAGCCTATCCCTCCTGCACCTGCACCCAACGACAGCAAACGTGACTCACCTACAACCACATCCTCTCCCTCCACTCCCATTCCCACTGTACCTATCACTCTCCATTGTCCCAAGAAAATCTATCTCTCTACTGCTACCTTCTTTCCTGACCCTGAGCCCCCCCCTCCTTCTCGTCGGGGTAAAAAGAGCACCTCAGCCACCACCAGCCCTGCAGCCCCCTTGACAAGGGTGCAGGGGTATTGGAGCCCACCAGCCCGCATGTCTGGATCTTCGCCCAGCAGCAAGGGGACAGGCAGCCCACCCCCTGGGAAGAGGAGCAGAAGGCGGAAGGGCCGCCGCAGGAGCCCGGGTTCTATATCCCCCCAGGACACTAGCCAGCCACCGTCAACAGCCACAGCTCCAAAGGGAGGAAAGGGCCACAGACTCCCGACTAAGGAGGGCAAGGGCAGCAAGGCAGAGAAGGCAGGCAGCAGGCCTGCTGCCCATGGAGGACCCGTCACAGCTGCCCAGGAGGAGCCCACAACCCCCATAGCCGCTGCCCAGGGAGGAACCGTCACAGCTGCCCAGGGAGAGCCCACCACCCCCATAGCCGCTGCCCAGGGAGGACCCAGCCCAGCTGGCCAGGAGGGCCCCACCACCCACAGCCTAGGTGGGCATTGAAGGAGCACCATCCCCGCTGCCCAGGAGGGCACCACCAGGCAATGAGCAGTTGGCCAAAGAATGGCCGCCGTCTCCAGCACCGCTCCGCTGGGGACCGCCGTCTCAAGAACCGCTGAACTGGGCCCTTCAAGGCAAGAACCGCTGAACTGGGCCCTTCAAGGCAAGAACCGCTGAACTGGGCCCTTCAAGGCAAGAACCGCTGAACTGGGCCCTTCAAGGCAAGAACCGCTGAACTGGGCCCCACCGTCTCCAGCACCGCTCCGCTGGGGACCGCCGTCTCAAGAACCGCTGAACTGGGCCCTTCAAGGCAAGAACCGCTGAACTGGGCCCGCCGGCTCCAGCACCGCTCCGCTGGGGACCGCTGTCTCAAGAACCGCTGAACTGGGCCCTTCAAGGCAAGAACCGCTGAACTGGGCCCTTCAAGGCAAGAACCGCTGAACTGGGCCCTTCAAGGCAAGAACCGCTGAACTGGGCCCCGCCGGCTCCAGCACCGCTCCGCTGGGGACCACCGTCTCAAGAACCGCTGAACTGGGCCCTTCAAGGCAAGAACCGCTGAACTGGGCCCTTCAAGGCAAGAACCGCTGAACTGGGCCCCGCCGGCTCCAGCACCGCTCCGCTGGGGACCGCCGTCTCAAGAACCGCTGAACTGGGCCCTTCAAGGCAAGAACCGCTGAACTGGGCCCTTCAAGGCAAGAACCGCTGAACTGGGCCCCGCCGGCTCCAGCACCGCTCCGCTGGGGACCGCCGTCTCAAGAACCGCTGAACTGGGCCCTTCAAGGCAAGAACCGCTGAACTGGGCCCTTCAAGGCAAGAACCGCTGAACTGGGCCCTTCAAGGCAAGAACCGCTGGCCCTTTGGCAGACGTGGCAGGGCAGGATCTGTCTCGGGCAGGGCTGCAGGATGTCCTCTGGCCAACATGCCTCCTCCAGTGGCAGTGGAGTCTGTTATGGACTGTTTGGACTGTGGCTTTGCACTCCCCAGGATGGCCCAGTGGGCAGGCCACCCACTGTATGGACTGTATGGACTGTGGCTTTGCTCTCCCCAGGATGGCCCAGTGGGCAGGCCGCCCACTGTATGGACTGTATGGACTGTGGCTTTGCTCTCCCCAGGATGGCCCAGTGGGCAGGCCACCCACTGTATGGACTGTATGGACTGTGGCTTTGCACTCCCCAGGATGGCCCAGTGGGCAGGCCACCTACTGTATGGACTGTATGGACTGTATGGACTGTGGCTTTGCTCTCCCCAGGATGGCCCAGTGGGCAGGCCACCCACTGTATGGACTGTATGGACTGTGGCTTTGCACTCCCCAGGATGGCCCAGTGGGCAGGCCACCCACTGTATGGACTGTATGGACTGTGGCTTTGCACTCCCCAGGATGGCCCAGTGGGCAGGCCACCCACTGTATGGACTGTATGGACTGTGGCTTTGCTCTCCCCAGAATGGGCCAGTGGTCATGGAGTCCCCTCGTGGATCTGGCGTCGTGTACTCAAGTGGCTGAGGTGCCCCCCCTTCCCTTCCCCCTGAGGTGCCTGTCCTTTTTTCTTTCTGATGCCCCTGCAGTGTTCTCTCCGTGGATTTCTTGTCGTATGACTTGGCCTTGCCCCTTTGCTCAGGACCCCTGTGGTCCACGGACAGTGGTTGGACTACATATAGTTGATGTATATATTTTGTACATAGTTTATTTATTTATTTGGATTACTGCTGTCCATTTTTCAATATATCTGCCCGTTTAGGATCTCTTTTTTTGGTCTTTGCATTATTTCGGAGGGGGGGGTTTGTGGGTTGTGACAGTGATCTGTGGGAATGCATTGATGTGTGTGTTGTAGTGGGTGTGGGTGGGTGGGTGTGTGCCGGTAATCTTTTCCCTCCCCTGTGTCGTAGGTGCAGTACTCACCGATGTCTTCCGCGCCGCCGGGCGTGCTCCTGGTACAGGAGCAGGTATAGGAGTGCGGGGATGACCTGTAACTCGGGTTCCATACTGCCGTAATCTCGCGTGGAGTATGTGGAGGTGAGCGTTTTCCCGTTCGTAGTCTGTTTCCGCCGTGTTTTTATCGGCGGTGCTCCCGCCCCGGAAAAGGTTGCGGATTGGTGGGTCGTGATAGGGTGGGCGGTACATTGTCTGCCGCCTGGCTGTTGGCGGTGACCGCCGCGCTGTTTGTTTGTTCCGCCGTGGCGGTCGGAGTGTTAATGCGGCGGGCTGTGTTGGCGGTTCCCGCCAGGGTCAGAATTGCATATTTTGGACCGCCGGCCTGTTGGCGGGTTGGCCGCCGCTTTATCACCGACCGCCAGGGTCAGAATGACCCCCATAGTCTCAGATAATGTAGGCCCACACATCTACAAACCATCACTTTCCCAGACACTCCTGTGGTGCTATTCACTGCACTGTTCATGCATGTCATGCAGGTGTTTGTTAGCTCCACACCTCCATGACCATATGGGACTGCATGGCACTGTATACTGCATCTGAGGGGCATGTGATGGTTGTTGCAGTGGCTATCCCATTTTGACACCCATGGCATATGAGCCTGCCCCAGATGTTGTAGACATCTAGGCCCATATTTATACTTTTTGACGCAAAACTGCGCTAACGCAGTTTTGTGCCCAAAAAATTAGCGCCGGCTAACGCCATTCTGAAGCGCCATGTGGGCGCCGTATTTATTGAATGACGTTAGCCGGCGTTAGCCGCCGGCGCCGACTGGTGTGCGTTAAAAACAACGACGTACACCAGGCAGCGCCGGCGTAGGGGAAAATGGAGCTTGGGCGTCAAGAAATGGGGCAAGTCAGGTTGAGGCAATTATTTTCACCTCAACCCGATTTGCGCCATTTATTTTCACTCCCAACCCCCATAGAAATGACTCCTGTCTTAGCAAAGACAGGAGTCATGCCCCCTTGCCCAATGGCCATGCCCAGGGGACTTCTGTCCCCTGGGCATGGTCATTGGGCATAGTGGCATGTAGGGGGGCACAAATCAGGCCCCCCTATGCCACAAAAAAAAAAAAAAAAAACACTTACCTGAACTTACCTTAATGTCCCTGGGATGGGTCCCTCCAGCCTTGGGTGTCCTCCTGGGGTGGGCAAGGGTGACAGGGGTTGTCCCTGGGGGCATGGGAGAGAACCTCTGGGCTCCTTCAGAGCCCACAGGTCCCTTAACGCCTGCCTTTTGCAGGCGCTAAAAAACGTCGCAAAAGCGGCCGTACGTCATTTTTTTTGACCCGCCCACTCCCGGGTGTGAATTTTGCCCGGGAGTATAAATCCGACGCACATGCCTCGGAGTCGATGTTTTAGACGTGAACGCCTACCTTGCATCTCATTAACGCAAAGTAGGTGTCCACGCTAAAAAATGACGCAAACTCCATGGACTTTGGCGCTAGACGCGTCTAACGCCAAAGTATAAATATGGAGTTCGTTTTGCGTCGAAATTGCGTAAAAAAAAAACGACGCGATTCCGGCGCAAACAGAGTATAAATATGCCCCCTACTTCGTTGTCACTGCAAACTAACAATCAACTGCCCAGGGGCTGTGTGGGAATTCCAAAGTGTTGAGGATTGTTGTGATAGTTCCTTGTGTAAAGTAACTAATATGTGTGTGCCATCACAAGGCACACACATGAGCAGTAATGCAATGGGAGTTTACTTATGTTAAAATAGTTGTACCTACCTGCACATTGACTGATTGAAATTATGGATGTATTGCCAATAGTGGGTGGGCAGCCATTGTTGGCATGGTATACCATTATTTGGCCAGAGGGGGATAAGATCATGGGCATAGAAATATGCCTCAACACAAACACACTTGCTCTGTGGTCCAAGGATGCATTGTTGGTGCAGGTTACTGAGTAATGTGCCAGTGATGTAGCAGATGCAGGGCAGCCCCATTCTGTCAGTAAGATGTGGCAGGCCTGTGGAACTAAGTCAGCACATGTGTGGTAATTGACATAATATAGGGTGTATGTGATATATAATGTACAGGAAGAGGAAACTGCTAGTAGTCTGGACCCAGTGCATAGTCACACTCCCTTACTTGGCCTTGGCCAATGACACAAAGGGGACAATTGAATGACAGTGGTGTGGCACCAACTGCATCACTACAGTCCTTGTGGCATTAAGTGCCCCCTTTAGCCCTGCCATTTGTGCCCCTAATGAGAATTAAGGCACACCATAGTACAGGTAGGGTCCAACTGCATCTATTTTTGTGTAGGAAAATGATGTACTCAAAAGGGGTTGCAACACAACAGATCATCATGACTTCTGCTAAGTACATGGGACCATGACATACATTTATATGCCCCCATGTAACACCAGCTCTCATCAGCCGTTCAAAGTGCATGAACTATGGAATTTAGGTATTTCTCATTTTTCCCAGAGGCTTTTACATTTTCCCCCCAAACAGGTTTTGGGCCCCCTCCCATACATGATGCAGAGTGCAGACCTCATGTTATGCTGCTCAAAGCTGAGTTGCCCTATACATGCATCACAACACTTTGTAATGGCTGTGCAGGGAAACTGGTACCTCTCCCCTGCCTCAGCTCCATTTTTGTATATTGGAATGGCAGCTATAAGGTGGCACTGGGGCTCTTCATATAGGCAGCATACGACATGTCTAGGTCAATACCCATGACATGCAGCACTCAACCGCATCAGCACCTGTTATGCACCTGCAAATGATGGACATTGTATGGAAATGGGATACTTACCAACTGCTCCACCAATCTCGATGGACAGGTGATCCAGCAGATCTTGCTCCCTTGTTATGAGGTCAGCCCAGCGGTGCTTCAACGGGCTGTCATTTCTTCCTGTGGTAAACACTCTTGTCAGGTGGTGGAGCATCTTGCACCACTGCAGCTTCCTAGCCTCTATGGGATAGCCTTGTATGACATGGCTACCCAGTACCAGCATCATGGGAAGGTAGTGCTGTACCAGCCATATGAAACTCCCTAACCCATCAGCCGACATCCTGACCATCCTCCCTTTCCCTGACATAATGTAGTGCAAATGCAGTTGACCCCAAAAAAATATTACCTAACTGTGCCAACTACCCAAAATACCCAAACAACTATACTACCCCAGACAAACACCCCACAATACAGTGATAGATACAGAGCACTTTCAATACAAAAGACAGATTAAATGACAAATAAAACACAACAGCTAGAGGACACAGCACAAAAAACAGTCCAACAGTACCAGCTCCACACACCCTCACACAGTCACAGGCAATAAGACTGTGAAGTGAAAGTGAAAGTGGACTCAGTGTACCATGTCTGCAGGCAGGATGTCTTGTTTTATCACTTCCTGTGCCTGTGCGTCACGTTTCCAGTCATGCGCAGTTTTTTTTTGATGCATGACGATCATGCATCGATTTTTCCCCATTTTTTGTGAAAAGGCCTCTGGACATACGATTGACGTTCATGGGAAAGGTGTCTTTTAGCTTAGGAGAATAGTATTGTACCTGCGTACACAGGTACATTTT
Source organism: Pleurodeles waltl (assembly GCF_031143425.1). Classification (NCBI taxonomy): domain Eukaryota; kingdom Metazoa; phylum Chordata; class Amphibia; order Caudata; family Salamandridae; genus Pleurodeles; species Pleurodeles waltl. Next base: position 1,010,746,059 of record NC_090436.1, on the reverse strand, counting down.
TGACGCATGACAGTCATGCATCATATCATGCATCATAGTTTTCCACATTGTGCATGAAAAGTCCTTTGAACGTGTGATAAACGCTCAGAGTCCAGGTGTCTTACCTGAGGTGAAAAGTATGAGGTTTAAGTGTTTGCATCTATATTTTTGATGTGTAACAGTCATGCAACGATTTTTCACCATGGGGCGTGATAAGGTTCTTGAGTGTGTGATAGATGTGCAGAGTGCAGGTGTTCTTTTTCTGACGTTGCAGAGTGTAGATTTGAGCCATTTGCGTCATTTTTGACACATTACGGCAATGCGTGGAATTTTGCAATGTAAGCCTTGAGTGCACCCAGATTCACTTACCATGTCACATGGTCTATGCAACTATTTGTAATTATGGTATGCCTACATGGGTGTAACTATCCAGACATGTCATTACAGAGACATAGGTATGTTACACCTATAGGTTTGCTAATGAGTCTGCTGCATGCAATTACTCATACCTTGTGCATATGTGCATTGTGGCTACATTGTGTCCACATACATGTTGCCACATGTGTACTATGAGTGTACATATGAGTTTGAATACTAATTTATGGGTGTAGTACATTGTTATGCCTAATATACAAATTTACACATACCAATAACATAAAATATATGGTGGCCTATGTCAAACACATGGTAAGGCATGTGACAATCATGACAATTTGTTCTCAGAGTGTGCAGTGGACTAGGACTGGGTTGACATTACATTACCCATGGCAATGTGCATGTGTGTCCACTCTGTAGTGTGTTGTTGGTTTTTTGTTACACATGTGACATATAGTTCCCCATGCATCTTAGTTGCAGGAGATGGAATGTACATGTGTTACTGAATGTTTGTATATGCTGTGTGTGTGTAAAGACACGTGCAGTGTCATTTCTGTAACATATGACCACACTGGTGTGTTCATGGGATGTAAAACTTCACATTACTATCTTATTGCATGGACACATGTTGGACTTTGACAAATGCATGTGGAGTAATATCAGTGCCACCTATGTGTCCGTATGTTGGAACACATGTGAAAGTCATTTCTTACAGTCACTGATCTTGTGATACCTATGCCCTTAATTTTGTGCTAGGTTGCCTTGTGTTCAGAATCCTACACACATTAACATGCTTGTGCACATGTGTGCTGAAGTATGTGGTATATGTGTTCATCCCACCAACTAGGCACTCACATTTGCTCAAATCATGTTTGTTATGACTGTCACATACAATAACATACCGTTGTGTAGCAGTGTTGCAGTCTGGCATAGATGGCAACCTACTCATCGTCACTACTGTGGGAGTTTGTATGGCAACCCAACCCCATGGTTGCATGTGAAGGGGCAGGTTTATGGAGCTCCAATATACTCAGACCCCTGTGCACAAGTATCAGGCCCCTGACAATGCCATACGTTTATATAGCCATAGCAGTGTTGTTAGGGTGTTTGGAGCGTGAATCTATCCTCTTCATGATTGCTACTCAGCAGAACAATGCACACTCCCCTGAAGGCAGACAGATGCACAATTATTATCACATTTTCCTGTGCAGTACTTGAGTCAGCCTTCCCCTCTTATGTACAAAGGACTGGGTACTTGCACGTGTAGGACATGTCTTATCATTTGATGTCCTTAGTAATTTCCATGGGCAGCTTGGTGAGGGGTTGTATATCTGTTGGGGAATGTGTCAAGGTACACATGGTGTTGTCTGTCACTGCCTCCTGTCCTGCTGGCATGTGATGGGCAAATACCATGTTATGGTAGTGCAAACATGACTGGGTTATGTGCTGACCTTGCCACCCTCTCTGTACATATGTTGAATGTTGACTTATAGAGATTGATGGGTTGCACAGTCAGTATTGGTTTATGTGTGTTCCTTCTCCATATTTTCCTGCATTACTGGTAAGGTATGTATTGTCTTCTACATTGCTCCCATTCTTTAGGCTTCTTGCACTTTGTACACATCTTCTACAGCAACATTGCCTGGTCATACATGAACAGAATGCAACATGTGGCTTGTGTAGTTTGTAGATGTACACATCTTCTACTACTGGCTACATGATAGTTACGGTCCCATAGACGGTATTTGCGAGATGTAATAAGTGCCATGCACACATGACATTACACCTGCCACAGCTCTTCTGTTGTCTCCAAGTGACTTCCCATGTTGTATTTGCAAGTATCTGTGTGTATCTTTCAGCTGTCTATCTACATCCTCCGTTGAACATGGGTATGCATTTCTTCCAGCATGCCACACCTAGGTAAGTTTTTCCATGACTGAATGATGTTGAGGTTTGTAATCATCTCAGTGCTGTTTTTTTCATTAGCCAAATGCAACATACATGTCTAGTTCTACTCCCATTCATTGTTTTATGGGTCTCTGACGTTTTTTAACATTGTTGGACATAGTTGCACATCCCACACCTGATTGCCATGTTTGAGCCCAAAACATGTATGGGATAACTTGTTACTGTTGCTACCTTGCCTTTGTTCTGGCATGGGAGTGACAATGAGTGGTGAGTATTGCTAAGTGCAGTGTGGTGTTGTTATACAGAGCATACTAAGCAACCATGCGGAAACATGTCAGGCATTGTTGGCACTAGCAAATCCTTTGCTACCTAGGACATACACCCGTACATCACTCTTCACATGTTTTGTCTGGAAATGCTGTAGGCATGTGTCAAGACAGCAGGTTTGTATGAAAAGTGTGCATCTTATGTACTTAGGGAGTGTAAGACACTCTGCCTACATTCCACTCTATCAATTATTTTGTGGTTCTTTGTCCCATTTGGTTATTAGATCCTGACAATGGTTCATGTGTTTGGATAGTCATTCTGCACCCATAGCTGCTTCATTTGGCTGGCAACCCATAGCGCACTCCATAGCCAACGTGGGTGTGCCATAAATAAGGTACAGTCCACCTTGTGTCAGGGTTGTGCCCAATGGAAGTGCCAGGATATAATCTCATGGATACACTGTGCAGGCTCTGTCTCTAAAATTGGTTACAATTCCTGTACAAGAACTGAAGGTCCATAGTTACCAATGATCCCCCCCCCTTGTCACACATGCAATGTGCAGGTAAAGCAGCAATCACCCTGAGATGCAATAGTGTTCAGTTCCGACATTACATAAACATCATTTGATCACAGGCCCTACATTATGTTTGCCTCCCTTGCATACATCCTGGTAGGTATGGTGTTGCTGTGGGAAAAAGGGTAGGATTTCGCATCTTGTCCACTTGACAGCATGATATATGTAGTGGTTCATGGATCTGGGCCTTCAGTAGTCACATGCAGGTGAATTGAGTGTAATTGATATGTGAAATTGAGGCAGTAGACCCTCCAACATCACAAACAATGTTGCTACCATACTTGTAACTATTGTGTTTCTTACCTGCTCCCTGAGGTTTGAGTCACATTCCAATGGTATATGTACTGGCAAGTGGGTAGACCAAGGTGATTCCTGTGCAAAGTATTTTATTTGTGCTATTTACAATGTGATGTTGATAGTCCAGTCATTATGTATAAATGTGGAGTCTCCTGCAGCAGTGTTCTGTTGTACCCCCTCCAAATTAGCTGCTCAATCACCATCCTCCTCCTGATTGGGGACGTCAACCTGTTCATCCTAGGGAACATTTGTTCTTACACATATGTTATGGAAGATTGCACATGCCAGTATGATTTTACATACCAGTGGTCGAGCATACAAGAGGCTTCCTCCTGTTAGGACCAGGCATCTGAACCTAAACTTCAGAAGCCCAAATGTCCTCCCCACCACATTATGGTGGTCATTACAACCCTGGCGGACGGTGTTAAAGAGGCGGTAAGACCGCCAACAGGCCGTCGGTAAAATAATTGAAATTTCGACCGTGGCGGAAACCGCCAACAAAGACACCCACTTTAACAATCCGACCGCCACGGCGGTACAAACAAACAGCTTGGCGGTCACCGCCAACAGACAGGCGGGAGACAATGTACCACCCATACTATTATGACAGGCCAATCCACCACCTTTTCCGGGGTGGATTCACCGCGGATAAAAACTAGGCGGAAACAGGAATTCAGAACGGAAAATGCTCACCTCTACACACCCCACGAGGAACGAGGACACCATGGAACCTGAACTCCAAATTCTACCTCTGATAGTCTTCCTGCTCCTCTACCAGGAGCACGAACGCCGGCACAGAAGACCACAGTGAGTACTGCACCTACGACACAGGGGAGGGAGGAGGCAAAAAACAGGGACACACACACGCAACACAACCACCCCCACCCTCACCCACTACAACACATACACTAATACATGTTGATACATTACAGTTACACCCCCCAAACCCGCCGGAAGAATGCAAAGACAAAAGGAAATGATTGTAACGATTGTAATCCATTAAAATCCAGTACTCCAAAATATATATACACTATAAACCAATATATACACTAATAATACAAGTCCAGGTATTGCACCATTTATAGTCCGTGGACCACTGGGCCCAAAATGCATGGGCGAGGCCCACACGCAATAACCAATCAAAACAGAGAGAACACTGCAGGGGCATCAGATAGAAATACAACAGGCACCGCAGGGGGAAGGGAGGGGGGCACCTCAGCCGAATTAGTACACAACGCCAGATCCACGAGGGGGCTCAATGCCCACTGTTCAATCCTGGGGAGTGTAAAGCCACAGTCTCTCAAGTCTCTACAGTGGGTGGTTTGCCCACTGCTATATCCTGGGGAGTGCAAAGCCACAGTCTCTCAAGTCTCTACAGTGGGTGGTTTGCCCACTGCCATATCCTGGGGAGTGCAAAGCCACAGTCTCTCAAGTCTCTCCAGTGGGTGGGTTGCCCACTGTTCAATACTGGGGAGTGCAAAGCCACAGTCTCTCAAGTCTCTCCAGTGGGTGGGTTGCCCACTGCTTTATCCTGGGGAGTGCAAAGCCACAGTCTCTCAAGTCTCTACAGTGGGTGGTTTGCCCACTGCCATATCCTGGGGAGTGCAAAGCCACAGTCTCTCAAGTGGATAACAGTCTCCACTGGTTCTGGAGGGGGACTGGTGCCCAGAGTGCTTCATCCTGTGAAGGACAGAGGTAGTGGATGACAGTCTCCACTGGTTCTGGAGGGGGACTGGTGCCCAGAGTTCATCACGCATCCCGTGACGGACCCAGTTGCGTCAGTGCCCCTGGCGCTCATGGGCTAGCGGTGCTTCAGATGGCGGTGCCCTGTTCAGCGGTGCTTGTGATGGCGGTGCCCTGTTCAGCAGTGCTTGTGATGGGGGTGCCATGTTCAGCGGTGCTTGAGTTGGCGGTGCCCTGTTCAGCAGTGCTTGAGTTGGCGGTGCCCTGTTCAGCGCTGCTTGAGTTGGCGGTGCCCTGTTCAGCGGTGCTTGAGTTGGGGGTGCCATGTTCAGAGGTGCTTGAGTTGGCGGTGCCCGGCCCAGTGGTGCTTGAGTTGGTGGTGCCCTGTTCAGCGGTGCTTGTGATGGCGGTGCCCTGTTCAGCGGGGCTTGATTTGGCGGTGCCCGGCCCACCGGTGCTTGCGTTGGCGGTGCCCAGTTCAGCGGTGCTTGTGATGGCGGTGCCCTGTTCAGCGGTGCCTGAGTTGGCGGTGCCCTGTGCAGCAGTGCTTGAGTTGCCGGTGCCCTGTTCAGTGGTGCCTGAGTTGGCGGTGCCCAGCCCAGTGGCGCTTGAGTTTGCGGTGCCCTGTTCAGCGGTGCTTGTGATGGCGGTGCCCTGATCAGCGGTGCTTGAGTTGGCGGTGCCCGGCCCAGCGGTGCCTGTGCTGGCGGTCCTTCATGGCCCAGCGGTGCTTGTGCTGGCAGTCCTTCATGGCCCAGCGGTGCCTGTGCTGGCGGTCCTTCATGGCCCAACGGTGCTTGTGCTGGCGGTCCTTCCTGGCCCAGCGGTGCCTGTGCTGGCAGTCCTTCATAGCCCAGCGGTGCTTGTGCTGGCGGTCCTTCATGGCCCAGCGGTGCCTGTGCTGCCGGTCCTTCATGGCCCAGCGGGGCTTGTGCTGGCGGTCCTTCATGACCCAGCGGGTCTTGTGCTGGCGGTCCTTCATGGACCAGTGGGGATTGTGCTGGCGGTCCTTCATGGCCCAGCGGTGCTTGTGCTGGCGGTCCTTCATGGCCCAGCGGGGCTTGTGCTGGCGGTGGCCTCCTGGGCAGCTGGGCTGGGTCTGGTGGTGGCCTCCTGGGCAGCTGGGCTGGGGCTGGCGGGGCCCTCCGGGGTAGCTGGGCTGGGGCTGGAGGCAGCCTCCTGGGCAGCTGGGCTGGGGCAGGGGGGGGCCCTCCGGGGCAGCTGGGCTGGGGCTGGCAGGGCCCTCCTGGGCAGCTGAGATGGGACTGGCGGGGCCCTCCTGGGCAGCTGGGATGGGGCTGGCGGGGCCCTCCTGGGCAGCTGGGATGATGGCGGTCTTCTCCGCTGTGCAGCGCTTCCCAGACTTGCCGGGTTTCTTGTGGCCCTTCCCCACCTTGGGAGGTGTAACAGCTGACTCCACACTCCCAAGAGGACCCCTGGGAGCGGCTTTGGTGGCAGGAGTCTTCCCCCTCTCCCGCCGGGCACTGGCCAACTTCTGATGCTTCACAGGGGGGGGGACTGGCTGTGCTGTGGCACCGTGCCACACTGGCTGTCCTGGTGGCCGGTGCACTCCACATACCTGTGACAACAGGCACCACTGGTCCCGTAAATGTTGTGACTGAGGTGCTACTTCAGGACCTATGAGATGGATGGGGTGGGGGTGGTGTGGGAAAAAGGTCAAGGCTGGACAGGAAAATTATTTTGGACACACTGGGACGGGTAGCTGGAGGGGGTTTGGGAGTGGAGGAAGAGGTGGTGGTAGTAGGAGGTGTACGTTTGGTGACTTTGGGTGCAGGTGCATGCGCTGGAGGCTGTCGTGAGGTAGATGGCTGTTGGGTGGGTGTGTGCCTGCGTTTGTGTATCTTCAGACGGGGCATCACAGACACACTGGGACAGGACAGAGGGGACGTGTGAATGGTAGTGGGGGTGGTGACTGCACGTGAGCGGGGTGTGCTGGTGGGTGTGCTGGTGAGGGACGTTGTGTCTGTAGAGGTAGTGTATGCAGGTGTGAGTGTAGACGAGACTGGGAGGGAGATGGGAGACAACAAGGAGGGGGACACAGTGGAGGCAGTGGATGTTGGTGTGTCTGCATGTGTGTGATGCTTGCAATAGTGCCTTTGGGATGTGTGGTGCCTATGTTTGCCTGAGCTTCCCTTGTGTGGTGAGGTGTGTGCAGGCTGGTCTGATGGTGTTCTTGGGATAGGCAGAGGTACAGGGGATTGGGTCTGGGTGGAGGAAGTTGGAGGGGGGAGGCTAAAGACGGAGACAATGGCTGCCATCAGTGCTGAGGCCAGAGTTTGAAAAGCTCGCTGAAGGGCCGCCTGACCAGAATGAATGCCCTCCAGGAATGCATTAGTTTGTTGCAACTGCCTTTCTACACCCTGGATGGCATTCAAAATGGTAGACTGCCCAACAGTGAGTGACCTGAGGAGGTCAATGGCCTCCTCACTGAGGGCAGCAGGGGTGACTGGGGCAGGGCCTGAGGTGCCTGGGGCGAAGGTGATGCCCACCCTCCTGGTTGAGCGGGCACGGGGCGAAGGCTGAGGGGCTGCTGGGAGGGCGGTGCTGGTGGGGGGGTGGCGGCTGTACCTGTAGATGCGGGGGCACAGATGTTGCCACCACCACAAGGGAGCTTCCATCAGAGGACGAGTCCGTGTCACTGGTGTCAGCTCCTGTCCCCTCCGTGGAGCTCCCCTCGCCCTCCGTCCACTGGTGAATTCCGAGTCCGTAGTCTCGCCCTCCAGGGCCATGTGGGATGCAGCCCCCTCGTGCTCTGGTGCCACTGCTCCTCCGCCTGATGATGCTAATGCACACAAGAACAGGAAGACCACAAAAAGGGAAGGGAGACAGAAGAAAGACATGTTCAGTGCATGGATTACTGCTACAGTTGGCGGACAAGACAGACACAGAGGCCTCCTGCACTACTCCGCGCTCTTGGGCTCCACAGTGCAATTCCTGGGAAATTGCCTACAAGGCCATGGACGACATCTGTGCACATAGATGACACAGGGGCATGAATAGCTGTACTTGGCACTCTACAGAGGTGGGGTGGGGGGCCACAGGGCCATGCCTTATGGAGGGGCCTAGCCTATGGAACTCGCCCTGACCTAGGGAAACCCACAGCCCTCCTCCCCCACCCAGACAACTCCACTGCGCGCAAAGTCAGCAGATGAGAGTGTACTCACCCCCTTGTGTCTGCTGTGATGCCCTCAAGCGCCCAACCAACTCCGGGTAGGCCACCCCCAGGATCCTGAACATCAGGGGGGTCATGGTTCGACGGGCACCACTCCCATGTTGGGAGGCCATCCCCAGCTGAGCCTCCGCCGTCATCTTGCTCCAGTGGCGAATGTCCTCCCATCTTTTCCGGCAGTGGGTGCTCCGTCTGTGGTAGACCCCCAGGGTCCGGACGTCCTTGGCGATGGCACGCCAAATATCTTTCTTCTGGTGGGCGCTGACCTACATGAAATGTACAGGGGAAGAAGAGAAGTCATTACCAACTGCACCGTTAAAGTGATTGGCCCCCATCCCTACCCTTACCATTTGGCACATGCACTCACCGTCTTACATGCACGCAGCACTCTGCCCCCTTCCTTCTTACATCCAGCCCTCTCAACACAGGCATAGCCCATACAACATGCTCCCTGTGTACTTACCTGTTTGTCTGGGGGTCCGTAGAGTAGCGTGTACTGAGGGAGGACCCCATCAACGAGCTTCTCCAACTCCTCCGGATGCACGAGCCATTGTCTCTTCCAGACTGAGGTCACAGCAGCACTTGCAGTGTAGGTCCTCTCCTGTCGAAGATCAGGTATCGAGTGATTGAAGTGATAGAAAATGGCGGACACGTCCGCGGCGGTGAGTACCATCACAGCCGGCGTACATCGTCATTGGCTCCTGGGACCCATAGGATCCAATGGTAACCAATGCAGCATTGCGCCGCGGTCTCTGACCGCCTACCGCGACAGTGTACAACGCCAGCGCAGTTACCTCACATCCCATTGTCCCATTTTAGAGGTCAGGCAGCTGCCATTTCAGGGGCCCACATGGCCTCATTTTCAACTGCGTCACACATACCTAGGCCTAGTCTCAACACACATACAGGCCACCATTTGTGTATGATTGGTGTTCTGGGTAAACTGTGGTTACGTACCTCTGAATTGTTTCACTCTGTGGTCGCTGTTGTCCTTCATAGGCACCGTCCGCTGGGACATGTGAGGAGATGGCGGCATCCTCTGGTGTACTGACCGTTGGTGGACCTGTTGACAATGGAGGAGCGACATTTGATAATCACCTACAGGTTTGACTGTGACACAATAAAGGAACTGTGTGCCCAGTTGAGCCAGACCTGATGTCAGCAATCCGCCATCCCACAGGAATCCCCCTTCAAGTGCAGGTGCTGTCAGTGCTCCATTTCCTTGCAAGTGGGTCTTTTCAAACAACTGTGGCCATGTCTTCAGGGATGTACCAGCCTATGTTTTCCAACGTATTGTCCAGAGTGTTGTCTGCCCTTCTGAAACACATGCGGAGCTACATCGTTTTCCCTCAGGTGGAGGATTTGCCTACAGTGAAAGGTTATTTCTATGCCCTGGGACATATCCCCAACATCATAGGTGCCATTGATGGGACCCATGTGGCTATGGTCCCCACCCCCACATGAGTGAACAGGTGTACAGAAACCGGAAGAGTTATCATTCTATGAATGTACAGATGGTATGTTTGGCTGACCAGTATATCTCCCATGTGAATGCCATGTTCCCTGGCTCAGTGCATGACGCCTACATCCTGCGTAATAGCAGCATCCCTTATGTGATGGGTCAACTCCAGAGGCACCGTGTGTGGCTATTAGGTGAGCCCCTGGAAACAAGACAGTGGAAATGGTTGTCTGGGGTTATCCCTACAGGTTAGTGTGTGTCTAACAGTTGTCCCTCGCCATTTGCAGGTGACTTTGGTTACCCCAACCTGTCATGGCTACTGACCCCAGTGAGAAATCCCTGGACAAGGGCAGAGGAACACTACAATGAGGCCCATGGGCGAACTAGGAGGGTTATCGAGCGGACCTTCGGCCTCCTGAAGGCCAGGTTCAGGTGCCTCCACATGACAGGTGGATCCCTATTCTACTCACCAAAGAAGGTGTGTCAGATCATTGTGGCCTGCTGTATGCTTCACAACTTGGCTTTTCAACGACAGGTGCCTTTTCTGCAGGAGGATGGTTCAGATGGCGGTGTTGTGGCAGCTGTGGAGCCTGTGGACAGTGATGAGGATGAAGCAGAGGAAGAAGACATGCAGAACAGGGACTCAGTAATCCAGCAATATTTCCAGTGAAAAACAGGTGAGAATACAATCCTGCATACTAAATGTACTTTTACACTACTACTTCTATCCTGTCTGTCGTTTTCACCCAGTGTATGGTCACTGAGTTGTCACTTTCCATTACGGTTTCACTGATGTGGGTCTCACTGTGTGTCATCTGCTTAAATTCCTCATGGACTAGAGCTGTGTGACATATGTATATGTATGTTGACATTACTATTTCAAAACCATTTTGTCACTGTAATTGCAAATACACTATTTCGAAATCACAGACAGACTCCAGATCATTTTGTGCTTTAGGTGTGTTTATTTAAATGCAAAATATTGGAGGGGGAAGTTAAATGGTGAGGGGTGATGGCAGAGGAGTGTCCATGGCAGAGTCCAGTCTATTAGTCTCACAGGTGCATTGCCCATATGGGCATAGGAAGTGGAGCTGGGGCAGTTTAATTATGGACAGGGTGACAAAGTAGGACAGTAGGATGGCAATCAGGGTGGTCTAATTTCTTGGCGGGGTCTTGGCATCGTTCTCTGTCTTGTTCCTGGATCTCAGGGACCATTTGCGGGGTGGTTCTCCGTCTGCAGGGGGTGGGGTGCTGGTGTGGTGGTCCTGTGGCGGGGCGTCCTGTCCACTAGCGCCGGCGGAGGTGGTGGGCAGTTCATCGTCCATTCTAGTGTCAGGGGCCCCTTGGAGTGCCACAGTGTCCCCCCTGGTGTTAAGTAGTTCCTTCCGCACCCCTACGATGGTGCCCAGGGTGGAGCTGATGGTTCTGAGTACTTCCCTGAAGCCAATATACTGTTCCTCCTGCATGCGCTGGGTCTCCTGAAACTTGGCCAGTACCGTTGCCATCGTCTCCTGGGAGTGGTGGTATGCTCCCATGATGGAGGAGAGGGCCTCGTGGAGTGTGGGTTCCCTTGGCCTGTCCACCCCCATCGCACGGCAGCCCTCTCAGTTCCCCTGTGTTCCTGGGCCTGCGTCCCCTGGACCGTGTGCCCACTGCCACTGCTCCCAGGTCCTTGTTGTTGTTGGGGTGGTGGGTTATTCTGGGTTTCCTGTAGTGGTGGAAACACAGCTGATTGACGTGTCCTGGGGACAGAGGTATGGGCCCGCTGGGTGGGTGCTGTGCTGGTGTTTCCAGAGGGGGGAAGGTCTGTGGTGGCCTGTGACTGTGTGAGGGGAACCGACTGTCCAGAGGTCCCAGATGGTCCAGGCTGGTCATCTAGATCCAGTTGGACAGAGCTGCTCTCATCACTGTGGGCTTCTTCTGTGGGTGGAGTGGACATGTCTGGACCCTCCTGTCGGTGACGTTGGGTAGGGGTCCTGCATAGGTGGAAAGGCATGATTATTGCATCCGTATGTGCCATGTTGTGCAATGGGTGGGTGACAGTGTACCCCAGTGCTGGCATTCCTGTGTGGGAGCTTGTGTGATGATGGTTTAGGGGGGTTTATGGCTATGTGCAGTGTGCATGCTTTGGTGATGGGTGTCCATGCTTTGGTGTTGCATGCAGGGCTTGGTGTTGGGATGGCTGGTTTGTGATATTGTGACATTTGTGAGGAGTTGGTGTGATGGGGTGAGGGCGAGGGTGGGGGTATGTGATAGCATGCAGGTAGGGTGGGGGATGTAATAGTAAAGCTTTGACTTACCAAAGTCCATTCCTCCCGCTACTCCTGCGAGGCCCTCAGGATGCAGAATCGCCAAGACCTGCTCCTCCCATGTTGTTAGTTGTGGGGGAGGAGGTGGGGGTCCGCCGCTAGTCCGCTGAACCGCCAGGTGGTGTCTTGAGACCACGGAACGCACCTTCCCCGTAGGTCGTTCCACCTTTTCCTGATGTCCTCCCGATTTCTTGGGTGTTGTCCTACTGCGTTGACCCTGTCCACTATTCTTCTCCATAGCTCCATCTTCCTTGCAATTGAGGTGTGCTGCACCTGTGCTCCGAATAGCTGTGGCTCTACCCGGACGATTTCCTCCACCATGACCCTGAGCTCCTCCTCCGAGAACCTGGGGTGTCTTTGCCGTGCCATGGGGTGGTGTAGGTGATGTGTGGGGTGGAGTGTGTGGTGATAAGTGTGGTGATAGGTAGTGGTGTGTTGTGTGAGGTGTGTGGAAGTTGTGTGGGTGATGGTGTTATGTGCCTGTGGATGCTGTAGCACTTGCTGGTGGTGTCTCTCTCTGGCCTTCTTTCTATATTTTTTGTCTTGGGGGTTTGTGGGTGATGTGGGTGTGTGTTTTATATTGTAATGGGTGTGTGGGAGTGGTGTGTTTATGTGTGTCAGGTGTGTGTATTTTGAATCGTCCAATGTGGGGATGTTTTGTAAGAGTGTGTGTATTTTGAGCCCTGCGGTGTGTACCGCCAATGGAATACCGCAGTTGAAAGACCGCCGCGTGGATTCGTGTGTCGTGATAGTGTGGGCGTATTTCTGTTGGCGTGACAGTGGAGGTTTTGTTTTCGACAGTTTATCACTGACCTTTGGTGTGGCAGACTTGTGTGGGTGTCTGAATTTTGGCGGATTCTGAGATGTGGGTCATAATAGCTGTGGTGGAATTCTGCGGCGGTGTGTTGGCAGTCTTCTGCACGGCGGTAAGCAGCTTTTACTGCCAATGTTGTAATGAGGGCCTATGTGTTCTTCTGTGCCCTTCGTTGTATACATGCTCTTCCACCATTGGGGGATTGCCAAACTGAGTCATTACCCATGGCTGTATGCCATAACCTTGATCAGCTGCAAAGGAATGAGAGAAGATGTTTTGGTTAAGCTTGATAGTGGTTTGGACTATACCATGGCATTTGTTAGTTGTAGGTGGAGTGGTGACTCAGACTTGCTTGTGGCATACTGTATGTTACTGTTCCTATGAAATGTTTTCATTGGTCTGTGCTGATGGACATGACAATCTTAGGTAGTGGCTGAAGGACCTGGGAATTTTCATATTGATTCCAAACAGTTGGTTATACTATTGCAAATGTGTTGTGTAGTCCATATTTGAGGCTGTGTCCTATTGTTGGAAGGAATCTACCACTTCCTTACACCACAATGGTGTTAGATGTTGAAACACCATGGTAGCCCTACAAAGCCAAAGTGTGCAGTCCATTTGACCATGGGGAACTACGCATGCAGTCTGATACTTACTGACCCTTTGTGATAGATGATGGTTGTGCCAGCCATCAAGCGAACAAGGGTGTGTATCACACATTTGTATGATGATCTAATCTGGTGCAGTAGTATCTCCTAGCTTCCAATACATGATTTACCACATCCACTTTCATCACATGCACAGTGCAGGCTTTGGGAGGGGGCACACCTATTTTTTACATGGGTCCCTATGTACAGTGCATGTAAGTTCAGGTATGTCCTCTATACTCCTGCCGAGTCCTACTATCACATCCATGATGTTTACAGTTTAGCACAAACTCTGCACCATGGTGGACCATTTCTAGTATATGGAACAGACATGGTGGTGTTAGGGGACGCTAATGACCACATGTGAGGTGGCGCTGGAGTAGGTATTGCCCCATTTCTTATGATTCTGCCCCATGGTCTTTCATGGCAGGTTCATTTGTATTCGTATGTGTGGGACACAATGCAGCAGACAGGTGTATGTGCACACTACAGGTATGTCAGGAATGTGTTGATGATATGTAGTTGGTAATGGCATGACTTGGGTGGCATTTGATACAAGTGCTGCCAGAGGCTTGCACACCATGATTTATGTGGGTCTGTGCCTATGTGTGACTTCCTTTAACTGCCCATGGTCTATGCAATTGACATAGCTGAGCTATTCTTTGTTTGGTGTAATATGTGTGGGATCTGTATTTAGTTGTCAACCAGTGGACACTTATAGTGGTTTGTGGGCAGCTTCTGTATGCAAAGAGGACATTGCTCCATCTGTCCAAACATGATGTGCCAGTTAGGTTGTGGCTGTGTTATGTACATTTCGGTGTGTGTGTTTGTGATGTGCAATGATTGCAGTGTAGTGTGGCATGTTGCATATGTGTTCCCCTGCCTATGTGTATTTTGTATGGTGTATATCTTGTTTGTTCTACATGATTGGTGTGTTGTGTTTGCAATGATTGGTATGGTGGATTACCTACGAGTTGACCATTGCCATACTGGCCATCCTGGAACCGTTCGTTAATAGTGGAATGGAGGAAAATGTAGGCATCATGGACACTGCTGGGATATTTTGCTAAGATGTTGGTGAAGAGCCCACAGTGGTCCACAATGGCCTGCACATTGATTGAATGGGTGTGTTTGCAGTTCCTTTAAGATGTTCCGTTGCTGCAGGTGGCACCCGTTGCACATGGTTGTAGTCCATGGCCCCCAGCACATGCGGGAACCCAGCAATTTCGTAGAAGCTTTGCTTGGTATCCTGCTGCAGATCCTGGGTATTTGGGAAGCAGGTGTGGAGGGTGTGCGGCGTATGATAGCGTCCAGGACCTTAGATAGGAGTACCGAGAAGGATGGCTGAGGCATACCAGCCACTTGTGCACCGTTATCTGAAAAGATCCAAACGCCAGCATATCAAGAAGTTTAGTCATGTGTGCAATAGTAGTGGGAGTTTGCACCCTTACTGTGATGTGTGGTGCAATGTGGTGCAGCAGGCGTACAATGGACTTCCGGTTCCATCGGTACATCCTGATGACATCTTGTTCTCTAGGGCAAAGGATGGTTGTCCACTGTCTAAAGATCCTCTCCTACCTTCTGCGCTGCCTTTGTGGCTGCTGTGATGTTGTTTGGGATTGCTGCAGTGGTTATGGAGGGACCTACTGTCTTCGCTGATGTCTGCAGCGTGTGCCAAGCTGGAGCAGTACCACTTCCATGTTGTCGTGGAGGTTACACATGTTCCTTCTGTGTGTTTTCCTTGAGTGGTAGTGTGTGGGCCTCTTTTTAACATCTGGTTTGACCAGCTATTAAATGTTGACGTTAATCAGACTTAGCACGATTTTTGCGGTCTGCTTCTTTGGTATGCGTTGGGTTTGTGTTGGGAGTTAAATATGGCGCTAGAAGCCTAGCATCATTTTCAGGAAGAGAACGCCTAGCTTGCATCTCATTGTCGCAATGAGACACAAGGTGGATTGGTGCTTCCTAAAAATGCCACTTACTCCAATATTTTGACTCTAGACGGGTTTAGCGTAAAAATATAAGTATTGAGTTAAGTTAGTGCTGCTTTAGCATCAAATAAATGGCACTAAGGCAACGCTAACCTCCCATAAATATGGGCCTATGTATTTTCGAAATGATACAAGATTTAGAGTTTAGAAGCAGTGGTTATTTGCACATCTCTGAATTTGTAAGTACCCATACTAGCATGTGAATTAGAGGACATTTCTCAAAATGAATACTTTCTTAGAAAACAGGCTTAAATTTGGAAGGTGTAAATGCAAAAAAAGACAATTGGTAACAACACGTGTTTCACTATTCTGTGTTCCCAAAAGTCTCCCAAAAAAATGGTACTTCACGAATGTGGGTATGCCTACACAACAGACCCTTTTTTTGCAATGTGCCTACCTGTGGATATTAGGCCATGGCTCAGCCGGCACCTAGGGAAACCTAGCAAACCTGTTCAGTTTTGTAAACTAGACACCCAAGGGAATCCAGGATGGTGTAATCTATGTGGCTCTCAAAGGTTCTGACACACAGAATCCCTTGCAAACCTCAAAATCTGTCTAAAAACACATTTACCTCACATTTCCATGTTGGAAAGTTCTGGAATCTGAGGGGAGCCAGAAACCTCCTTCCACCCAGCATGACCCCAAATCTCCCAATAAAAATGGTACCTCACTTCTGTGGGCAGGCCTTGTGCCCGCTATAGGAAACAGCCCAAAACGCAACATGGACACATCACATTTTTCCACCCAAAACTGACCCTTTTATGGCAATGTGGCTAGCTGTGGATTTTGGGCCCTATCTCATCCAGTACCTAGGGAAACCTAGCAAACCTGTACATCCGTGAAAACTAGATGCCCAGGGGAATCCAGGACTGGTTGACTCTTGTGGATCTCGCAAGGTTCGGTCACCCAGAATCCCTTGCAAAATTCAAGATTTGTCTAAAAAACATATTTACCTCACATTTCAGTGATGGAATGTTCTGGGATCTGAGAGGAGCCACAAACTTCCTTCCATGCAGCACTCTCCCAAGTCCCCAATAAAAATGCAACCTCACTTATGTAGGTAGGCATAGTGCCTGCAACAGAAAATGGCCCAAAATGCAACATGAACATTTCACATTTTTTGACCCAAAACTGACCCTTTCTTTTGGCAATGTGGCTAGATGTGAATTTTGGGTCTTAGCTCAGCAGGCACCTAGAGGAACCTAGCAAACTTGTACATTATTGAAAACTAGACACCAAGGGGAATCCAAGATGGGGTGACTTGTGAGGCTTTCACTAGGATTTGTTACCAAGAATCCCTTACAAACCTCAACATTTGTCAAAAACACGTTTTCCTCCAATTTCTGTGATTGAAAGTTCTGTAATCTGAGAGGAGCCACACATTTCCTACAACCTTACTTGTCTGGGTGGACCAAGTGCCCACTACAGGGAAGTGCCCAGTATACATTGTGGACACATCAAAATTGTCTGTAAGAACACAACCTGTTTTTGCAAGGGAGCACCTGCGTTTTTGGTCCCAGACTCCATGACCATCTAGGGAAACCTACAAAACCCAGACATCTCAGACAATTAGACATCCAGGAGAGTCCAAGGAGGTGTGGCTTGCATGGATCCCTCAACATTTTCTTACCCAGAATCCCCTGCAAACCTCACATTAGGCTAAACAAATCACATTTCTGTGTGATATCATCATGCTGGCACAAATTTCCTTTCACTTAGCATTCCCTTTTGTCTCCCAATACAAATGATACCTCACTTGTGTAGGTGGGATAAGTTTCTGCGACAGAGAAACGCCAAAAACGTTTAGAAATTGAGGGGGAACCAGTGTGTTCAAAAGGGCAGTTTTTTTCATACGATTTTTAGGCTGACTGCTTTGGGCACTCACACAAGTGGGGCAGAGTTTTTAATCAGTACAGATGGGGCAATGCTGGGTAGTAAGAATTTTGTGGATTCCTATGGATTCCGGAGGTTTCCATCACAGAAATGTAGAGAAAATGTGTAATTCCAGGCAAGAGAGGAGGTTTGCAGGGCATTGTTGGTAGAAAAATGGTGTATGGTGCATGGGAAGCACACCACCATGGATTACCCCAGATGTCTAGGTTTCAGAAATATCTGGGTCTGGTAGATTTTTTCATGTAGCAACCTACCCAAGTCTCATAAGTGCAGTCGCTCACCATTGCACGTGTGACTATATTGGGAGTTAGCCAAGCTCTCTTGGCCCATATGTAAAATCGAAACCCAAAAGAGTCAAATGTCCTTTTGCCTGCCATTGGGATGAGATGCTTTAGTCTGCAAGGGGAGGCAGAAAGACTGTTACCCCCTTCTGTATGCCCAAGGTGGTGGGCAGCCTTCACCCCTCTAGTTTTTTTTAATTCCTGGCATCTAATGGGCTGTCTGCCACCCCCCACCCGAGGGGCTGATCGGGGATAATTACCTTCATCTGTAGACTGTATCCCCATTTATTTGGGGTGGGGGCATTGCTATGCCAAAGGTGGGCCGCCCCACCCCTCTTTTTTTTATTTAAAAAGAAAATATATTCCCTGGGCTTTCTACCCACCAGGGGGTGGGATCAGGGATAATTACCCTTTCTGACCCCATGGGGGAAGGAAACACTTTGGTCCCCATTTATATGGGGTGTGGGCATGGCCATGCCCATGGTGGGCAGCCTCCACCCCTCTTTTATAAAAAATAAAAAAAACACCCCATCTGTCCTGGGGGGGGGAGGAAGACTGTTGCTCTTTATGACTGGGTAGGGGCGGGGGCATTGGGATGCCCATTTGGGCAGACCCTTCCCTACATACAAAAAAAAAAGAATCTCTGGTGCCTCTGGGCTTTATTGCTCCCTTCTGCTCTTCAGAGGGGGCAGAAAAACTGTTGTGTTTGGCATGGGTTGGGGCACTGTTATGCCCATTTTGGGCTGCCCCCACTGCTAGGTTTGAAGAAAAAATAATAATCCCTGGTGCCTAGTGGGCTTTCAGATCAGGGTCTACTGCTCTAATCCGCCCCGGGAGATGGAAAGACTGTTTTTGCTTGGGGCTGACCAAAATGCACCCAACCCGAGGAGAGGCGAACCCCCTGGAAGACACAGGTAAGACCTTGGTTCTTTGTTTTGTAGTCACTTGTGCACACTGGTACACAAACAAGGACTGAAACGGCAGCTTTTGCTGCCTACAGCCTTGACCTGAATTTAGGCCAGGACCGTAGGCAGTGAAAGCTGCTGCTTCAGGACTCTTGTGCAGCTGCCTGCACTGTGTGGACTGCACACAGGACAGGTCGGTGCACAAGAGTCTTGAAACATCAGCTTTCACTGCCAACTGCCCTCTCCTAAATGTGCCCAAACTCAGAAGCGCTTCAAAGATCTGGCACATTCAGGACTCCATAGGCCTCGAAACCCTGCCTCCTCAGAATTCCACAAAGTATTTATTCAACTCCACAGAAATCCGCGGAGTTGTACTCTGTGAACCCCACCCATGCCTACTATTTTCACTAATATTATTGTAGGTATTCTTACTTTGCTTATCTTTAGGACATCTGATACCTTTTCTGATACAATGTATGCAACACATCTATGTACTGAATAAACTAACGTGGAAGCACAGACTACAGTGCACCCCACCCAAGCTTTCTGTCTCTGCTTCCAGTGCTAACACATGAAGTGTTCATACTACATAACAGCATCAGGTAGTTTATCAAATATTTAATGTTTGGTTGTAATCAAGCAAAGCTACAATTTATTGCCACTGATTGAGTCAAAAGCTATCTTTGCATCACTAAAAGATATATTTTCCACCATTATCATGCTCAGCACTTGCTAATAGCAGACGTCGTTCTGTGCACGGTCCCTGATGTTATTCCTTGCTTAGAAACCAAACCGCTGCACAGCCAAATGTGCCTCATCCCCTATGTACTTTAAGAGTCTGTCCTAGATAACTGTGTCATAGCACAAGAAAAATACTGGATTATTTCATTATGTGTGTCCCTTCCTTCCTTCTCACATGTCTGGGAGCAGTGGGTAAAACTTGTAGTAACATCCACGGAGACGTTTTGTTTGTAGAATGAATTTACCATTTTTGCTGCTTTTGTTGGTCTGGGTAGAGTCCCATGTTTTTGTATACTTTCACGATTTTATGGAATTTTAGTGATTTTTCCCTTTTCCTCCCAATGCAAACAGGTAAATCACCTTGTATCACTATGAATCGGCAAACCAGTAGCAACATTTCTGCACCAGCCATTGAATTTATTTTTTTGCTAGTATGAAGAAACCCATAGAAAATTGTTTGTCACAATTTCCTGCTTCACCAGTTCACATAAAAAATAATAAATTACACAGGCCTAACTCCTAGTTCATCTTTGTGATGATTAAGGAAACAATTGATAACTCGTACAGCCCTTATAAATTACCTGTACCTGGACACGTTGGAGGTCGGT
This sequence comes from Pleurodeles waltl, assembly GCF_031143425.1. Classification (NCBI taxonomy): domain Eukaryota; kingdom Metazoa; phylum Chordata; class Amphibia; order Caudata; family Salamandridae; genus Pleurodeles; species Pleurodeles waltl. Next base: position 1,010,726,138 of record NC_090436.1, on the reverse strand, counting down.
GAATCTTTTAGCCAAGTCAGGCTCTCCTCATCCTAGAATAGTCAGGTCATTCAGATCAATAATCAATAACTATTGTAATCGGCAATCAATACTCAATTAATGGATCAATATAACACATCAGAAATCAATAACAGATAATATTTCGGCACACCATGACCTTTCAGTCATGAATACCCACACCAGTTTATTAAAAGTTAATGAATTTATTTCCCTATATTAACAAAGCTAGTACGATGTATATAAGTCTCAAAACCAAATGATATATGTATATGAACATTACTAGCTGTCCATAGCGACGGAAGAAACACAATCTACGCAAAATCTGGTGGATAATGATACTTTCAGTTATGGCAATGCAAATCACTAATATGACTAACTGTATTTGACTAATTTCATACATTGGTCAGCATAACAAGATTTCAAATTAGCATGGTGCATCGAATGAATACCTCGACTAACCTCTAATTAGCATTGGCATGTGGGGCTTCATGCGAAACGAATTTAGTAAACACAAATTTGGAAAACTTCTAGCTTGGGCACTATCAAAATAGCAGTTGGTACCTAAAAGGAAAAGCACAATGCATAATACATTTATCCTTTCATATTTACCAAATACAATCAGCATTCAAGAAAAGTCTTCGTCCTTCAGATACCGGTTCGATCAGCATGGGGCAGATTTAAAAGGGACAAAGTTAAGGGCAAGCTTCCTTGCAGCGGTAAGGAGAATGGGGCAAAGTTACTGCATGGGCAAGATGGGGCAAATCAAAGTTAAAGTCTCTAGGGTGAGAATTCTTAAAGTCACTTTCTCTCAGATAGAGAAAAGGGCATCAGGGTGTCGTCCAAAATGGAGTCTGGCATCTGGCTTCAAATTGGCATCAAGGAAAATGGCTGACTTCTCTTTGTCCAGTGGGTTTAAGTAAGAAACATTCCAAATTCTGCAGGGTCTTCCATTGGAGGGTTCATAGGTTGGCTTCAAATTGTCCAATGAAAATTGTCTTTTTACTAGCGCTCATTTATGCATACATTGTCCTTGGAGCCTTGGAACACAAGTTGTAACATGGTTTGCCAATTATTTTTGGTATCTGTACCTTCATTGTCCGCACCTGCAGAGACTGACCTTGTATCAAAGGGGACGAAACCAGCCTAGTGCGAAACCTTGAAGATAAGTGTATTAGTCATCTCTGCTGGAAAAATACAACTTCAAGCAAGAATATATGTTTCATTAGTTCAAGGAAAAGCCACGCAGTTAGAATTTGAGACCAGGCAACTAAGCCAAAGCCTCTACTAAATTTAAGCTAAGCAAAACTGTTTCAAATAAGAAATCATGGCATACACTTGCAATTATGTCGGATTACTACAGTTTTCAATCCTTCATGATTAATAAAGCTCGTTTACAATTATGGCGAACTACCCCGAGGGCACAATTTCCCTCGTACATTATTTTCTTTACTAAAATCACACTACATTCTGTGTTTTTGATTACACAATATATGTGAGTATATGTTGGACCCTCTTTTTCTGCGTCGTCAATCCCTCCTCTGATGACTAATTATTTCATCACATCAAATCTACCCACAAATTTTATTCCATTAAAATTCTGTATAGTAATTTGGCACTTCAGTCAATTCCCTTTTTCTATTAATCCCTTTAGATTTTTCTCTATATATTTCTACCATTTTGGCTTGTTCTTTTTCTTCTCTTCTTCTTTTGCGCCTTGTTTTCAATATTTTGATAGCTTTCCATATTCCCCAAGAGCCGAATAAACAAATTAATATTATTAATATTCCCTTCACTATTTTTAGTAACAATCCGTTCCAAACGTTGCTGAGCCAATTTCCCACAGAAGCAAATCCCTTTCCAACTTTCTCCCAGACTCCTGTTTCTTTCAATTCCTTCAAATCTATACTTTCATTAGTTAAATTTGTACGCATCGTTCTAATTTTTCCACTGCTGTCTGGTATATATGTACAACAGTGACGTGTACCAAGCATTTTGCAAATGCCACCATCCTTTGCTAAAAGAATGTCTAAGGCAAGCCGATTTTAAAGAGTCATAGCTCTTTCTGCAGCGAGTTCAGCATCCATCAGGATTATAGCTCCTGAAAATGTTGTCAGCATTTTGTATTTTGATTGAATTCAATATGACTCCCACTGAAGGAATAAATGATCCAAATATATCTCCTACCACACCAGAAGCTGTCTCTCTCTTATGAACATGATGTGATTCAGACAGCTTTGGAAATTTCTTTAAGTCGTCCAGTTGATAAATCTTTGGGAACACTATTCCTAAATAACATCTCCCATACCATCCTTTTGGAAGGCGATAATAGGCGTTAAGTCCACAAATATAATATATCCCAGGAATAACTGGGTCTTGTCCATTCAGCATGAACGTCCACTTAGGTTGAAACAAAAACGTGTGTTTACATTCACTCGTTCCCACAAAAACTGTGTCGTAATATGATTTATGTCTATGTATACAAAATCTCCCTACGTGCAATGTATCTAAAGATATTTTCCCTTGTGTCTTTATTGCGGCAAAAGCATAGTTATCTACAGATTTCCTTTTGTGTAATTCCCTTTGTAATTCCTCCTTCATTTCTTTCCTCCTATCGTCAGTACGGTCTAAGAAATTTATCTCTACCGGTGAAAGCAAGCATGTAAGGTTCTCTCTATGTGCGTGAGCTGTGTGAAAAGGTGACAACAGTTCAAAGAAGTCTCTCATTAACTTAAAATAATAATCTCTAGCTATTTTACTCAGGTACTCGATTATGGGGACATATGCAAATGTAACATCATAATTAGAGTAAAAATAATGAATGTACTGTTGACCATAAAATGTGGACATTATTATACTACATGTAATTCCGTAGGTAAGAGGCATGCTGTGATATGTCATCCCTTCCACTACTGAGGTAGGTATTTGTGTACACACATAACAATCTTTCGCATCCATTGTCTCAACATACTCACTCAATAAGCGATAGAAAACATTAGACGAAAGTTCCTTTTTATCATGCAAATGTCTCTCGTCTTGTTAGAGTCTCTTCAGGGCTGTTAGTTCAGTAATAATATTAGGTTTAGAAGTAGAAGCACCATTCGTCTCACTCTCATTCTTACCATGCATTCCAAGAACTATTGCTACAATGATTAGTACGCATGCAGTTATTAGACCTATACACATGTATTTCCAACACATCATCTTACGTCCCTGTGTAGTGTAGCCTGTCATGATCTGCATAGAATCAGAGAGCTGAAGACACTTTATCAATTGAGTTTGCAGATATATACAAAGCTGAACGAGTTCAATGTTCACACACTTTTCTTTAGCAGCTTAGTCTCTTATCGGTTACCAGCGTTGTCTCAAAATCGGTTTCAAAGTCAATCAAGCTAGCAATGTCTTAGCTGGTTGAAAAGTCGATCAGGTTATCAGTGTCTCTATTCAGTAAAGTTCATGGAGTTTTACTCCTCAAGTGCCAAAGTGAAGTTCTGCCTCTTCGTTCTCGAGACTGAGGGATACGAATTCGTCTGACCAATCGTTAGTGGCCAAGTATGCCCACTCCGGACCAGAATTTTGCATCTCTCTTTGACTCTCTCTCGCTGGTACTTTCTTCCTTGGCCAAGTCTTTTTCTTCACTTGGTGCTGCTATTGCGACAGACACTTCCTTTCTTTTCTCTTTCACCTTTGGCCCTTCACTTTCATTTAACGCTTCTCTGATCCTTAATTTCACTGGTGATATGCTTTGTCTTCTTTTTGCACTGTGTCCACTTGATGGACCTGCAACCTCTTCTGGAGGAGTTTGAACCGCTTTGCTCTGTCCTGCCTTGTCTTCTCCCTCTGGGAAGTCAATCAGGTTCTCCTTTCCATTTCCTGTATCGTCTGCTTCTGGGAAAGCACTCCTCTGATCAGGCTCTCCTGCTTCTTCACCTGTTTCGAGCTCTTTGTCACCGTCACCTGCTTCAGACTCTTTCTCACCTTCAGCACCTTCATCACTCTCTGAGGCTCCTCCTTTGTCTTCCCCAAATGAATCAGTTGCTTCGTCCCCAGAGAATATTTCTCCCTCCTCTATTTCTACCTGTTCGCTTCTAGGCCCTTTTCGCTCTGTCTCGTCGCTTGGCACTTTGTTATCAGACACTGGTGATTTTAGTGCTTCAACTTCCTCATCCGTGGGGCATGTCACCCTCTTTGTGTGACTGGCATGAATCCAGTTGGGAACTCCCGCACACTTCACAGCGGTGGTAGTTGTCAGAATCACTTGAAAAGGTCCTTTCCAACGGGGTTCCAAACACAACTTCCTCACGTGCTTCTTTATCACGACCCATTTATCACGACCCAGTCACCTGCTTTCAGGGCGTGTCCTGGACCTTGGATCGGTGGCAGGGTGGTTGCCTCCACCTGGTGAGAGAAAGAGTGGACCACATCAGCTAGACTTTTGCAGTAGTCTAACACCATATCATCTGTAATATTCAAAAGAGCATTTGCAGGAACTGCTGGAAGTCTCATGGCTCTGCCCATGAGGATCTCGTGCGGGGACAGTCCAGTCTTTCTGTCAGGGGTGTTTCTCATTAACATTAGCACCAAGGGCAATGCGTCAGGCCACTTTAAGTTTGTTGATGCACATATTTTCGCCATCCTTGATTTCAATGTGCCATTCATTTGGTCCACTAGACCTAATGCTTCAGGGCTGTAGCTACAATGCAACTTTTGCTCAATGTTCAGCACTGCACAAAGTAATTTTATTACTTCGTTATTGAAGTGACTTCCCCTATCTGATTCTAAGGAGATCGGGAATCCGAAACGTGGTGTTAGCTCTCTCAAGAGCAGTTTTGCAACTGTGAGACTGTAATTTCTGCGTGTAGGGTATGCTTCAATCCAATGACTAAAAATGCACACAACCACCAACACATACTTCAAGCCTCCATGCACAGGCATCTCAATAAAGTCCATTTGCATCCTGCTGAAGGGACCCACTGCTCTTCCAATGTGGCTCAAATTTACTACGGTTCCCTTCCCTGCGTTCATCTGTTGACAAATCACGCAACGATGGCAAACTGCTTCAGCAACTTGACGGAATTTGGGGTTAAACCAATCAGTTTTAAATAGTCTAATCATGGCATCCCTTCCAAGATGGGCTTGTCCATGGTAGAATCTGGCTAACTGTGTCAAAAGACTGTTTGGCAGAACAAATTTCCCTTCACTTGAAACCCATAATTCGTCTAGCCTCTTTACACATTGCGATTTGGTCCATGAGAGTTTCTTATCCTCACTGACATCATTCTGTAAGGACTTCAATTCATCCATTGTATCTACAACTTTTAGAGCAAAGATTTTGCTTGGTTCAAGTTCTGGCTCATTTATCAAGTTCCATTCATCCCTGAGCAATATACAGTTCAATGCGCAAAACCTTGCGACTTGATCCGCATATCCATTTCCCAGAGAAACATAGGGGGTCACCGCCGCCCGCCAAACTTCCCCCATCGAAAGACCGCGGGAGCCATTTTGGCTTTCCCGCTGGGCCGGCGGGCGACTGCCAAAAGAGCGCCCGCCCGCCCAGCGGGAAGGGCCCTGCAACATTGAAGCCGGCTCCGAATGGAGCCGGCGGTGTTGCAGGGGTGCGACGGGTGCAGTTGCACCTGTCGCGATTTTCACTGTCTGCAAAGCAGACAGTGAAAATCCTGCTGGGGCCCTGTTGGGGGCCCCTGCACTGCCCATGCCGGTGGCATGGGCAGTGCAGGGGCCCCCAGGGGCCCCACGACACCCGTTCCCACCATCCTGTTTCTGGCGGTGAAAACCGCCAGAAACAGGCTGGCGGGAAGGGGGTCGGAATCCCCATGGCAGCGCTGCAAGCAGCGCCGCCATGGAGGATTCTCCCAGCTGGGGCTAATCCGGCGGGAAACCGCCAGACCCGGCTGGGCGACCGCGGCTTTACAGCCGTGGTCAGAATAGCATAGGAAGCACCGCCAGCCTGTTGGCAGTGCTTCCGTGGTCGTCGACCGCCAGGGTCAGAATGACACCCATAGTCTTGTCCCTTTGAGTGTGCACTGCATTTTACCACTGCTACTTCTCCTGGTAACTGGATGGCATGTAACAATTCTCTTATTCTTTCACCATTTTTCACTGGTGATCCTGAAGAGGTCATGAAGCATCTCTGTGACCACAATTGTCCAAAGTCATGCACTATTCCGAATCCGTACTGGCTATCAGTGTAAATGGTAACTTTCATTAATGCAGAGAGTTGGCAAGCTCCATTAAGGGCTACCAATTCCGCTACTTGTGCAGAGTAAACTCCTTGAAGCCAAGATGCTTCCAGAACACCTGTTACCGTACATACAGCATATTCTGCTTTCAGTATTCCCAGTGCATCTCTTAAACATGAACCATCAACAAAAAATAACTTGATCATTTTCTTCCAATCTGGTATCTTTGATATCGGGTCTTGGTTTGGTGCAAAATTCAGTCACCTGAAGACAGTCGTGCTCAATGTCTTCAACGTTCTCAATTTCAGCATTTTCACTGGGAAACAAGGTTGCTGGATTCAACGTAGTGCACCGTTTCAGCTGCACATTGGGTGATCCCAGAATTATTGTTTCATACCTTATGAGCCTAGCACCAGTCATGTGCTGTGTTCGGGAACGTGTCAAAAGTATCTCGACTGAGTGAGGGACCATGACTGTTAAAGGGTGTCCCATCACTATTCCTTCACTTTGAGTTAGGCTGATACCAACTGCAGCTACGGCACGCAAGCACCCTGGCAGTGCTGCTGCGACCGGATCCAAAGTAGCTGAAAAATATGTTACTGGTCTGTTTACACCACCATGGGCTTGGGTCAAGACAGACAAGGAACATGCATCACGTTCATGACAAAACAGTGTGAAAGGCTTTGTGTAATCAGGCATACCTAAAGCTGGAGCCCTGCACATGCATTCCTTCAATTCAATAAAAGCATCCATCTCATCTCCTCTCAGCTCTATTTCATCCAGCGCATCTTTCTGGGTCAGTTTCCGTAAAGGTTTTGCTAGAGTTGAGAAATTGGGAATCCATTGGCGACAGTAGCTCACCATTCCCAAAAACTTCCTCACCTCTCTCCTCCTCCTTGGGGGACTCATTTGGAGTACACTTGTTATTCTTTCCTTCATAATTCTTCATGAACCTTTCTCTATTTGGTGACCCAAATATTTCACTTTCTTCTGGCAGAACTGTAATTTTGAAGGGGACACCTTGTGTCCGTTCCTCCCCAAATGGTTCAATAGGGCAATGGTGTCAGCTGTACAGTCACTTTCTGTCTTGGATGCGATCAGCAAATCGTCAATGTACTGTACTAGGGTTGACTCAAACGGTAATTCTAACGATTCCAGATCTTTCTTTAGAATCTGATTGAAAATTGATAGTGACTCCGAAAACCCTTGAGGAATTCGACACCAACTGTAGACTCTGTCTAGGAATTTGAAACAAAAGAGAAATTGGCTGTCCTCATGAAGAGGCACAAAAAAGAATGCTTGTGACAAGTCAATGACTGAGAACCATTCAGCATCACAGGGAACTTGAAACATTATCACAGCTGGATTTGGTACTACGGGACAACATTTGATTATTTTGTCATTTATTTTTCTCAAATCTTGTACAATCCGGACCTTTCCACTTGGTTTTATTAGTCCCATGATTGGTGAATTACATGGACTGCTTAACACTTCTTTCAGTACCCCCTGTTTTACAAACTCATCAATGAGTTGGGCAACTTTCATGAGGGTGTCTTGCGCGATATGGTACTGTGGGGTCTGGGGAAAAGTTACATTGGGTTTTACAGTCACTTTCACTGGTTCCACTCCTTTGACCAATCCTACTTCTTTCCCTGTCATATCCCACACTTCCTTTCCGACTGTTTCCTGTAACTCAGCAGGAATGTCTGCTTCAGTGATCATTGGATAAAGGGTAATCAGGGGATACTCTTCATTGACAGTTTCCACTTCATTCCCTCCTACACTGTCCTCTTCTTCCCCATCACTGCTTGTCTGAATTTTAATTCCATCGTTTGAACACATAATCGAACACCCCAATTTGCACAATAAGTCTCTCCCTAACAGTGATATCGGGCTTGAGTCACATACCACAAATTTATGCGACCCTTGATAGTTACCAATTCTGACTTGAACTGGATCGGTGATTGGGTTTGTCAGGTACCTATTTGCTACTCCCACTACTTGAACTGTTCTCCCTGAAAGTGGCAAATTTGGTACTTCAATGCTCCTAACAGTGGAACGTGTAGCTCCTGTGTCAACCAAGAATGAAACGCGGTGACCCATAACTCTTCCTTCCACATACAGACCCTTTTGATCAACTTCCAAAGATGCTGCAAGCATACAATTTCCCTCCTCATCTGAACTTTCACTCTCCCATGCATTGTTTATTCCATTCTAACTGTGTAATGGGAATTGGTGTACTGTGTCATTTTGATTCATTCCTTGACCCGTGACCTGTTGAGGAAGCATTGCTTGCTGCTGATTCATTGGTGCTAAGGGTATTTGCATTTGCTGATTATGTACCATAGGAAACTGCTGTTGCATTGGCTGCAATTGTGCCATTTGTACACGGGGCATTTGCACCTGCCGCGATTGCATGGGTTTGTAAACCCTGCATCTGGTTTACATTATTATGATAATTTGGATTTGGACCTCTCAATTTTAGTCCTCTCATATTCTGAAATGCATTGACATCATTGTTTTGCTGACCTACACCTTCCTGCACCATCATTGGGCACTCCCGTTTCCAATGCCCGACGATTCCGCACGTGTGACACTGCATCACCTTCTTCATTGCCTGTATACCATTTGGAATCATAACAGTATATAAGTCAGGACCATTATTCACAAAACCTCCTCGGCCTCTGCCTCTCATCTGCGGCTGAAACATAGCATTTCCCTGCTGCTGCTGCTGTGGCATCTGTTGTTGAAAACCTTGCAACCCTTGCAAACCTGCCTGAGCTGCTCTAAGCTGCATCACCATCACCTTTTCTTTCAACCTTTTCTGCTTTGTCTCAATCTCATCACTGCAGTATTTTGCATAATTCAACAGTTCATCGATCGACTTTGACTGCCAACAAATCAAATGCGTTTTAATCATCTGGCTGATTTCGGGTCTCAACCCTTCCACAAATCTGAACACAAAATGAAGCATGGCCTTTGCCTCAATCGTTTCTGTGCCACTATAATTCTTAAACACTTTCAACAATCTCTCATAGTACACATGTATGGACTCTTTAACTTCTTGGGCTGTTCTGTCAATCCTCTGGCAATCCACATTTTTCAACGCAACCTTGGTTTTCAAGTGCTCGATCACCTTGTGGTACAAACTCATTACCGTAGGTGATGGCGCACCTGTGTCCCTATCTCTCTCTGGCTCACTCGTTTGCCAACCTACAGCCTTTTACAATCTTCCCACAAATCTGCTGGAACCACAATTTCAAATAAGGTATTTAGGTCTTCCCAGAGACATTTAGCGAGTTTCACAAATCTATCTGTTTGTTGATACCACTCAATCGTTTTTTCTCTTAATTTAGGGAAATCATCCGTAAAGGATTGAATATCGCACCTGTGCCATGGTACATGTACAAGTTTTCCCCCTGCTGTCTCTCTCATTGGTAACATGGTTATCAGGTCGTCATTCTGTAGTGCTTTCTCATTCCGCTCTGGGGTATTTTCTTTCTTTTTGTCCTTTTTCTTAACCCACCTGCTTTCCCACTTGTCTAAACATCTCCAGACCTGTGCGCTCTGCAGTATCTCTTTAAGGTGTGTTTTCATCCCTGCGGATCTCATGTGTTCAAAATCTTTTGTATCAAAATCTAACCTGTAACTTCTGTCCAGGTGTTTAGTTTTACTTATATCAATCTCGTTCCTGTCTGCAATCTCTTGTAACTTCTTATGTATCCTGCTTACTTCTCTTGTAATCCTAGGGCACATGTATCTCAGCTCTTCCTCTGTGTATGATTCTAATCTGTTCAGACCCATTGTTCCCTCTACCAATTCATCTGCCTCCATACCCAATCTTATTTTATTCATTTATTCTTCTCCCTTCCCGCTGGAGGTACTCTGTGGGGAGTTCAGACTGTTGAACCATTGTGTTAACTGTTGCGTGTTCAGTCCCATCAGTGTAGCAGTTACATCAACTGTTACTGATGGTTTCTGTAATGTTTCAGTCTCTGAGGTTAACGGTACTAATAGTGGTGGATGTGACCTTACCACGGTTGATGGAGCACAAATTGGAATTGGACTAAATTCCGACAAGGACCCAGATCCATTTGGCAGTGCCGCTATTGGAGTTGTTTCTGGAGTAGTTTCTATGCATCTTCTCCCTGTCCCAGTCTATGTCATTACTACCCCTTGTTCGCATACGTTTGGGTTTGCTTGTATGTACATTGGTACTGGTGGACCTACAGTGATAGGCAGAGATATCGCGTCTGGATTCTGTCTGTTCCCCAAATTCTGTTGCATGTTAATCCCCACATTATGGTTCATCATTGCTGGCATACCTAACTGGCTCTCTGTTACTCGAGTATACTTCGGCACTTCTTGTGCCTGCTTTTGAGGCACCAAAAACTGTGTTGATTCGGCTTGAATCATTGTTGGTCTTTGATAACTCTGTCCTCCCTGCGCCATTGAATCAGAGGTCATTCCCATGTTATGCTTATCACAGCAGTGCCTTTGAACCTGTGGCTGATAATTATCAGCAGGTTTCAATTTAGGCACGTCTGGGTATATTCTCTGGATCTGTGGTATTTGTGGTGAGAAAGGCATGTCGGAGCTGCTCGGCCTCTGAGATATTCTCAAATTTGGTGTTACATTACCCTGTATTGGTTCTGGAGGGGCAGTACTAATGCTTGAGCCCTTTTCGCTTTCCACATATGGTGGCGGGCGATCATTCAATAATTGTATGATGAACTCCTCATCGTCTGACTCGTCTGATCTTTTCGAGTTTCTGTTATTCTCTCTCTCTCTGGACTGACTCCTGTTTGTCTTATAGGTAGCTTTCCTTCCTTCCGTCTCCGCTTCATCAGTAATTGCTGGAAACAATTTAATCCCCTGCAATACGTCTGATCTCCAAACCTTTTGTGTGCTGTCCCACCTGGCGTCCGCTAGTGTCTTTTCTACTTTTCTTATTCTCGTCTCGAACTTCTTTTGTTGTTGGTTTCTAGCTATTAGCTCCCAAATTGCTAGTGCCTCAAACTGTGCTGGTCTTGGAGGTACTTTCATGTCATACAACGCAAATCTTAGATTCTCCAAAAACCTTAGATTAAACCACCCATGGATAGGGAACGCTACACTTCCATGCTTCCTGTTAATTTGCACCATTGCTTTAGCCAAAGACATGGTGCTACGCCCCTTTCTTCAATAATGATGTAAGCTGGTGTACCCTCAGGTGGTGTTTCTTCTCCTACATTTGCTTTAATATAAACATCACCCCTCATGGCACTCTTAAATGCATTGAAAAATGTCATCTTTCCGTCTTTTATTTTTCTAAAATGTGTAATCAATAAGTGACTTTAATTCCCGGAATACTCTTCGCTTGCTTTTCCCCTTCCAATTGCGCTTCACGGAGTGTGTCCAATCAGTGCGCGACCCTTCTCACCAACGGACCTATCCCAGCGCGACTCCTAGTGACGTCACACTCACACACTGCGGCTGACAAAGTCCTGCAGCTTGTCCTCTTTCATTCGACTCCACTCATAAACTAATTTCTGCAATATAACGTGAGCACTAACCAAAAGAATAAAACAGATCTGTCGGTTTACTACAGGGAGGGTAATACAATCGCTACAGAAACCTTAGGGATTTTTCACTAGCCTCGGCAGTTATTCCATCTTTCTCGGTTTCCCACTTTCGCAAGCAAAATTTGACCCGCAAACTTTACTCTCAACTGATCAATGAGCTATTCTAGTGCACTTTAGAATTCGTCAAATCTCAAAGTCGAAAACGTTCTTTCATTCCTCAACATTCATATCAACTTGTTGACCACGCCCAATCAACCTATTAAACCGACCAGATCACAACATCAAACAAGTGTCTCATAAACCTTTCAATATACTCCGGAGTCTTTTGACCTCGCAGGGCCCGACTCAACATCAACAACCACATGGACAATTTTTTCTGCACAAAGCGCTACACACACGTGAAGTTCGACGACTTCCCTACTCTCACACTTTTGGAGTAACACTCCTCTAATATCTTTTAACCCCCTAAAATCCTCACAAACTTCTCAATTAATCTGCGGCAATAAGCTGTGCAAGCGCAAAACCCTAACCTCACTCATACCGTCACTAGAAACACCGAAAACATTCTCACACCTCCATGTCCTCCATACGCTAGCACCGAGATTCCGGGAAAGTCACTGGGGACTTAGGGCATCATCATCCCTCCGACTTATTTTATCAAAGAAAGTTCTATCTTAACTCCGTCTATTGTTCGGATGGGGTCCCAAAGGGCGAAACCATCAATCTCTGCTACCATCTACTGATAACGCGTACAGCCATTATAAATTACCTGTACCTGGACACGTTGGAGGTCGGTGAATCTTTTAGCCAAGTCAGGCTCTCCTCATCCTAGAATAGTCGGGTCATTCAGATCAATAATCAATAACTATTGTAATCGGCAATCAATACTCAATTAATAGATCAATATAACACATCAGAAATCATTAACAGATAATATTTCGGCACACCATGACCTTTCAGTCATGAATAACCACACCAGTTTATTAAAAGTTAATGAATTTATTTCCCTATATTAACAAAGCTAGTACCATGTATATAAGTCTCAAAACCAAATGATATGTGTATATGAACATTACTAGCTGTCCATAGCGATGGAAGAAACGCAATCTACGCAAAATCTGGATAATGATACATTCAGTTATGGCAATGCAAATCACTAATATGACTAACTGTATTTGACTAATTTCATACATTGGTCAGCAGAACAAGATTTCAGATTAGCATGGTGCATCGAATGAATACCTCGACTAACCTCTAATTAGCATTGGCATGTGGGGCTTCATGCAAAACGAATTTAGTAAACACAAATTTGGAAAACTTCTAGCTTGGGCACTATCAAAATAGCAGTTGGTACCTAAAAGGAAAAACACAATGCATAATACATTTATCCTTTCATATTTACCAAATACAATCAGCATTCAAGAAAAGTCTTCGTCCTTTAGGTACCGGTTCGATCAGCATGGGGCAGATTTAAAAGGGACAAAGTTAAGGGCAAGCTTCCTTGCAGCGGCAAGGAGAATGGGGCAAAGTTACTGCATGGGCAAGATGGGGCAAGTCAAAGTTAAAGTCTCTAGGGTGAGAATTCTTAAAGTCTCTTTCTCTCAGATAGAGAAAAGGGCATCAGGGTGTCGTCCAAAATGGAGTCTGGCATGTGGCTTCAAATTGGCATCAAGGAAAATGGCTGACTTCTCTTTGTCCAGTGGGTTTAAGTAAGAAACATTCCAAATTCTGCAGGGTCTTCCATTGGAGGGTTCATAGGTTGGCTTCAAATTGTCCAATGAAAATTGTCTTTTTACTAGCGCTCATTTATGGATACATTGTCCTTGGAGCCTTGGAACACAAGTTGTAACATGGTTTGCCAATTATTTTTGGTATCTGTACCTTCATTGTCCGCACCTGCAGAGACTGACCTTGTATCAAAGGGGATGAAACCGGCCTAGTACAAAACCTTGAAGATAAGTGTATTAGTCATCTCTGCTGGAAAAATACAACTTCAAGCAAGAATATATGTTTCATTAGTTCAAGGAAAAGCCACGCAGTTAGAATTTGAGACCAGGCAACTAGGCCAAAGCCTCTACTAAATTTAAGCTAAGCAAAACAGTTTCAAATAAGGAATCATGGCATACTCTTGCAATTATGTCGGATTACTACAGTTTTCAATCCTTCATGATTAATAAAGCTCGTTTACAATTATGGCGAACTACCCCGAGGGCACAATTTCCCTTGTACATTATTTTCTTTACTAAAATCACACTACATTATGTGCTTTTGATTACACAATATATGTGAGTATATGTTGGACCCTCTTTTTCTGCGTCATCACAATCCTTTGCTGACAGCAACCTTAAAAATCAGGGTCAGCTTTATAGAGTTCAATGGGAATAAAGTCAGGTTGAAGGGCTTTGAGATCATTTGTGCGCAGAAAGGAGATGAAAGAGAAGTGACACCAACTGTTTCTCTATTGCGACATTACATGCTGTGGACAGATTTTTAGGTTTCAACCTGCAACCTTCATTTTTAGCACTGGTCAATCACATGTTTTTCCACACTCTCCCTAAATTTAAACTTCCATAAATCAGTAAAATGTTTGCTTTTATAGCTACCAATAAATGTTCCAAGCTTCTCAATCTGTAATCTATTTCTTTGGCTTTTTTAGCATGTTGAATTCTTTCCTTATTTTTCTTGTCTGTTGGCCAGCATGTGCATTACCTAATTTTTCATAATCCATTCATTTAAACTTCTGCTCATACCAGACTTTGTTGAAACACTGCTTTTGGACCTGGCCCTTTTACAGGGTCATTCCCCAAACATTTTGCCTTTTCCTCCTTATTTTTCTGACCCTTTTTGGCTGACGTTATTACTCACCACTCTACCACTGCTAATCCGTGCTAAAGTGCATGTGTTCTCCCTTGTAAACTTGGGCCCTGATTTATACTTTTTGGTGCAAAACTGCACTAACGCAGTTTTGCACCAAAAAGTTTAGCACCGGCTTGCACCATTTCTGTGCACCAGCTGATTTTGCCTGAGCATCAGTGATCTAACTATTTCCAAGAATTTTCTACACACATTATCACATCTACAGTTCATTGTACAGTCAAAGTCATGACATCGCATGACATACTTACACTCCTGAGAAGAAGTGGTCAATGAGATCTTGTCACAAGTCCACTCCTTCCTCTTCACCACTATCATCTTCAATTGGAAATTCAGGATTCTTACCCGGTGGCATCGCAGGCTCCCCCTCCTCAGGGATGTAAGGGTTATTCCCCTGCAGGGCGATTTTATGGAGCAGGTAGCATGCCATGGTGATCTGGCACACCTTCCCGGTGAGTAGAGGAAGGCTCAACAAGTCTTGGCCAGACAGCAAAATTTGACCTTCAAGAGCTGCTCCACTCCCCTCCGTGTCCTTCCATGGGCCTCACAAGCAGATTTCCCCTGGAGTAGTTGGATTCCTCAACTGTGTTAACAACCAAATATGATTTGGATATGCTGAGTCTCCTGTTTTGGAATGAGAAATGGGTGCCACAACTAGTCACTCACTTCATGATTGTAGCACCTGAAATTGCACACACAAAATCAGGAGAGATTTGACTTACCAACCAGCCAGGCACTCTCTGGTTGCAGTTGTGACATCAGGTGGGTTATGATGCTGTTCAGCATTACAAAGGAATCATGGGCTGATTCAGGGAACTGGCAGAAACATTTGAGATGTAGAGATCTGACAAGCAGACAACTAGCACATTGATAGAATGGAAGTTCTTCCTGTTTTGATAGACTTGATCACTGGTTTGTGGTGGCACCAAGGCAACATGTATCCCATTAATGACTCCCACCACATGTGGAAGCGGGCAAAGCCATAGGAGTCAGCCTTCACACTGACCACATTCTCACGTCTAATGGACTTGATATAGCTGTCAATGTGTATCAGCAGTGCTGAAAGCATGTCTCTTAACACAGGACTGAACATAGGTTGGGACATGCCACCAGATATGGCCACTGTATGTTGAAGGGACCCTGCGACCAGGAAGTGTAGTACAGTCATGATTCTCACAATGGGTGATATGCATGTTGGGTTAGTGTTTTCAAGAAATATATCTGGCTCCAACTGATGTCATAAATCCACAATAGTTTGTCAATTCAGATGGAACAGTTTTAATATGTTACGTTCTACCATGATTTGAAGGTTGTTACCTCCTCCCGCTCCAAGGCTACCTATTTGTGATATCAGATGATTTGGAGCATTATTAAATGTGTACACACAAACATACATGATGTATACACCAAAAGTCCTTCTAACAATGCAGGTATGACTGGAAGAACATTACACCCATTACACATCCAAATTGTGTAGTACTCAAGGCCCAAATTGGACCCTCATGGCTATCTCCACATGTGTACAACATGGATTGAACATCACCCAACTATCTGCTCCTCATGTGGCACTCTAAATTTGACGGTCTGTTCTGATCGACAAAAATACTATCACCGGTGGTGAACCGGGAACCGCGGTTCTGTGCCACCTGTGACCAGCAACGCACTACACTACACTGTTGATTGTGTAGTAGGAACCAACCAAAAAAGGCTGCCTTGGAATGTTGGTGATGAGCATAAACATATATTTGTGATGTGACACATTTTTTAGGGCCCACAATTGTATTTCCAACAGCCAAAATGGCAGATGTCTGACCTACTGCACTGGACATTAGGAATAGCCCGCTGCTGCCGGTGGAAGTTGTCTGTGCAGTGGGCGGTTTCAACCGAGGCACACACAACCATAGGCTAATGTGTTGCCTGTGGGCTGTCGCGGGCTAATGGCTGTGACTGCTGGCTGTAATGCCCGCATACATGGCATACATAAACGCTGTGTTTTGCAAATTCACTCACTTGACTCCTGGCACTGCTGCCATCAACGCCTCCATCACTTCAGCTGCAGTGTGCCACCTCTGGGAGCAAACATGCCACAGCCAGCAGGAAAAAGAGAACATGTCTTCTCTCCAGAGGAGCTGGAGAAGCTTGTGGATGAGATCCTTCCCCTCTATGATCAGCTCTGTGGCTCACCAGAGAAGCAGGTAAGAACCACATAGGCACATTTAACTCTGTTCAACACCATCCTTACTCCCCTCACAGGCTACAATGAGCACTGTGTGCCAGTTAGACTTCTTGTGTGCCTGTTGCCACATGTGTGTGCCATCAATGGGATGTAGATGGTGCAGGTAGTGAAGAAAAGTACTCTATGTATTGCACATTCACATTGTGTTGTGTTTTGAGGCCTAGATCATCCTTGTGTTGCATTCATACATCTAGGCAAGGGGACTTTACAGCCATGCAATGACATATCAATGGATATGATGGTTGTAAATGTCAAACTACATGTATGTGCTTGACAGCATGAACTGTGTATGCATACTGTTTGAGTCATTTGAGAAACTTGTAAGCAATGTGTAGGATGCCACTGATCATTCATCCAGCATCTGGGCTTGCCAGACTGTTGTACGAGAGGCATATAATGACTCACTGTGACATTCAGAGTGCCACACAAGCCACATTGATGATGGCCACATGATGTACAATCATGCATGGAAGTGATGGAAATGTGAGTGTCATGTCGGTTCTGTATGCTCTACCTGATGAGACCAGAGCCTGTCAAATGTATCTCCTAGTATGGAACATAGTTGAGGCTGGGGTACAGTTACTGTGGCTATGTAACTGTGGCACTGTATCCATCCCCTGTAGACCTACAGATCCTGGAATGTGGCCAATATTAGGCTCTAGTGGCAAAACCTGGCCTGAAAACCTCAGTCCATTGACTAGATAAGGAATGGGTAATGAGGTAAATCGCTGAACGAGTATATATATGTGCATTTTTTGCATCAATGTGTGTCATTGACTTATGACAGGTCCCTTACTCTCACAGCTCTGTTGTTACCTTCACATAAGTCGTATTTGTCCAGTACAGCCATATTGCACTCTTGACAAACCCACAGTCCAGATGGTGTGCAGATTCCATGGAGGCCATGATGTGTGACCAGTAGTTTGGTATCATGGCAGACATTAGACCAAACATACCTTTGTATGTGGGATGCCATCTCTGTAGGTTTCTCACATAAGTCAAAAGTTTGTTCTGTACAGGTACATACCACAGAAACCCACCCTGAAGTGGCATGAATCTACTCTGGGTTTACCACATATCCACACATGCACAGGGAAGAGACTTTCTGTGCCCACCATGGCAGCCCTTTCATTATCACTCAAGTCTTAGGGTGACATGTATACTATGGTAGTTGCCTGTAGGGACTCTATGCACTGAGTCATTGTTGCAGAATGTAAATGGGTTTGTCCAGCCAGGCCCAAGGAGTTTACCCTTCAGAAGGCCACAATGGTGTGTAATGTTTCATTGTGGCTCTCATCACAATAAATGTTGCTTGAGCCTGGGCTACCTGATGTCAGTAGGCTTGCTTAGTGAGTGTGGGCCATGAGCAGGGTAGTGGGTTAGTCTGCAGATGACTCCAAAAGTGTTTAATCATGTCCCTGTAGTTATCAGCATGTGTGCTTTACGTTTGTGGTGTGATGACAAGTTTAAATTTTGTGCTTGGTGTTTCTGACGTGTGTGACACAAACACTTGGGCAAAAACTTGTGTTTGTAACCTTTTGATTTGTCCCTTACATCCATGCAGAACAACACCAATCAGAATAAGGGGATTTGGAAATCTATCGCCTGGCAGGTGTGGACCCTGGGAGTCAATAGCTGGCGGAGTGCCAACTGTTTCAAGAGGCGGGAGAACCTGAAACGCTGAGCCCGGAAGATTGCTGCTGGGGCTGTCCTCCTAAAGTGGACAGGCGCACATTGGTGCCTGACCCCCCTAATGGCCCACATTCTAGTGATGGCCTACCTGGAGCTTGGTGTGCTTTTGAGGGGCGCACACCAGATACAAGGGGGTGAGTCCACAGCATATTCCTGTCTGTAGCGTTGCTAAGTTTATGTGCTAGGTCCTGTCATCTCCCCCCTGAAGATTGGGGATGAGCCACATGTGACACACAAGATGAGTAACTGTTTGTGTAAGTATGGAAGTTGGTGCATACTGATGTGCCTTGTCTATTAACCCAGTTACCTAGGACACAACTGAGTAGTCCACAACCAATTTACTCTCCGGGGCCAGGACATGACTGACTAGTGATCAATTAGGTCATACTGTTTGTTGTTGTGGGTGTAACTTGTACACAACAGTCCACTACTCTTCAGTGTGACAGCCCAAACAACATGAAATAATAGATCATTGTCTTCAGCCATGTGTCTGCTCAAATAAGAATATTGGCATCTGTCCCCCAGAGGCCATTTTTCTTCAGTGTATCATGAGTGCTGCTGCCTCACTACTGTCTGTTATGTGAAGATGGCCATCATGCATGTGACAGAGCATACATTGCTCCTTGGGTGCAGTAACAAAGCAAAACCTTCCCTTAGGAATTTGGCAATGTCCATTAACATGATTTTGGTGACATTACTGTTGCCATCATTCCTTGTGCCTACATGTTAGCATGTGTTCCTTTTACTTTTGCCAAATCATTGTCACTGCTGTTTTATGCATATTCTACCTATCTTCATGGGATTATGTCTGAATTCCCTCATATATGTGTGCATGCCAACATGTGTGTGGAATTGGCCATATGTCATGGGCCTACATTTCATGTGGTATCCCAGACAGGAGTATGTCACTATTGATTGGTGGCTGACACATACCCTCACCCATCATTGCATGTTATTTGGCATGTACGACTGTAGAAGCAATGAAAGACATGGCAGGTAGGACTACGGTTTTTACACACAATGTGCATTTTGATGCATTTCTGTGCAATCATGTAGCAAAGTGCTTTGCACATGTGAAATTGGGCAGGTTTGTTACCTAAGTATTGGCATGCATTGTGGAGTGACTTGCAGTTATGTGGGAATCACATGTGGTTGTGTACAACCATTCATCCAAGGGAATCTGTGTTTGCATGACAAAAATGGTGACAGTGATGTGGCTTCCTATTGGGCAACATGTTGAGGGCCTTCTACAAGTCATTGAGAATCCCATGGTCTCTCCAACATTCAAAGGAGTACTGGCATCTACTGATGCAATCAGAGTTTGCTATTGTCCGTGGTACCAATCAAGAGAGGTGTAATCACTGGGGCTAGCTGATTCATTGTGTTGTGGATTTTTGCACAATGTGTCTCCTATGTACATTTAGGTGAAAGATCTCAGCAACATTTGTAAAACCTCAATGACTCAATTAGGACAATTTACACATAGCGATGTAAGCATTGATGATTTGTTTCCAGTGTGACTTGGGTATTTCCACGTCACCTTCTTCAGGATACTGTACTTCTGTCAGCAACACGGCAGGGTCGTTGACCATCATTTCTTCATGATGTGGTATTGGGTATGTAAAGATTAGCAGAATTCATGACCTTGTGTGGGATCACTGTAAATGAACTTTGCATTGCCCTAATATTGTATGACACATGTAACTGATGAATGCTACATGGGAAAACGCATTGAAGGTGTTAAAGTCTCCTATTTGTTCAATGGCTACTGTGACAGCACAACCTTACCCATGCAATTGGAGTTGTCTGTGATTTTGAATTTCCTGTGGCCAACTCTTGACAGTTCATGTAGCATGCATGCCTATGGTGTGGCAAATGTAGGAGCCACTTTAGTGGAGCGTGTTGCTGGGGGCTACTGTACGTCAGTAATGTTTGCTAATCACAGCTATTGTTAAAATATGATCAGGAAAATGTAGTGGCCAAATTTCTCTTAGTAATTTCAGCATCATCCCAGGCATGTGAAGTAGACATGGCAGAACCAAGTGGGGAAGCATCTGGCCACGGTATCTCCAGTCCTGACACCACCGACCACGTGGCCTAGAGGGTGAGGGGAGTGCCACGGAAGACATGGGATTGACCTTGCCATCTTCTGATTCTACCTCCAGTGGCCTCTCCCTAGTGGAAGCAGATCCTTCAGGACCTGCTCCTGTTCCATCTTTGTTTGCCATCCCAAATTCCATCACCACCCTCTCTGTTGCTCCCCATCCAGTTGGCCGTGCCCACCCTCCCACAAGGGTGGGCATCTCCTTCATCCCAGGCACCTCACCCCTGCCCCTGTTACCCCTGCTGCCCTGACTGAGAAGGCTATTGACCTCCTGAGGAGTATCTCTGTGGGTCAGACTGCCATTCTGAATGCCATCCAGGTTCAGGGCAGTCAGCACCAGCTGGCCAGCTGATAGTAGCATACCTGGAATGCATTCATACTGCCATGTCTGCCCTACAGAGATCTTTTCAGGCTCTGGCCTCCTCACTGATGGTAGCCATCCACCCCCCACAGTTCTCCTCCCACTACCTACCTCTTCCCAATCCAAATTTCCTATTCCCCTACCTGTTCCAAGAGCACAGACACATCCACACGCACCCTGCTTAATGCACACAAGCAGCTCACATAAAGCCAAGCCCACAAGACACACAGACATGCAAGCACTCAAAAGTCACCCACAGACACCACAACAATTGCTGTTCTCACAGACACCCTCACCAGCCCCACTGACTCATACACTACAACCACCATACCCACAGACACCACCACCACCACCACACCCAGTGACACATCCACCACACCCACCATACACCCGGATAACACTTCGAAACCTGCAGACCCACAACCTTCAGACACCATACCTTCAGACACTACTGCAACACACAGACACTACCACTGCAACCACCATACTCCCAGACACCACCTCAACTTCCACAAACACAGCCACCACATCCACCATAGCCCCAGACACCACACCAACACCCACAAACACAGCCGTCATATCCATCATACTCCCAGACACCACACTAATACCCTTACAAACATCCACCACTCCAACATCACCCAGCACCTCCACCTCACAGCCTCCAAGACATGCAAATGCCCACACTCACACACACAACAGACATCACCCAAGCATATCTCACACATGCACACACATCAAAAGCATCAATACACACAGGCAAAACCACCACTCCCTCAACCTCCCAAACCCCAGTCCATTCTGAAGACCCTATCCATTTACCTGAGGAAAGTTTCCATCTTGACCTTGCCCTTTCCCCTGTGACCACCCATATTCAAACCCAAGAGGACCCCACCCACATCCCAACCCATCCCTTCCACATCAAAGCCCTCCCCTGTTATACCTGTCCCCACAAGCACCTAAACCCTTCCTGCCCCAAAAAAGAAGCCCACCCATCCTAAGAAAAAACCCACCCCTCCCAAATCTAAACGCACCCATCGTAAATCTGACCTCACCCCACCCCAAGCATTCTACCTGAGGTGCCTGTTTGCCTGCTTTAAGCCCCTTCCTATGGAAGTTCTCAGACAGTGATTGGGGTCAAGCTGTAGCACAATACTGTGCATGGACTGCCATTTGGACTGGCCAATGACCTTTGCTCTTCAGTATTTACTGTTAATATACCCAATGGGTTGGTTTTTTTGGGTAAACATTTGTCCTGTCATTATTTGTTTACCTTGTGTGTGTTTCAACCCGATTGCTGACCATATGGCGTGGTTGGCAAAATATCTAACTTTGTGGGCAGTGCTGGAGTCACCCAGGACAAGGTTAGATGTTCACTGTATGGGTATGTGGGTGGTAAACCAATTGGGGTGTCAAATGAAGGAAAGTACCATCTTTATTGGAATGTTACCCCCAATTTCTGCCTATTTGTCAGTGTGTTTTTACTGTCTCACTGGGATCCTGCTAGTCAGGACCCCAGTGCTCATAGGTTGTGGCCTATATGTGTTGTCAGTATGCTTGGCTGTGTCACTAGAGTTCTGCTAACCAGAACTCCAGTGCCTATGCTCTCTCTGTGTTACAAATTAGTCACTATAGTTTAATGACTCCATATTCCAATTCTGATTGTCACACTGGACCTCCCCTTATAGGTTCCTAGTATATGGTACATAGGTACCAAGGGCATTGGGGTTCCAGGAGATCCTTGTGGGCTGCAGCATTTTTTTTTTGCCACACATAAAGAGCTTATACAAACCTTTCTTCAGGACTGCCACTGCAGCCTGAGTGAAATAGTGCGCACACTATTGCACAGCCATATTTCACTGCACCAGGTAACTTATAAGTCACCCATATGTCTAACCTTCATTTACTGAAGGCTAGGTGCAAAATTATTGTGTGTGAGGGCACCCTTGCACTAGCAAAGGTGCCCCCACGTTGTCCAGGGCCAACTCCCCGGATTTCGTGAGCGCGGTGACACCATTATAAGCGTGCACTACATATGTGTCAATACATATATGCAGCTTCACAATGAAAACTCTGAATATGGCCAAGTGAGGTGTCTAAGATTGTGGAATTGAACCCCCAATCCAAATCTGATATTGGGGAGCCAACTCCATGCACCCTTGGGGCTCCACCATGGACACCCATTACTGCCAAACCTGAGGTTTCCACTGCAACCCCAGATGCTGCCAGCTCACAGACAGGTTTCTGCCCTCCTGGGGATGAGCATCTCAATCCCAGGAAGGTAGAACAATGCATTTCCTTTAGGAGAGGGGTGTTACACCCTCTCCCATTGGAAATAGGTGTTACAGGCATGGGAGGGGTATCCTCCCAGAGCCTCTGGAAATGCTTTGAAGGGCATAACAGTGCCCTCCTTGCATAATCCAGTCAACACCGGTTGTGCAGGGGTGAAACTGGACAAAGGAAAGGGGAGTGACCACTCCTCTGTACATCATCACCCCAGGGGTGTTGCTCAGAGCTCCTCCAGTGTGTCCCTGGCATTAGCCATCTTGGATTCCAAGGTGTGGGGACCCTATGGAGACCTCTGAGTGGCCAGTGCCAGAAGGTGAATTCAGAAACCCCTCCTGAAAGGTGCATACTTAGGAAGGTAGCCAATCTCCCCTCTCAGAGCTATTTAGGGTCTCCTTATCCCAGGTCCAGTTATCCCTTATTTGTGAAATGGCAGCAGTGTCTGGCAACTTAGGCTGTCTAGAGGTAGCTGTAGCAGAGCAGGTTAGGCTGAACTAGGAGACATGCAAAGCTCCTGCAATACCACTATAGTTACACAGTACTTATACACAATCTAAGACAATACTCAGTGTTACCAAAATAAAGGTACTTTATTATAGTGACACAAGGCCAAAATTATCTTAGAGGCAATACTCCTTCTGGGGGTAAGTATTATACACAATATATACACTAGTAACCAAAATCAGGTAAGTAAACAGTCATAGAACAGTGCAAACAGTAGAAAATACAATAGATTGCAATGGGCCTAGGGGCAACACAAACCATATACTAAAATAGTGGAATGCAAATCACAAATTAGCCCCTAGGCAAGTGTAGTGTGTGGAGGGGCGCTGGGATTGTAGGAAAACACCAAAGGTAAGTAAAGTACCCCACCCCAGAGCCCAGGAAAGCAGGAGTAAAGTACAGCAAGTTTCCTCAGAACACACTTCAAGTTGTGATGAAGAATTATGCAAGAACCCAGCAAGACTGCAAGCAACCAACGATAGATTCCTGGACCTGAAGAGCTTTGGAGAGAAGAGACCAAGTCCAGAAGTCAAAGAAGAGTCCAGGAAGAACAGGAGCCCCTGCCAACCTGGAAGAAGGTGCAAAAGTGGATTTTGTGGTTGTAAGAAAAGTACAGAAATGCACCAAAGAAGATAGCTGTGGGTTTCTGCTTGGTGCAAGATATGTCCCACGTTGAGTTGTTGGATGCAGGCTGTTTGCGATGCTGGATTCCATCAACAAACCTTGGTTCACGTAAGTATGTGGTTTGCGCCAAAGAGGAGCAGCCTGGACCCAGGAGGGACCTGGGGGTCTCAACTTGGACTGAGGAGACAGAGGGGCAGTTACCTTTAAAAATGCATATAGAAACGTACAGTTGCTTTACCAAGTTCAGCTTTGGCAGGTTGGTCACAGTCGTTAGTGGGTACACTGAGACAGTGGTAGAAGTTTGGGTGGCTCCCGGTTCCGGCAGGAGCAGCGTTGGAAAGACTCTTGGAGCTGGTGCAGGGCCACTGTCAGGGACCACTGGGAAAAGGTCTGAAGGGGCAGATTTAAAGGTGGTGCCTTTTGGTCCCCTTGTGGTGTTCAGGTCGCAAGGGGTGAGGGACTCTTAAGGCACAGCTGGTTCCTCGCTGCAGTGCACAGGGCAGCCGGGTGCAGGGCGAGTTGTTGATCCAGGGCTGTACGCAAAGATGCCTCCTGGTCCAGATGCAGGTAGCGGTCGCAGTCATTGTCATGGTCGATTGCAGGAAAACGGGGGCACTCTGGTTGGAGCACCGGGATGTTCCTTAAGTCCCTTGACTGGGGCTTCCTTCTGGTCAAGTAGCAGCTCAGGGGGAGCTGTTTTGCTTGGTTTCCGATGCCCACTGACCAGTACCCAGCTTATTGGCAGGACTCGGCCATTGGAGGGCGCAGTGCCATCAGTCTTGGCACACTTGTGGGGTTTGTCCTGGCAGTTGTTGTTGTGTCATTGGATCTGGCTGCACCTTCTGGTTCGGGAGATATCAGCCAATCAGTGAAGTGACCCTCACTGGCTTGTTGGTTCTTGGTTTGTTGTAGAGTGGTGCCTTCACTCATAAGGGAGATCTGGGGCGATTTGTGAAGCCTGGAGGTCCCCTGGATTTCTTGGGGTCAGTCCAGTGTCTAGATTCTCTGAAGTGGGGATTTTTGCACCCTGGGTGCAGCAATCAGGGTTTGGCACCTTTTCTTGATGCAGCAGATCCACAATTCTCTTGCTTTGGATCTTCTTTGGTGCTGGTCTTTTTTATCCTTTCGAATCTGATTTTCTTTTTCTAGGGATGACCACTAAATACTGAATTTAGTGGGTGTTTTAGGGTAAACATGGTAGTGTCCAATGTGACACTTACCTTTTGGTGACCACTTCCTGTGGGAAGGGTCACTTCCCTAAACCTGATTGGCTCTTTTCCTTCCATCCAAGATGGAGGCAAATTAAATAGAGGGTGCGTCTCACAGGCAACACCTTTGGGGTGGTGCATGCCAGGTGAGGCGACTCCCCCTACCCTTTGTGTGGTGTCCCACCTTTGCTCCTGCCAAAAGTGGGGGTTTGCAAAAGGGGAGGCCATCTGCTGCTAGCAGGAGGCCTGGGGGTTGAATTTTAAGGGTGCTAGCCCTTTAAAGCTCAGTGCCAGGGCAGTGCATATTCCTGAGGGGAGGGGTGTTAGCTCCTCCCTTCAGGAAGGGCATTGTTTTACAAACCAGAGAGACAGGGCTCTCCCCCAAGGTTTGTCTATCGGCTGTCTAGAGATGGCAGGCCAGCTGCAACCAGTCAGTAACCATGCCAGGTTAGTAGCTTTTGCAGGGGGCACCTCTGAGGTGACCTGTGGGTACATTTTATAATAAATCCAGTACTGGTACCAGCTTAGATTTATCATTCTGAGTTGTTTGATAACAAACAACCCACAGTTCAGAGTTACCATCATGAAGCTGGGAAACTTGTGTTGACCAGTGTCCACCACATATATTAAAATGGGTGCTCTGTTCACTCGCTATTTGGCAAGGACCCAGTGGGGGCATTTTGCTCATGCAGCTATGCCCTCATGTACAACATGTGCACCCTGCCTTAGGGCTGAAAGGCCTGCCAGAGGGGTGACTTACCTATATGATATGCAGTGTATAGTGGACAGGGCACACAGGCAGTTTGTCATGTTGAGTTTGCATTTTAGGTTTGCACCAGGACACTCAGCCTGCGATGGCACTGCTGGGTGCATATGGATGCATGGCCCTAGAGGGTGTCACAATCAGTGCTTCTGCCCTCCGGGGCCTACACTCAGTACCCCATGCCCTGGGTACCTACGTTCCTTTTACTAGGGACTTATAGTGGTAGCTAACGGTGTATCTAAATACCTTTAGAATGTTTTAGGGAAAGAACACTGGCACGAGGAACCTGGTTAGCAGGATTCCAGTGCACTCCAGTCCAGTTGCATTCAGAAACCAGGCAAAAAGTGGCGGAGTACTGCAACAAGGTAGCAGTTTCCCACACTACCTACAGATGAGTTCTTTCCTTCAATGTCTATGTTTCCGCCCACTGGGATGTGGTGGTTGGACTGCCACAGTTACGTTGGTGGAATGTAGAATCATAATGTGACTGGCAGAAACACTGGCTCGGATGGCCTCATTGGCCTATCTCGTCACTAGAGTGGTCTGCTCGGCTTGGTGGTGTTGCAGGGACTGCAGCAGTCTTTCCTCTATGGAACCGCATGCATTGTAATCCGGTGGTCCACGGACCCCTAAACTCCTAATGAGGCCCTTAGCTCTCTCACTTAGAATAATCTCTAGCAATCTCTAGCAATGGTAAAAATACACAAAACAGCTAAAAAAATAGCTATTTTTATTAATATTGCTTCATTTAATGTTCTTCTTCAATTTGCTATACTATCCATCTCTACCACTATGAAGGTCATTATGATCCTGGTAGTGAGTGGAAATGTGGTGGTAGTACCACCAACAGGCTGGCGGTACATACTGCCACATTATAAGAATGATGAGTTGGCTGCAGCCAACCCGTCACTTCTCCACTCATATTGCCATGGTGGTATCAGCAGCCATGTCAATCTGTTGCCTGACGGCCGGCATAGTACAGCAGGCGGCATTATGAGCCTGCCTACCACCATGGCGGTAGGCCCTACTGGTGACAGGGTATTCCTTCCCTGTCACTGGTAGGCGGCTCCTCCACTCCTGAACGAACACACACTTGACACCCCACCCCTTCTCTATCCATACTACTCCCCACCCCCTCTGATCCACACACACCCTCCCACCCCCTCTGATCCTCACATACAACTCCACCCCCTCCAATCCTCACACTCCCCCAACCCCCATACACACACAAGCCTGTAGACACGCACCACGCATACACCCAAACACTCACACACATTCATACACACATTAGCATACACCCATTCATACATGCATACTTCCAGACATGGTTGCACACATTCGTACACACAATCACACTGACATGCAGACACGCACTCACTTCACCATTCTTACATGCATTCACTCCCACGCATACAACCACACAAACAACACAGCAGACACAATCACATTCACACACCCTCACACATTCAAGCACACAACCAGACACACACACACACAACACCTCCCACCCCTCTCCTGTTGGAAGCCCAACTTACTTTTGTCGAGGAGGTAGGGAATAGGAAGGGGCGCTGCTACCGACAGCAGCGCCTGCCAGCAGAACACCTCAAGGCCGTATCACAGGTCATGATAGGTTAGCGGCGCTCAACTGGCATGGCGGTGCTGGTGGTAGCAGCGCCAGCTTACCACCGTCCGCCAGTATGATCACTGCTGGATTTCCACCCTTCTTGTGGAGGAAACCTGGCAGTGATCCTAATATGGCAGACGGATGGTAGCCGCAGTGACGGTATTTTGGCGGCCGTCACCACGGCGGTAAGCGTTTTTTACCGCCATTGTTGTATTGAGGGCCTGTGTCATGATTGGGTCACGGGTCTTTCCCCATCTCTCAATTGGTCATGATCACTGAAAGAAACTGGGTTATTGATTGAGGGGGTGCAAATCCCACCAAGTCAACAACCACAATCCTTGTCAGGATGAACCATAAAGTCACTATGTTAACCTGTGTTTAACCCTCTGGTAGCTTGGCACAAAGCAGACAGGCTTAACTCAGAAGCAATGTGCAAAGTATTTATGCAGCACACAAACTGTAATAAAGTGAAAACACAACACAGGAAACATCACAATCCAATTAATAAAGACAGAGTACCCTTTAATAAATAGAATGCTACCAGAACAACTAAAATCCAATCAGTAGAACTGAAGATTTGGAATTTAATAATTGTAGGTAAAAGAAGCACCTAAAAGCACGATGTGCCACTCACAGTCATCTGGTCATGCTAGACTGGGGGAAGGCCACAAGTTCAGGTTAACAGAGATGGTGCAAGGGCTGGACACAAGGACCAGGTTAGTCCAGCTGAAAGAGTTACCTTCTCAAAGTGAGCTGCAAGGAGTTCTGTTCGCTCTTTAGGAGGCCACAACGCAAGGAGGAGGGAGAGCATCAAGGATGGTTGTTACTGTACCACAAAAAGCTGGCCTGGCATCATGGATGGCCATCACTGCAGCATGAACATCCAGTTGGGTGTCGTGGGTGGTTGCTACTGGAGCTTTGTGTTGGTGGTCACTACGGGTTGCTACTGTAGAACAAAGTGCAGATCTCACATTGCCAGTTGTCACTGGCGGTTGCTATAGCAGGAAGAGCAGGTCTCACAAGAGTTTCACATATTGGCAGTCACTGTGGGCAGCAGAGTCTTAAAGCGATATGGACCAGTTGGTGGTCAGTGAGAGTCCAAACTTCAGCATTCCACCTTTTCTTCTTTGTAGGAGCTCAAACTGATGTCAGCCAAGGGTTCAGGACCTAGAGGCATCTCTTTGGAAGCAGTAATTCACTCCAGCAGAGGCCAAGTGGACTAAGAGAAATCCAGCTGAAGGTCCACATAGATCCAGTTGCAGCAGGTAAACCGGGCATTTGCAAGGACACCTATGGAGTTTGTTATATACCTCAAACCGGATGTCAGCCAACTGATCCTTGGAGTTACTCAGCTTAGCTTGGGATGAAGGTGAGCAGGTCCAGTCTTCCTTTCCAGACAACAAGGCAGTCCTATACTAGCAAGGCAGTCCACTAGCACAGGGCAGGCCTTCTTCTGTAATGTCCACAAGTCCAGAAGTGTTCTGAAGAGTGTCTCCGGAGGTCTAGTATGTATACCTTGTGCCAGCCTTTGTGCTAGGGGATTCCCTATACTACTCCCACATCTGGTCCTGGAATGTTCTTCCCCTTTCCCTGCCAAGGCTCCAAACCATCTAGGGTGACACAGAAGACATTGAAAGCCTAGTGTCAAATTCCTTTGTGTGTTTGTGTTAGTCCTTTGAAATGCAAGTGGGGTTGGGTGCAGTTCCTCATAGTCACTCTGCCAGGATAGACAATCCTGTCAACAGGTAAGCCCCCTCTGTGTCACCGCCTGGAAGAAATACTCAAACCCCACAACAGAGCCATTCACAGTCATGTGACCCAGAACTCTGGCAGAAGGCATAAATGGGTGGAAAAAGAAAAATGCCAACTACCTAAAAGTAGCATTTTCAGAATTGTGACACAACATCCAACATTATCATTAAAGAGGATTTTAAATTGCAATTCATTTGAGTCCAAATACCTCACATCTATCTTATCCCAATCCAAAGTCATCACTTATTTAGATGTAATAAGGTAATCCAGTGTCAGTCAATGGGAGAGGCAGGCCTTACGAGAGTGAAAAACAAATGTAAGAGTTTTTCACCCCAGGATTTGTAAAACTTAGGCCCATATTTATACTATGTTTGTGCCGGATTTGTGTAATTTTGTTTGAGCGCAAATTCAGTGAAAACTTAACTCCATATTTATATTTTGGCACTAGACATGTCTAGAGCCAAAATATTGGCGTTAATGAAATTTATTGCCTGCGGAAAACTACCTTGCGTCAAAGAGATGCAAGGTAGGCGTTCCCAGGCAAAAATTGCCTCAAAAGCCCTAGCGCCTTATTTATCCTCTGTGCACAAATCACGCACAGGAGGAGCAGGGCTATAAATAATGGCGCTAAGCCTGCTTAGCACCATTACTTAACACCTGGGTATGGGCATGCGTAAGGAGACCTGGAGGCAGATTTACATGGTCGGAGACCATGGAAATTGCCCACAGGTGCCCTTCCCTGTCCCCAGGGACACCCCCACCCACCTCTTCCCACACCCGGAGGTCACTCACAGATAGGAGACCCATCCGAAGGTAAGTCCGGGTAGGTATTTTTTATTTGGATCCAATGCCGCTCGGGCCCCCTGCACGGAGCTGGCCCCAATGGCCATGCCAAGGGGATATGCATCCCCTGGGCATGGCCATTGGGGTAGTGGGCATGGCTCCAGTCTTTACTAAGACAGGAGCCATGTCCATGGGGCTTGTGCACCAAAAAATGTCGCATCACTGCTTAGAGGCAATTTTTTGCCACTAAAAAGTGCAGCGCCATATTTGGCGCACAAGCCCTGGTTCCCCCTACGCCTCTGATGCCCTGTTTGCATCCTTTCAAAGGACAACAACAGGGCCTTAGCACCAGCTAGCGCCATTCATTATTTATGGCGCCCGGCTGGTGTCTAGGTATGGTGCTAGCTGGCGCTATACTTTTTGCTGCAAACCTGTGCTAACGCAGGTTTGGGGCAAAAAGTATAAATCTGCCCCTTAAATACCAATGTCCTACTTTTTAAATACAACATACATGCCCTAAGACAACTTAGGGCCTACCTTAGGGGTGACATATGTATTAAAAAGGAAGGTTTAGGCCTGACAAAAGGTTTATTTTGCAAGGTCAAAATGGCAAATTAAAACTGCACTGCGGGCTGCAGTGGTAGGCCTGAGACATGTTTCGAAAGGCTACTTTTAGTGGTTGCCACAATGAGAGCTGCAGGCCCACTGGTAGAATTTAATTTGCAGGCCACGAGTAAATGTAGCACCAAGTTACTAGGAACTTACAAGTAAATTAAATGTGCCACTTAGGTGTAGTCCAATGCTACCGTGTTAGAAGGTGAGAGCACAAACATTTTAGCACTTGTTAACGCTGGTAAAGTGTACCTAATGCTAACAAAAACAAATTAAGTGAAACAGCAGCAGTGAAGGTAAAAAAAATGGGAAAATAACAGGGTAAGAATGTCAGATCTAAAAATCACATTCTGTTTTAAGAAAGTTTTTGGACTACCCTCCACCTTTTCATTGTTTTGCAGATGCAGAAAAGCCTTTTAAGTCAGTAGGTCTCCTTAAAACTTTCCTTTGCTTGATTTCACACCATAGTGTTTTGGCAAGTTACTAAGGCACTTCTCTTGATCATCGTTCATTATGCCATTAAACCAATTTAGAATATCCCTGAAATTCCTCCTCTAACAATCCATATTTATGATGAAAAAAGAAGCCATTTACAGTTTAGCTGCATTGGATCACTGCCATAAAGTGGTGGTGCGCCCATTCGAGCAAACTCATGATTTGCCTGCCATATTTAGAGGGGGGGAGCCACCGATTATACCAGTTTGGAGTCTCAGCAGTTTTCACTGTCTGAAACCTTTACACCTAATAATGGTCTGACACTGCACAGCCATTTCATAGTGTCAACCACTTGACCCTAATTTGGGAAGGGCTGCCAACACTAGATTTCATTGTCTAAGACTGTCATGAGAGGCCAGGAAAACATACAATGATTCTTAGGCACAGGGAGGAAATTCCCTGCATGTCAGGACCATTGTTTTGTTTCCAAGAAACCAACCCCTGCTTTGGGTTTTAGTTTCTTCAAAACAAAGGTTTTGCCAAGTGGGCGCAACAACATGGCACCAGTTTGGCAAAATTCAGGTGCATATTTATACTTGGCTTGCGCTGCAGTAGTGCCAGTAATTCAAATGCTAAAACGGCACATAGCTAACTCCATATTTATATTTTGACGCTAGACTTGTCTAGCGTCAAAATATTGGAATTAGCGCCATGTTTAGGATGCACAAAATCACCTTGCGTTAATGAGATGCAAGGTAGGCGTTCCCATCCTAAACACGACGCTAACCCCCTAGTGCCATATTTATCCCCAATGCAAAAACAGTGCTAACGAAGGAGCGGACTCAAAAAATGGCGCAAAGTCGGATCAGTGCTAAAAATGAATGCCTTCATATCAAATACAAGTGACAAGCTAATTTGCGGGCAGTGGAATCCTGAAGGTCTAGATCCATGCACCACTACATATATTGTCCCATCAAGTGTGATAGGTGCTAATACCTAGACCATCCACCACAATGACACCATGCATAACAGGATTAATGCAAGGGGGGTACATATGAGGTAGGGGCTGCCACCAAATGGATAACAAGTCATGTAGGAACTGTACACTGTCACACCTCATGGTGACAGTAGCACTGCATGGTACATGTGTGACAAGGGTGGTACATCATTATGAACTGTGGTCCCTCAGTTGAAGGCCAGGGATTGTAATCAATGATCCATGCTGATCCTCCTGCACAGTGTAACCATGGAAATGTGTCCTAACACTGCCACTGTGCACAAACCAGCAAACATCGTGGGCTGTACCTCATGTATGGCACACACACGCTGGCTGTGGAGTGCGCAATGGCTTGCCTTGACTACATAAGCAGCTATGGGTGCAGAATCACTATCCAAACACATGATACAGTGTGACCATCCATGGATATTTTTGGACAATGCACCACCACATATTCAAATGGGTTTACTGTAGTCAGTGTAGAAAATGATCACAATGTACATAAGGTGCAAACTTTTCACACACATCTCCTGTCCTGACACATGGCTAGCCCAAATCTATGCAAACATGTGCAAACTGATGTAAGCGTGTGTGTTCTAGGTAGCAATGGTTTTGTCAGGATCAACAATGCTTGATGTGACAGCATGTCTATCTAGTATGTTGTGTACAACTACATCGCACAGCACAAAGCAATACACACCACCCATTGTCACTCACATGACAGGACAAGTGCATGATGGCAACATGGACAATTATTCACATACATGTCATGGCTTACAACAGAGCAATCAGTTGTAGGGTGTACTACTCTGACCAGCATTGCTGAAAGATGTCTGAGACACAACGCCAAACAGAGTGGGAGTTGACCTACCCATATATGTTGCAATTGGCTAATAAACTCTTCAGCACTGAGATGATGTGACACCTCAATATCACTCAGTCATGGTAAGAGTTACCTAGACAGTACCATGCTGGAAGAAATGCTAACACATGTATAATGGGCATACTGGATGGATTGCTTCCAGACACCCACACATACTTATACATACAACATGGGATGTCAAATGGAGACAACAGAAGTGTTGTGGCAGGAGTGATATCACATGTGTGTAACACATGACAATTCACAAATACAGACAATGTAACTGTACCTACCAAGTTGGCAGGAGAAGATGTGAACATCTTCCATAAACACAAGTCACATGTAGCATCAAGTCCATGTATTAATAGACAATGTTGCAGTATGATATGTGCACAAAGTGCTAACAGACCAAAGAATGGGAGCAATGTAGGTGACAATACATGCCTAACCAGTAGTGCAGGAATTCATGGAGAAGGGACACACAGACCAACACTGACTGTATAACACATCAATGTCTATATGTAAATATTACACATTTGTACATAGAGGCTGGCCAGGTTAGTACATCGTGTTGTCCACCTACATACCATGGTATTTGCCCATCCCATGCCACCATGATAGGAGGCTGCATCAGATACCACCCTCTGTAGCCTGGCATGTTTCCAATGTTGAAGTCACAACAGAGATACTAGGCCAAAAAAATGCCCAAGGGATATGATAAGGACAACAAAACATGTCACATGTACTAATTGTCCAAGATCAGAGTGATGTACAGGAGAGGGGAAAGCTGACATCAAGTACGACAGTGGTAAATGTGAGATCCAGGACTGTATGACCACAAATATGCATGTGTCTGTTGAGGGGTGTGCAAATTACTGCTGAGTGGCAAACATGAAGAGGTTAGGTCTGTGCTCAATGAACCCACATACCACTGCTCTAGCTACATGTACATATCACATTATCAGGGGACTGATGCAGGTGCTAAGGGGTGTGATCAGACTGGGGTTTCATTGACTTACATCCTCACATGCAACCATGCTTTTGTGTTGCTCTAAGGAACTCACACTGTTGTGAAGATGAGTAGACTGGCAGCTATGCCAGACTGCAACACTGTGACACAGTGGTAGGCCATTGTTTGTGACAGTCATTACTAACCTGATGGGGACAAATATGGGTGCCTAGTTGATGGCATGCACACATATGCCACATATATCAGCACACATGGACCGCTGTATTGGCTCAGACATGGAAATGTGTATAGATGAGAGCAAAAGGGAACCTAGCACAAAAGTAGGGCATAAGTGTCACAAGTTCAGTGACTGACAGAAAAGAGCTACACATCTGTTCCAACATACAGAAACATGGGTGGCACTGGTGTGACAACACATGCATTTGTCAAATGGCAATGTGTTCATGCAGGAAGAATGTAATGTGAGATTTCAGATCCCATGAACATACCAGTGTTGTCTCATATGACAGAAATCACAAAACATATGTCCATACACACAAACCACAGATACCAATTTTACGCAACACATGTACATGACATCTCCTGTACCTATGGTGCAGGGGACACAAATGGGACACATGCAGCAGAGCAACATGAAGGGAAATCCACCTACATAGCAGGAACACACATACACAGGTAAATTGGCTTGGTAGTTGTGATGTTAATGCAGTCCACGTTCATTGAGTACTGTGTGTAGAAGTTTACATGATTGTCACATGCATTACCATGTGTTGAACATAGACCACCAAACATGTTTGGTATGTGAACATTTATATCTCAGACATAACAATCTAGTTCACACCAAAATTAGATTACGTACACATGTATGCACACATAGCACACATGTGCCAATATATCTGTGGTCACAGTGTAGCCACACATGCACATGTGCATAAGGTATTCAGTAATTGCATGCAGCACACACACAAACTAACCCCATAGGTCCAACATCCCATTGTCACTGTAATAACAATACTGGACACACACACTCATGTTGCCATTACACATGTACACCATAGTTGTACACCTCATGTAGTATCTCAAGTTACTCAGGTTGCACTCAAGGGTCACAATGCAAACATCCACACAATAATGTCATGCGTGAAAAATGTTCCCACATACACATTTGCCGTACAATTCCCCTAGGCTAATAGACGCAAAGCCCCTGTGTGTCTATCATACACCCACAGGGTCATTTTTCATGCTAATGGTTATATTAATATGGCGCAAAACCGCCAAGCACAAAAAGAAAACAATGCATAACAGAAAAACATGATGCACATGCCCAGGAAGTGATGTACCAGGACATCCTGCCTGCAAACATGCTACAGTGAATGTACTTTCACTTTCACTTTGCAGTCTGCTTCCCTGTGACTGTGTGGTTTTTGTTGCTGGTGAATTTGTGGAGTGTCTGCCGTGTGTGTTGTGTACATTGTGCTGTGTCCTGTGTAACATTGGTACTATTATTGTGTCAATACTTGTATTTTGTCTATTGAGTATACTGTAATTGTCTCTGTATTGTTGGAAGTTCATCTGGGGTAGTTAATTAGTTGGTGTAGTTAGGTTAGTTGGGGTAGGGGTTAAGTTTCATTTTTTATTTATGTGAACTGCATTCACCACTGGTAATGTCTGGGAAAGGCAGGGTGAGCCGGATGTCTGCTGATGAGCTGGGGGGTTCATCTGGCTAGTGGCACAATTCCTCCAGATGATGCTGCAACATGATGGCCGGGTGATCCAAGGCTAACCCATGGAGGCAGGGGAGCTGTGGTGGAGCAACGTGCTCTATCATCCAGATTTTCAAAACTGGAAGGAATGATCACCAAATCAAGTACAGCTGGGCAGATCTGGTGTTGAGCAGGATATGTTCGACCATCTGGGAGTAGAGATTGGTGGAACAGTTGGTAAGTCATCCATTGTCATACAACCTATATTTGTTAGCGTATGCTGGACAGTTGCTGTTAAGTTTGAGTGCTGCATGCAATGGATGTGGACATGTCATATGCAAGCTGTATGAAGAGCCAATGCCCAACTTTAGCGCAGCATTTCAATTGTACAGCAAGGAAGCAAATGCAGGACAGATGTAAGATTTATCATGCACAACCATCTCCAAGTGTTGTGATTAAAGCATATTGTAACTGGGTATTGAGCATCTACAAATGAGACCTGCGCCATGCAATATGTATTCAAGGGGGCCCCAACACTTTGTTGTGATCCCAATTTTACATCCGCTGAGTCAGAAGATAATTCCCTAGGTATCATTTTCCAGCACTCAGAATAGCTGCTGTGAAAAGTTGTGTAATGTGGGCATACAAATGTATAAGAAGGGTCCCCATTTACTTAGCAGTAGTTTTAATGATCTGTTGCATCTCCTGCTGAGTGCATCATTGACTTTCACATGAATAGATGATGTTGGATGACACATGCAACATAGTGTCACATATTTCTGACTACGACTACACATGGCGGTGAGTAAGGGGTCCACGGAGGGCCACAAGGATAGTACAGATGCAGTTGGTAATGCGCCACTGTATTCCCATCTGGCCCTTAGTGTAAATAACCATGGCCATGGAAGGGTGCTTGAACATGCAATTGTCCAGACAACTGGGAGTTCCATGTTCCAGTTCATTGTGTATCACAGACAGCCTATACAATGTCAAAAACCAGACACATGTGCTGAG
Organism: Pleurodeles waltl; assembly: GCF_031143425.1. Classification (NCBI taxonomy): domain Eukaryota; kingdom Metazoa; phylum Chordata; class Amphibia; order Caudata; family Salamandridae; genus Pleurodeles; species Pleurodeles waltl. The sequence goes on along the minus strand of NC_090436.1, from coordinate 1,010,688,973 downwards.
TCAGTTTCACAGGCCTACCACTTGTCACTGACAGGATGGGACTGCCCTGCATCGGCTCCATCACTGGCATACCCCTCACTAACCTGCACCATCAATGCATCTTCTGACCACTGTCCCTTTTGAGACAAATTGCTGTGCCATATACTAATTCCTCACTAGACTAATAAAGGTATACCAGGGCACCAATGGCAGGCCACACACTATTGGCACTACATCCATGATTTCATCCAGTCAATGTACAGGTAGGTACCTCAACATCACATGTGTACACTCCCATAGCTATTTTAAAAGTGTGTGTGCCTTGAGATGGCACACACATATTACTTCATTGACTGAAGGATGTATTGTGCCATTCCTCAAGACCTTGGAATACCCGCACAACCCCAGGGTAGTAGTTTGTCAGTTAGCTGTGACAATGTATATATGGTGCAGTGAGAAGCACCACAGGAGTGTCAGGGACAGTGATGGTTTGGAGGTGAGTGGGTCTAACTTATCTGAGAGTATGTGAGATAGAGTGATCATAGAAGTTGGTCTGTTACTGTGATCTACCACTAGGACAACTACCACATTCAGCATACAACATGTTTACACTTTACAATGTTGTCCATGTATTGCAATTTGCCTTTTACACTAACCAATGTTTTCCATTCATGTCTTGCAGGTGACCAGCCCCCTACACTATTGGAGAGGTGGCATGTATACAAAACCCCAAAGCATCCAGTAAGTGTCACATTGTGTCTTCTGTGAGCCAATCCAGGGAATGCTGTGAGTCAGTCAGAGGTGTGGAATGCAAATGACAGGGGTATTTGCTTCTGACCAATGATCTGATATAATAGGAGGATGGATAGTGGCATCATGTATGTTGGAATGTTATACAATGCGGATGGGCTGCATGTAGTTCACAGGCCAAAGTTTGCTGGTATGGAATTGTGTGTAATGGGAATAGTTATGGCTGAACGCATATTCATAGCTGTGTTCCATTATGGATCACTGGGCAGCTGGACATGTACATGGCATGTCTGTTGACAACCACTAAGTCACAGCGCCATTGTCAGCACTGTGTGCCACACATAGCATACACTTATTGACATGATGGTACAGATGTGGGTTCTATCTGCAGAAGTCACTAGGGGGAATATGTAGGAAACACACACACCACAGGTGCCTAAGTAACCTTCAGACCTAATGTGTTTGTAGGACAGCATGGAGCCATAAAAAGCTGCACAACAGGCAGTAGTGTACACAATGTGTGGACAACTCCCTCCAGATGGTTGTGGGAAAAGTCTATAATTCTCCCACACCAGGGGCCAAGCCCCTAGTGTCACTGGAGCATCACTTAACGTGATTCTCCAGCCGCGCTACTTCAGCTCCATCTTTACAAGAAGGTGTGACACAATTTTTAGTGGTGTTACGACTCCTTGTAAATATGGACCCCCTCTGATGCAGTGTTCAGTGTGAGTGGGGTGTTCAATGCATGTTGATTTGGGCGTACCACAGCAACACCGATTGCATTTTGATGCTGTCTCAGATCTACGAACTTCCATAAACCTGAGGCAGTGCCAAAATCAATCACCACCCCAGGGATGGCCTTAGCAAGGTGCTACGAGGAGGAATACTTTTGTCCTCCACATTCTTCCCTTTTCCTATGCGTGCTCTATTATACAGCATGTATAGAAAAAGCTAAATTGCCAGGAATAATTGTTTATGTGCGGTAAGGGTGCTTATACCATGCTCCCATTGTGCCTGTTGGACCGCTGCAGTTGGCAGTGGTCAAAGCTCCACTGCAAGTCAGGTGGTCAGAGGATGGCCAGACTCATCATGAGGGCCCATGTTTGCAGTAGTACAAGTAGCTGCAATCACACCATCAAACAATATAGAGGCACTGATAAAGCTGGAAGTGAAGGTGGGTGCCTGCGTACCAACTTAGGCTGGATCATACAATGACATTCAGTAAATACATTTTTGACCAAAAATGTAAAGCATACGGGCCATCCCTGTGTCCACCCCTGTGACAGTGGTACATTAGCTGTCTAGCACCAACACCGCATCACTTGCACCATAGTGCAAGGAAAGCAGCATTGAGGGAGAGAATATTGTCGTGTAGGAAGAAGGACTGACATGGTAATCTGCTTGGTCCATGTGTGCAGTGTAATGCAGCACACATTGATGAAAGAAAACATGATGAGGAAATAATATTTGCGTCAACATTCTGCCCTGCTACTGTCACCACTGGGGTGGTGCTAGATATTAGCGCAGCCTCAGGTCTACAAAAACATGTAAATCTGGGGCTGTGTAAAAATGCAGTGGCCGTTGGCATGGGCCACCAACAGCAACAGCCAATGCACGCCCCTTCCACTCAAAGTGCAGCATGGGAAGGGGCGGATATCTACATGGTGGGGTCAAGGCACAAGAAATGGTTTAATGCCACCTAATAAATATGAAGCAGAACATAGCAGCACTGAAGCATCCCTTCACATGACCCTCCAGTGGCATTACGGGTTAGAAATTTATGCCACATAATGCAGAATAACAACCTTGGTCCTTCAACTAGTCACTGAGCCTCCACTACTGTATGCATTATGTGCCATGTCAACTGCCAGAACAATTTAAGATTGATTTCAGAATTTCTCATTGCAGAGCATGATGGCTTCCCTCCTGCTGACCTGCCTGTCCTGGATTTCAATGATGGCCTGGATGACCAGCTGACAATTATCAATGAACCAACTCTCCAGGAGGTCCTAGGTTCCCTCCAGACACCACCTCCAGTTGCAAGGAGGACAAACAGAATTGCAGGGTCTCCACATGAAGCACCCTACAACCAAAACATCCCACCTGCCAATACTAACACAGCCCTGGACACCGAGGACCCAGAGACCACCTTTCAGAGGACAGTGGTAGGAGTCCAGCGGGAGCTGGCCAAGCAGGTGCGGACGTGCCTCATAACAGGTAATGAAAACACAACTGCCATCCGAGGCACACATTCCCCACTGCATGGAGTCTAGCAGTCCCTGGCAGACATAGCGGCTGCCATGAGGGAAAGGCCACAGCCATTCCCCTACAAACTGGCAGCAGCATAGCAGACAACAAGTTGGAGTCCATTCAGTGGGAAGTGGCCTCCCTCAGGGGAGACATGGCTATCTACCACCGCAATCAATCAATCAATCAATCATTTGTACAGCGCACTACTCACCCGTTAGGGTCTCAAGGCGCTGAAGGGGGGAGGGAGTGCTACTGCTCAAAAAGCCAGGTCTTGAGGCATTTCCTGAAGGTCATGAGGTCCTGGGTCTGTCGTAGGTGAACCTGGAGGGAGTTCCACGTCTTGGCGGCGAGGTGGGAAAAGGATCTGCCGCCTGCTGTGGTCCGACGGATGAGAGGGACGGTGGCGAGGGTGAGGTTGGCGGGAGCGTGGAAGGTAAGTCACTCGTTGAGGTAGGCAGGGCCTGCGTTGTGGAGAGCTTTGTGAGCGTGGACCATGAGCTTGAAAGTGATCCTCTTGTTGACGGGAAGCCAGTGTAGGTCTCTGAGGTGAGATGTGATGTGGTCGCGGCAAGGGATGTTGAGGATGAGGCGTGCAGAGGCATTCTGTATTCGTTTCAGTTTCTTCTGGAGCTTGGACGCAGATCCTGCATAGAGCGCGTTGCCGTAGTCCAGTCTGCTGCTGACAAGGACGTGGGTGACCGTCTTTCTAGTTTCGGTGGGGATCCATCTGAACATCTTTCGGAGCATGCGGAGGGTGTTGAAACAGGCGGATGAGACGGCATTGACTTGCTGGGTCATGGTGAGAGATGAGTCAAGGATGAAACCTAGGTTGCGTGCGTGGGTTGTGGGTGTTGGTGCGGTTCCTAGGGTAGCTGACCACCAGGAGTCATCCCATGCGGAGCAGTTGGAGCCGCCGATGAGGATCTCAGTCTTGTCGGAGTTCAGTTTGAGGCGGCTCAACTTCATCCAGTTGGCGATGGCATGCAGTCCGTTGTGGAGGCTAGTCTTAGCAGTGGCAGGGTCCTTTGTGAGGGAGAGGATCAGCTGGGTGACATCTGCATAGGAGATGATGTTGAGGCTGTGGGATCTGACGATGTTGGCAAGCGGAGCCATGTAGATGTTGAAGAGAGTTGGCTGAGAGAGGATCCTTGGGGAACACCACAGATGGTCGTGGTGGTTTCAGACAGGAACAGAGGGAGGCGGACTCTCTGGGTTCTGCTGGAGAGGAAGGATGTGAGCCAGTCCAGGGCCTTTTGGCGGATCCTAGAATCATAGAGGTGTGTGCGCAGGGTGTGGTGACAGACGGTGTCGAAGGCTGCCGAGAGATCCCGGAGGATGAGGGCAGCCGTTTCGCCTTTGTCACAAGCATGGTCCTGATGTCATCTGTTGCAGCGATGAGTGCGGTCTTGGTGCTGTGGTTCCTACGGAATCCGGATTGGGAGATGTCTAGCATGTTGTTGCCCTCCAGGAAGCGGGTCAGTTGGCCATTGACGATCTTCTCAATTACCTTTGCAGGGTAGGGGAGGAGGGAGATGGGCCAGTAGTTCTTGAGGTCTCCGGGTTCTGCTTTGGGCTTCTTTAGCAGAGCGTTGACTTTGGCGTGTTTCCACATATCCGGGAAGGTTGAGGTCTCAAAGGAGCTGCTGATGATGGGTCGGAGCTGGGGAGCGATGATTTTGTTGGCCTTGTTGAGGACTTGGTGGGGGCAGGGGTCTGTAGGGGAGCCTGAGTTGATGGAGCTCATGGTTTTGCTGGTTTCTTCATCGTTGGTGGGGGTCCAGGAGTTCAGTACGTTGGTGTGGCAGGGTGCTTTGGAGTTGGTTGTGTCTTTGGTGGTGATGGTGGGGAATGCTTATGTGAAACCTTAGTGTATGTCTACAATCTTGGGTTGAAGTAGTTGGAGAGGGAGTTGCAGAGGTCTTGGGAGTGAGGGGGGGGTCGGTGGCGAAGGATTTGGGTTTGTTGAGTTCTTTAATGATGGCAAAAAGATCCTTGCTGTTGTGCACATTGTTGTCTATGCTTTCTTTGTAGAAGGATCGTTTGGTGGTCCGGATTAGGTGGTGATGTTTGCACATGGCTGATTTGAGGGCGGAGAAGTTGCTCACTGAAGGTTCATGGTGCCAGGCTTTCTCAAATTTCCGGCATTCTTGTTTTGAAGATTGAAGTTCTGCGGTGAACCAGGGGGCTGTCTTGTTGGTGCGAGTGTTGTTGGGTTTTTTGAGTGGGACGAGAGTCGGCGCATGTTCTTAACCATCGAGTGAGGTTGAGAGCTGCGGTGTTGGGTTCGTTGGTACTGGGAGGTGGAGCTTGTGCGCGGTTGGAGATCAGTAGTTCTTTGGAGATCTTGTTCCACTTGCGGTAGGGGATCAGATGTTGCTGGTGCTGGGTGGTGGGTTTCAGGAAGGAAAAGTGGATGCAGTGGTGGTCAGTCCAGTGGAGTTAGGTGGTGTGAGTGAAGGTGATGTGGTTGCTGGAGGGAAAAATGGCATCTAGGTTGTGACCGGCTGAGTGGGTGGGTGAGGTGACTAGTCACTTGAGGCCGAGGTTTGCAAGGTTGTCCAGCAGGGTAGTGGAGTTGCATCGTTGGTGCTCTCCAGGTGAAAATTTAGGTCACCGAGGAGAAGGTAGTTGGTGGAGGCGAGGACGTGAGAGCTGATAACGTCAGCAATGGCATCACAGAATGGGGGACGGGGTCCCGAGGGTCTGTAAATGAGGGTGCCTCTTAGGGTGGTGTTGGCGTTGATGTGTACCTGAAGGTGCAGGTGCTCTGTGGTGTCCAGGGTGCCATTGTTGTTGGTGGAGATTTTGATTGAGTTTTTGTGTATTATGGCGATTCCACCTCCAGGTTTGTCAATACGGTCTCTACGGGTGATTTTGTATCCTTCTGGGATAGCTATGGCGATGTTGGGTTTCGATGAGGAGTTCATCCATGTTTCATTGAGGAAGGTGACGTTGGGAGAGTTTGTCGTGAGTAGGTCCCAAAGCTCGATGGCGTGCCTGTGGACCGAGCGGGTGTTGAGGAGGATGCAGTTGAGGTGATTGGAGTGTTTGGTGTTGTGGTGCTCGTTGGTGTGAGTGCAGGAAAAGTGGCATGAGCGGCATGTGAAAGGTCCGAAGGTGTGTCTGGGGTTGGCCTGGGCACAGGCAGTGTGTCGGCCGAGGATGAGAGCAAGGAGCTCTGTGGAGGAGTAGTGGTGCTTGGGGGCGCCGGAGGAGCGTGGAACAGGAGGACGGGCACTGGGCGCGGTCCAGGAGTGGACAGGCTTGCCTCTGGTGCGCCAGTGGCTGCCATTCAGAATGGGAGGTGTGAGGGTGGAGCAGCTGGGAGGCGGGAGAGGGAGGCCAATGGGGGCGAGAGGGGGCGGGCCGCAGCGGCAGGGACGAGGAAATCGGCAGGAGCCAGATTGTAAAAAAGACAAAAAACACAGCGGCAAAAAACTAAGCAGGGCAGAAAAAGGGCACAATATAATCAACAACTGCATAGAATTAAATATAACCTACAAAAAACAAAATACCAGATACAGAGCACACTCGACTTTCAAGCAGTATGGCAGCAGTAAAGGTGGGGTCAGGGGCACGGAGGCAGGCTGGTTGAGCTGAGTGTACTCATGGCCCAAAACAGGTCAGGGGGTGCAATGTTGCAGCTATGTGGAAAAATCTGCAGTTCCTCCTTTCTGCAGTGATGCCTTATGTCTTACCACAAATGGCAGCTGCTGGGAACTTGGACTTCACATCTTTATCCACTGAGGTGTGTGTGGCCACCTTTACCTCAACAACAGCACCACAAATGGCGCAAAAAGGAACACACACATCTGAGGGTGAAGATGTGGAACAAATTACTTTCACTGGGAAGCGTACCCGGTAGCACCAGTATGTGCCATATGGACAATTCTCCTTAGTTCTGGCCTCAAGATCATGCCAGTGTTGTGACAGTAGGATATGGGCTCTTTTCACCCATCCACTGTTGACTTGTCTTCTATGTACTGTCATTGTCTCCGACATACCAACTGGCAATTGTTGTTCCTTCTCACTAATGTACGCTAGTCCTGAGCATGTCTCATGACATATCCCTCAACCCTGGACTCTGATTGTGTCACGTATCCATGACTCTCACTAATGGTGTCTCAGACTTGGACATTGCAAATAAGTCCCTTTCACACTTCCACCTGTATATAAACACCGTGTACACATTTAGCATGTCTACGTTTTCTGAGAACCAACTACTCAGCTAAATGATTGAATAGTGTAAATCCATTGGAATGATTTCAGTATAGCAGTACATGAGTGCAGGACTGTAGGGCACCTAGCTACAGACAAGGTTGCTGACATGAGAACACTGTAAGATGGTGTTGTCTGATACAACCAATTCACTGAGTACAATAACTGAAATGTTTGCTTTTATTATTTACTACTGATATACGGCAGGTATGCTTGAGAACCAAGTCAATGCCAATATAGACAGCTGGGACTCCCAGAACAACTCAGTTGTGTAGTACAGAGGTAGCTAACCTCATCAGTGATGGACACCTGTCACTGTTGTAGGAAACAGTTCCAATTGTGCCTGTTGTCAGATGTGTCACAGTTCTCAATATTGAAACTACAGGACTTACCTGTCCAAGACAAAGTACACATGGACATTGTGAATGGCGGGTACACTGGATGGCAAATGCATGGACCAGTAGACGTGATGTAGCAGGCAAAGTGAAATCTACTTAGTCAATAGGGGAAGCACATGGTCAATCACAAATTACAAGACAGTAAGGTTTCCATTAGAAATTCCCCCAAATTGCCCAGTGCACTCATGAGACCCAGATACTCAGGCAACTGACACCAAATGTATGCTAACGTTAAGAGGATTTATTATTAAAACAACAACCTATATAGTAAGTAAAACCTACCCTGTCCTAAGCTAACCTATACTAACTATACTCATAAAACAACTACATCTATCTAACCTAATCTAAACTTATCTTACACATGGAACACCACACTCTAAACATTGCCCCCCACCCCTCTTAAGAGACAAGATACACATAGGACAACAATTACTAAACCACACATGTACTAACTTATCCTATTTACTATACAAATATATTTTTTGTTTTTTTCCCAATTTTTTAAACATTTTTGTTATATAAATAGACATACCCCAACATTTCCCCCCACACATCCCCCACCAATAAAAACATTAGAATAAAAACCCACCCCAACATACGTAACCTAACTAATGTCTACCTTACACTAACCTAATACAAACTATCTAAAATCCAACCCAAAACTAACACAACCGCAATAGAGAGGGGAAGGAACTGAAGGTAGTCCAAATTGTCCTAAAGTTTTTTTTTTCTGTTTCTTGATCTTCTTCTTAATGAACTTTAACATTTTCCGGTTGCCAGTCAATTCCTCCTCCAGTTTATCCAGGTGCTTGAGGATAGCATTCAAGTCCCTCCTGAGGTATAGCTCAAACTGGGTCGGGCACCTGCTGCTGGTGGCTGTACCTGTGGCTGTGTGCTGACATTTGGTGCTGATGTTGAGGGCATCAGTGGAGCTGGGACCCCTTGCATCCCTGAGGTGCTGGCTCCTGTGTCCCTTGGTGCCTGCATCATGGGACCACCATGTGGAAAGGCACGCCATTCCCTGGAAGCTTTGTCACCTGCCCATCCTGCGGAATCCTGCTTCCACTTCTAGGATGTGGTGGTACCGGTCTGCCCTCTTCATGAACACATGCCGCTGCTCAAGAGTCATGTTGGCACCTGAAATATGAGGACAAGCAAGCATGAGTATCAGCATTGGGTGGAGTTTGTACAGAGTCTAAATTTACACTGCAACAGCAACTAACACATACAGTCCCACACACATTCCAAAACACTGACTTCATTCTCCTCTATGTCTAAAACCAACCAGACATCACCAGTATCATGTGCATGTCAGTGAGATGATGGCAATCTATAGAAAAGCAAAAGGGTGCAGGGCTGACAGGAACTAATACAACCCTCATCAACATTTTTGTCATCTAGCTTGTGAGGATCATGTGCCTCTACAGGCCTAAATTAACTTTCTCCCTGGCCATTAGGGGGTGTGGGCATGCTATCCATCTCCTCAACACCCCTGGTGATAGATCATGACCTGACCACTCATTATGGAGTGAAGGTGTGGCCCATATCATTGTGGGGCTGCTAACTACTAACCTGCTATTCTGAGGTCAGGTAAATTTACATTCTTGTTTCCTGGTGTAAGACCTGCCCTGAGATTATGTTACAAGGGGCCACCCCATATCCCATTATGTGCCCACATGTACAACTGATGCAATGTTGGCCAAAAAACGATTAGGCAAAGACTGAGCTGCACAATACAGCTGTCAGCACATTAGAGAACTAAAGCCCCCTACACTGATATATAATGTCATACATGTGTACAAAGGCACATACAAGGTGGCTGTATGGATGACCTTAAGCCCACAGTGATGTTGGCACAGCATTGGTTGCTGCAACTGTATCCTGAAAGGTGATACATCATTAGCAAATGCATGTCATAAATCATCACGGTACCAGCTACACACACACAAATCACACAATTTGTATATGTGATGTGGCCTACATCAGTCAAAATTATCATGGTGGCAGGACCATGGTGTGAGAACTGCAGACATCTGGGCCCATATTCATGTGAAAAGGTTGTTGTCAGCCTACGCGGATGGTGGTGCCACGGGTCTTAATCTTCCAGGCCAGCACTGCAATCAGCGCTGCCCTCCAGATTTGTATCCTACTTTCCCACCAGCCTTTGCATGGCACTCCGTCCACCATGTATCAGCTGGTGGTAATGGGGTGTGGGGTGCCCCTTCACTGCCCATGCACTTGGCGCTTTCCACTGCCCAATTTACAGGCAGTGATGAGCACACCCCAACATTGGCGCTGGCTACATTACAAGCCAGCATTAATGTTGTGGTGAGTTTCCCACAGAGCTGGCAGCCCGAGACAGTGTCCGCCCACCATCCCAGCCAGGATCTCATAATGCCTAGCATGGAGGGAAGACCGCACTGGCGGTCTTTCCAACACAGGACTTTGGCGGGCAGCCTCCGCCAGCAAATTTCTAAACGGGCAACATTATGTTCACAGACATGCACCACGTGTTGTATTTGTTCAATTGTTTGCCCATTCCCATGTGTGTAATATGGTTGTATCTGAGCTGTTGTCTAAGGGTATGTGTGCACTATATGCTACTTTTAAAAATGCATTTTCAATGCATTTTTAAATTTGCACATGGTTACCACCCGCGAGGGTCTCAAGGCCCTGGGGAGGTTGGAGGGGGGGAAAGGGGCGGGGAGGATCACTGTTCGAAAAGCCAGGTTTTGAGGCCCTTCCTGAAGAGAAGTAGGTTTTGGGTCTTGCGGAGATGGGTTGGGAGGGCGTTCCAGGTTTGGGGTGCAAGGTAGGAGAAGGATCTGCCCCCGGTGGTGGTGTGTTTGATGCGGGGGACAGAGGCGAGAGAGAGGTCAGCAGAGTGGAGGTTTTGTGTGGGGGTGTGGAAGGTGACTCTTTCGTTGAGGTAGGCAGGGCCTGTGTTGTGGAGTGATTTGTGTGCGAGGATGAGGATCTTGAAGGTGATCCTTTTGTCAATGGGGAGCCAGTGGAGGGATTTGAGGTGTGGAGAGATGTGTTCATGTCGGGCGAGATCGAGGATGAGTTGTGCTGCTGAGTTCTGGATGCACTGTAGTTTGCGCTTGAGTTTTAGAGTGGTGCCGGCGTAGAGGGCGTTTCAGTAATCAAGTCTGCTGCTGGTGAGTGCATGAGTGACAGTTTTTCTGGTCTCTGTGGTGATCCATTTGAATGTTTTTTTCAGTATACGGAGTGTGTTGAAGCATGAGGAGGTGAGAGCGTTGATTTGTTGGGTCATCGAGAGGGAGGAATCTAGGATGATGCTGAGGTTGCGTGCGTGGTTGGCGGGGTTGGGTGCAGGGCCTAGCATGGTTGGCCACGATGAGGGGTCCCAGGTATTTTTGTGTGTGCCAAAGAGGATTATTTCGGTTTTGCTTGAGTTGAGTTTCAGGTGGTTGGCTGTCATCCATGTGGCGGTGTCGATGAGTGTGTTGTGTGGGTTGGATTTGGCAGTGTTGGGGTGCGGGTGAGGGAGAGGATGAGTTGAGTGTCATCGGCGTATGAGAGGATGGTGATTCCATGGGGTTTGATGATGTTGGCTAGTGGGGTCATGTATATGTTAAATAGTGTGGGGCTGAGGGAGGAGCCTTGGGGGACTCCGCAGGTGATTTTGGTGGAGGCGATTGGAAGGGGGGGAGTCAGACTTTTTGGGTTCTGTTGGTGAGGAAGGAGGTGAGCCAGTCCAGGGCTTTGTGCCTTATCCCTGCGTCGTGAAGGCGTGTTCTGAGTGTGTGGTGGCAGACAGTGTCAAAGGCTGCAGAGAGGTCCAGGAGTATGAGTGCTACGGTCTCACCCATGTCGACTCTGGATCTGATTTCGACGGTGCATGCTAAGAGGGCGGTTTCTGTGCTGTGGTTCTTGCGGAACCCAGATTGGTAGGGGTCGAGTGTGTTGTTTGTCTCGATGGAAGTGGGATAGTCGGGAGTTGACAATTTTTTCTGTAACCTTGGCTGGGAAGGGGAGGAGGGAGATGGGGCGGTAGTTGGAGAGATCGTCTGGGTTGGCTTTGGTTTTTTTTGGGAGTGTGGTGACTTCTGCATGTTTCCAGAGGTCTGGGAAGGTGGTGGTTTCAAAGGAGCTGTTGATTGTGGCTCGGAGTATGGTGGCGATGGCGGGGCTGGCTCTGTTGTATATACGGTGGGGGCATGGGTCGGAGGGGGAGCCAGAGTGAATAGAGTTCATAGTGGTTTCAGTTTCTTGGTCGTTGGTGGGGGCCCAGGTGGTGAGTAGGTTGTGTGATGTGTGTGGTGGATATGTGTGAGATGGGTGAGTGGTGTGGGAGGGAGGTGTATGTTAAGCGAAGCTGTTATGTATGTCAAGCATTTTGCGGTGGAAGTGATCTGAGAGGGACTCGCAGAGGGTTTGTGTGCGCTTGGGATCTAGGTTGCTGGCCTTGGGTTTGGAGAGATCTTTAAAGATGCTAAAGAGTTCCTTACTGTTCTGTGAGTTGTTGTCAATGTGTTCTTTGTAGTGTGCTCTTTTGGCGGTGCGTATGAGTTGGTGGTGGATGCGTGTGGTGGTTTTGAGGGTGGTGAAGTTAGTGGTGGTGGGTTCTTGTCTCCAGATTTTCTCTGCTTTGCAGCATTTGCGTTTGTATTCGTGGAGTTCAGTGGTGAACCATGGTGCGTTCTTGATGTTTCGGGTAGTGATGTTTTTTCTGAGGGTGGCTAGGTTGTCAGCACAGGAGGTGATCCATTTGTTGAGGTTGTGAGCGGCGGTGTTGGGGTCGGTTTTGTTGGGGGGGGTTTACTCCAGGTGGTTGAATAGGTGTTCCGTGGGTATCTTGTCCCACATGCGGTAGGGGGTGGTGTGATGTTGGTGGTGCTTGGGGGGTTTGTTGTAGGAGAAGTGGATGCATTGGTGATCTGTCCATTGGAGTTTGGTGGTGTGGGTGTAGGTGAAGTGTTGGCTGGATGTGAAAATTGCGTCGGGTGTGTGTCCAGCTGCGTGGGTGGGGGCTGTGACTAGTTGTTTGAGTCCTAGGTTTGAAAGATTGTCTAGGAGGGAAGATGAGTTGTGATCGTGAGGGTTTTCTAGGTGGAAGTTGAAGTCGCCGAGGAGTAAGTAGTCTGTGGAGGTGAGAGCGTGTGTGCTGATGGTGTCTGCGATGGTGTAGCAGAAAGGGGGGCGCGGTCCTGGGGGTCTGTATATGAGGGTGCCTCTGAGGGTGGTGGTGTTGTTGACGTGGATGAGGAAGTGCATGTGTTCTGCATTGTTGAGGGTGTCGAGGGTGTTGGTGGTGACCTTGATGGTGTTTCTATGGAGGATGGCGATGCCGCCTCCTGGCTTTTTGGGGCGGTCTCTGCGTTGGAGTTTGTAGCCTTCCGGGGTGGCTATGACTATGTCTGGCTCGGATGTGGGGTTTGTCCAGGTTTCAGTGAGGAAGACGATGTCAGGTGAGTGCGAAGTGATGAGGTCCCAGAGTTCTATGGCATGTTTGTGTAGGGACCGGGTGTTCAGTAGTAGGCAGTAGAGGTGGTTGCGGGTGGTGTGGTTGTTGTGGTGTGTGATAGTGTTTGTGTGGATGTTTGTGGTGTTGTTGAGAGTGGGGGTGGCTGTGGCGTGGGGCTTGTGAGGGTTGTGGGGTGTGTTGGTAGGTGCAGGGGTTGTTGAGTTGGGGGTGAGGTATTTGGTGTTGTGGTGCGGTGCGTCGGGTGTGGAGCGGGAGAAAAGGCAGGTGTGGCAGGAGAAGGGGCCTTGTGTGTGAGTGGGGGTTGTTTGACAGCAGTTGGGGTGGGCTCCGGGGTTGAGGGAGAGGAGAGATTGGGGGTGGTAGTGTAGTCTGGGGGGCTTTTGGCTGTCGGGACCAGGGGGACTGGCGCTGGGCACGGCTCGGGCACGGACGGGCGCAGACGGGCTTGCCTCTGGTGTGCCTCCGTGTGCTGCTGTGGACACCGTGTGCTGCTGAGGGCTGGGGCTCCGAACTCGCGATCGGTCCCGTTGGCGGGGATGGGGAGAGGCGTCGCACCAAGGTGGAGCTGTCGGCGCAGGGGAGTGAGCTTCGGCTGAAAGGTCAGGGTTCTCTCACCTGGGCCGCGCAGCGACCACCATTAAGAGGGGGAGGTGGGAGGGAGGGGCAGTTGGGAGGCGGGTGGGACCGGGAGAGCGAATGGGGGCGGGAGGGGGCGGGGAGTAACGGAGCAGGGGGATCACACAAGGGTCTAGATGACCCGGCTAGGAGGAAAAACAGTGGGAAAAGGCTGGAAGTACAAGGAGAAGTAAAGCAGAGAAGCGGCGGAAAGTAAGAGGTTACGGGGGGATTGGGTTAAAAAACAGAGGGAAAGGGGCAGAGCCACAGAGAGTACAAAGCGGAGAATACGGTGTACAGAGACAGAGGCACAGAGAGTACAGAGAGTAGAAATCGGAAAGCACAGCGGTCAGAAAACAGAGGCACAGAGCGCACAGAGCGGAAAACATGGTGCACAGAGACAGAGGCACAGAGAGCAGAAATCGGAAAGCACAGCGGTCAGAAAACAGAGGCACAGAGCGCACAGAGCGGAAAACACGGTGCACAGAGATAGAGGCACAGAGAGCAGAAATCGGAAAGCACAGCGGTCAGAAAACAGAGGCACAGAGCGCACAGAGCGGAAAACACGGTGCACAGAGACAGAGGCACAGAGAGCAGAAATCGGAAAGCACAGCGGTCAGAAAACAGAGGCACAGAGCGCACAAAGCGGAAAACACGGTGCACAGAGACAGAGGCACAGAGAGCAGAAATCGGAAAGCACAGCAGAAAACAGAGGGACAGAGCGCACAAAGCGGAAAATACGGTGTACAGAGAAAGTGGCACATAGAGCAGAAATTCTAAAGTACAGTTGCCAGAAAAACAGAGGCACAGAGCGCGCAAAGCGGAAAATGTGGTGTACAGAAACAGGCGGAAGGCGCAGAAATGGAGGCAAAGAGCACTGGGATGGAACTTACCAGCGCTGCTGTGGACCAGAGAAGAGGGCTGGGGCTCCAAACTCGCGATCGGTCGCGTGGGCGGGGATGGGGAGAGGCGTGGCAGCAAGGTGGAGCTGTCGGCGCAGGGGAGTGAGCTCCGGCCGAAAGGTCAATTGATTAAACATGATACCATATACTGATCAAGTTCATTGTCTGTGGTTACACCACTGTCCTTAAATCAATCATCAACCTAGTCCAGAACTGAGTTCAAATGACACAGCTCTTTTTCCTCCCAAGGGTTTACAATGTGTTACGTGTAATTATACTATATAATAGTTGACCTCTCTCCCTTAACTCGCCCGTTTTCGGGGTGCATGTATTGTAATGAAACAATAATACTGTTTTTACCGAAAAAACTAATGGACTAGAATAATGGCAGGGTCAATCTCTTCAACGTGTAATTGGAACCATGATCTCTTTTGACACATTTCGATCCCTTTTGGCGGGGTTAGAGTTAGATGCTTTTATTTTGACAGTATTTTCCAGGACCTTCAACTGTTTCTGCTGTCTTTGAGAATGCATAGAGATATGGTGCCATTGATTTTATATTCATGACGATCATTTGGAAATGCCTCTCTAACCTACTTTAATCCTTGAAAAAAACCAGGATGAAATAGTTATTTGTTGACTTTTTGTGTGCCCAGGCATGTGCCTCATCCTGTTGCAAACATATTGGTCGATTATAACCCAGTTTAAAATTGGTATTAAGCCAGTGAAAAACGTTGTATTTCATTCAATTAACCTTATCAAGTCTTTCACTCAATCAAAAATAACAGAAATAATACATTTCCATGTTTTGGTTCTAGCTTAATAACCATGAACCCCGTTCAAAAAAGCCATTTTCAGACACAAATGACTCCATTTACATCTGTCAGTGTGTACAAATTTACAATAGTAAACCCAATGCAAGGAGCAGGTGTTAACAGTGAATTTTACTAATGAATATTCCTGTATTCTGAGTGTTGAACTTGCATAGAAAATGAGTAGAGAAATAATTCACGCATTTGAAATTATACCTATTTGAGTGATTATCAGTATTCACGAAGTGCACTTATTAATAGCTTATTAATGTAAAATGTTGAGCTAATGTTTGGATTAATTAGAAGTATGTCATATCAATGGTTATGTACTATGTATTAGCTTATTAATCGTAGACCTTAAGTTAACGAGGTCTTGGGTCTAGTTGCACAGCCTCATGTCAAACTGCATTTCTTAGGTGATTTATAAAATGGCTGCTTAGAGAATTAAATTGCGATTTTCCACTCGATTGACCAAATGCTCCTAGCTGAAATTCTTTCTCATGAGGACTGCTTGCTAGAATATGCTGTACTAGTTAGGGATACAATGTATAACATAGTGTGTGTAAAGGTGACCTTCCCAGGAGAAGACAGTGGACGCACTGACTGGAGTATAAGCTGATACAATATTGATACCTGACAAGCCCAACGATGAGAACAGAAGGGGAGCCAATCATCGACATGTGAACCATGTACTAGTACATTCTTAGATCTGGGGTTCTACTTTCATTGGATGAAATGTAAACGTGCGTTTCTTTGACCAATGACAATGTGGGAAGTAGTTTTCAGAAATCTAACTTAGCCGGACTGCACCAAGAGGAGATGCACCATTAGCTTTATCCTTTCGAACTGCCCAGAGAGGTCATTCCATGACATTCTTCTTAACTGTCTTGGGTGTTTAGTTATTATTCTTGTGCGAACTGCATAGAGAGACTTTGCTTTTCCTGAACTTTAATGCTGAATTTAGATACCTTGCTAACCAAGCTGATGTCCAATTGACGAAGACTGTCACAGCTTGCTGAACCATACGTAGGCAAGGTATAAGACGATATTACAGATTGTTATGTCTATTTGCTTTTGTCCGTAGGTACCAACCACAAATTTTGATAGAGCTATAGTTAGAATTTTTTCCAAATTTATGTTGACTAAATTGTTTTGCATGAAGTCCAAACATTTGTTTGCTCAGTTATTCTTGCTATTGATTTTTCCTGTAACCTTAGAATATGTAGTGATCCAAGCCTTGATTAAATTGTGTTTCTTTAGGAGTTTTGGTCAGCCAGTGTTGTTTCTGTATGCCTACCATTTGATTTTGAGACTAAGGTACGTGATATTAGCATTTTTAATATAGGGAAATAAACATTCTAACTTTTACATAAAGGTGTGGTTATTCATGGCAGAGAGGTCATGGTATGTGGAAATTATTGACTCCTATTGGTTATTGATGTTATAGATTGGTACTGCCATTGATTTGTATTGGTATGGGGTTATATGGTGAGAACTACTCTAAGCGCAGTCAAAAGGTCCATCAACCTCCAAACACGTCCCCTTATAACTTAACCAAATAAAGTCAGATGCGCTAATATAGGGAATGGGCTGATCAATGCCTGGTTTGGCTTAAGTGTTTGCAAATTCATGCATTAGTGGGCATTCACAGACTCCGATCAGAACCCTCTACAGCTGGCAAACGTACATTCATCTGGGCTGCAGCAAAGGTACACACAAAGGGGCAAATTCATCAAAATGTCACCAAACGCAATGCAGCAAAAACAACTTGCTGTGCTGTACTGCGTGTCAAGCAGAGAGTAAGATTGCCCCATACCTACTGAGATATGGGCCCGTATTTATACTTTTTTTAGCGCCGTTTTTTGATGCAAAACGGCGCAAACCTACAAAATACAATGGCATTTTGCAAGTTTGCGCCGTTTTTGGTCAAAAAACGACGCAAATGCGGCGCAAAAAAAGTATAAATACGGGCCATGATTCATTCCTGTTTTCTCCCTGCAATGGTACACTGAGTGCAGCCTAGCATTGCGCCAGGCATGCATCTTTGCACTGTTGTGCAAGGGTACCTGCATTGTGGGTAGGATTCCTTTTATGCAGGAACAGAAACCTTCATGCACAAAATCATTAGAGGCATTTTCATCCTTCTATGTATGCTTCAGAATGCATCACACGTAGAAAGAGGAAATAACTAGGAGAAATTAAGATATTTCTCCTCATTCTTTCTCTGTTGGGAAGGAATATTGTTTTGATGCAAACTCAGGTTTTCTTCCGTGAGTATATCGGGAGTTTGTCAAAATCTATGGCTGGATGCATGGGAGTGCCCATGCTCCACCCATTGAAAACACCTTTCCAACGCAGAAGAACACAAGACAGCAATTTGCGCTATCTTGCATTACTCTGGATTTGCATAGCAACGCAGAGCCAAACAACATGGTTTTGCATGGCTTAGTAAATCTCATTTAAGCCCTTGCGTTGCCTTGCGACTCCTTGCCTTACGCAGGTTCAATGCAAGGGCTTAGTAAATCTAGCCCCTAGTTTTCATTATTCTTCACCTATCACACTCTATCTTTATTTGTAAGACCGTGTAAAATAGTAACCATTTGAAGACAGGGAATATTATGATAATTACGAAAATACTTATAATTTTTTGACAATTAATGGTGGTTCTAAAAAGAACGGTTTATGAGTTTTGCGTTTTGAGTGTGTTGGTGTTTTTTAAGCTTTTTTGATGAAAGAAGGAGGAAAATGACCGCTTTAGCTAGAAGACACATACTAGTGAAAAATGAAACAGGAAAAATAATTGAAGATGCAGATCCTAAGGTCCTGTAATCAAAATATTCTTCTGTTGGCGCCAAATATGGGTTTTGCACTGAGTGCAATGGAGTGACGAACTCTTCATTTTCAGATCAACATTTTAAATGTCGCCCTAGAGGACAGAATGTCCCCTGCGGCTTCCCCTGACCTTAAATAGGTACTTAATAAGAAAACTGCGAATAATGGAAATGAATTACTGTGCAGGATGTGTTTTCTGGACATTTCTTGCTCACATGGAATTACTCAGAAAGCAGATTTGTGGGATTAGGAATAAAATCTACCACTCTAGGAGTACAATGGTAGATTTAGCTTCACACCATGAATACATTAAGGCTGCTAAAATCAATCTTCCAGGCCATTCTCTTCATGTGGGAGAAATCTCCGCATGAAGCTGCTGCTCCTGCTACTGGGGTGTCCCCGGAGATATTTTGGTTCTCTATTCATCAATGTCACTTGGAGCAGAACAAAGGAGGCACACAAATCACTCTTTCCGAAATAACTCCTTCCGATTGAGATATTTTGTGCACCTTCATGCCTTTCAAACACCTTTGGGCCCCCAATGTGCGCTTTTATTATGTATGCCGAATGTGAATAGAGAGTCGAATTGCACAAATGAACTGCAGTTTTTGAGTTCCAAAACACATAGGGGCATATTTACAAGCCCCTCGCGCCACCGGAGTGTCACTTTTTCTGACACTCTGGTGCGCTGTGCACTGCGCCATATTTGCAAGCTGGTGCTAAACTACTTTTTGTGGCTCAACGCCACCTTGTAAATATGGGCTTCTCTGACGCAGTTTTCTGTGGTACAGGGGCGTGCAATTTGTGTTGTTGTGGGTGATCTATTGCAACAACCATTATTTTTTACGCTTCCCCAGATTTACAAGGAATCGTAAATCTGAGGCACCACCAAAAACTAATGCCACCCCAGAGGTGGCGGTAGCATGGTGCAACGAGGATAAATACTTTTATTTATCTTCGTTTTGCACACATAGAGCAAAAGGCCATGAATTATTGTTTATGTGCAGCTACGTGTCCCTTCCTGCACATAATCATTGAATAATGACGACTTGCTACTTCTATGTGTGCTGCATTGTGCAGCGCACATAGGAGTAACAAATCACAATTTTTGATACAGACAATCATTCGCTACAATGCAGGCACCCTTGCACTATGGTGCAAGAGTGCCTGTGTGGGTGCTAGGCAGCTAATTTAGCACCAGCACTAAGGAAAACACAGGGGTGCATTATTTTTTTGGAAATACAGCGCATCCATGCGTTTTTGAAGTGACGCAGCGCGGTGTTGCCAATGTTGGCACAGGGGAGCGCTGCAAGCTTTTTGCTGCACTGCTCTATGCCAATTTGAAAGGGCACAAATGAACCATATTTATGAGATACAATGCATCCCTGCCCTTTCAGCCAGCACCGTAGCACAATTAGGTGCCCACCCCCAACACCATGGGCCAAGGGTGTCTGTTGTTGGCAGGATTATTTTTGTGTAGGAAGGGGCACGTTCCGGCACATAAACAATCCATGAAGGTGTTTCCTCTTTCCATATGTGCTGCAAAATCCAGCACACATGGAAAAAGGAAAAAAAAAGAAGAAATGTTTTCATTTACGCCGCCCATGGAGACTTGTAAATCTGGGAATACATGTGAATCCATGGGTGCTGAGTGGGAAAACCCACCGCCTTGCTCATGGAATGCCGTCCTGGCACAGTGTAAGGCAATGTAGTTGGCTTACACCATATCTAAGAGGCCATGAGAAGCCAGGCAAAATGGCTTTGCGTGGCCTCGTAGATGTAAGTCTGCACTCTGTGCCACCAGAGCACCACAAAAGGTGATTCTCTGGTGGCGCAAGGGGCTTGTAAATATGCCCTTTGGTTAAAATAAAACATTCATCCAGTCATAATGAAAGCATTACATGCAATTAGAGGCTTCTTACTATTCTGACATCATCATGCAGTTAGACTTTGCACGCTTGTTTTAGTTAAGTGTCACATCGTCGAACAACCATCAGAGGAATTCAACAAAATGGAGATGGCCTAAATGATGGTAG
The DNA here is from genome assembly GCF_031143425.1 of Pleurodeles waltl. Classification (NCBI taxonomy): domain Eukaryota; kingdom Metazoa; phylum Chordata; class Amphibia; order Caudata; family Salamandridae; genus Pleurodeles; species Pleurodeles waltl. The sequence continues at coordinate 1,010,668,729 of NC_090436.1, read as the reverse complement.
TTCAAATCATGCACATCATAAATCAACATATTTTCACAAGCTGTTTTTATTTAATGGGCTAAGTTTATTAAACAACCATTGGTGAAACTGAATCTAGGAACAGAATATGGAAAGCTTGAATGGCAGCAGACAGATGATAATAAAAGCCAATTCAAAGGAGTTTACAACAGCTTTGGTAGGAGGCAGGAACTGATACGGCTGAAATGCGCCCTGTGTCACTTGAAAGGTGTCCAGCTATCACATGCAAGCATTAAGAAATAATAAAGTAAAAACAAAAACACTGCCACAAAAGGGAACTACCTTGTATGCAGATGTCCACCTCAACAAATATCAAAATGCAGTGACTCGAAGTGAAGTTAACCAGTGCCTTCTGTTGGCTGACCCATTGTCCCATGCTGTAGTGGGTGAAAGCAAAATGTGAATGACACGACAACAGACCAATGAATGAAGAGAGGTGACTGAAAGCCTCTTTAATTAACTATGTTGTACAGATTATATTAGTTAAATCAAAAGGTCTTGGCTAGTGTCAGACCTAAAAATAGGTATCTCCTGAGGCAGTTCATGGATGACACACAGGGCAGATTACAATTGGCCTTGTAATCACTATATGACTGGATCCCCAATATTGCAACGTTGGTCATTTCCAAGGTGTAGGCATGATTGCAGTTTACTAAATAACTGAAAATAACATGCAAGAATCACTGCTGTTGCATAGATTCCCTCTTGCATTAAACTATTTCCATTAGATTTTTACCCAGGCATGTTGTCTGTTTTGAGCAGGCAAAGAATTCAATGAACAGCTACCAAGATATGGTATTCACTTAAATGTGTAAACCAGACAGGACTAATAACTTTAAAACATAGGAATAAAGTTGCACACAAAATAAAGTAAGATTTAAAACACAAACCAAAACATGTGGAATGCTAAAAATTAGTTAATAAAGAATATCCACTTTTATACTACAGAAGCTAACATTTGCTCTTGTGATTCATCATAAAATGGACACATTTTACAAATCAGCCAACCATTCTCAAATCATGACCAGTGAAAACCACTTTCCAAAACCATATTTCAGGTGTGTAATCCCAAGCTTTAAAAAGGAGGTGTAACCTCTTTCTTCTGGATTACTAGATTTCTGGGCAAGTGCAAATTAGATATATCAAACCTTCCCTTTGCTGTCCACATTGATGACAATTAATTAATCCATCCTTATTTAATTTCCATTGTCTATATTGTAGGAAGCTGTCTCTTTATAAATTGGACCAAAATGAGGTACACTGTGCAAAGAGTCCAAGCAATCCCCAGAGGTATCATAGGGCATAAATGACGGCACAAATGCTCTCTTTTTGGGTAGTGAAGTCGAGCAGTTAAGCATATCAGAGGGTAGTACTAAGCTTGCAAGGCACACACTCCTACAGTAAGTGAGACACACACTCAGTAAAGAAATCCAACACCAATTTACTCAAATAATACACCTTTTTATATAACTTTTGATATCAAGAACACCAGAATCAGGTGAGTACTTTTTGAGTTAGGAATTTTTAGAGTTTTTAAAAGTTGACACTTAGGGCATTTTTCAGATGTGGTAATGCTATCCTACAGAGGAAGAACAAGCCCTACAGACAAGTATAGTACAGTGACTGATGTGAACAATCTTCTAAACTTAGTATAGGGCAAGGTCCAAGGCCACAACAGCAGGTCACCTCAGATGTCACCCGGGTGTCTGGGTGCAGGGGTGCAGTTTAGTGTCAGGTGCCCCATGTCTATGGGGGATCAGTGCGGTTGGCAAGTTGCTGCAGGGATGGACTGAAAGATTGGTCCTGGGGAACCCACAGGGGGATTCGACCTTTGAGGTCCTCAGGCATATGGGGATCACTGTCGGTCCAATTTTCCTCCGGCTGTGTGGTGCAGTCACAGTGGTGTCTTCTGGCATCAGATCTCATACTGGAGTTCCGCATAGTTGCAGGGGGGCCTGCAGAAACAGTTTGAAGGCCTGGACTGGGGGTCCAGTCGTACCAAGCCAACAAGTGGGCACAGGTCTCATAAGGCTGGGAGACGAGGGGACACACTTGGTCCTCTTCTCCTCACTCCAGGGTGGAAGGGCGCAGAGGTGTCCTGAAGTGTCGAGTCTTTGTCTTCAGGTCCCTCCCAGTTGTAGGGGGTGCAGATGCCGTCATAAAGTTCACAGTGGACAACCTCAAGGTGGGGTTGGTCTCTAGAGGGCTGGGGACCATGCTGACACCATTGGCCCACTTCAGCTCATGCTAAATGCCTTGAGTGCAGTGGTGATTCCTGCATTGGGTAGCTGGCTGTCCAGTCCCCACAATTCTTTCTTAGGTGTCTGCAGATGCAGGGGAGCAGCTCCTCTGCTCTCAGTAAGCTATTCATGGCAAGTTGTGAAGCACTGGAAGCTCTCCCAGGTTCTTGGAGGCTGCAGCGGCAGGACAAGTCAGTTGTTTCTCAAGGGTCAGGTGCAGCAGGCAGGCTGGCAGGGTTGGCGCCAAGAAAGTCATGCTGCTTAGTTTTCAGGTTCAGCAGACTGCTTGTCCACTCCTTCTTTTGTATCAATTTACGGGCATTAAGGGGTGTGTAGGGTGGTGGCCAATGGGCAATTTACCCTTGGGGTCATTACAGCCCTTAAATACCCACTTCCTGTGAGGAGTGGGCATCACCCTGTCCAGAGGTCCTAAATTGTACCCCACGAATGATGGTGGAATTTCCTAGGCTGTGTCCACTTTAGCCTTGTTACCCTAGGGGTGTGTAACACACCTTCTGCATAGCTAATTTACCTGCAGGTCCAGGTGCCAGATGGGCCCTGGGACAGGGGGGTTGGCATCCCCCTGAAGAAGGTTAGTTCTGCAGAACAAAGGCAGTGGGCTTCTTTGAAGCTTCTGCCTTGAATTGCAGGTCATCCTGTGGGGAGAGGTTTGTAACACCCCTGACGAGCAGGCTTTGTTTTTGACCTCCAAAGAGCAAAGGTTGGCCCCCTCGGGGGTCAGATTCTCATCTGTTGGGTGGCAGACTGGTTATAACTGGTCAGCAAGCTCACCAGCACTCAGTAGGATTTCAAGAGGCATGTCTAAGGTGTCCTCTGGATGCATGTATTAATAAATCTGTCACTGGAATTAGTGAGGGCTTATTAATATGAGATGTTTGATACCAAACGTCCCTATTTCAGTACAGCCATCATGTAGCTGTGGAACTCGTATTGGCCAGTGTCCAGCACATGTGTTTAAAATGGCTTCACTGATCATTTACTATGTCTAAGAATCAACAAAGACATAGCAGACACATGTAATATAATGCACCCTGACTTAGGACCATAAGCCCTTCTGTAGGGGTGACATACAAATATTACATGCAGTGCTTAGGGGGCATGGCACACAGGCTGTGTCAAGTCATGTTTTACACTTTTAGTGAGTGCCTTGTCATGAAGCCTGCAATATCAGTCTGCATAGGTTTGGTGCTTTGTCTGTCACAGTGGCACAAGTTGTGCTGCAGCTCTTAGGAACCCTCTGCAGTACCTAGGCCCTACGTACTAGAGGTACCACTTACTGGGAACTTACAAAGGTGCTACTGGGTCTGGTCACTTGTGGATCAAGTGACCAGGTGTCTTGTTTTAGAGAAGGAACACTGTCACCAGGGACCTCGTTATAGGAACCCAGTGCACTTCATTCAAAGTTGCATCAAAAACAGGCAAAAGGTGTGTGGGGTACTGCAACCAGAACCCAACTTCCTACATATACTGTATACATTCTAAACTCTAAAGCATTTAGCAGGAGAACCCTAATCCCCACGTATATTTCCCAATGTGATCAAGACATTTTTAAATAGCAAAATGTCTAAGCATTTCTTTGAAGACAAAAATTTGGCGCATTCGTGTTGATTAACAGAAACTCAATGCTAAGTCCTCAACAGGTGCTTTTCATCTATTTTAAATTCAAATGTGACTAAAATGTACCTTATTTATAGCTGCAACACACCAACAGCAACTCAAAAAGATGATGGATGGAAGGATGAACATTATCAAACATTCACCCCCAGTCAAAGATCTGTGTTTAATGCATCATTTTTTTGCCCACCATGCCACCCCAATTTGGACCCAGCCATATGCTAATCCGTCTTGACCCTGCTCCCCATGGGAACAGTCCAGTGGGAACTGCTGGGCCAGGTCCTCCCTGGACCAGAAATTGGCGTCCTGGGACCTGTGTCAGGGTATCAGTCCTCATCAGCCAGGCTAACTTGAATCCAGTGGCACAGTGAGCACAGGACTCACGTCTGGGCATACCCTTCCCACTTAGGGCAATTATAGCAACACAAAAAGGTGATGGATGGAATGCTGAACAGTATCAAACATTCACCCCCAGTCACAGACCTGGGCTTAATCCATTGTTTTTTTGACACCATACCACCCCAGTTTGGACCCAGCCATATGGAAATCAGTCTTGACCCTGCTCCCAATGGGAACAATCCTGCCCGAACTGACAGGCCAGGTCCCCCTGGACTGGAAACAGGCATCATGGGACCTGTTTCAGGGTATCGCCCCTCATGAGCCAGGCTAGCTTGAATCCAGTGGCACAGTGGTAATGGAACCTACATCTGGTCATACCCTTCCTAATTTATGGCAACTATGGCAACACAAAAAAATGACTGCAGAGTAAATATAGCACAGTAGAAAGACCTTAATGCTGCCTTAGCATCAAACAATGATGCTAGGGCAGCGCAAGGTGGTGCTAGGTGCTTGTAAATATGCCCCAAAAGGTTTTTTTCATTGGAAATCCTGCCCTAAGCTAAATTCTGGCTACTGCCAGTGTTTAAAATATATGCATGCAGAACCGTTTTGCAGAGCTACGTAGGTGACTAGCTGGACCAACAGCAACCTCTCTAGCATTAAATCAGTAATTTGAATTTCAGCAAACTATAGGCTTAGGGTTTGCCCCACCTAGAGATAGGCACAAGCACCTAAAATAACTATTTCAGCTTCACTTACTGGCCGTGGGGTCTCTACGTTTTGGACATAGTAGTTAAGGAATTATTGACTAATATGCAACAACTCCTAGTTACAGTTATTGTCATATTGTCTATCATTGGCACCATTTCAAGATTCAAACACAAATGTGAGCTGGTAACTGTTTAATTCTTTACACTTCTCAATGCTATAGTTTATACTTATAGGAAAAAGGGATTTCATGCATTAGAGACATTGACTAATAATATATTAACACATTCAATCAATCAATCAATCAATCATGGCATTTATAGATTGCGCTATTCACCCGTGAGGGTCTCAAGGTGCTGGGGGGGGGGTCACTGCTGCTCGAAGAGCCAGGTCTTGAGGCGCTTCCTGAAGGCGAGGTGGTCCTGGGTAGTCCTGAGGTGGGCAGGGAGGGAATTCCACGTCTTGGCTGCCAGGTAGGAGAAGGATTTCCCTCCAGCGGTGGTTCGGCGGATGCGAGGGGCGGCGGCGGGAGCGAGGCTGGTTGAGCGAAGTTGATGGGTGGGCGTGTAGAAGGCGAGGCGACTGTTGAGGTATTCGGGGCCCTTGTTGTGGAGGGCTTTGTGTGCGTGGGTGAGGAGCCTGAAGGTGATCCTTTTGTTGACAGGTAGCCAGTGCAGGTGTTCCAGGTGGGCGGAGATGTGGCTGTGGCGAGGTACGTCGAGGATGAGGCGTGCAGAGGCGTTTTGTATGCGCTGAAGACGTTTCTGAAGTTTTGCGGTGGTTCCTGCGTATAGGGTGTTTCCGTAGTCCAGGCGACTTTTGACGAGGGCGTGGGTCACAGTTTTTCTGGTGTCGGTGGGGATCCAGCGGAAGATCTTTTGGAGCATGCAAAGGGTGTGGAAGTAAGAGGACGAGACGGCGTTGACTTGCTTGGTCATGGTGAGAAGGGGGTCCAGGATGAATCTGAGGTTGCATGCGTGGTCTGAAGGGGTTGGTGCGGTGCCCAGGGCCGTGGGCCACCAAGAGTCGTCCCAGGCGGACGGGGAGTTTCCGAGGATGAGGACTTCCGTCTTGTCAGAGTTCAGCTTCAGGCGGCTGAGTTTCATCCATTGTGCGACGTCTTTCATTCCATCCTGCAGGTTGGCTTTTGCGGTGGCTGGGTCTTTGGTGAGGGAGAGTACCAGCTGGGTGTCGTCGGCGTAGGAGATGATGCTGATGTTGTGTTTGCGAGCAATGTCGGCAAGGGGGCTCATGTAGACATTGAAGAGAGTAGGGCTGAGCGAGGAGCCTTGTGGGATGCCGCAGATGATCTCGGTGGGTTCTGAGCGGAAGGGCGGGAGGTAGACTCTTTGGGATTGGTCTGAGAGGAAAGAGATGATCTAGTCCAGGGCCTGTCCTTGGATACCGGTGGCGCGGAGGCGGGTTATTAGGGTGCAGTGGCAGACGGTGTCGAAGGCAGCCGAGAGGTCAAGGAGGATGAGGGCGGTTGTTTCTCCGTTGTCCAGCAGGGTTCTGATGTCGTCGGTGACTGCGATGAGGACGGTTTCCGTACTGTGGTTGGCCCGAAAGCCAGACTGGGAGGGGTCGAGCAGGTTGTTGTCTTTGAGGAAGTTGGTCAGTTGCTTGTTGGCGGCCTTCTCAATGACCTTGGCCGGGAAGGCGAGGAGCGAGATGGGGCGGAAGTTCTTCAGGTCCTTGGGGTCCGCCGTAGGTTTTTTCAGGAGAGCGTTGACTTCTGCGTGTTTCCAGCACTCGGGGAAGGTGGCAGATGCAAACGAGCTGTTGATGATGCTCTGGAGATAGGGGGCGATGATGGCGACGGCTTTGTTGAAGATGTGATGTGGGCAAGAGTCCGAGGGGGCGCCGGAGTGGATGGTATTCATGGTGGTTCTAGTCTCTTCAGAGCTGATGGGTGTCCAGGCATTGAGGGTGATGGTTGGGGCTGTGAGTTCCGTGGTGGTCAGCAGGATCTGTGGTCCGAAGCTGTTGTGTAGGTCGGTGATCATTCGATGGAAGAAGGTAGAAAGGGAGTTGCAGTGTTCTTGTGAGGGCATGATGGAGTTGGAGCTGGCGTTGGGATTGGAGAGCTCTTTGACGATGCTAAAGAGTTCTTTGCTGTTGTGAGTGTTCTTGTCCAGTCTCTCTTTGAAGAATGCCCTTTTGGTGGAGCGGATCAGCTGGTGGTGTTCGCGGGTGGTGATTTTGAGGGCTGACATATTTTCTGCAGTGTGTTCCTTGCACCAGGTTTTTTCGAGGGCACGGCAGGTTTTCTTGGATTCTTTGAGGGCGTCTGTGAACCAAGGAGGTTTCCTGATGTTGGTCTGTCTTGGGTGGCTTCTGAAGGGGGCGAGGTTGTCGGCGCAGTTGGTGATCCACTGTGTGAGGCTGAGGGCTGCGTTGTTGGCGTCGGAGGTGATGGCAGGTTGGTTATGGTTGAGAGTGGAGAGTAGCTGTTCTGTGGAGATTTTTTTCCAGGGTCTGCGAGTGATAAGTTGTGTGCGAAGGTGGTGGGTCTTGCGTCAGAAGGTGAAGTGGACACATCTATGGTCGGTCCAGTGTATCTCGGAGGAGTGGTTGAAGGATACATGGTTGCTGGTGGAGAAGATGGGGTCGAGCGTGTGTCCAGCGGTGTGGGTGGGGGTGTTCACCAGTTGCTTGAGTCCGAGGTTGTCGAGCAAGGTGGCGGTGTTGGTGTTGTTGTTCTTCTCCAGGTGGAAGTTCAGGTCTCCGAGGAGGATGTAGTCTGGCGAGGCTAGGGAGTGCGGGGAGATGAAGTCTGTGATGGATTCGCTGAATCGGGCGCGTGGGCCAGGGGGCCTGTAGATGAGAGTTCCTCTGAGGGTGGTCCTGGGGTTGGTGTGATCTGGAAGTGCATATGTTCGGCGTCGAGGAGGGTGTCTTCAGTGGAGGTAGTGAGGTTGATGGAGCTCCTGTAGATTATGGCGATTCCGCCTCCGATTTGGTTGGTGCGGTCTTTCCTGGCGATCTTGTAGCTGTCAGGGATGGCTAGGGCAATGTCGGGGGCTGATGAGGCGTTCATCCAGGTCTCAGTGATGAAGGCGACGTCTGGTGCGGTTGAGTCCAAGAGGTCCCATAGTTCAATGGCGTGCTTGTGGACGGACCGTGCGTTGAGGAGGATGCACTTGAGGTGGTTGTTGGAGCGTGGTTTGGTGGGTGGATTGCAGTCGCGGTGGAAGGTAGACTTGCATGTATGACAGGTGAAGGGTCCATGGTTGCGTTTCGGGCTGGCTTGGTAGCAGGTGGTAGTTTGTACGGGGTTGAGTGCGTGGAGGGAGGTGGCGTCGTAGCTAAGCTGGGGGTTTTGGGAGCGCTGAGGGCCAGGGGTTCTGGCGCTGGGCGCGGTCCAGACGCGGACGGGCGCAGACGGGCTTGCCTTTGGCGCGCCAGCGGCGCGCCCGCTGCGCACGCCCGCACAGAGCCCGCCATAAGAGGGAAGGGGGGGAGGAGGGGTCAGCTGGGAGGCGGGAGGGGGAGTAGCGAATGGAAGCGGGGTGGGGCCACACGGGAGGCAGTGGCGGGAAAGCGGGTAGGGGGGAGAGCAGGGGACAGGGAAGCAACTGGAGAGCGGAAACAGGAGGGAAAAAGAAAGATCAAAACAGGAGAAAGCACAATTGGAGAAAAAGGACAACAGGAGATTGAAGGACAACAGGAGACAAGCAGGAGATAAGGCACAACAGGAGCTAGAGTGCAGCAGGAGAAAAAGATAGCGTACAACAGGAGAGGCAAAAGGGGAGTGGCAAGAAGCACAACAAGAGAAGTACACAGAGCGAAGAAGAGCACAACAGGAGAGGTTCGCGGAACGAAGAATAGCAGAACAGGAGAGGTACACGGAGCGAAGAAGAGCACAACTAGAGAAGTACACGGAGTGAAGAAGAGCACAACAGGAGAGGTACACGGAGCGAAGAAGAGCAGAACAGGAGAGGTACAAAGAGCGAAGAAGAGCACAACAAGAGAAGTACACGGAGCGAAGAAGAGCACAACAGGAGAGGTACACGGAGCGAAGAAGAGCACAACAAGAGAAGTACTCGGAGCGAAGAAGAGCACAACAAGAGAAGTACATGGAGCGAAGACGAGCACAACAGGAGAGGTACACGGAGCGAAGAAGAGCACAACAGGAGAGGTAAACGGAGCGAAGAAGAGCACAGCAGGAGAGGTACACGGAGCGAAGAAGAGCACAACAAGAGAAGTACACAGAGAAGGGCAAAAGCACGGGCAAGGAGACGGATGGGAGCAGAGCAGAAGAGGAGCCTAGGACTTACCAAACCAGTGGCAGGGGCCTGGGCAGGTGGAGCTGCGGTGGCAGGGAAGCGACCTACCCTAGGGTCAAGGGTACTACCTCAGAGATCACTTCTCCCACACTTAACATAGAAATATTTACACCCTCTAAGGAAAAAGCAAATGCACAGTACTCCATTGAGTTAAATAAGCATTGTACCTTGTTTTCACTATCTTTCTTAACGCCAATTTTGCATGAACACTTCATACACACATTTTTCTTATTTCTCAGTAATTAATGTTAAAAAATAGCAAAATAGAAAAGATCCTGAATGACAGATATGCTATTGTGCATACAACCTTAGTGAACGTTTCTCCACTGTATATAAAAAGCAGTTTTTCATTTACATATTTTAAATACTAAAATGAATCGAATTTTGAAAAGTCATGCATTTTGGGATCCCTTACCACTTTTGATCAAGCTATCCCAAATTTGAAGCCAGATTTACAAGGCCCTATAGCCACACTAACGTCATTATTTTATAGTAATGTGGCATTAAGGAGGCCATTCTACTTCACCATATTTACAAAGTGGCACAATACTTGCATTGTGCCACTTTGCGACCCCTTGTCCCACATTATGCCTGCACCCGACACAATGTATGCAAGAGGGGGTGTTCCAGCGGTGGGAGGCCCATAAAAATGGCGCAGTGAAACTTACAACATTTTACTGTGTAATTTTTAGCATCTTTTTTAATGCCAGCTCAAAGTATGCATTAAAATGAGGAGCCCGTTACTTTCAATGGGCCTCCCTTTACTTTGCAGAATTAGCACCATTATTTATGGTGCTAATACTGCAAAGTGCCACAATAGCATCATAAATTACAACACTTTTGTCCTAACGTACACCATGATGCACCGTATTGTAAATACAGCACTACCTTGGTATCTTTAGGTGCTGGTAGTGGGTCACAAGAAAAAGTAATGCGCCACTTTCTTGTAAATCTGGCCCAGAGTTCTGGATTGAGACACTAATCCACCAATCTCCCTGTATGTAGATCACAGGAGGTAGAGCACCAATATTAGCTCAAGAAGAAGTTCCTGAGTGGGGGAAGGAGGCACTTAGAGTTGAGACAAATAAGAAAGAACAGAACATGCCTGCTCTAGTACACAGCAAGAGGTCCCTCGACACTTGCATTGGTGCATGTCAACATTTCATCTATTGTATGAGCGATTTTTTTGCGTCCCACACAAACATGCGAAACCAAAAAAATGACTACCTACTCTAAAGGTAAAAGGGAGGGAAGGTCATCAACATATTGATAGTATCTACTCCACAACAGCTAAAAAAATCTCCAGTCCCTACCGTTCTAGATAACCTTAATTTCAACCCTGACTTTACATTCTGAGGAAAGCCAAACAAATTTTCATGCACAAACTAAAACAGTGCCCATTGTAAATTATCATGAATTGCGTGCATGAATATTACATTTAAAAGAAATTCGCATTTTAAAAACATAATACAATGTACAAAATAGTATCACACTGGAATATACGTATGTCAAAAGATCCATAATCCACCACCCCAGCATACACTCTGAAGAATGGCAAATATGTTTTCACAGACACAATAAATAGCTCATTGCAAAATATAACTAAACTAATTTCATTGAAGGGTTTAGCCACTCAAATGTCATTTTTCTCTTTTTGAATTCGGAGTTCATCATTTTTTAGAGTGCAAACTAAAGTATTTAGAATGTATTTAGAAAGAGTAATATCTGGAATCATAAATCTGCAAGAGATTTTGTGTTGATTGGTAGTTTATTTAGTTTGGATTAGACAGATATGCCTTACTCAAACACATACCATTATAGTTAATTCATATGTAAAGATATATTAGAAATTGTTGGAAACAATTCCAGTAATCAGAAACTAAGGGCCTGACATAGTTTTTGATGGGTAGGGTACTCTGTTGCAATGGCGAAGAAGTACCCTCTCCACCAAAGCTAATTTCTGCCTGCCTCATTTAGGACCATATTTACAAGAAATGGCCTAGGAGGAGCTGGAGGAGATGGGGGCAGCAGTCATCCCAGAGGAGTTGATGACCGGAGTCCCGGGAAAGGACAGTGCAGCGTTTGGGGATCAACAACAAACACAGGGTAAGTCGCAGCGGGGGAAATGTTGTAACTAACTAAAGGCATAAGGGGAGGCACAGAGAGGGCACTGTATGGATGCTAATGAGTTGCATGGGGGCACACTAATGGCTTAACAACAAACACATGAAATGTGCACTGACCCCCCCATTATATGCACACACCACTTCATAACCCTCACACCACTCCCTGCGCCATGTCAACCGTACTATCTGTCTATGTTTAACTCTCAATGGGCATCATGCACTAGGCCTGTTGCACATGGAGGGGCATCAAGGGCTGGAATATGCCTTCCTGCCCCAGTAGGAAAGGGCACTAACACAAAATATACCCAACAGATGGGCCATTACTGTCATTACCATCTACACTGGTACACATTTTGCTGCCATGTGCCTATGCAGTCACACCTGCACCATGCTGCAAGGGTGCCTGTGTTGTGGGGATGATTTCCATTGTGCACGAAGGGACACCTTCCTGCATAGCAGCAGGCACAAGTGCTGTTTTTGTCCTACTATGTGTGATGTACAATGCACAATGCAGAGAAACATTAAATTACTGGGACAAACAGAGATGCCACTCACTCTGCTGTCATTTCTATGTCACCCCTGAGGTGGCAAACAAAACTGTAGCACTTGCAGTCATGTACATCTGTGAAGGCATCAGAAGTTGAGTGGGCTACATGTTTGTTGTGTGGGAACACGCTGAGCAACACACATGGAATGCCACCAACATGCAGAGTCACGTTTGAAAGAGGCACATAATTACCAGACCATGAAAAGGCATGCAAGGTGCCTTTCTTGGTCTTGTTAATATAGTCTGGCACACTGAACCACTAGAGTGTAATGTACAAATTATGCTCTGGTGGGGCAGTGTGCTGTCAGTGTTTGGGAAATGCGGCCAATTTCTAACCATGTATGATGAAATGACACAGTGCAGTGCAGCAGCCCAACTTGCTGTTCTATGCTGCACCATTTGGAATGCCCAGAGGTGTGTAGTTGTTAACAACATGCAATGAATTCCTGTACTACCCTTGGTGATGGGGCACAAACTGTTGCCTAACAACAACACAGGCACACATTGAGCATGTGTAGGGCTGCCTCTGTTGCAGGTCTGATTGTGCATGTGCAGGGAGGGACACATCCTACAACATCAACAATCAGGAACGCTGTCTATCACTTCCAAAGTCTGTTTCTGATTGCAACTCACAATGAAAGATGCAAAAATAGGCCCACAACAATGAATGGCATATGTAGCACCACTACAGTGCCACCCCTGAGTTAGTGTAGGAACCTGATGCATTCACACATCCACAAGTCTGAGAATATGTCAGATCCCTATCCCACCCCACATGTGTTGTGAGAGTAATGCTAGGAAAAGAACTGTCTACATGCATACTCCTTGTCATCTCTTGTTTTGTGTGATGTATCATGTACCACCGTAGTAAAATGCAACCACCTTGTGTGTATGTGTATATACAGGGTGGTGACCATTCATGCACAACAACACTTATCCCTGCAACGGCGGCTTCCTTGCAGCATGGGTGCAAGCTTTAGAAGTCCAGTGGGAACTAGTCCAGCAGGTGTGTGTGGGGATGGAAACCATGATGAGCAGCCTAGCGGAAGTCCATAGGTGCCTCAGTCCCAATAAACACATAACAGCTGCCATTAGAGGCACCCAATCCCCCGCTTTGTGGATTAAAGAAGACCCTGGTTGACATCATTGCTGTGATGAGACAGAGGCATGAAGAAATGCCCTGCCAAAATGGCGCCAGCGAGGTTGCCAACAGGCTGGGGGCTATGAAAGCTGTCATGGAGTCCAAGGAGCGTGTGCTGGTCTCCATCAAAGACAGCATGGCTGCCTACCACAGTGACTTTGCTGCTGTGTTGCGAAACCAGCAGTTACTCCTTGCTGCAGTGATGCCTCACATCTTTCCACAGATGAGAGCTGCAAGGACCAATGAATCCACATCTTCTGGCTCTGATATGTGTGTGCCTCCCTCAACTTCAACACCAGCACCACCCCTGGTACAGGAGGCAGTGCACACATCAGAGATGTGGAAGAAACATCTTTCTCTCTCAAAACAGCCCTGTGTCAGTCTGTGGCAAATGGACAGTTTCTCTTTTGCTCTGTGTTTAAGATCATGCCAGTGTCGCAAACGCTATCTACATCATCTCTTCACTCTCCCACTGTTGATAAGTCAGATACATGGACTGTCAATGTGCCCAATCCTACATAATTTGGCAAAGCAAAAAAATGCCAATACTAACCCAATTTACTTAAACATTTATACACAGGAGCACTCACTTCAAATTGTGGTGAACTCAAATTTATTTCTAGAGTTTTTGATAAACATTCAACAATATATTCAATACATTGTGTGTTGTCAAAATCAGAGGACCACAACATATACCTTAATAGTAAAACGTCTTTAAAAACCCATCAACTCAAAAACATCTAACAAAAATCCACACACTCACAAACACTTTTTAATCACACACCAAAACTTACAACCACATTCAAAATATAAATGGCAGTTATTCAACACATAAATGACAGTTCTGAAAACAATAATAAAAAAGCAACCAAAAGGACATAGCGGGAACAACTTTCCTCACTAAGCCACAGGATATATTGACTCAGTACTCTGGGAGTGTGTGATAACCCAAATTTGCCAATATTCAGATTAGACCAGGGATGAAATCATTTCAAATTTACAAAACTAGCATTTCCTGGAAAATAACAAATGTAATTTTAACACACTTCCCAGAATTGATGATGTCGACACGTTTCAAACCAACTTGTTGTTTAGTGGCTCTCCTCAGTACTCAGAACTGAACAATAACTATAACAAGACAAAACAAAAAAACAAAATCGGACCCAGAAACAACATTAAAACTTTAAAATTTTAAATCAAACACATCAATTGAATTATACCCCACACGCAGCACCTTACAAATGTTACTTTTTATAAAGCAAATATCAGAATTTATAATTTTGCAATGAGTGTTTATCTTATTTCAACACAAATATACATGCATTTATAATAAAAAAAAACATTAAACAACAAAACAAAACCTATGAGAATTATTTTATATATGAGAAAATGTGCCATCAAAACTGTGTGAAACTCCAGTCAACAAACAAATAAATAACTTGGCTATCTAGTCGAAATGCGTGCGACAACTAGGCAATTTAACAATACATTCAAGGTCTGTGTTTTGGCTCACGATCTCTATAAGTCATACTCTATAAGCCAAAGACATACAGACCAGTTGAGACACAGTGTATACCCCATAAGATACTGCCAGCCGCTAAACCTGTATGAAAACCGTGAGCAACAACCTACCTATGATTGCCGTTCTCATAAACCAACCATAAGTCAACTACTGCTGGAGGGCCTGCAGCCAATCTCCTGCAATAACCAATTTGAAACCAAACGTAAACTACGATATTAAATGGACGCGTTCCAAACTATCATCTCTCAATCCTTCCCATGGCTCACCTCTAGGACTCAGTCGGTGTATCACTTTATAAAAATAATCGCCACAACAACTTTAGACACCTTGCGAATAGCAACAGTCATCTATCGTGTATACTTAGACAGCCCCTTGGATGTAACTGATGCACAACTCACAAACAAAATACTGTGAAAAAGAAAAAAATGTGTCAGTAATGCCTCATCAATAAACTGTAAGATAGCAATTCTTCCAATCGTTACTTGCAGGAAATGAACTGTATCACAGTTTGCCTAAGTAAATGCATGCACTTCTTGTGTCCCTCATGGCGGGAGCCCAAAAAACGTACATGTACCGCGTTAGAGTTTTGAAAAATGGGAAAGCTGCAATAAAGACCCAGAGGCTGAAGTCAATCACTCCATTCCAACTGAACTCTGGGACACGTAGAAATGGAAAGAGTATTTTGAAGCTTGAAATGGTTATTGCCACATTGTTTTTGTTTTTTTGATAATGTAAAAGGTGCATTAAAAACCCAGAGGCTGGAGTTAGTCACTCCATTCAAACTGAATTCGGACCTCATAAAATTCAAAAGACAGATCATTGCTTGCTGAGCTGGGCCTGGATGTCACAGAGCATCTTCATGATCTGGTCAGTCCAGTGCTCTACCCAAGCTTTCCTGTATTTTTGGTCAGCTAGTCTGGGGCAGAACTCCTGCACATAAGGGGGCTCTATGTACTGTTGGACTGGTTGGGATGTGCTAGGTGCACTGCTTGATGAAGGTGGCATACCTGCTCCAGTAGCTGCTCTTGAAGGTCCTTCCACTGAAGGTCCACCCCTGACTGATGCATCAGACCTGCTTGCTCTGTGGGTGGTGGATGTAGATGTTTTTCTGTGAGGCTCCCCGTGGCCAAAGTCCTTCCATGTCCCAGATGCCCTTTTGCTGTCATAGAGGCGCGCCATCCTCCTGAATCCCTTCCTCACAAGCTTTATGTGGTGGAAGCGTTCCGCATTCCTGACAAACTCCCTCTTCTGTGTTGGGTTCATGTTGGCTGCTGGAACAAGAATGGGACATGTCAGCCAATTGACTATTAGGGAAAAGAGCAACAGGCATGCAATGAAAGCACCACCTACAACCCACACACGTTGACCAGCACAAACCACAATGCCAACCTGAAGGACAAGGTGAATACACATCTGCACATCAACAATCATCTCCATATTGCTCATGCCTAAGGTTTCAAGGCTAGCCACTATTGCACAATACCATGTAACCATCTTGGAACATCTTCAAAGGACAATGTCACCATTGACTAGTATCGTCATACACATCATCTATGTGACCACGGTATGTCAAAATCATCATGTTGAATTGCTCACTAATGTCCTTCATGCATGTGCCATTGTCCTCTGATGTATTTGCATGTAGCAAACTCATCTGAGCAAGGGGTGCTAGTGAAAGATAGTCTCTTAACAGTTTGTGCCTGATATGGAAAGGACAGATGTCTGAGCACATTGATACATGGAAAATGGATGTGACAGGTATCTTATGCGAAAATGGGGGTAGGGCAGTCACTGATGTCACACAGAGGAGCCTGACACTATTTTCATATCTACACAGGTCAGTACCTGGTGAATTGTGTCACAACTTAATGCATGGTCCCAGAGTTCCTTGATGTGTCCCACTATGCTGCCCATTGCCTGTATATATTGTCAATAAATCTGCTCAGCGTGTTGCACAACAGCAATCAGCACCACTATCTAAATTTTTGGTGGAAACATGCCCTACACCTTATCTGCACAGGGATTTTGGAACAGCACTGGCTAATGCTGTACATTGTGTGAAGCTGTTTACAGCACATCCTAGACACTATCAGGACCACACCTATATGACGATGTTTTGAGTGATGGCATACTGTATGGCAATGTTGTATGAAAATCCCTCAGGCCAAAGACACATGTCAAGTTTAGTGCTGTTTACATGGGTTGGCAATGTAGCAATAGAGTATGAAGCTTTACACCTTAATGGTGGGCAAAATGTGGGCATTTCTCAAGTGTAGTAGGTTGGCCAATGTTCTGGAAATCTTAGGGAAGTAATCACTGGTCATAAATCCCACCATGACCAGTTTTGATGTTTCCTGCACGCGACACAAAGAGCAGTAACATGTTTAGGGAAAACATCTTGCCACCCTGCATATGTGTCAGACCATGTACTTCTGACACATGTCCCTACTGTCATCACTGTTTTGGGACACATATACCATGTCCAATATTTGCAAGGCCATTGCAGTACATGTTGTCACCAGTGCATTGTTTACTTGGGATCCACACCCTACACACAACTGCAACCAAACAGTCCACATCCATGTATAGCATATGAATTCCATAATAGCATACTTGCACTTGATACATGGAATCACACACAACATACTACATCACACACCATACTTGAACCATACATTACATACACAGATTTATACTCACTGATAGTTTTGGGGTTTGCAAAACTGGACACCTCACCGATGGTATGAGGCTGGGGTCCTCCTGCAAGAGAAAACATGAGACATAGCACTGTGAATGTTGAACAATGAGCACTATGGACACATATTGCACATCATGCATAATTTGCTAATGTACATAGGAGGCTTAGGTTAGTGATTACTCAAAAAGGCTAAGTGAGATGTCTCTGTGACATACATTGGTAGACCAGCTTGACATGTACACATATGTGCTGGGACAATACGTGCATGTCTCAGCTACATTGTTCACATATTGCAAATTAGTTACTATTGCATCATTTTTAAAGCATAGCTACTTGCAGTGGCACTCTGCACATACATGACTCACAGGACACACTCAGGCATGATTCACTTGTCTCTTATTTTGAGGTTATGGTTTAGGCTTGACGCTGATTCTGTGTTTTTGTGCGTGCAATGACCAGCGAGCAACAAGCAACCACGGCGACTGTGGCGAGGATCATAATGGATTGTTAGGGCAGCCGTTAGGGCTGCAGGAAGGGCTATTGACGAGGTGCAAGATTACCAGCCAGTCTTACCGGTGCTCTTTCCTTAACGGCTGCTGCTGCCTATCACTGCCAGAAGATTGCCAGGAGCTGATTGTTGCTGGTGCTCCCCTCCGTTCCCGTCTCCCACCTCTTGCCGCTCACCTCTGTCTCTATATTCTGCCTGCCACTACCCCTGATTTTCTTTCTTCAGAGCTTCTAAACATAGGTGTGATGCATTAAATCTGTGCCTGAGACCTGGCCGTAAATCTACAAAATCAACAGCAAAGTCCAGGAGCCTGTGAAGCCAGCAGGTGTCAGCAGATGCCACTTGTGATGGTAATCCTTCCCAGGGTCTTCAACGCCCGGTAAGGTGGCTGTACTGTGTGTGTTAGTGGTTCTAAGGAGGTATTTGGGGGTATCTGTGGCATGCCGGCCCCTGCGCAAAATCCAGACAACAGGCTTTTTCAGGAGCTGACTGTAAGGCGAGCGAAGAGGAAGGTGTCTAGAGGTGCTGTGACTATTGTGTCCTGTTGTGTGGTTAAATTAGTCTCACACCTTCAGGTTGAGCCAGCATAGAGCAGAAGTGGCCAGGATAGGTCCTTGGTGTGGCTTGCACCATTTTTGTACTCCCTTATTTGACTGCAGGACTGTGAGTGCAGTACTGTCCACAGAGCACCAGTGACCTTTCAAGATAATCTGGGCACTAAGGTCTCTCAGATTTAACGAGGGGTGTGGTGGCCCTTAAGCAACCAATTGGATACCAGTCTGGTCCAGCCTGCTTCTGCTAGGCCCAGGTAGTGTTAGCACAGCTTTTGGGGGACAATTAATTAAAAACAACTCTAACTTTTAACCAGCATGAATCAGAAATTAGCAACTATCAACTTTACGAGTGATTGTGAGTATGCAGCTCTGCATGCTCGTGTCCCCCTCTAATATAGTGCCTATTTTGCTAAGCACACTTATTTTTCTATGAGGACTTATGAGGAGTGTGGTGGCACACAAGTGTTTGGATCTAATTTTACCAGATCGTTTGCACTGAACCACTACGTCTTCGTGGGTTTGTAGGCTCATCTCGTCTGCTTAATTCGCCAACTAGTGCAACCAGAAGTCACACAACTTGAAAAAGGAAACCCACGTAACCACTAGGTGACTAGGTGAACTGTGCTCATGTTCCCCTTGTCGCTAGTCTACACAACATTGCAGGACGGCACATGGCAGCTCAAGAGGCCAGGTGGTGCTTCTTGCAGATTATTGACGAGAGCACAACACTTCTTGTGGGGTATTGATGAGAGCACAGAGACAAAAGCATAGGCGCTTCCCTGAGAGTCCATGGTTGAGGCAATCTCTCTCTCTCTCTCCCTCTCTCTCTTTCAAGATAACTTAGTAGCCTTTTGTTAAGGAAAAGTTGATCCTACGCGCTAATTGTAAAGCGAGCTCAGAGTGGAGTGAGTGTGGAGTGGAAATCGAGACCATAGCAGGTGGTGATTTAAATAGAGTAAAAAAAAATCAAAATGAAATAAAGTAATTTACCTAAGGAATACGAACGGAGGTAAAGGAAGTAAAGGAGGAAATTCAAACTTAAATTCTATGGAACAAGAGGGCAATCAAGGATGGCTAGAGAAGTCCAAAAGCCGGTCAGCACCTGCCCAGATACTGTGAATACTACAGTTGCTAAGAATACTAAGGATTCCATGAAGGGGTGTAAGGGGTCCGAAGCACTGGCCACAACCTCCTTTATGGAATCTGAGGGCAAAAGTGAAGGGATAAAAGGTAATCAGCAAGTGTCACTTAACACACAGTTAAAAGCCCAAGTATCTTCAGTCTCTAAGAGCCTGTGTTCTGTTAACACAATAACAAATTACTTCAGCTGTAGCAGCAGTAGCACCAATGTTGGTTTGCTCCTCATACAGCCTGCCTCCTCTGTCAGTGATCAGAAGTCGGGAGCCTTGGGCAGTCCAGGGAATCAGGGAGCACCCAGGCTCAGTGACTCTCATGTAG
Source organism: Pleurodeles waltl (assembly GCF_031143425.1). Taxonomy (NCBI): domain Eukaryota; kingdom Metazoa; phylum Chordata; class Amphibia; order Caudata; family Salamandridae; genus Pleurodeles; species Pleurodeles waltl. The sequence continues at coordinate 1,010,648,946 of NC_090436.1, read as the reverse complement.
GACTAAATGATGGGGAGTGTATAACCTCCTCATCACTAACAGAGCCAAAAGTCTTTAACCCCTTCTGTGCCCAGGACGTAATGGTTACGTCCTGAGGCACAGTGCTGCTGTGCCCAGGACGTAACCATTACGTCCTGTGCACAGAGCCCAGAGGGAGCGCTCTCGCTCCCTCTGTGGGGTTCCCCCCCACCCCCCCAAGTCAGGGATGGAAGGGGAAGCCCTTCCCCTCCCACCCCCGACCCCCCCAACCCCCCCTGTGACGTCAGCGCGCGAGCGCGCGCTGATTAGTCACAGGGTCTCCCCCATCGCGCTGGAAGCAGAGCTTCCAGCGCGATTGAAAAAGAAATGCTTTTGCATTTCTTTTTCAATCCCATGGGGGAGGCCCCGAGAGGCTTCAAAGGGAAGGAAATGTATTTCCTTCCCTTTGAAGTCTCTCACAGGTTTCAAAAGCCGGATTGCTTGCAATCCGGCTTTTGAAACCCCACTAGACACCAGGGATTTTTTTTTTTTCTTGAAATTGGCAAAAGGGAGCGACCCCTTGGGCAAGGGTCGCTCCCAGGGGGGCATTTTTTTAGGAAGGCCTTTTCTGCCCCCCCTGGGGGCAGATTGGCCTATTATTAGGCCGATCTGCCCCCAGGGGGGGCAGAAACCTCTAGGCACCAGGGACCATTTTTTTTTTTTTTTTTTTTTTGTGATGAATTCTTTTTTTTTAGGTGGGGAGCGATCCCTTAGGCAAGGGTCGCTCCCCTACGGGGCAATATATATTTAGGCCATTTCTGCCCCCCTTGGGGGCAGATTGGCCTATTTTGATAAGGCCAATCTGCCCCCAAGTGGGGCAGAAACCATTAGACACCAGGGAGTTTGTTTTTGCGCGCGAATGTCACGCAACAAAGCGACCCCTTTGGCAAGGGTCGCTCCCAGGGGGGGCAATTTTTTGGGAAGGCCTTTTCTGCCCCCCCTTGGGGCAGATCAGCCTATTATTAGGCCGATCTGCCCCCAGGGGGGGAAGAAACCTCTAGGCGCCAGGGCAAAGTTTTTTTTTGTGTTTTTTTTTTTTGTTCTTTTTTTTTTTTTAGAGCTGGGGAGCGACCCATCAGGCAAGGGTCGCTCCCCTGGGGGGCAAATTGTATTTAGACCATTTCTGCCCCCCTGGGGGCAGATTGGCCGATTTTAGGTAAATCTGCCCCCAAGGGGGCAGAAACCACTAGGCACCGGGGATTTGTTTTTTGGCGCCAATGTCACGCAGGGGGAGCGACCCCGTAGGCAAGGGTCGCTCCCGGGGGGGGGGGTTTGGGGGGGCAAATTTATATTAGGCCATTTCTGCCCCCCCGGGGGACAGATCGGCCTATTAGTAGGCCGAACTGCCCCCGGGGGGGGGGCAGAACACTCTAGGCACCAGGGCAATTTTTTTGTGTGTTTTTTTTTTTTGTTGTTTCTTTTTTTAGAGATAGGGAGCGACCCATCAGGCAAGGGTCGCTCCCCTGGGGGGGCAAATTGTATTTAGACCATTTCTGCCCCCCTGGGGCAGATTGGCCAATTTTAGGTCAATCTGCCCCCAAGGGGGCAGAAACCACTAGGCACCGGGGATTTGTTTTTTGGCGCCAATGTCACGCAGGGGGAGCGACCCCGTAGGCAAGGGTCGCTCCCGGGGGGGGGGTGGGGGTTGGGGGGGCAAATTTATTTTAGGCCATTTCTGCCCCCCGGGGGACAGATCGGGCTATTATTAGGCCGAACTGCCCCCGGGGGGGGGGCAGAACACTCTAGGCGCCAGGGCAATTTTTTTTGTGTGTTTTTTTTTTTTGTTGTTTCTTTTTTAGAGATGGGGAGCGACCCATCAGGCAAGCGTCGCTCCCCTGGGGGGGGGAAATTGTATTTAGACCATTTCTGCCCCCCTGGGGGCAGATTGGCCAATTTTAGGTCAATCTGCCCCCAAGGGGGCAGAAACCACTAGGCACCGGGGATTTGTTTTTTGGCGCCAATGTCACGCAGGGGGAGCGACGCCGTAGGCAAGGGTCGCTCCCGGGGGGGGGTGGGGGGGCAAATTTATTTTAGGCCATTTCTGCCCCCCCGGGGGACAGATCGGCCTATTATTAGGCCGAACTGCCCCCGGGGGGGAGGGGCAGAACACTCTAGGCGCCAGGGCAATTTTTTTTTTGTGTTTTTTTTTTTTGTTGTTTCTTTTTTTAGAGATGGGGAGCGACCCATCAGGCAAGGGTCGCTCCCCTGGGGGGGCAAATTGTATTTAGACCATTTCTGCCCCCCTGGGGGCAGATTGGCCAATTTTAGGTCAATCTGCCCCCAAGGGGGCAGAAACCACTAGGCACCGGGGATTTGTTTTTTGGCGCCAATGTCACGCAGGGGGAGCGACCCCGTAGGCAAGGGTCGCTCCCGGGGGGGGGTGGGGGTTGGGGGGGCAAATTTATTTTAGGCCATTTCTGCCCCCCCGGGGGACAGATCGGCCTATTATTAGGCCGAACTGCCCCCGGGGGGGGGTGGCAGAACACTCTAGGCGCCAGGGCAATTTTTTTTGGGTGTTTTTTTTTGTTGTTGTTTCTTTTTTAGAGATGGGGAGCGACCCATCAGGCAAGGGTCGCTCCCCTGGGGGGGCAAATTGTATTTAGACCATTTCTGCCCCCTGGGGCAGATTGGCCAATTTTAGGTCAATCTGCCCCCAAGGGGGCAGAAACCACTAGGCACCGGGGATTTGTTTTTTGGCGCCAATGTCACGCAGGGGGAGCGACCCCGTAGGCAAGGGTCGCTCCCGGGGGGGGGTGGGGGTTGGGGGGGCAAATTTATTTTAGGCCATTCTGCCCCCCGGGGGACAGATCGGCCTATTATTAGGCCAAACTGCCCCCGGGGGGGGGGGCAGAACACTCTAGGCGCCAGGGCAATTTTTTTTTTGTGTTTTTTTTTTTGTTGTTTCTTTTTTTAGAGATGGGTAGCGACCCATCAGGCAAGGGTCGCTCCCCTGGGGGCGGGCAAATTGTATTTAGACCATTTCTGCCCCCCTGGGGGCAGATTGGCCAATTTTAGGTCAATCTGCCCACCAAGGGGGCAGAAACCACTAGGCACCGGGGATTTGTTTTTTGGCGCCAATGTCACGCAGGGGGAGCGACCCCGTAGGCAAGGGTCGCTCCCGGGGGGGGGTGGGGGTTGGGGGGGCAAATTTATTTAGGCCATTTCTGCCCCCCCCGGGGGGACAGATCGGCCTATTATTAGGCCGAACTGCCCCCGGGGGGGGGGTGGCAGAACACTCTAGGCGCCAGGGCAATTTTTTTTTTGTGTTTTTTTTTTGTTGTTGTTTCTTTTTTTAGAGATGGGGAGCGACCCATCAGGCAAGGGTCGCTCCCCCTGGGGGGGGCAAATTGTATTTAGACCATTTCTGCCCCCCCTGGGGGCAGATTGGCCAATTTTAGGTCAATCTGCCCCCCAAGGGGGCAGAAACCACTAGGCACCGGGGATTTGTTTTTTGGCGCCAATGTCACGCAGGGGGAGCGACCCCGTAGGCAAGGGTCGCTCCCGGGGGGGGGGGGGGTTGGGGGGGCAAATTTATTTTAGGCCATTTCTGCCCCCCCGGGGGACAGATCGGCCTATTATTAGGCCAAACTGCCCCCGGGGGGGGGCAGAAACACTCTAGGCGCCAGGGCAATTTTTTTTTTGTGTTTTTTTTTTTTGTTGTTTCTTTTTTTAGAGATGGGGAGCGACCCATCAGGCAAGGGTCGATCCCCTGGGGGGGGGAATTGTATTTAGACCATTTCTGCCCCCCTGGGGGCAGATTGGCCAATTTTAGGTCAATCTGCCCCCAAGGGGGCAGAAACCACTAGGCACCGGGGATTTGTTTTTTGGCGCCAATGTCACGCAGGGGGAGCGACCCCGTAGGCAAGGGTCGCTCCCGGGGGGGGGGGTGGGCGTTGGGGGGGCAAATTTATTTTAGGCCATTTCTGCCCCCCCGGGGGGACAGATCGGCCTATTATTAGGCCGCACTGCCCCCGGGGGGGGGGGGGGGCAGAACACTCTAGGCGCCAGGGCAATTTTTTTTTGTGTTTTTGTTTGTTGTTGTTTCTTTTTTTAGAGATGGGGAGCGACCCATCAGGCAAGGGTCGCTCCCCTGGGGGGCAAATTGTATTTAGACCATTTCTGCCCCCCTGGGGGCAGATTGGCCAATTTTAGGTCAATCTGCCCCCAAGGGGGCAGAAACCAATAGGCACCGGGGATTTGTTTTTTGGCGCCAATGTCACGCAGGGGGAGCGACCCCGTAGGCAAGGGTCGCTCCCGGGGGGGGGGGGTGGGGGTTGGGGGGGCAAATTTATTTTAGGCCATTTCTGCCCCCCCGGGGGACAGATCGGCCTATTATTAGGCCAAACTGCCTCCGGGGGGGGGGGGGCAGAACACTCTAGGCGCCAGGGCAATTTTTTTTTTGTGTTTTTTTTTTGTTGTTGTTTCTTTTTTTAGAGATGGGGAGCGACCCATCAGGCAAGGGTCGCTCCACTGGGGGCGGGCAAATTGTATTTAGACCATTTCTACCCCCCTGGGGGCAGATTGGCCAATTTTAGGTCAATCTGCCCCCAAGGGGGCAGAAACCACTAGGCACCGGGGATTTGTTTTTTGGCGCCAATGTCACGCAGGGGGAGCGACCCCGTAGGCAAGGGTCGCTCCCGGGGGGTGGGGGGGGGTTGGGGGGGCAAATTTATTTTAGGCCATTTCTGCCCCCCCTGGGGGACAGATCGGCCTATTATTAGGCCGAACTGCCCCCGGGGGGGGGGGGGCAGAACACTCTAGGCGCCAGGGCAATTTTTTTTTTGTGTTTTTTTTTTTTGTTGTTTCTTTTTTTAGAGATGGGGAGCGACCCATCAGGCAAGGGTCGCTCCCCTGGGGGGGCAAATTGTATTTAGACCATTTCTGCCCCCCTGGGGGCAGATTGGCCAATTTTAGGTCAATCTGCCCCCAAGGGGGCAGAAACCACTAGGCACCGGGGATTTGTTTTTGGCGCCAATGTCACGCAGGGGGAGCGACCCCGTAGGCAAGGGTCGCTCCCGGGGGGGGGGGGTTTGGGGGGGCAAATTTATATTAGGCCATTTCTGCCCCCCCGGGGGACAGATCGGCCTATTAGTAGGCCGAACTGCCCCCGGGGGGGGGGCAGAACACTCTAGGCACCAGGGCAATTTTTTTGTGTGTGTTTTTTTTTTTGTTGTTTCTTTTTTTAGAGATAGGGAGCGACCCATCAGGCAAGGGATCGCTCCCCTGGGGGGGCAAATTGTATTTAGACCATTTCTGCCCCCCTGGGGGCCAGATTGGCCAATTTTAGGTCAATCTGCCCCCAAGGGGGCAGAAACCACCTAGGCACCGGGGATTTGTTTTTTGGCGCCAATGTCACGCAGGGGAGCGACCCCGTAGGCAAGGGTCGCTCCCGGGGGGGGGGGGGGTTGGGGGGGCAAATTTATTTTAGGCCATTTCTGCCCCCCCGGGGGGACAGATCGGCCTATTATTAGGCCAAACTGCCCCGGGGGGGGGGGGCAGAACACTCTAGGCGCCAGGGCAATTTTTTTTTTGTGTTTTTTTTTTTTGTTGTTTCTTTTTTAGAGATGGGGAGCGACCCATCAGGCAAGGGTAGCTCCCCTGGGGGGCAAATTGTATGTAGGACCATTTCTGCCCCCCTGGGGGCAGATTGGCCAATTTTGTAGGTCAATCTGCCCCAAGGGGGCAGAAACCCACTAGGCACCGGGGATTTGTTTTTTGGCGCCAATGTCACGCAGGGGGGAGCGACCCCCGTAGGCAAGGGTCGCTCCCGGGGTGGGGAGGTGGGGTTCTGGCGAGGGGCAAATTTATTTTAGGCCATTTCTGCCCCCCGGGGGACAGATCGAGGCTATTATTAGGCCGAACCTGCCCCGGGGGAGGGGGGCAGAACAACTCTAGGCGCCAGGGGCAATATTTTTTTGTGTGTTTTTTTTTTTTGTTGTTTCTTTTTTAGAGATGGGGAGCGACCCATCAGGCAAGCGTCGCCTCCCCTGGGGGGGGGAAATTGTATTTAGACCATTTCTGCCCCCCTGGGGGCAGATTGGCCAATTTTAGGTCAATCTGCCCCCAAGGGGGCAGAAAACCACTAGGCACCGGGGATTTTTTTTTTTGGCGCCAATGTCACGCAGGGGGAGCGACGCCGTAGGCAAGGGTCGCTCTCCGGGGGGGGGGGTGGGGGGGCAAATTTATTTTAGGCCAATTTCTGCCCCCCCGGGGGACAGATCGGCCTATTATTAGGCCGAACTGCCCCCGGGGGGGAGGGGCAGAACACTCTAGGCGCCAGGGCAATTTTTTTTTTGTGTTTTTTTTTTTTGTTGTTTCTTTTTTTAGAGATGGGGAGCGACCCATCAGGCAAGGGTCGCTCCCTGGGGGGCAAATTGTATTTAGACCATTTCTGCCCCCCTGGGGGCAGATTGGCCAATTTTAGGTCAATCTGCCCCCAAGGGGGCAGAAACCACTAGGCACCGGGGATTTGTTTTTTGGCGCCAATGTCACGCAGGGGGAGCGACCCCGTAGGCAAGGGTCGCTCCCGGGGGGGGGTGGGGGGGTTGGGGGGGGCAAATTTATTTTAGGCCATTTCTGCCCCCCCGGGGGACAGATCGGCCTATTATTAGGCCAAACTGCCCCCGGGGGGGGGGGCAGAACACTCTAGGCGCCAGGGCAATTTTTTTTTTGTGTTTTTTTTTTTTTGTTGTTTCTTTTTTTAGAGATGGGTAGCGACCCATCAGGGCAAGGGTCGCTCCCCTGGGGGGGCAAATTGTATTTAGACCATTTCTGCCCCCCTGGGGGCAGATTGGCCAATTTTAGGTCAATCTGCCCCCAAGGGGGCAGAAACCACTAGGCACCGGGGATTTGTTTTTTTGGCGCCAATGTCACGCAGGGGAGCGACCCCGTAGCAAGGGTCGCTCCCGGGGGGGGGGTGGGGGTTGGGGGGGCAAATTTATTTTAGGCCATTTCTGCCCCCCCGGGGGACAGATCGGCCTATTATTAGGCCGAACTGCCCCCGGGGGGGGGGTGGCAGAACACTCTAGGCGCCAGGGCAATTTTTTTTTTGTGTTTTTTTTTTGTTGTTGTTTCTTTTTTTAGAGATGGGGAGCGACCCATCAGGCAAGGGTCGCTCCCCTGGGGGGGCAAATTGTATTTAGACCATTTCTGCCCCCCTGGGGGCAGATTGGCCAATTTTAGGTCAATCTGCCCCCAAGGGGGCAGAAACCACTAGGCACCGGGGATTTGTTTTTTGGCGCCAATGTCACGCAGGGGGAGCGACCCCGTAGGCAAGGGTCGCTCCCGGGGGGGGGGGGGTTGGGGGGGCAAATTTATTTTAGGCCATTTCTGCCCCCCCCGGGGGACAGATCGGCCTATTATTAGGCCAAACTGCCCCCGGGGGGGGGCAGAACACTCTAGGCGCCAGGGCAATTTTTTTTTTTGTGTTTTTTTTTTTTGTTGTTTCTTTTTTTAGAGATGGGGAGCGACCCATCAGGCAAGGGTCGATCCCCTGGGGGGGGAAATTGTATTTAGACCATTTCTGCCCCCCTGGGGGCAGATTGGCCAATTTTAGGTCAATCTGCCCCCAAGGGGGCAGAAACCACTAGGCACCGGGGATTTGTTTTTTGGCGCCAATGTCACGCAGGGGGAGCGACCCCGTAGGCAAGGGTCGCTCCCGGGGGGGGGGGTGGGGGTTGGGGGGGCAAATTTATTTTAGGCCATTTCTGCCCCCCCGGGGGACAGATCGGCCTATTATTAGGCCGCACTGCCCCCGGGGGGGGGGGGCAGAACACTCTAGGCGCCAGGGCAATTTTTTTTTTGTGTTTTTGTTTGTTGTTGTTTCTTTTTTTAGAGATGGGGAGCGACCCATCAGGCAAGGGTCGCTCCCCTGGGGGGGCAAATTGTATTTAGACCATTTCTGCCCCCCTGGGGGCAGATTGGCCAATTTTAGGTCAATCTGCCCCCAAGGGGGCAGAAACCAATAGGCACCGGGGATTTGTTTTTTGGCGCCAATGTCACGCAGGGGGAGCGACCCCGTAGGCAAGGGTCGCTCCCGGGGGGGGGGGGTGGGGGTTGGGGGGGCAAATTTATTTTAGGCCATTTCTGCCCCCCCGGGGGACAGATCGGCCTATTATTAGGCCAAACTGCCTCCGGGGGGGGGGGGGGCAGAACACTCTAGGCGCCAGGGCAATTTTTTTTTTGTGTTTTTTTTTTTTGTTGTTTCTTTTTTTAGAGATGGGGAGCGACCCATCAGGCAAGGGTCGCTCCTCTGGGGGGGCAAATTGTATTTAGACCATTTCTGCCCCCCTGGGGGCAGATTGGCCAATTTTAGGTCAATCTGCCCCCAAGGGGGCAGAAACCACTAGGCACCGGGGATTTGTTTTTTGGCGCCAATGTCACGCAGGGGGAGCGACCCCGTAGGCAAGGGTCGCTCCCGGGGGAGGGGTGGGTTGGGGGGGCAAATTTATTTTAGGCCATTTCTGCCCCCCCGGGGGACAGATCGGCCTATTATTAGGCCGAACTGCCCCCGGGGGGGGGGCAGAACACTCTAGGCGCCAGGGCAATTTTTTTTTTGTGTTTTTTTTTGTTGTTGTTTCTTTTTTTAGAGATGGGGAGCGACCCATCAGGCAAGGGTCGCTCCACTGGGGGCGGGCAAATTGTATTTAGACCATTTCTACCCCCCTGGGGGCAGATTGGCCAATTTTAGGTCAATCTGCCCCCAAGGGGGCAGAAACCACTAGGCACCGGGGATTTGTTTTTTGGCGCCAATGTCACGCAGGGGGAGCGACCCCGTAGGCAAGGGTCGCTCCCGGGGGGTGGGGGGGGGTTGGGGGGGCAAATTTATTTTAGGCCATTTCTGCCCCCCCGGGGGACAGATCGGCCTATTATTAGGCCGAACTGCCCCCGGGGGGGGGGGGCAGAACACTCTAGGCGCCAGGGCAATTTTTTTTTTGTGTTTTTTTTTTTTGTTGTTTCTTTTTTTAGAGATGGGGAGCGACCCATCAGGCAAGGGTCGCTCCCCTGGGGGGGCAAATTGTATTTAGACCATTTCTGCCCCCCTGGGGGCAGATTGGCCAATTTTAGGTCAATCTGCCCCCAAGGGGGCAGAAACCACTAGGCACCGGGGATTTGTTTTTTTGCGCCAATGTCACGCAGGGGGAGCGACCCCGTAGGCAAGGGTCGCTCCCGGGGGGGGGGGGTTTGGGGGGGCAAATTTATATTAGGCCATTTCTGCCCCCCCGGGGGACAGATCGGCCTATTAGTAGGCCGAACTGCCCCCGGGGGGGGGGGGCAGAACACTCTAGGCACCAGGGCAATTTTTTTGTGTGTTTTTTTTTTTTGTTGTTTCTTTTTTTAGAGATAGGGAGCGACCCATCAGGCAAGGGTCGCTCCCCTGGGGGGGCAAATTGTATTTAGACCATTTCTGCCCCCCTGGGGGCAGATTGGCCAATTTTAGGTCAATCTGCCCCCAAGGGGGCAGAAACCACTAGGCACCGGGGATTTGTTTTTTGGCGCCAATGTCACGCAGGGGGAGCGACCCCGTAGGCAAGGGTCGCTCCCGGGGGGGGGGGGGTTGGGGGGGCAAATTTATTTTAGGCCATTTCTGCCCCCCCGGGGGACAGATCGGCCTATTATTAGGCCAAACTGCCCCCGGGGGGGGGGGGGCAGAACACTCTAGGCGCCAGGGGAATTTTTCTTTTTTTTCTTTTTTTTTTTTTTTTAGAGATGGTGAGCGACCCATCAGGCAAAAGTCGCTCCCCTGGGGGACAAATTGTATTTAGGCCATTTCTGCCCCCTTTGGAGGCAGATTGGCTGAGTTTAGGTCAACCTGGCCCCAAGGGGGCAGAAACCACTAGGCACCGGGGATTTGTTTTTTGGTGCCAATGTCACGCAGGGGGAGCGACCCCGTAGGCAAATTTATTTTAATCCATTTCTGCCCCCCCGGGGGACAGATCGGCCTATTATTAGGCCGAACTGCCCCCGGGGGGGGGGGGGCAGAACACTCTAGGCGCCAGGGCAATTTTTTTTGGGTGTTTTTTTTTTTTGTTGTTTCTTTTTTTAGAGATGGGGAGCGACCCATCAGGAAAGGGTCGCTCCCCTGGGGGGGCAAATTGTATTTAGACCATTTCTGCCCCCCTGGGGGCAGATTGGCCAATTTTAGGTCAATCTGCCCCCAAGGGGGCAGAAACCACTAGGCACCGGGGATTTGTTTTTTGGCGCCAATGTCACGCAGGGGGAGCGACCCCGTAGGCAAGGGTCGCTCCCGGGGGGGGGGGTGGGGGTTGGGGGGGCAAATTTATTTTAGGCCATTTCTGCCCCCCCGGGGGACAGATCGGCCTATTATTAGGCCGAACTGCCTCTGGGGGGGGGGGGGGCAGAACACTCTAGGCACCAGGGCAATTTTTTTTTTTTTTTTTTTTTTTTTTGTTGTTTCTTTTTTTAGAGATGGGGAGCGACCCATCAGGCAAGGGTCGCTCCCCTGGGGGGGCAAATTGTATTTAGACCATTTCTGCCCCCCTGGGGGCAGATTGGCCAATTTTAGGTCAATCTGCCCCCAAGGGGGCAGAAACCACTAGGCACCGGGGATTTGTTTTTTGGCGCCAATGTCACGCAGGGGGAGCGACCCCGTAGGCAAGGGTCGCTCCCGGGGGGGTGTGGGTGTTGGGGGGGCAAATTTATTTTAGGCCATTTCTGCCCCCCCGGGGGACAGATCGGCCTATTATTAGGCCAAACTGCCCCCGGGGGGGGCAGAACACTCTAGGCGCCAGGGGAATTTGTCTTTTTTTTCTTTTTTTTTTTTTTTAGAGATGGGGGAGCGACCCATCAGGCAAAAGTCGCTCCCCTGGGGGACAAATTGTATTTAGGCCATTTCTGCCCCCCTTGAAGGGGGCAGAAACCACTAGGCACCGGGGATTTGTTTTTTGGTGCCAATGTCACGCAGGGGGAGCGACCCCGTAGGCAAGGGTCGCTCCCGGCGGGGGAGGGTGGGGGTTGGGGGGGCAAATTTATTTTAGGGCATTTCTGCCCCCCCCGGGCCGGCTGAGCTACAGGCCAAACACCACAGGTAGGCACCTTGCAAAAAAAACTCTGTTTTCTGTGAAAAAATATGTTGTGTCCACGTTGTGTTTTGGGCCATTTCCTTTTGTGGGCGCTAGGCCTACCCACAGAAGTGATGTACCATTTTTATCGAGAGACTTAGGGGAACGCTGGGTGGAAGGAAATTTGTGGCTCCTCTCAGATTCCAGAACTTTCTGTCACCGAAATGAGAGGAAAAAGTGTTTTTTGGGCCAAATTTTGATGTTTGCAAAGGATTCTGGGTAACATAACCTGGTCAGAGCCCCGCAAGTCACCCCATCTTGGATTCCCCTGGGTTTCTAGTTTTCAAAAATGCACTGGTTTGCTAGGTTTCCTCAGGTGTCGGCTGAGCTACAGGCCAAAATCCACAGGTAGGCACTGCTTTTTATAAAAAAATGTGATGTGTCCACGTTGTGTTTTGGGCCCTTTCCTTTCGTGGGCGCTAGTCCTACCCACACAAGTGAGGTATCTTTTTTATCGGGAGACTTGGGGGAACGCTGGGTAGAAGGAAATTTGTGGCTCCTCTCAGATTCCAGAACTTTCTGCCACAGAAATATGAGGAACATGTGTTTTTTTAGCCAAATTTTGAGATTTGCAAAGGATTCTGGGTAACAGAACCTGGTCCGAGCCCCGCAAGTCACCCCTCCTTGGATTCCCCTAGGTCTCTAGTTTTCAGAAATGCACAGGTTTGGTAGGTTTCCCTAGGTGGCGGCTGAGCTAGAGGCCAAAATCTACAGGTAGTCACTTTGCTAAAAACAGCTCTGTTTTCTGTGATATGTCCACGTTGTGTTTTGGGGCATATCCTGTCGCGGGCGCTAGGCCTACCCACACAAGTGAGGTATCATTTTTATCGGGAGACGTGGGGGAACGCTGGGTGGAAGGAAATTTGTGGCTCCTCTCAGATTCCAGAATTTTCTGCCACAGAAATGTGAGGAACATGTGTTTTTTTAGCCAAATTTTGAGGTTTGCAAAGGATTCTGGGTAACAGAACCTGGTCCGAGCCCCGCAAGTCACCCCTCCTTGGATTCCCCTAGGTCTCTAGTTTTCAGAAATGCACAGGTTTGGTAGGTTTCCCTAGGTGCCGGCTGAGCTAGAGGCCAAAATCTACAGGTAGGCACTTCGCAAAAAACACCTCTGTTTTTTTCCAAAATTTAGGATGTGTCCACGTTGCGCTTTGGGGTGTTTCCTGTCGCCGGCGCTAGGCCAACCCACGCAAGTGAGGTATCATTTTTATCGGGAGACTTGGGGGAACGCTGGGTGGAAGGAAATTTGTAGCTCCTCTCAGATTCCAGAACTTTCTGCCACAGAAATGTGAGGGACATGTGTTTTTTTAGCCAAATTTTGAGGTTTGCAAAGGATTCTGGGTAACAGAACCTGGTCCGAGCCCCGCAAGTCACCCCTCCTTGGATTCCCCTAGGTCTCTAGTTTTCAGAAATGCACAGGTTTGGTAGGTTTCCCTAGGTGCCGGCTGAGCTAGAGGCCAAAATCTACAGGTAGGCACTTCGCAAAAAACACCTCTGTTTTTTTCCAAAATTTAGGATGTGTCCACGTTGCGCTTTGGGGTGTTTCCTGTCGCCGGCGCTAGGCCTACCCACGCAAGTGAGGTATCATTTTTATCGGGAGACTTGGGGGAACGCTGGGTGGAAGGAAATTTGTAGCTCCTCTCAGATTCCAGAACTTTCTGCCACAGAAATGTGAGGGACATGTGTTTTTTTAGCCAAATTTTGAGGTTTGCAAAGGATTCTGGGTAACAGAACCTGGTCCGAGCCACACAAGTCACCCCTCCTTGGATTCCCCTAGGTCTCTAGTTTTCAGAAATGTACAGGTTTGGTAGGTTTCCCTAGGTGGCGGCTGAGCTAGAGGCCAAAATCTCCAGGTAGTCACTTTGCTAAAAACAGCTCTGTTTTCTGTGATGTGTCCACGTTGTGTTTTGGGCCATTTCCTTTTGTGGGCGCTAGGCCTACCCACAGAAGTGATGTACCATTTTTATCGAGAGACTTAGGGGAACGCTGGGTGGAAGGAAATTTGTGGCTCCTCTCAGATTCCAGAACTTTCTGTCACCGAAATGAGAGGAAAAAGTGTTTTTTGGGCCAAATTTTGATGTTTGCAAAGGATTCTGGGTAACATAACCTGGTCAGAGCCCCGCAAGTCACCCCATCTTGGATTCCCCTGGGTTTCTAGTTTTCAAAAATGCACTGGTTTGCTAGGTTTCCTCAGGTGTCGGCTGAGCTACAGGCCAAAATCCACAGGTAGGCACTGCTTTTTATAAAAAAATGTGATGTGTCCACGTTGTGTTTTGGGCCCTTTCCTTTCGTGGGCGCTAGTCCTACCCACACAAGTGAGGTATCTTTTTTATCGGGAGACTTGGGGGAACGCTGGGTAGAAGGAAATTTGTGGCTCCTCTCAGATTCCAGAACTTTCTGCCACAGAAATATGAGGAACATGTGTTTTTTTAGCCAAATTTTGAGATTTGCAAAGGATTCTGGGTAACAGAACCTGGTCCGAGCCCCGCAAGTCACCCCTCCTTGGATTCCCCTAGGTCTCTAGTTTTCAGAAATGCACAGGTTTGGTAGGTTTCCCTAGGTGGCGGCTGAGCTAGAGGCCAAAATCTACAGGTAGTCACTTTGCTAAAAACAGCTCTGTTTTCTGTGATATGTCCACGTTGTGTTTTGGGGCATATCCTGTCGCGGGCGCTAGGCCTACCCACACAAGTGAGGTATCATTTTTATCGGGAGACGTGGGGGAACGCTGGGTGGAAGGAAATTTGTGGCTCCTCTCAGATTCCAGAATTTTCTGCCACAGAAATGTGAGGAACATGTGTTTTTTTAGCCAAATTTTGAGGTTTGCAAAGGATTCTGGGTAACAGAACCTGGTCCGAGCCCCGCAAGTCACCCCTCCTTGGATTCCCCTAGGTCTCTAGTTTTCAGAAATGCACAGGTTTGGTAGGTTTTCCTAGGTGCCGGCTGAGCTAGAGGCCAAAATCTACAGGTAGGCACTTCGCAAAAAACACCTCTGTTTTTTTCCAAAATTTAGGATGTGTCCACGTTGCGCTTTGGGGTGTTTCCTGTCGCCGGCGCTAGGCCAACCCACGCAAGTGAGGTATCATTTTTATCGGGAGACTTGGGGGAACGCTGGGTGGAAGGAAATTTGTAGCTCCTCTCAGATTCCAGAACTTTCTGCCACAGAAATGTGAGGGACATGTGTTTTTTTAGCCAAATTTTGAGGTTTGCAAAGGATTCTGGGTAACAGAACCTGGTCCGAGCCCCGCAAGTCACCCCTCCTTGGATTCCCCTAGGTCTCTAGTTTTCAGAAATGCACAGGTTTGGTAGGTTTCCCTAGGTGCCGGCTGAGCTAGAGGCCAAAATCTACAGGTAGGCACTTCGCAAAAAACACCTCTGTTTTTTTCCAAAATTTAGGATGTGTCCACGTTGCGCTTTGGGGTGTTTCCTGTCGCCAGCGCTAGGCCTACCCACGCAAGTGAGGTATCATTTTTATCGGGAGACTTGGGGGAACGCTGGGTGGAAGGAAATTTGTAGCTCCTCTCAGATTCCAGAACTTTCTGCCACAGAAATGTGAGGGACATGTGTTTTTTTAGCCAAATTTTGAGGTTTGCAAAGGATTCTGGGTAACAGAACCTGGTCCGAGCCACACAAGTCACCCCTCCTTGGATTCCCCTAGGTCTCTAGTTTTCAGAAATGTACAGGTTTGGTAGGTTTCCCTAGGTGGCGGCTGAGCTAGAGGCCAAAATCTCCAGGTAGTCACTTTGCTAAAAACAGCTCTGTTTTCTGTGATGTGTCCACTTTGTGTTTTGGGGCATATCCTGTCGCGGGCGCTAGGCCTACCCACACAAGTGAGGTATCATTTTTATCGGGAGACATGGGGGAACGCTGGGTGGAAGGAAATTTGTGGCTCCTCTCAGATTCCAGAACTTTCTGCCACAGAAATGTGAGGAACATGTGTTTTTTTAGCCAAATTTTGAGGTTTGCAAAGGATTCTGGGTAACAGAACCTGGTCCGAGCCACACAAGTCACCCCTCCTTGGATTCCCCTAGGTCTCTAGTTTTCAGAAATGCACAGGTTTGGTAGGTTTCCCTAGGTGCCGGCTGAGCTAGAGGCCAAAATCTACAGGTAGTCACTTTGCTAAAAACAGCTCTGTTTTCTGTGATATGTCCACGTTGTGTTTTGGGGCATATCCTGTCGCGGGTGCTAGGCCTACCCACACAAGTGAGGTATCATTTTTATCGGGAGACGTAGGGAAACGCTGGGTGGAAGGAAATTTGTGGCTCCTCTCAGATTCCAGAACTTTCTGCCACAGAAATGTGAGGAACATGTGTTTTTTTAGCCAAATTTTGAGGTTTGCAAAGGATTCTGGGTAACAGAACCTGGTCCGAGCCACACAAGTCACCCCTCCTTGGATTCCCCTAGGTCTCTAGTTTTCAGAAATGCACAGGTTTGGTAGATTTCCCTAGGTGGCGGCTGAGCTAGAGGCCAAAATCTACAGGTAGTCACTTTGCTAAAAACAGCTCTGTTTTCTGTGATGTGTCCACGTTGTGTTTTGGGGCATATCCTGTCGCGGGTGCTAGGCCTACCCACACAAGTGAGGTACCATTTTTATCGGGAGACTTGGGGGAACATAGATTAGCAAAACAAGTACTATTGCCCCTTGTCTTTCTCTACATTTTTTCCTTCCAAATATAGGAGTGTGTGTAAAAAAGACATCTATTTGAGAAATTCCCTGTAATTCACGTGCTACTATGGTCACCCCGGAATTCAGAGATGTGCAAATAACCACTGCTCCTCAACACCTTATCTTGTGCCCTTTTTGGAAATGCAAAGGTTTTCTTGATAGCAATTTTTTACTCCTTATATTTCAGCAAATGAATTGCTGTATACCCGGTATAGAATGAAAACGCACTGCAGGGTGCAGCTCATTTATTGGCTCTGGGTTCCTCGGGTTCTTGATGAACCTACAAACCCTATATATCCCCGCAACCAGAGGAGTCCAGCAGACGTAACGGTATATTGCTTTCGATAATCTGACATTGCAGGGAAAAGTTACAGAGTAAAACGCTAGAGAAAAATTGATGGTTTTTTCACCTCAATTTCAATATTTTTCTTTTTCAGCTGTTATTTTCTGTAGGAATCCCTTGTAGGATCTACACAAATGACCCCTTGCTGAATTCAGAATTTTGTCTACTTTTCAGAAATGTTTAGGTTTCTGGGATCCAGCATTGGTTTCATGACCATTCCTGTCACTGACTGGAAGGAGGCTGAAAGCACAAAAAATTGCACAAATGGGGTATGCCCCAGTAAAATGCCAAAATTGTGTTGAAAAATTGGGTTTTCTGATTCAAGTCTGCCTGTTCCTGAAAGCTGGGAAGCTGCTGAGTTTAGCACCGCAAACCCTTTGTTGATGCCATTTTCAGGGGAAAAACCACAAGACTTCTTCTGCAGCCACTTTTTCCAATTTTTTTGAAAAAAACGAAATTTTCACTGTATTTTGGCCAATTTCTTGGCCTCCTTCAAGGGAACCCACAAAGTCTGGGTACCTCTAGAATCCCTAGGATGTTGGAAAAAAAGGACGCAAATTTGGCTTGGTTAGCTTATGTGGACAAAAAGTTATGAGGGCCTAAGCGCGAACTGCCCCAAATAGGCAAAAAAAGGCCCGGCACAGGAGGGGGAAAAGGCCTGGCAGCGAAGGGGTTAATGATGAGTTCAATGCTGTACCCTGAAAACTAGTATCTTCAGGCATTTCATCTTTTAATGAGGTAAACCCCAATCAGGCATCCCAGGAATCCCTGGATTTATGAATTGGGTCTTCGTCCCTTTTTTAAAGATATCTACAATCCTCATTATTCTTACGGATTGGAAAGGAGCAGGTCTGAGTCCCTAAATTACAACATGGTCTCTATTTTGGGGGGAGTTATCTGCCTGCTGATCCCAGGCCTAGCCAGAACTTTTGAGTCTGCTGCTGTCCTGCTTAAAACGGCTAGCAGATTGGAGTGTTTATCAAGAGTGGTGTTATCACAGTCACAATTATCTCTTATTTTGTCTTAGGGAGAAGAACTTCTCCTCTGAGTAAATTTATTTCGACAATTCATACCTTTAATTTAGTAAATCCATCTTCATTGCAAATAAAAACAGTCAACTCAGTATATTCAAGTGCTCCTTTGGTGATGGAGCAGTGAAAGTGAATCATGTGAAAAAGTGCAAAGGTGCTTTATACCACATATACACAAGGACAAATCAATCAATGGTCTTCATCAGGACTGATGATCGGTAACAGACATCAAATGAATACAATACATTAAACAAAAGCCAAATGAAATGTAGATTTTCCTAGTAATTTATGACGGAAAGTCTTAATTTTATTAAAGACACAGAGGTGAGTATTATGCTTCTCCATCTTGCTTTTAACAGCAGCAGTCAAGAAACTACAACTCCCATGGGGCTTGAAAAAACAGGAAAGCCAATGGGAGGTCAAGAAGTAATAACTAACACACCAATCACAATGTCAGGACATACGTAACCACTAAGCTTGACTGCGACCAGCCCTCTTTCTTGATGTGAGAAGTTATTCAGTGTGAGAAAACAATGGAAAAATAGCGAGAACAATTGCAACTGCCAAAATTAGTGAACAGAGTTCTTGGATAAAGTTCCGGTAAATGTGGAAACGAGGAGAAATACGGAGAGTGGTTGGGAGACTCCGCTGGAACAAAGCTAGATATCCAGAAGAAACGTCTAGAACCGGTAGAACCATGGTCCGATCAGGTAGACGTTTGAGATATCGTGGAGGTTGTTGTGAGGGAGGGAAAAGAAGACAAAATCTGGAGATTGTCCTTCTTGAGGCGGGATAATACTCGCTTCCGTGTGTTTAATAAAATTAAGACTTTCTGTCATCATTTACTAGGAAAATCTACATTTTATGTTAAGACTGGAGGCTCGTATTATGCTTTTTTAAAGCATGTTAATCACCACAGAAGTCGCAGTATGCACAGGCTTACAATAGAATGTTCTGAAAACATTATCATTAGACCAATCGGCCGATCTCAGAATGTCTTCCAACCTGGAACCAACCCAGAAAGCTTTGGAAGCCATAGCCCTCTAGTGGAATGAGCCCCAAAAACAGAGGTATCTATAGCTGCCAAGGACATTACCCAGCGTACCGATCTGGCAAGAGTTACCGAAGAAACGGGCTTATGGGGTTTGGGGAAAGAAATAAGTAACTGGGAAAAAGAAGACGTTCTGAGAATGGCCATGCGTTCCTCGTAACATTTAAGACATTGTCCAACGCATAATTTAGGTTGATTGGGGAAATGTGGATAAAAAACTGTATGCAAATTAGTTTTGGTATGTTTGTTAATAGAAAATAAAACCCCTGTAGGGGCGAACTATCGAGAGGAAACATCCAGAGCTTTAACGTCAGATAACCGTTTAATGGAACTAGACAAAGCAACATAGTAAGCTTGGCAGAAAGCATTTTCAAAGAAATCTCACAATTATCTTGCCAAGATAAGAACAAATTCAATACTACATTGCCATCCCATACCTTTGAGTATTTAGGCAAAGGAGGAATAGAACATTTTACTCCCTTTAACAGGCAGCAGAGTAGAGGGTGTTCTCCCACGGGTTTCCCACTGACGTAAGCAGGATGCATGGAAATTGCCGAACTATACAGATTGATTGTCCTGTATGACTTACCTGCACCAGCCTGTGCGGCCAAGAAATTAATTACATAGTTTATGTCTGTTGAAACTGGATCGAGGTCCCTTCCCACACACCTGCTTGACCAAAGAGACCAGGCGGAATTATATGCCTTCCTGATACCTGGAGCCCAGGCCTTGCTGATGAGGTCCACAGCTTCTTCCAAAATTGGGATGGGAGGTCAGGAAGTCCTGACACTTACCAAGCAGAAAGCTGGAGAAATTTGTTCATGACAAGGGGATGAGGGTTCCCTAGAGGGTCCCGAAGAAGGGGAAGGAAAAGGGGGAGAAGAATGGGGAAGTCGATTGTCAGTTCCAAGAGAGGGGGAAACCAAATCTGTGATTGCCAAAAGGGTACCACCAGCACTACAGTTGCTTTCTGGCGTCTGACCTGGGCCAAGACTCTGGTGATCATTATGAATGGAGGAAAGGCATATTTGATCGCTTTCGACCAGTCCTGAAGAAAAGTGTTTGAAGCTAACGCTGAGGGGTCCGGGCACCAACTGAAAAAGAGAGGTAGCTGAGAATTGAGGCGGGAAGCGAATGGGTCTATGCCAAAATGACCCCATTTGTGAAGAATAGAATGGAAAACCGAGGAATGAAGCTTCCAATCGCTGTAATCTCTGAGGAAGCGTGAGTGCCTATCCGCCATTTGGTTGAGAGACCCTGGAAGATATTCTGCTGAAAGAGATATCTTGTTGAGAAGGCAAAACTCCCATAGGCTTTTTGCCAGGTCTGCTAACGGTTTCGATCTGGTTCCTCCTAGATGGTTTATGTAACGGACAGCCAAAACATTGTCCATGCGGAGGAGGATGGTACACTGAACTCTGCCTTTTGCCAGACTCTTTATTGCAAAGGAGCCTTCAAGCATCTCTAAATAGTTGATGTGCAATCTGGACTCCCTTAACGACCATGTACCGCCAGTCGAGATTGGTCCACAGCGGGCGCCCCAGCCCGTCAGGCTTGCATTGGACTCTAACACAAGATCGGGGCTGATGGAAAAATAGCCCTGCCGTTCCAGGCATCTAAATGGTCTATCCACCATTGGAGTTCTAGACGAGATTCTTGATCTAGAAAGACCATATCTGAATATGCTAGACCTTTTCTGAGATGACGGATTTTTAATCTTTGAAGAGCCCGATAATGTAAAGGGCCGGGAAATATGGCTTGAATTGAAGAGGACAAGAGGCCTACAATCCTGGCTATGGATCTTAGAGAGATCTGAGTTTTCTGGAGCGTTCTCCGAATCTCCGATTTGATGGAGTTCACTTTTTGAAGGGGAAGATGAAGGGTGGAGGAAGAAGAATCTATTTCTAACCCCACAAACTGGATTCTTTGAGAGGGAACCATGCTTGATTTCTTTTCGTTGACTTGAAACCCCAGATGGGAGAGAAGAGAACAAGTCAACTGTAGATGGGAAAGAAGAGTCTTGCGATTCTGATGTAAAATAAGGATATCGTTGAGATAAATCAGTAACCTGATGCCCAAAGATTTGAGATGCGCCGTTATTGGTTTCATTAGTTTTGTGAAGCACCAGGGTGCTGACGAGAGACCGAACGGAAGGGAAGAAAACTGGTACGTTCGACCAAGCCACTGAAATTGAAGGTACTTGCGATGATCCCAGTGAATGGGAACTGAAAGGTATGCATCCTGAAGATCTAATCGTTCCATGAAGTCCAATGGGAGGAGAATATCCCATAAATGAAGGATTGTTTCCATTTTGAAATGTCGGTAAACGACAAACTGGTTGAAATACTTTAAGTTTATGACTGGCCTGAACTTTTTGTTTTTCTTTTGAACCAGGAATAATGAACTGAGGAAACCTGAGGGATATGGAGAAGAGATTTGAATGGCGTTTTTGGAAAGGAGAGACTTTACCTCTTCTGAAATAAGAAGAGACATTTTCGTCGAGAAAACTGGTGGAGGGGGAAGATAGACTTGGTGAGGCTGTGAATAAAACTCTATTTGGTATCCCTGAATCGTATTCAGAAACAATGGATCGGTGGTTAAAGAGTGCCATTTTTTAATGAAAAATGTTAGTCTGACCCCTATTGTAGGAGGGCCAGAGGTAAGGCTTACCTTGGGTCTTGTTGGATCTGAATCCGCGTTGTCCACGGCCCCTGTATCCTCTGCCTCTTTGAGGGTAGAACTGGGGTTTGTAGGATTGATATCCATAGTTGGAATATGAGAATGAGGAGCCTATGAATCCTTGTGGATGGGTGAAGCGGCCGGTAGAGCGCCTCCTGCCTGTACCGGCCCTGGCAAAAACCCGTTGATTAAACACTTTTTTGATGTTTTGCTGGGCCTTGTCGATAGAGGAAAAAGTTGCGACAAACTTTCCCAAGTCCTTAATAAACGAGTCACCAAAAAGCCGACCCTCAGCTTTCATACCAGGATCCATGGACGCTAGATTAGACAACTTAGGATCTAATTTGAGTAACAGTCCCTTCCTTCTTTCGTGGGTAATGGCAGCATTAGCTTTGCCCAATAAACAGAATGCTCTCTGAGTCCATAGGGAGAGTCCTGAAGGATCGATGTCCACATTGTCTGATTTGGCTGATTCTGCCAGATCCAAAATACGAGCTAGGGGACCCACCAGATCAAGGAGCTTATCCTGGCAATTGGACCAGGCCTTATCAACCCCTTTCCGGGGGTCCTTGCCAAATTTAGAAAAGAAAGTCGAGTGATTCATCAATTACTGGGGTAGTAGTGATGTTGGAAGAGAGAGAGGGTCTGGGGCATTCTGACCTTAACTTAGCTCTCGTTTGCTTGTCCAGGGGAAGCCTTAACCTGGAAGCTATATATTGTCCCACATGACCCGCAGGAGACCACTCCGTAGAGTTAGAGTGGTGGAGATAGGATGGATCGAACATGGGATTACCCTCTGAATCTAAAATGATTTTTGCGGCAAAAGGGTTAGAAGTTTCTAATTTAGGCTTTTTCGGGGGGGAAACTTGCGAGAGCGAGCCCCATAAATCCGAATCATCGTCATCATCATCCATGTCACCGATATCATCATCGGTTTCGGAAATATGTGTGATTATAACTTGTTTTGGCGCTGGACGAGTGTTTTTTACTTTGGACTTACGTTTTCCAGAAACGTCATTAGCATTCCCCTCCTGAGCAGGAGGCCTGGGAGGCATATCATCCTCAGTCAAGGGTGAAGAAACTTCACCAATCAAAGCGCCATCTTTTTGTATTAGCAAATCCTTGTTTTTTCTCTTTCTGCTATCCCCCGCAGAATGGGCCAAAAAGGATTTGAAAACCATATTTTGTACTGAATTTTCAATGTTCTTTGACATTTTGCTCATCGTGGCTGACATAGCCTTGGTTACAGCCTCATTAATAAAGGCTCCGATTTCATTATTATTAGCTAATTCAGAAAAAGGGTCTTGCCCTTCCATGATAGGGTAATAGGGAACAAGGGAAACGAAAAAACCTGACTGGAAGGGGTTAAATATATACAGAAGGCTGAAGGAGGGAATAAACATGCCCAGGGAGGCGTGTCCCGGCAAGCTACAGCGAGGGGAGGAAACCGGAAACTCTTCACCTCGGAATGCGAGGTCCGGGGAGGAAAAAACGCTCAGCCGGCACACCGCGAGGAAGAACGGCCGTCCAGAAGGTAAGCGCCGAGCTCCAACAGAGTAAACCGTTCAACGGATGCGTCTTCAGTAGAGCGCGTCCGTTAGAACGTTCGGGATAAGCTGCCTCAGCCGCGCGCGAGCGCGCTGAACCAAAACCGGGTCCCGAGACCCAGGTAAAACAGCACGCTGCCAGCAACACAATAATAACAACGATAAGCTGAAACGCAATGTAAATATGGAAATGCTGAAACACAAATATGAAAAAACAAGCACCATAAATATAAATATATATAAGCTAATAAAGAATGTGACTTATCTTGACTGCGAGCAGCAAGAAAGAGGGCTGGTCGCAGTCAAGCTTGGTTTAGACATACCTTCCATGGTTTCTGATTGGTGTATTCGTTATTACGTTTTTCTCTCCCATTGGCTTCCATGTTGTAATCCTTTTGGGAGTTGTAGTTTTCTTGACTGCTGCTGTTAAAATTAAAGCAAGAAAGAGAAGCATAATAGGAGCCTCCGTTCTTGACATAAAATTCAGTTCCTTGTACTTTCTGACACTAAAGGGCACTCCCGGTCCGTCGTGTGTACATTACATATGGCTGAACCTATATATTTGAGTTGTTTCGGCACAATCGGAGAGATGCAAACTATCATCCTCCGCTGCGTTGAAACGAGTATGTTTTGTTTCACTGTGAACCAGGGGGCAAGTTCACTTATACTGTAGGCTTTTTAACTATATGAGCAGTCCTAACAAATTTCAAATAGATAGCGTGGTTTGAAGGGAAGTCCTTCGATATTGGTATACTGGCGTAAATTACACATGGCAGAGTTGGCATAAGTTCTGTTGCTGTGGCATGATGAAATAGAGCCAGCGTCCCCCATCACACCGAAAATGAAGAATCCTTATAAATAATTGTTTTTATTCAAGTAAATCATTTGATTTTTGATTTTTTTAGATCATATGAAGAGACTCTACATACAAGTGATGAGCAGATAAAATTAATGGCTCACAGTGACATGTTTAAAGATCTTTCCAAAGGCATTATTTTTATCAGTAGACGGGATTCAAGAGATTCAATACATTACGTTTTTTGTTCCTCCAAATAAGAGGAAAAGGCTTTTGTTAAAATAACAATTACTAGAAATGAGAGAGATCCTCACGACAATCACATTGAATGCACCAATACTGACTGATTGGTGGGTAAGTAAATACATCTAACTGTATCTAGCCACAGGTGGGAGTAAAAACCACCTTTAGCACAAATGCATATTAGTCACTTTAGAACAATGACTAATGGAGGTTTTCTAATTTATTTATTGTAGATGCTACCAATATAAAGACTATCAGTCCTAATGAAGAACCTTGATCTATTTGTCCTTATATATGGGGTTGAAACGTCAACATATTGATGTTGTGGATTATTTTTGAGATAAACAGTGACTTCTAGACACCAGAAACAAAAAGGGTCCAATAGAAGATCGCAAAGCCTTGCTTTTTAACCACATCTTGTGTAAATATTGTATAAAGCACCTTGGCACTTTTTCACACAAATTACTTTCACTGCGCTGTCACCATAGGAGCTCCTGAATATACAGCGTTGACCATTTTTATTTGCTAAAAAAGATGGATTTACTAAATAAAAGGCATGAATTGTCAAAATACCTATACTCAGCTGAGAAGTTTATTATAAATTATTTATAAATTATTTGAAAATTATTTAAAATATTTTTCCTGGAAGACAAGTGTCTTACTTCCCCCTTAGGACCACTCTTACTTTACTTTATTTAATTACCCAGGTCCATGGGTTATGGGGTTTTACCTCATTTCATTTAATCATTGTGGAAAAAGATCAGCAAATATTGGATATACAGGGTTTGGATTCACTCAGCTTAGAGTTGTCCTCACTAGATAATCTTAATATCAACAGGATAGACCACCATCTGAATAGTATAACATTAGAATATCTAAATTACTTGGATAATAACCAACAAACATATAAACAGTGAGCTGGAAATCCAATCCAAGAGTCAACGGATGGACCACGGTGACTACTCCCTAGATCAGCCTATACTCAATATCATGATGGTTCTGTGCACCTCATTGGACTCAATTGCGAATGCACTCACATTGCATTCATTAAAACTCAATAGCCAACTAGAACTTTCCAGGCAACATACAGCCCCCTAATTAGGATTGATCATAAAATGGCCGTGGTGGAGGACGTTATGAAAGAGAACTTAAGGCTGCAATCTAGTCAAGAGCTTAAAGAACACCAAAACTGTGTCCCTCTACTTGAGAAATTGCTGGAAGTGCCAAAATTCATACATTACATTATTGAGGATTGCAGGTCCAATCTTAAAAGTCTGGCCAGAGCTGATAGTCTAGAGTTACCAACCAGAAAGCAGATGGTTGTGGCCCAGATTGAACCTCAGGGGACACAATCGTAGAGTTAAGTATATCTAGCACGTCCCTTATGAACGCATCCTCTCCTCCTTCTGCAAGAAAGACACAGAGGAAGGTAAATAATTTGAAAAGAAAAGTCAAATATATTGGAAAAAAAGCTGCTGCCAAAAAGAGGGCTGCAAATAAATCTAAACTTTCATTATTGTGGTCAAAGGATGAAGTGCAATCTCAAATTATATTCCAACTTGCCACAGACTTAAAGCCTCATAAGCAGAGTTTTGGCCAAGAAACCTTTGATGGTCGAACAATCAGAAGCTTTGTAAACCAAAATTCAGGTCTGCTGTGTGGTAGAACATGTACTCTTCATTCCCAAATAAAATGAGTGCCAACGGTGTATATGTCTGTTGTCCACCAGATTCTGAAAGTGAACTAGGGGAGAGGGGACATCAAATGAGGTAGGAGGAAAACTGCCTCACATTGAGTGTGTCTCACAAACACAAATAGCTAATTCAATGCAACGGTCAATGAGTAGTATGGACAATCATGGTGAAAATACTGACAACTTAGAATATTCTGCTACAGCTCACTTTCCACATGTCTCCTCAGAAAGTAACCGCATTAGGCATCTAGAGCATCAGGTCATCATTTATTGCCCAGCCTCAAATACTATTAAGGCATGTTTAAATACTTCAACTCAGTACATCTCTGAATCTACATAACAAAGCATAAGAAGGGCTATTCATGGGTGTTCAGGTACAGGGCCTTCCGTCTCTCCAAACTGATACCCAAAAACTAGCTTGGGTTAATGACAATCATCCTGGGGGGGGGACCTTATCTGTTGACCTTCCGATAATGGTTATACAGCACTGCAGTCACGTATATTGGTCACCAGGGGAGAGTTTGCAGGAGACCCTAGGCAATCACAATGGCAGGGAAAAAGGCAACATGAGAGAGCCAAGGAGACCTGTAGTAAAAAAGAGGAAGAGACAGCAACACTTATATTTACCCCAGACTATATATCGCGAGAGAATCAAGATATCCTTAACAGATGTAACGTCTTGCATCTTATAAATTCCCTGTGGGACATGCAACAAGTTAAATCAAATGATATATTGTCAGTTAGATTTATCCAGCTGAATAGATCGTAATACAGAGAATCCACAAACACAGTCAGGACCTCCGCAACAATAACAAACAAGATCCAAAAGTGTATCAACCTAATGAAAACTTAGGGAAGTACCATGGCACTCCTGGAAAAGAAATTGTATCCTTTTTATATTCCTATATCATGCTAGCACTGAAAGTGTAGAAAATAAAAATGACTGCAATAACAAAGCAGGTTCAATGCTGCAAGAGCAATATGCACTCATGAGCAGCTCCCTAAAAAGTCCAACTTGGTAAATTTGAAATTCTCCATAACAAATAATATATTGCAGAATAGACAACGTTGAGATCCCCAGCCATTATGGAGAACAACATTGGCTGACTAGAATGGATGGCGTCTGTTGGATGAACTGACAACCACTGATAGGGAAGCTAAATTAAAAACATGCCTAAAAATGTTAAGTTGGAATATAGCATGGATAAATTCTAAATTGGAGGATAAGGACTAGTTAACATTTCTAAAGCGACAGGATATTTGCTGTTTTCAGGAAACATGGTTCATTAATGTGCCTGATTTAGATGGTTATTCTACATTCCATATACCAGCAACTAAACAGCAAAAAGGCAGACCAGTAGAGGGGCTGACCACTTGGATAAGAACGGTGTTGCTGGAAAAGACTGAAACTTGTCATATCATCTTAAGTAAATACATTCAAACCATTGTTTTGAGAAATAAGGCATAGACGCTCCTGATCACAAATTTAGATTTTCCACCTGTGGACTGTGCACAGGTAAAGTCAGAAATTCTCCTCTTCAAAGAGCACTTACTAAGAAAAAGATGCAAAGTGCAGCTGAAATCTTCAACTGAAATTGTGCCAGTAGGACCTTCTCAGTCTAGTGAAAACTGCATGTTCATATGCATGGATTTCAACACTAGGCTGCATCCTTTCATATGGCATGAATCTGTAGTTGAAGAACATACCGCCAGGAATATTCCCTCACCTCCCTCAGAATGCTCCTGTAGCTCAAAGAAAGGTGAATTGATTTTTTACGCCCTTGTTGAAAGTGGGATGAACACACTGTATAGGAGAGCTAAATCGGACAAATTTCGAAAACCTACTTTCTGAGTTAACAACAGGCATAGTGTAGTAGATTATATTGCTATAAACATTGAACGTGGCATTCTATCACCAATATGAAAGTGCTTGATAGGATCGAGAGCTACCATGAACTTGATCATTTTGGAGCTGGAGCATCCTTATTAAGGCTCTTTGGGGCCAACTCCAACTAAAAATGTAAACTGTCTTAAAATTGTTAGAAAAAGTAATATGAATAACATTGTAATGCTCGGTGAACACTGCCATACACACACTTTTACAGCCAGTCACAAACAATGTGATATTACCACCACTCAAGGCTGAGGTGCCACATCAATTACTATTGGAAACTTTCGAAGAACTACTTGTGCATTCCTCTATGGAAAGGAAGAATAGATCTAGCATAACCTCCACTAACTCATCAATTGAGGATGACGGTAGGTTTGACCTGGAATGTCGAAAGTAAAAAAAAAGTAAAACCCTGTCTTTGGCCCTAAAGAATCATCATTTGAGTAAACAGAATGAACAACTATTTCACGATTGCAGAAAGCAATATAAAGGCTTGCGAAATCCTATCCGCATAACTTTGGAAGAACCTTTTGGACGCAATAACCTCACGAAATTTATGGAAATTTGGGGAAATTATTAGAAGAGGGTGAGAAGGTCTCCCTAAAAATCAGGAGCAGAATATTAATCCACAACTTTGGATAGACCATTTTGCTACCTTGAATGAGAGAGGTGATGATACTTTGCCAGGTCCTAATAACTCATCTGTATAATGTCTGAAGATGTACGAGGGTAATTCCAACTCCATCAAAGAATATAGGCCCATATTTATACTTTTTGAAGCAAATCTGTGCTAGTGCAGATTTGCTTCAAAAAGAATTACGCCGGCTACCACCATTCCAACGCACCAGCCGGGTGTCATATTTATGGAATAACGGTAGCCGGCGCTGCGGCCTGGTTAGCGTCAAAATAAATGACTCTAACCGGGCAGCGGAGGTGTAGGGAAGACTGGGGGTTGTGGCGTCAAAGAATGGTGCAAGTCAGGTTCGAGTCCAAAATAGTGACTCTAACCCGTCTAGCATCTTTTATTGATGCACAACCCCATGGAAAGGACTCCTGTCTTAGGAAAGACAGAAGTCATGCCCCCCTGCCCAATGGCCATGCCTAGGGGACTTCTGTCCCCTGGGCATGGCCATTGGGCACAGTGGCATGTAGGGGGCCCAAGTTAGGTCCCCCTATGCCACTTCTCCATAAATAAAAAAATACTTACCTCAACTTACCTCTGCTTACAGTAGATGGGTCCTACCATCCATGGGTATCCTCAAGGGGTGGGTGAGGGTGGCAGGGGGTGTCCCTGGGGGCAGGGAAGGGCACCTGTTGACTGCTTCCATGGTCAGAAACCATGGAAATGTGCATCCGGGGCCCTTAACGCCTTCCCTGACCCAGGCGTTAAAAAATAACTCTAAACTGGTTTAGAGTCATTTTTTAAGGCCCTCCCGTGTGTCAGTTTTGCACAGGAGTATAAATAAGGCACAAATGCCTGTGAGTCATTTTTTGCCCAGGAATGCCTACCTTGCATGTCATTAACACAAGGTAGGTTTCCATGGTAAAAAAATTACTCTGACTCCATAAATTTGGAGCTAGACAGGTCCAGCGCCAAAGTATAAATATGGAGTTAAGTTTGCACCGAATTTGTGTAAAAAAAATGGCGGCGCAAACAGAGTATAAATATGCCCCATAGACTCTACTTATGAAAAGAATGCAAGCTATCTTGGCACAAAAACCATGCAGGCCCGGATAAAATTCCCACAGATGTTCATCATAATCATTTATCTCTATGATTGCCAATTCTAACCTGCTCTTATAATAACAGGTGGTCCCTTGAGAAAAATTCATTCATCTTGGAGAATGTCAATTATTGTGCCGCTATATAAAAAAGGTTCTAGGGACCTTGTTTCTAACTATCAGCCGATCTCATTGCATGATGGTGTAGGCAAAATATTTACTAAACTGGCGTTATCACCTTTATAACACTGGCTTGAAAACGAGCCTTAAAATCATCCTTCAAAGCAGGTTTCGAGGAGGACAAGAGTACTATCGATCAAGTTTTTAGGTTGAACTTAATTTGCTTAAAATACGTACATTTAAAAAAGTCTCCACTTTACCTGGTATATGTTGACCTCCAAACAGCTTTTGACAGTGAAGATCATCTCATACTGTGAAAAACCTTGAAGGATATGAAAGTCCCTCACAAGATTTTAAGACTGTTAATTACATTGCACTCTGCCATTACTACCAGGGTTAGATATAGCACCAGGGGTGAATACACAACTGAAATCTTGATCCATCGAGGTGTAAAGCAAAGATGTATCCCTGCACCAACTCTTTTTAACTGTTACGTAAACAATGTTGTCAAAACATTGAAGGCTCTTAACCTTGACATGCCCAAATTGTGCAATAAAAGTACACATATAGTGTTTTTTGCTCACAACGCAGTTCTGTTGGTTAGCACTGAGATATCAATGCATCGTCTGTTGAAAGAGTTTGAGTCTTTTTGTACCGCCAAAAAACTGACTATCAACATCGGGAAAACAAAGTATATGATTCTCAATCAGAAAAGGAAGCTGTGAGCTAATTTTAAGGTCTGTAATAATCCTTTGGTTCAGGTAGTCACATATGACTATCTAGGTATTCGTGTGGATGAAAAGCTTTCATGGCTTCCACAGCTATCCAAAAGTAGCACGTCCTTGACCCAACAAGCTAATGCAGTGCTAAGATTCTCAAACTCCTGTGGCAATCATTCTGTGAGGTTGGCATTACTGGCTTATAAAATGAAGGTGAGAGCGGCATGCATATATGGCTCTGAGATCTGGGGGTATAGGAATTCCTCAGTATCACAAATCCCAGAAAATAATGTTTTTAAGATGGCTACTGCATTTGGGTCATGGAACACCAATGGATGCAGCGAGAATAGAGCTGCAGATAGGAAAAATTACAGATCACATTAGCACCAATGAAATACTGGTTCCATATCTGCCATGAAGAGGAAATAGCACCATATAGAGCAGCCCTAATGGACATTATGAAGGCGCTAGACCATCATAATATTCCTTGGTTTATTCATCTCTCCAAGGCTTTAGTTAATATTGACCTAGAAGAATTTTGGCTTCACCCAGAAAGTATCACGAAGGCCAGTCTTGCTGTGACCAAAAAGGCATACTGCGACTACAAAAATTCAATGGTCTATAATAAACAAGGCCCATTGTTGAAATATTACTTGTCATTTAATCAGGCGTGAGATCCTGCTGTCTTTATAGATGATATCTATCCAGTGAAAAAAGATGTCTTTATTTACAATGCAACTTGGGAGTAGTACCAGTGGCCTCAGTAATTGAGAGGTGGTCAAGTTCTTCTGTGGAGGGGGCTGATTGTTGCCCGTGTGATTTAGGTGGTTGGGAAACACTTTTCATTTCCTCTTGGTATGCTATTTCACACTCTGTCTCCATAAATATTATCTACCTCCGATTTTAAAAAAAGTATAGGATCAGAAAATGTAAGAAGGCAGAAGCATTGTGTATGCGTTCCTCCGCAAGAGATGTTGTGATGGTTGTTTCATCATATATTTTTTTTCCATGGAAACAAAGATTAGAAATTATTCGGATACTAGATGCAAATACATTAGGTTTTCAGGATGAGTTGATAGCCGTAACCCTATTTTTAGCTTTTTGCTACTATTTCTGCACATCAGACCAAAGCACTGTAGATTGTAGGTTGCTTATATTTTTATTGTGTCTAATAAATGGCATTTATGTACATTTTCAAATTGTCTGTTGTTAGAAATGGAGTTTCTGGTTGGCTAGGGTATGCACCTAAGCCAGGCAGAACCCACCCACTCTAGTCAGGGCAAGGGAGTTACACTTCCAAGATAACCCCTGTTCACCCCCTTGGTAGCTTGGCACGAGCAGTCAGGCCTATCCCAGAGGCAATGTGTAAAGCATTTGCACAATACAGTATACACAACACACGTGATGCACTATACCCACCACAAGGGAACCACAACACCAAGTTATATGAAAATATACTGTATTGTACACAACACAATTATTAGACCAAACACAATGTGTCAGTAATATCCTGCTACCCAAGCAGTTGTCAGAACGTTACACATTAGTTATTCTTCAGAACCAGCAGTAGTCACATATAACACACAGGTTACCTATTATTCTGCAACATACTACTACACAAATGCACTTGTCATAGAAATATCATAAATACCCATATCAGGAACATTATAAAACATATGGCAAGTCAGAAAAACATATTAGCATGTTATGCCCATAAAAGGAATATTAGCAAACATATATGTAAAATCCTACTAAAAAGCAGGTTAGCACACCAGTCCCTAATGTCCATACTAGGCACAATTAGAAAACATATGTGCCCCAAAGAGTACCTGTTTTTGGTGAGAAGGGTACTCCTAGTGCCAAGAAGAAAACAAAAAGAGGCCCCCGGCGCTCCGCTGCATGGAAACGGGGGCTTTACGATGATTTGGGGGAAGACGGGTGGCACTCACCCCCTCCTGCCTTTATAACGGGCTCTTTCTGGGGCCCATGATCTCAACCGGACCTCAAGAGGGGGGGGACAAAGCCAGCAAAAGCAATTGGGGCTGCAGAAGGGGCTAGGCCTCCCCCGACTCTCACGGGTGCCTGACCACAACAATGGGGGACTACGCCGGGGGGGGAGCCTTAGCAAGGCTTCCACCCCACCCGCGTCCTCCCGGGAACAACTCAGGGCTCTGCTGGGGCAGGGGGAGCCTCCGATTAGGCTTCCTTCCCCCCTGCCCATTGTCAGGACTCCAGCGAGGGACTCTGGTGGGGCGGGGAGTCTCCGATAAGGCCTTCCTTCCCCACCCGCCTCCCTCGGAAAAACAAAGACTCAAGACGTGGGCAGGCACCAAAGCGGGTGCCTGCTTGTGCCCCGGGGGCACGCCTCAGAGTGAGCTTCACCCCTGGAGCACGATAGGAGCGCACTCACTCCTTATCTTTAATCAAGGGTGCCCCCAGGGTCCCAGGGGCAGCGCGTCCCTTGTGCTTTTGCAGGAGCAGCCCCCCCGGGCTGTGGCAGTGATTCTCGACAATGGATAAGCGCTTTAACAAGCGTGCCTCCTGGGTCACGTGGTGAATCCTGGTGGCAGCAAATCGCTTTACCAAGCGAGAAGACAAAAGGGGGTCATTACAACCCTGGCGGTCGGCGGAGAAGCGGCGGTCTTACCGGCAACAGGCTGGCAGTAAAAATTTTGGAATTATGACCATGGCGGTTACAGCCATGGTCATCCGCCACTTCTCCGATCTGCCGGCCAGGGCGGAGACGACTGCCGGGCTGGAGACCTGGGTCTCCAGCCCGGTGGTTGTCACAATACCGCTGGCGGTATTAGGACCCGGCTGACCGCCATGGATTTCATGGGGTTTGGAACCGCCATGAAATCCATGGCGGTAAGCACTATAAGTGCCAGAGAATTCCTTCCCTGGCACTGATAGGGGTCTCCCCCACCCACCAACCCGAGTCCTTCCCCTACACCCCTCATCACCCCTGCCACCCCCCAAAGGTGGCAGGACCCCCCTCCCCACCCCTACCCCCAACATCACATTACACATACACACCCGACACGCACGCAGGCACCACCAACACACATACACGCACACACACCAACATACATGCCATCTGCCACCCACACAGTCATACGCACACACCCACATTCAGACATACACGCACACATCCATACAGACATACATACAGACAGACACGCACTAATTTCCAAACACACAACACCCCTGCAATCATACACGCACTCACACCCCCCTCTACATACACAGACGCACACCCCCATGCACGCACACAACACCCCACCACCCCCGCCCCTAACAGACGATCAACTTACCTGGTCCGTTGATCCTCCGGGAGGGGACAGGATCCAGGGGGGCTGCTCCGCCGCCACCACACCGTCAACAGAACACCGTCACGCCGAAACACAGGACGAGATTCGGTGGGCGGTGTTCTGTTGACGTGGCGGTGGAGGTAGAGCAACCTCCACTTCCCCCCCGGCCGCCAGTATGGCTGCTTGCGGCTCTCCATCCGAAAAAGGACGGAGGGCTGCCAGCAGTCATAATACGCCAAGCGGAAAACTGCCACCACTGGCGGTCTTCAGCACGGCGGTCCCTCGGCGGTCTTGTGAAAAGACCGCCAAGGTCAAAATGACCCCCAAAGTGCTCCTCATGCCTTTCTGATTGCTTCAGGAGTCAGGGGCAACTGCACCCTGCCCCTGGGGAACAACAGTCCAGGACAAAGGAGCACAGGTGGCAGGGCCCAGCAACAGGCCAGCACAAAGGGTTTGCAGGCAAGTGGCGGTTCCTCCAAGTGACCAGGAAGGTCACAGGTCAGCACAGCAGCATCAGTCTATGGCGGTTCCTGGTGAGTCCTTACAGAATTCTGCGTCCAGTTTGTAGATGTCTCCAGTGTCTCCAAATTGTGGGGACAATTCCCCTGTACTTATACTCAGTTTTACAGTGTGTTTACAAAAAAAGGAGGCTCCAACCAGTTACAACTGGTTCTGGGAGTGCCCCCTCTCTCCTCTAGCACAGGCTCTAAACATCAGTTGTAGGTAAATGACCCTATTGTGTGAGGCCATGGCACAGCCTTTACAAATGCAGGTTCGCCCCACCACTCCTTTCTCTCAGCCCAGGAAGACTATTCAATATGCAGATGCACCTCTGTGATACCTCCACCCTCCCTGTGTCTGAAAAGTATGCACAAAGACTGTTAGAAATGGGGTCTTTGGTTGACAGTCAGGTTACCCCCTGTTCAAGCAAAGACCGTCACTCTAGTCAGGGTAAAAGAGAATCACCCTCAGCTAACCCCTGCTTACCCCCTTGGTAGCTTGGCAGAGCAGTAGGCTTAACCTCAGAGTGCTAGGTGTAAAGTATTTGTACCAACACACACAGTAACTTAATGAAAACACTACAAAATGACACAACACCAGTTTAGAAAAATAGGAAATATTTATCTAAACAAAACAAGACCAAAACGACAAAATTCCACCATACACAAGTCAAGTTATTAATTAAAAATCAAAAAGAGTCTTTAAGTAGTTTTAAAAACACACTAGCGCTGCTAGAGTGAAAATGTACCTGGTGTGCGTCAAAAATAACCCCGCATGGGCGGGTGTGCGTCAAAAATAACTCCGCACGGCGGTACTTGAGTCAAAAATCCAGCCGCACGATGATTTGAAAATCCCGCCGCGCAGGTTGCGATCTCCCAGCCTCCGTCAGCGATGCTGTGCGTCGTTTCTCCTGCTCCGTGCGTCGATTTTTCGGTCGCGTTTCCTGCGAGCGTCGTTTCTCAGCGGCGGAGCCGGCGGCGCGTCGTTTTTTCAGCCGCAGATCGGATTTGCATCAATCTTTTCCCCGCACGGCGCTCTGTGCGTGGATTTTCTTGTCTCCAGGTTGCCAGCTTCTCCTTTCAGGGTCCCAGGAACTGGATGGGCACCACAGGGCAGAATAGGAGTCTCTCCAGAGACTCCAGGTGCTGGCAGAGAGAAGTCTTTGCTGTCCCTGAGACTTCAAACAACAGGAGGCAAGCTCTAGATCAAGCCCTTGGAGATTTCTTCTCAAGATGGAAGGCACACAAAGTCCAGTCTTTGCCCTCTTACTCTGGCAGAAGCAGCAACTGCAGGATAGCTCCACAAAGCACAGTCACAGGCAGGGCAGCTCTTCTTCCTCAGCTATTCAGCTCTTCTCCAGGCAGAGGTTCCTCTTGGTTCCAGAAGTGTTTCTGAAGTCTGTAGATTTGGGTGCCCTTCTTATACCCATTTTAGTCTTTGAAGTCACCTTTCTTCAAAGGGGACTCACACCTACTTGTGAAATCCTGCCTTGCCCAGGCAAGGCCTCAGACACACACCAGGGGGTTGGAGCCGGCATTGTTAGAGGCAGGCACTGTCCTTTCAGATGAGAGTGACCACTCCACCCCTCCCTCCTAGCAGAGATGGCTAATCAGGAAATGCAGGTTGCACCCCAGCTCCCTTTGTGTCACTGTCTGGTGTGAGGTGAAAAACAACCAACTGTCAAACTGACCCAGACAGGGAATCCACAAACAAGGCAGAGTCACAGAATGGTTTAAGCAAGAAAATGCTCACTTTCTAAAAGTGGCATTTTCAAACGCACAATCTTAAAATCAACTTTACTAAAAGATGTATTTTTAAATTGTGACTTCAGGGATCCCAAACTCCACATGTCCATCTACTCTCTAGGGGAATCTACACTTTAATCATATTTAAAGGTAGCCCCCATATTATCCTATGAGAGAGACAGGCTTTGCAACAGTAAAAAACGAAATTAGCAGTATTTCACTGTCAGGACATATAAACCACATTACTATATGTCCTACCTTATCCATACACTGCACCCTGCCCTTGGGGCTACCTAGGGCCTACCTTAGGGGTGCCTTACATGTAAGAAAAGGGAAGGTTGAGGCTTGGCAAGTGGGTACACTTGCCAAGTCGAATTTACAGTGTAAAAATACACACACAGACAATGCAGTGGCAGGTCTGAGACATGATTACAGAGCTACTTATGTGGGTGGCACAACCAGTGCTGCAGGCCCACTAGTAGCATTTGATTTACAGGCCCTGGGCACCTCTAGTGCACTTTACTAGGGACTTAACAGTAAAACAAATATGCCAATCATGGAGAACCAATTACATACAATTTACACGGAGAGCATATGCACTTTAGCACTGGTTGGCAATGGTAATGTGCTCAGAGTTGAAAAGCCAACAGCAACAGGTCAGAAAAAAAATAGGAGGCAGGAGGCAAAAAGACTGGGGATGACCCTGCATAAGCAAAAGTCCAACAAAGACCAACTGTCACTCTGCCCAGACGTGGATTGGAGTCGAGCTGCCAAACACCAGATTCATAAGCACAGGGAAATGCTCACTTTCTAGAAGTGGCATTTCTGTAATAGTAATAAAAAATCCACTCACACCAGTAAGCAGCATTTCTCACTATCATTACAACCATGCCAAACATGCCTACGTTACCCCTCATAAATCAGACAGTACTTCCTACACATAAGGCAGGGCATTTCCAATGCAATCCAATAAGAAGGCAGCACTCACAGCAGTGAGAAATCAAATAGGCTGTTTGTCACTATCAGGACAGGCCACGCTACCTGGCACATGTCCTACCTTCTGAATACTTAGCACTCTGCCCATAGGGCTAGCTAGGGCCTACCTTAGGGATGACTTACATGTAGTAAAAGGGGAGTTCTGGGACTGGCAAGTAAATTTAGATGCCAGATTCCTGTGGCAGAAAACTGCGCACACTGAGACAGACAGGAAAGGTTACTTTAGTGGGTGGCGGAAGCAGCACTGCAGGCCCACTATTAGCATTTAATTTACAGGCCCTGGGTATCCAGATACCACTGTACAAGGGACTTACAGGTAAATTAAATA
Source organism: Pleurodeles waltl (assembly GCF_031143425.1). Classification (NCBI taxonomy): domain Eukaryota; kingdom Metazoa; phylum Chordata; class Amphibia; order Caudata; family Salamandridae; genus Pleurodeles; species Pleurodeles waltl. The sequence goes on along the minus strand of NC_090436.1, from coordinate 1,010,612,468 downwards.
TGCCAAATAGGTATAACCCAATCATACCAACTTTAGAAGGGAGATCACCTGCACTTTAGCACTCATAAGCAGTGATAAAGTGCTCAGAGTCCTGGAGCCAACAGCGAGAGGTCAGAAAAAATAGGAGGAAGGAGGCAAAAAGTCAGGGGATAAACCTGCCACAAGAGTCAGGTCCAACATCTGTATTTTAGCAGTTGATCTAGTTTGCTTTGTTTTTTTTTTTAAGTTAAGATACACTTTGTTTATTGGAACCAACTAACAACACATTTTTATTGTTTATATTCATTTATTTTAAATTTTTAGATGATTCTATGAACTTAATGTGTATGATGTGAGGTTTTAAAATAAAATTTGTTGTATGGCCAGTTTGGCGGAGACAATAAAGTATTTAAGATTTAAGATGATTCACTTTACTCCTGTGTCACTTCTATCTTTACACGTACATGACTATGCAACATACAACATTAGTAAGGCTTTTAGTGGGCATGACACGTTTTCCTGGTAAACATGTTCACTTCAACAGTGACCTAGTCATGTCTACACTGCTGCACATCATAGATTCTCAACAAAATACAGGGGATAAGTTCAGGAATATGCCATTTGTCTTCCTTGCAATGATGTATGCCCAGTGGTGCTTGAGTTGCCTTACAGTTCGCTCCACCAAGTACACCCTGCTCATATGAAACAGGACATTGCCCCAGTGCATCTTCCGTGCCTCAGTCCGATATCCTTGGATCACCCGCCCCCCCCATGACCACCATGTTGGGGAGGTAATGCATCACCATCCAGATGAAGCCTTCAACCTCCTCTGGACTGATGTGACGGGCCCTTCCCTTCCCTGAGATCCCAAGACCCAAACCCATTGCACCCTACCTAAAGCAAATACACCCATAATGACCTTAAACTAACCCAGGTAGCAAATTACCCCAAAGACAGACACCCAACTATACAATAGACAATATTACAACATATCAATGGACACTACAGCATCACAAAACAGCATAAAACACCACTCCTCCAGCACTCCAAAACCACAGCTCAAGAAACACACAACCTCACTCCAAGACAGACAAAAAGACTGTGGGCCTCATTATGACCCTGGCAGTCAACAGACCGCCAGGTTCACGGTCGCAGTTGGACTGCTGCCAAAGTGGCAGTCCGACCGCGACATTACGACCGTGGTAGAGCTGCCATAGTTGGACGGCTGACAGTGCCCGGTTGCCGCTAGGCAACAGCCTGTGGTCTCGGCTGTCTCAATCCACCAGGGCAGTGCTACAGTGCAGGGGACCCCTGTAGTGCTTTCCACTTCCCGAATTACAGGCACTGGATAGCACGACAGGTGCTGCTGCACCCGCTGCACACCGTCACATTTGCGCCAGTTCGATTACGAGCTGGCGTCAATAATATGGCCCTGTTCACCGGAAGTGGCGGCAGATGCAAATTCTGTTTCTGCCCGCCGGCTCTGTGGTGAACTCCTAATAGGTCCGGCGGTATTCTGGCTGCATAGGCCTCCACTGCCCACCAAGCTCGTATTGAGGGCCTATGTCTGTGAAAGAAAGTGAAAGTAAATTTGCAGTTCCTGGTGTGCAGCATGGCTAATCCACTACCTCACCTCCTGTGGTGATGCAGCTTATTTTTGACAATGTGTCATTTTTTCATGCTACGTGCAATGCGTCATTTTTTCATGCGGCAAGATTACACAGCATTAGGTTGTTCAGATGTGTTGCATGAAATGTGTCCTTTTTTGCAGATGCAAAGGGGTAAAAAACATGCATTCTGACAATGCGTAATTTTTTTAAGCAATTACTGAAATGTATATGTGAAGATGTATAGTGTCATGTTGAAAATATTTTTATATTTTAATAGTCATGAGGAATGTTGTTTTGCTTGTGAGTAGCTGTGTGCCACATACTCCTCTCTTTACATGTGTCTAGTGTATGTGTACTAAGTTTACATGGGTAATGTTACATGCCCTACAAGGCACAAAGGACACATTTCCCATGAACCAGGGACATGACAACTTCAGAGGTTTGTATCATGTTCCAACTTTGTGTTGGCAGACTAATCCAATTCTCATATTACTGATAGGGATGCCATGGATTACATGAAATGTGGCTCATAAACCCACATGTAGGACTGCGCACATGTCAAACAATATGTGCTGCATCCCAAAATGCAGAAAGCAGGCTGTCACACATGGAGTGGGTGGGGTGGGTGTGCGAGATACAATTTGTGGTGCTGGGTGATGGCATGTGTTGTGATACTTAGGATCTCAATTACAAGCCACAAGTGTTACAAGAGCTTCACTATTTACCACCTTCCTGTCTCCCCATGTGTTCAACATGTGTACTGTGAGTGTACATATGCGAGGGTTCATGCTTCATTGGAAACACACTACGCAGTAGGCAGTCTTTGAAAATTTGTCTCGCCACATATCTTGGGCTAGTGGCCCCATGTTCACCACATGTTTATGCACACAATACCATTGCCAAGTGTATTTCTAGGGACGCCAATAACTTTTGCTGGGATGTAGCTTGATTGCCCATCGTATGTCAGTGCATCAGTGTGCCTATTTAATGTGTTTCTCATTGGGCAGACATCAGGCTGTCACGTGTTATGGGTATCTTACAGTTTCCCAAGCATGCAAGTGTTGAGATGTGATGGACAGACATTTGTTATGTATCTTTTAAACATGACATGCATGTGAGTGGTATGTTTCCTTCTTGTGTGATATCTTCTGCCGACTAAAGTAGTGTATTCGGGGATATCAGTTCAACAATCCTTAGAACACATTCATGGGTCACAGCACTCCTTCAGAACACTATATCTGCTCATATTGGTGACTAACATTCTGTACTCTGTTGATGTCTCACTCCTGTACCTAAGTTTGAAGAGGTGGTTTCCCCAAACACCAGTACCTAAGATGCACCTTTGAATAGGTTAATTTTCAAACTTACAGTCTACACAAACCCTAGAGGCACCTATGTACATTGTGTTTACATTTTGTGACAATTGTCCGTGCAGATACACTTCAACAGTACAATACTTCTCAATGCAGGTTTGCACAGACTTCCTTTAAGCACACAGTCTGCCTGGCAGGGCTGCTGTCAAACAGGGATGGTCATGTGCAGGTATCAAAATGTACAACTAAACTCCCCTGCGCTATTAGGGACTTACATGTCATTTATGTCAGCCTTGCCCTCTACTAGGGACTTATAGGTCATTTATGTCAGCTTTGCCCTATTATCTACTAGGGACTTACAGGTAATTTTTGTCATCCTTGCCCTATTATCTACTTAATAGTTACAGGTCACTTATTTCAGCCTTGTCCTATTATCTATTAGGGACTTACACAAGACTGTGATTTGTGGTGGATATTTGTGCCTTTTGTGCATTGATACTTCATTTGTAGATATTGGGACAGGGCCATGCCAGCGGACCTGAGGTACAGAGAGTGTTAGTTCCCACATGCCTCAGCACACCGGGGGAATTGCTAACAGTGTGACTGGGATATTAAGTAGCATACACAATGTGTTCTTATGTGTGTGGCTGAACATAGTTACAGTGTTGCTTTGTGAAGTGTTTGTTTTACATTGTGTAGTGATTCCCACACATTGAAGCCATATTGTGTACTGTAGGCTTCAAATGGCATGTAGCTGGCACTGTTTGGTCAATTTGTACTTGCTCCTCATCTTCCTCATCCTCACTGTCCAGTCCTTCATGCACATTACAGTATGTGGTCCATATGTTATTGCAAATGGACTTTGATTCAACTACAGGCCTGGACCTAATTGCTGTAGCATATCCATTGTATGCAGGATGAGTGACTGACACCCATACATTTATAGACTCCATCCACAGAACTTGTGTCATCTGTGAGTCACCTCCATAAAGTTGCTAGGCCAGTTAAGTAAAGGAGTGTCTCAATTGTCCTTCAAAATGTGTGTGTTTCACATGAGCACTCAGACAGAGCTGCACCCAACATCCTTTGTCAGATGTACAATGAGTGTGGGTGGATTGTATGAATAGTCCTGACTGCTATGAGTACAACATGCCTGTGGTAATATGTCAGTGTCCTGATTGCCAAAATGCATTTTTTCCGAGACATGCAATGTCATTGTTTGAAACACATGCGAGATGACAACTGATTTGAGTGAGAAAGGCCTAGACAGAAAGGTGCAGTGTCCTCTGTATTTCACTCACTATTTTTCATCCATATGAGTGCCACAGAGGGGTATGTTGCAAGTTATCACCTGTGATTATGACATTAGGACATTGACTTGTCACCCACTGGTGTTGCCTACTATTGTCCTACATATGCCTGCCATATGGACAGCATTCCTCACATGGATTTTAAATTTGCCTACTGTCAAATTTCAATCATTGACCTTGACCCTCAGGTAGGTCGCTTCCCCGCCGCTGCAGCTCCGCCTGCCCAGGCCCCTGCCAGATAGATTCTTGTTTTTCCTCCTTTGTTGTTTCTTTCTCTTCCATTTTCCCCTTTCTTGTTTCTTTTTCTTCCATTTTCTTCTTTCTTGTTTCTTTTTCTTCCATTTTCCCCTTTCTTGTTTCTTTTTCTTCCATTTTCTTCTTTCTTGTTTCTTTTTCTCCCATTTTCTTCCATTCTCCATTCTCCTCCTGTCCTAGCGCTTTGCTCATTTCCCGCCGCTGCCACCCTTGCGGCCCCACCCCCCCTGCTCCCATTTGCTCTCCTTTCCTCCCACCTCCCACCTCCCAGCTGACCCCTCCTCCCCCCCTTCCTTCTTATGATGGCCGGTGCAAAGCCCGTCTGCGCCCATCCGCGCCTGGACCGCGCCCAGCACCAGAACCCCTGGCCCCCACCGCACTCAAAACACCCGACTAATATATGACACCGCCACCCTCTACGCCCTCAACACCGGATGAACGGCCACCTGCTACCAAGCCAGCCCTAAACGAACCCATGGACCCTTCACCTGCCAAGCCTACAAGTACACATTCCACCGAACCTGCAGGTCACCCACCAGGCCTCGCAACAACAACCACCTCAAGTGCATCCTCCTCAACACACGCTCCATCCACAAGCACGCCATCGAACTATGGGAGCTCCTGGACACAACAGCACCAGACGTCGCCTTCATCACAGAAACCTGGATGAGCGCCTCCTCGGCTCCAAACATCGCCATAGCCATCCCCGACGGCTACAAGATTGCCCGGAAGGACCGCATCAACCAAACTGGAGGAGGAATCGCCATCATCTACAGGAACACCATCAACATCATGACCACCACCGAAGACACCCCCCTTGCCGCCGAACACATACACTTCCAGATCCACACTGACCCCATAACCACCCTCAGAGGAACACTTGTTTATAGACCCCTGGGCCCACGCGCCCAATTCAGCGAAACCATCACAGATTTCATCAGCCCGCACGCACTAGCCTCACCAGACTACAGCCTCCTCAGGGACTGTAGGAAAGTACCATCTTGCCTGGCATGTTACCCCCATTTTTCACTGTATATATGTTGTTTTAGTTGTATGTGTCACTGGGACCCTGGTAACCCAGGGCTCATAAGTGTGCCTGAATGTGTTACCTGTGTAGTGACTAACTGTCTCACTGAGGCTCTGCTAATCAGAACCTCAGTGGTTATGCTCTCTCATTTCTTTCCAAATTGTCACTAACAGGCTAGTGACCATTTTTACCAATTTACATTGGCTTACTGGAACACCCTTATAATTCCCTAATATATGGTACTGAGGTACCCAGGGTATTGGGGTTCCAGGAGATCCCTATGGGCTGCAGCATTTCTTTTGCCACCCATAGGGAGCTCTGACAATCCTTACACAGGCCTGCCACTGCAGCCTGAGTGAAATAACGTCCACGTTATTTCACAGCCATTTTACACTGCACTTAAGTAACTTATAAGTCACCTATATGTCTAACCTTTACCTGGTAAAGGTTAGGTGCAAAGTTACTTAGTGTGAGGGCACCCTGGCACTAGCCAAGGTGCCCCCACATTGTTCAGAGCCAATTCCCTGAACTTTGTGAGTGCGGGGACACCATTACACGCGTGCACTACATATAGGTCACTACCTATATGTAGCTTCACAATGGTAACTCCGAATATGGCCATGTAACATGTCTATGATCATGGAATTGCCCCCTCTATGCCATCCTGGCATAGTTGGCACAATCCCATGATCCCAGTGGCCTGTAGCACAGACCCTGGTACTGCCAAACTGCCCTTCCTGGGGTTTCACTGCAGCTGCTGCCAACCCCTCAGACAGGCATCTGCCCTCCTGGGGTCCAGCCAGGCCTGGCCCAGGATGGCAGAACAAAGAACTTCCTCTGAGAGAGGGTGTGACACCCTCTCCCTTTGGAAAATGGTGTGAAGGCAGGGGAGGAGTAGCCTCCCCCAGCCTCTGGAAATGCTTTCTTGGGCACAGATGTGCCCAATTCTGCATATGCCAGTCTACACCGGTTCAGGGACCCCTTAGCCCCTGCTCTGGTGCGAAACTGGACAAAGGAAAGGGGAGTGACCACTCCCCTGACCTGCACCTCCCCTGGGAGGTGTCCAGAGCTCCTCCAGTGTGCTCCAGACCTCTGCCATCTTGGAAACAGAGGTGCTGCTGGCACACTGGACTGCTCTGAGTGGCCAGTGCCACCAGGTGACGTCAGAGACTCCTTGTGATAGGCTCCTTCAGGTGTTGCTAGCCTATCCTCTCTCCTAGGTAGCCAAACCCTCTTTTCTGGCTATTTAGGGTCTCTGTCTCTGGGGAAACTTTAGATAACGAATGCAAGAGCTCATCCGAGTTCCTCTGCATCTCTCTCTTCACCTTCTGATAAGGAATCGACTGCTGACCGCGCTGGAAGCCTGCAAACCTGCAACATAGTAGCAAAGACGACTACTGCAACTCTGTAACACTAATCCTGCTGCCTTCTCGACTGTTTTCCTGCTTGTGCATGCTGTGGGGGTAGTCTGCCTCCTCTCTGCACCAGAAGCTCCGAAGAAATCTCCCGTGGGTCGACGGAATCTTCCCCCTGCAACCGCAGGCACCAAAAAGCTGCATTACCGGTCCCTTGGGTCTCCTCTCACCACGACGAGCGAGGTCCCTCGAATCCAGCGACTCTGTCCAAGTGACCCCCACAGTCCAGTGACTCTTCAGTCCAAGTTTGGTGGAGGTAAGTCCTTGCCTCACCTCGCTGGGCTGCATTGCTGGGAACCGCGACTTTGCAGCTACTCCGGCCCCTGTGCACTTCCGGCGGAAATCCTTTGTGCCCAGCCAAGCCTGGGTCCACGGCACTCTAACCTGCATTGCACGACTTTCTAAGTTGGTCTCCGGCGACGTGGGACTCCTTTGTGCAACTTCGGCAAGCACCGTTTCACGCATCCTCGTAGTGCCTGTTTCTGGCACTTCTCCGGGTGCTACCTGCTTTAATGAGGGCTCTTTGTCTTGCTCGACGTCCCCTCTCTCTTCAGGTCCAATTTGCGACCTCCTGGTCCCTCCTGGGCCCCAGCAGCGTCCAAAAACGCCAAACACACGATTTGCAGCTAGCAAGGCTTGTTGGCATTCTTTCGGCGGGAAAACACTTCTGCACGACTCTCCACGGCAAGAGGGTTCCGTCCACCAAAGGGGAAGTCTCTAGCCCTTTTCATTACTGCAGAAACCTCAGCTTCTTCTGTCCAGTAGAAGCTTCTTTGCACCCGCAGCTGGCATTTCCTGGGCATCTGCCCATCTCCGACTTGCTTGTGACTTTTGGACTTGGTCCCCTTGTTCCACAGGTACCCTAGATTGGAAATCCACAGTTGTTGCATTGCTGGTTTGTGTCTTTCCTGCATTATTCCTCTAACACGACTACTTTGTCCTTAGGGGAACTTTAGTGCACTTTGCACTCACTTTTCAGGGTCTTGGGGAGGGTTATTTTGCTAACTCTCACTATTTTCTAATAGTCCCAGCGACCCTCTACAAGGTCACATAGGTTTGGGGTCCATTCGTGGTTCGCATTCCACTTTTGGAGTATATGGTTTGTGTTGCCCCTATCCCTATGTTTCCCCATTGCATCCTATTGTAACTATACATTGTTTGCACTGTTTTCTAAGACTATACTGCATATTTTTGCTATTGTGTATATATATCTTGTGTATATTTCCTATCCTCTCACTGAGGGTACACTCTAAGATACTTTTGCATATTGTCATAAAAATAAAGTACCTTTATTTTTAGTATAACTGTGTATTGTGTTTTCTTATGATATTGTGCATATGACACTAAGTGGTACTGTAGTAGCTTCACACGTCTCCTAGTTCAGCCTAAGCTGCTCTGCTAAGCTACCATTATCTATCAGCCTAAGCTGCTAGACACCCTATACACTAATAAGGGATAACTGGGCCTGGTGCAAGGTGCAAGTACCCCTTGGTACTCACCACAAGCCAGTCCAGCCTCTTACATTGGTTGTGCAGTGGTGGGATAAGTGCTTGAGACTGCTTACCACTCTTGTCATTGTACTTTTCATAAGAGAAAAATATACAAAAGAAGGTCAGTGTATATACACATAGCCACAAAGTTTTGCATTTCCTCTTTTCACTCTTTTCTAAGTGCTGAAAAGTACTTCTAAACTTTCAAAAAGTTCTTAAAAGTTTAAAAAGTTTTTTCTGTCTTTCCAAAAAGTTCTGAAAACTTTTTTCTCTTTTTCTATCACTTTAACTCTCTCTAAAAAATGTCTGGCACAGGCCAAAGTGTTGATCTGTCCAAACTTGCATATGACAACCTTAGCTGGAAAAGAGCAAGGAGTCTCTGTATAGAGAGAGGTTTGAGTGTAGGGAAAAATCCTTCCTTGGAACTGTTACTTAACATGCTTAGAGAACAGGATAAGGCCATAGGTGCCCCATCTGTTGAAAAAGTACCTAATAGTTCCCAATCTGATTCAGGGACTCCCCCAGGAAAAGATTCAGGAAAGAAACTTCCTAGCCTGCACATTACTAGACAATCTAGCATAGATGGTAATGATGATGAGCCACACCAAATAAATAGTGTTGTCTCACATCATAGCACAAGCATTTATTCTCACCATACTGGTAGTAATGTTTCTGTAAACCAAGCTGTTAGGGTGGCTTCTGTAAGGGACAGGTCTCCTTCTGTTCATTCCCATCATAGCTCTGTTTCTAGAAATGTCCCTCCCACCAACCCTGATGACAGAATGTTAGAGAGGGAACTCAATAAGTTGAGGGTGGAACAAACCAGACTGAAGCTTAAAAAGCAACAGCTGGATTTGGATAGACAGTCTTTTGAATTAGAGAAGGAAAGACAGAAGTTGGGTTTAGATACCCATGGTGGCAGCAGCAGTATTCCCCATAGTCATCCTGCAAAAGAGCATGATTCCAGGAATCTGCACAAGATAGTTCCCCCTTATAAGGAGGGGGATGACATTAACAAGTGGTTTGCTGCACTTGAGAGGGCCTGTGTTGTACACGATGTCCCTCAAAGGCAGTGGGCTGCTATCCTATGGCTATCATTTAGTGGAAAAGGTAGGGATAGGCTCCTTACTGTGAAAGAAAATGATGCTAATAATTTCCAAGTTCTTAAGAATGCACTCCTGGATGGTTATGGCTTAACCACTGAACAGTACAGGATAAAGTTCAGAGAGACCAAAAAGGAGTCTTCACAAGACTGGGTTGATTTCATTGACCAGGCAGTGAAGGCCTTGGAGGGGTGGTTACATGGCAGTAAAGTTACTGAATATGACAGCCTGTATAACTTGATCCTGAGAGAGCATATTCTTAATAATTGTGTGTCTGATTTGTTGCACCAGTACTTGGTGGACTCTGATCTGACCTCTCCCCAAGAATTGGGAAAGAAGGCAGACAAATGGGCCAGAACAAGAGTGAACAGAAAAGTTCATACAGGGGGTGACAAAGATGGCAACAAAAAGAAGGATGGTAAGTCTTCAGACAAGGGTGGGGACAAATCTAAAAATGAGTCTTCATCAGGCCCACAAAAACACTCTGGTGGGGGTGGTGGGTCCAAATCCTCCTTTAATCAGAACAAGGAAAAGAAACCATGGTGCTATTTATGTAAAATAAAAGGCCATTGGACAACAGATCCCAGTTGTCCAAAGAAAGGCACCACTGCTCCTACCACTACAACCCCTACTGCTACACCTAGTGTCCCTACTAATAGCAGTGGTGGTGGGAGCAAACCTACTAATAGCCAATCCAAGGGAGTACCTGGGCTCACTTTTGGTAACTTAGTTGGGGTTGGTCTGATTAGGGAGACCACAGAGGCTACTTTAGTCTCTGAAGGGGCTATTGATTTAGCCACTTTGGTTGCTTGCCCCCATAACTTGGAGAAGTACAAGCAACTAACCCTAATAAATGGTGTTGAGGTCCAGGCCTACAGGGACACAGGTGCCAGTGTCACAATGGTGATTGAGAAACTGGTGCACCCTGAACAACACATACTTGGACACCAGTACCAAGTAACCGATGCTCACAACATAACACAAAGCCACCCCATGGCTGTTGTAAATCTCAACTGGGGGGGGGGTAACTGGTCCAAAGAAAGTTGTGGTAGCTTCAGATTTACCTGTAGACTGTCTATTAGGGAATGATTTGGAGACATCAGCTTGGTCAGATGTGGAGTTGGAGGCCCATGCAGCAATGCTGGGCATCCCAGGGCATATTTTTGCTTTGACAAGGGCTCAGGCCAAAAAGCAAAAAGGACAGGGAAGCTTGGATCCTGGAACAATGGACCAAGTGCTCCCTAAAGCTAGGGCTAGTAGAAGCAAACCACTTCCTACTATCCCCCCCTCTACAGTGGATTCTACTTCTGAGGAAGAAGAATTCCCTCCCTGTGCAGAACCTACACCAGAGGAGCTGGAAGCAGACACTGCTGAGCTTTTGGGTGAAGGGGGGCCTGCCAGAGAGGAGCTGAGTGTGGCACAGCAAACCTGTCCCACATTAGAGGGTCTCAGACAGCAAGCTGTCAAACAGGCTAATGGGGATGTCAGTGACTCTCACAGAGTTTACTGGGAGGACAACCTCTTGTACACTGAGCATAGGGATCCTAAACCTGGAGCTGCCAGGAGATTAGTGATTCCTCAGGAGTACAGAAAGTTCCTCCTAACACTGGCACATGACATTCCCCTAGCTGGGCACCTGGGTCAAATGAAAACTTGGGACAGATTGGTTCCATTGTTTCATTGGCCTAGGATGTCTGAGGACACAAAGGAATTTTGTAAGTCCTGTGAAACCTGTCAAGCCAGTGGCAAGACAGGTGGCACCCCAAAGGCACCCCTTATCCCACTGCCTGTGGTTGGGGTTCCCTTTGAAAGGGTAGGGGTTGACATAGTTGGCCCCCTTGACCCTCCTACTGCTTCAGGCAATAGGTTTATCTTGGTGGTAGTGGACCATGCCACAAGATATCCTGAAGCAATTCCTTTAAGGACCACTACAGCTCCTGCAGTGGCAAAGGCCCTCCTGGGAATATTTTCCAGGGTGGGCTTCCAAAGGAAGTAGTATCAGACAGAGGAAGCAATTTCATGTCTGCATACTTAAAGGCCATGTGGAAGGAGTGTGGTGTAACTTACAAGTTCACAACACCCTATCATCCACAAACAAATGGACTGGTGGAGAGATTTAATAAAACTCTCAAAGGCATGATTATGGGTCTCTCTGAAAAACTCCGCAGGAGATGGGATATCCTTCTACCATGCCTCCTTTTTGCCTACAGGGAGGTACCCCAGAAAGGAATGGGCTTCAGCCCCTTTGAACTTCTTTTTGGACACCCTGTTAGGGGTCCACTCACACTTGTAAAGGAGGGTTGGGAACAACCTTTAAAAGCTCCTAAACAGGATATTGTGGATTATGTACTTGGCCTCAGATCAAGGATGGGTGAGTACATGAAAAAGGCCAGTAAAAACCTTCAGGCCAGCCAAGAGCTCCAGAAGCAATGGCATGACCAGAAGGCTGTTTTGGTTCAGTACCAACCAGGGCAGAAGGTGTGGGTCTTGGAGCCTGTGGCCCCAAGAGCACTCCAAGATAAATGGAGTGGTCCCCACACAATTGTTGAAAAGAAGGGAGAAGTCACCTATTTAGTTGACTTAGGCACTGCCAGGAGTCCCCTTAGGGTGCTCCATGTCAACCGCCTGAAACCCTACTATGACAGGGCTGATCTCACCCTGCTCATGGCAACTGATGAGGGACAGGAAGAAGACAGTGATCCTCTACCTGATCTCTTCTCTTCCACAGAACAAGATGCTCTTGTGGAAGGTGTAGTTTTGGCTGATTGTCTTACTGCTGAGCAGAAAGATAATTGCATAAATCTCCTAGATCAATTCTCTGAACTCTTCTCTACTGTGCCAGGTACCACTTCTTGGTGTGAGCACACTATAGATACTGGAGACAGTTTACCTGTCAAAAGTAAGATCTATAGGCAGCCTGACCATGTCAGGGACTGCATAAAGCAAGAAGTTCAGAAAATGTTGGAACTAGGAGTGGTTGAGCACTCTGACAGTCCATGGGCTTCTCCTGTGGTACTGGTACCAAAACCCAATTCTAAAGATGGAAAGAAGGAAATGCGGTTTTGTGTAGACTATAGAGGTCTCAACTTGGTAACCAAAACTGATGCTCACCCTATACCCAGGGCAGATGAGCTTATAGATACACTGGCATCTGCCAAGTATCTAAGCACTTTTGATTTGACTGCAGGGTATTGGCAGATCAAATTATCAGAAGATGCTAAACCTAAGACTGCATTTTCTACCATTGGAGGACATTACCAGTTTACTGTAATGCCTTTTGGTTTGAAAAATGCACCTGCCACTTTTCAGAGGTTGGTGAACACAGTCCTGCAAGGGCTGGAAGCTTTCAGTGCAGCATATTTGGACGATATAGCTGTCTTTAGCTCCAGCTGGGATGATCACCTGGTCCACCTATGGAAAGTTTTGGAGGCCCTGCAAAAGGCAGGCCTCACTATCAAGGCTTCAAAGTGCCAGATAGGGCAGGGTAAGGTGGTTTATCTGGGACACCTTATTGGTGGGGAACAGATTGCACCACTTCAGGGGAAAATCCAAACTATTATTGATTGGGTTCCCCCTACCACTCAGACTCAGGTGAGAGCCTTACTAGGCCTCACTGGGTATTACAGGAGGTTCATTAAGAACTATGGCTCCATTGCAGCCCCTCTTAATGACCTCACATCCAAGAAAATGCCTAAAAAGGTATTATGGACAGCAAACTGTCAGAAAGCTTTTGAGGAGCTGAAGCAGGCCATGTGCTCTGCACCTGTCCTGAAAAGCCCTTGTTACTCTAAAAAATTCTATGTCCAAACTGATGCATCTGAATTAGGAGTAGGGGCAGTCCTATCACAACTTAATTCTGAGGGCCAGGATCAACCTGTTGCTTTTATTAGTAGGAGGTTGACCCCTAGAGAAAAGCGTTGGTCTGCCATTGAGAGGGAGGCCTTTGCTGTGGTCTGGGCTCTGAAGAAGTTGAGGCCATACCTGTTTGGCACTCACTTCATTGTTCAGACAGACCACAAACCTCTACTTTGGCTAAAACAAATGAAAGGTGAAAATCCTAAATTGTTGAGGTGGTCCATATCCCTACAGGGAATGGACTATACAGTGGAACATAGACCTGGGAGTAGCCACTCCAATGCAGATGGACTCTCCAGATATTTCCACTTAGACAATGAAGACTCATCAGGTCATGGCTAGTCTTATTGTCCTTCGTTTGGGGGGGGGTTGTGTAGGAAAGTACCATCTTGCCTGGCATGTTACCCCCATTTTTCACTGTATATATGTTGTTTTAGTTGTATGTGTCACTGGGACCCTGGTAACCCAGGGCCCCAGTGCTCATAAGTGTGCCTGAATGTGTTACCTGTGTAGTGACTAACTGTCTCACTGAGGCTCTGCTAATCAGAACCTCAGTGGTTATGCTCTCTCATTTCTTTCCAAATTGTCACTAACAGGCTAGTGACCATTTTTACCAATTTACATTGGCTTACTGGAACACCCTTATAATTCCCTAGTATATGGTACTGAGGTACCCAGGGTATTGGGGTTCCAGGAGATCCCTATGGGCTGCAGCATTTCTTTTGCCACCCATAGGGAGCTCTGACAATCCTTACACAGGCCTGCCACTGCAGCCTGAGTGAAATAACGTCCACGTTATTTCACAGCCATTTTACACTGCACTTAAGTAACTTATAAGTCACCTATATGTCTAACCTTTACCTGGTAAAGGTTAGGTGCAAAGTTACTTAGTGTGAGGGCACCCTGGCACTAGCCAAGGTGCCCCCACATTGTTCAGAGCCAATTCCCTGAACTTTGTGAGTGCGGGGACACCATTACACGCGTGCACTACATATAGGTCACTACCTATATGTAGCTTCACAATGGTAACTCCGAATATGGCCATGTAACATGTCTATGATCATGGAATTGCCCCCTCTATGCCATCCTGGCATAGTTGGCACAATCCCATGATCCCAGTGGTCTGTAGCACAGACCCTGGTACTGCCAAACTGCCCTTCCTGGGGTTTCACTGCAGCTGCTGCTGCTGCCAACCCCTCAGACAGGCATCTGCCCTCCTGGGGTCCAGCCAGGCCTGGCCCAGGATGGCAGAACAAAGAACTTCCTCTGAGAGAGGGTGTGACACCCTCTCCCTTTGGAAAATGGTGTGAAGGCAGGGGAGGAGTAGCCTCCCCCAGCCTCTGGAAATGCTTTCTTGGGCACAGATGTGCCCAATTCTGCTTAAGCCAGTCTACACCGGTTCAGGGACCCCTTAGCCCCTGCTCTGGCGTGAAACTGGACAAAGGAAAGGGGAGTGACCACTCCCCTGACCTGCACCTCCCCTGGGAGGTGTCCAGAGCTCCTCCAGTGTGCTCCAGACCTCTGCCATCTTGGAAACAGAGGTGCTGCTGGCACACTGGACTGCTCTGAGTGGCCAGTGCCACCAGGTGACGTCAGAGACTCCTTGTGATAGGCTCCTTCAGGTGTTGCTAGCCTATCCTCTCTCCTAGGTAGCCAAACCCACTTTTCTGGCTATTTAGGGTCTCTGTCTCTGGGGAAACTTTAGATAACGAATGCAAGAGCTCATCCGAGTTCCTCTGCATCTCTCTCTTCACCTTCTGATAAGGAATCGACTGCTGACCGCGCTGGAAGCCTGCAAACCTGCAAACCTGCAACATAGTAGCAAAGACGACTACTGCAACTCTGTAACGCTGATCCTGCCGCCTTCTCGACTGTTTTCCTGCTTGTGCATGCTGTGGGGGTAGCCTGCCTCCTCTCTGCACCAGAAGCTCCGAAGAAATCTCCCGTGGGTCGACGGAATCTTCCCCCTGCAACCGCAGGCCCCAAAAAGCTGCATTACCGGTCCCTTGGGTCTCCTCTCAGCATGACGAGCGAGGTCCCTCGAATCCAGCACCTCTGTCCAAGTGACCCCCACAGTCCAGTGACTCTTCAGTCCAAGTTTGGTGGAGGTAAGCCCTTGCCTCACCTCGCTGGGCTGCATTGCTGGGAACCGCGACTTTGCAGCTACTCCGGCCCCTGTGCACTTCCGGCGGAAATCCTTTCTGCACATCCAAGCCTGGGTCCACGGCACTCTAACCTGCATTGCACGACTTTCTAAGTTGGTCTCCGGCGACGTGGGACTCCTTTGTGCAACTTCGGCAAGCACCGTTTCACGCATCCTTGTAGTGCCTGTTTCTGGCACTTCTCCGGGTGTTACCTGCTTCAGTGAGGGCTCTTTGTCTTGCTCGACGTCCCCTCTCTCTTCAGTTCCAATTTGCGACCTCCTGGTCCCTCCTGGGCCCCAGCAGCGTCCAAAAACGCCAAACGCATGATTTGCAGCTAGCAAGGCTTGTTGGTATTCTTTCGGCGGGAAAATACTTTTGCACGACTCTCCACGGCGAGTGGGATCCGTCCACCAAAGGGGAAGTCTCTAGCCCTTTTCGTTTCTGCAGAAACCTCAGCTTCTTCTGTCCAGTAGAAGCTTCTTTGCACCCGCAGCTGGCATTTCCTGGGCATCTGCCCATCTCCGACTTGCTTGTGACTTTTGGACTTGGTCCCCTTATTCCACAGGTACCCTAGATTGGAAATCCACAGTTGTTGCATTGCTGGTTTGTGTCTTTCCTGCATTATTCCTCTAACACGACTACTTTGTCCTTAGGGGAACTTTAGTGCACTTTGCACTCACTTTTCAGGGTCTTGGGGAGGGTTATTTTGCTAACTCTCATTATTTTCTAATAGTCCCAGCGACCCTCTACAAGGTCACATAGGTTTGGGGTCCATTCGTGGTTCGCATTCCACTTTTGGAGTATATGGTTTGTGTTGCCCCTATCCCTATGTTTCCCCATTGCATCCTATTGTAACTATACATTGTTTGCACTGTTTTCTAAGACTATACTGCATATTTTTGCTATTGTGTATATATATCTTGTGTATATTTCCTATCCTCTCACTGAGGGTACACTCTAAGATACTTTGGCATATTGTCATAAAAATAAAGTACCTTTATTTTTAGTATAACTGTGTATTGTGTTTTCTTATGATATTGTGCATATGAAACTAAGTGGTACTGTAGTAGCTTCACACGTCTCCTAGTTCATCCTAAGCTGCTCTGCTAAGCTACCATTATCTATCAGCCTAAGCTGCTAGACACCCTATACACTAATAAGGGATAACTGGGCCTGGTGCAAGGTGCAAGTACCCCTTGGTACTCACCACAAGCCAGTCCAGCCTCCTACAGGGACCTGTACTTCCACCTGGAGAAAAAAAACGACAACAACACCGCCACCCTGCTCGACAACCTCGCCAACCTCGGACTCAAGCAACTGGTGAACACCCCCACCCACACCACTGGCCACACACTCGACCCCATCTTCTCCGCCAGCAAGCACATCTCCTTCAGTCACTCCTCTGAGCTACACTGGACCGACCACAGATGCGTCCACTTCACCTTCAAACGGTAGACTCACCACCATCGCACACAACAAATGCCCCGCAGACGCTGGAGGAAAATCTCCACAGAGCAGCTCCTCTCAACACTGAGTCAAAACCCACCAGCCAACATCACTGATGCCAACAACGCAGCCCACAACCTCACACAGTGGATCACCAACTGTGCCAAAAACCTTGCTCCACTTAAAAGCCCCCCAGGCTGGACCAGCATCAGGAAACCCCCATGGTTCACGGACGCCCTCAAAGAATCCCAGAAATCCTAGCAAACTCTCAAAAAAACCTGGCGCAGGGAACGAACCACAGAAAACATGACAGCCCTCAAGATCGCCACCCGTAAACACCACCAGCTGATCCGCTCCACCAAAAGGACTTCATTCAAAGAGCGACTAGACAACAACACCCACAACAGCAAGGAACTCTTCAACATCGTCAAAGAGCTCTCCAACCCCAGCGCCAGCTCCAACTACATCACACCCTCACAAGAACTCTGCAACTGCCTCGCTACATTCTTCCACCAAAAGATCGCAGATCTACACGACAGCTTTGGACCCCAGACCCCGCCCCCTACCACTGAACCAACAGCCCCCACCACTACACTCAGCTACTGGACCCCTATCAGTTCAGAAGAGACCAGAAGCATCATGAATACCATCCACTCCGGCTCCTCCTCGGACCCTTGCCCCCATAACATCTTCAACAAAGCCAACTCCGTCATCACCCGCCATCTCCGGAACATCATCAACAGCTCGTTCGCATCAGCCACCTTCCCGGAGAGCTGGAAACACGCGGAAGTCAACGCCCTCCTGAAAAAACCCACGGCTGATCCCAAAGACCTGAAGAACTTCCACCTCATCTCTCTTCTCCCCTTCCCGGCCAAGGTCATCGAGAAGACCGTCAATAAACAGCTGACTGCCTTCCTCGAGGCTAAAAACTCGCTCGACCCTTCTCAATCTGGATTTCGAGCCAACCACAGCACAGAAACCGCCCTCATCGCAGTCACCGACAACATCAGGACTCTGATGGACAACGGAGAAACAACCGCCCTCATCCTCCTGGACCTCTCGGCTGCCTTCGACACCGTGTGCCATCCGCACCACGGGAATCCTAGGACAGGCCCAAGACTGGATCATCTCTTTCCCCTCCGACAGAACCCAGAGAGTCCACCTCCCTCCCTTCCGCTCAGAACCCACCGAGATCATCTGCGGTGTACCACAAGGATCCTCGCTCAGCCCAACCCTCTTCAATATCTACATGAGCCCCCTCGCCGCCATCGCACGCAAACACAACATCAACATCATCTCCTACGCCGACGACACCCAGCTGATACTCTCCCTCACCAAAGACCCAACCACCGCCAAAACCAACCTACAGGAAGGAATGAAAGACGTCGCGGAATGGATGAAGTTCAGTCACCTAAAACTGAACTCAGACAAGATGGAGGTCCTCATTCTCGGACAATCCCCATCTGCATGGGACGACTCCTGGTGGCCCACGGCACTGGGCACCGCACCAACCGCCTCGGAGCACGCACACAACCTCAGATTCATCCTGGACCCCCTCCTCACTATGACCAAGCAAGTCAAGACTGTCTCGTCATCTTGCTTCAACTCCCTACGCATGCTCTGAAAAATCTTCCGATGGATCCCTGCCGAAACCAGAAAGACAGTTACCCAGGCCCTCGTCACAAGCCGTCTGGACTACGGAAACACCCTATACGCAGGTACCACCGCAAAGCTTCAGAAACATCTACAACGCATACAGAACGCCTCCGCACGTCTCATCCTCGACATCCCTCGCCACAGCAACATATCCGCCCACCTGAAACACCTGCACTGGCTCCCCATCAACAAAAGGATCACCTTCAGGCTCCTTACCCACGCACACAAAGCACTCCACAACATGGGCCCTGAATACCTCAACAGCCGCCTCTCGTTCTACGCGCCCACCCGTCAGCTCTGCTCAGCCAGCCTCGCCCTCGCCACCGTCCCACGGATCCGCAGAACCACCACCGGAGGAAGATCATTCACCTACCTGGCAGTCAAAGCGTGGAACTCCATCCCCGCACACCTAAGAACTACCCTGGACATCTCGCCTTCAGGAAACTCCTCAAGACATGGCTTTTCAAGCAGCAGTAACTCCCCCCCCTCCAGCGCCTTGAGACCCTCTCGGGTGAGTAGCACGCTCTATAAATGCATTGATTGATTGAATGAATCAGATAGACGTGTGATATGTGTGTCGCTGTGTGTGATGTTTGTGCAACTGGCAATGCATACATCTCACTTGCACATTCCTTTATCAGTGCATTGTGTGTAATAGTTTGGTCTTCTTGAGTGTGTAAATACTTGTTTCCCAACTGTTGTAGCCTAGTCATGCTTTCAGAGATGTGGGTGATTTGCTGTTGCATTTGAATGTGACAAATACTCCAGGACAGATGTGTGATCAAGGGCCAGATGTACCAAAGGATTTTACCCATTCTGTGTCTATGGGAAAATGCTTTTGTACATATGGCCCCAAGTGACTTATTTTCTAAATAGTGCACAGGGGGGAATACAATACAAGGTGCAAGGAAAGAAATGTTGTACAATAATTGCCCGTCTGCGTGCTCCAGCAGCAGTATTGTGCTCTCCTCTATCGTTTGATTGGGCATCTTTGTCCTCATCCTCCACCCTTGGGTTCTCCAGCTGTTCATCCAAGTGGAGATTAGACCTAACACAAATGTTATGTAACATTGCACAGACCAGTATAATTTTGCAAACGGGGTGGTGTGTAGAGAATCCCCGATGCATCAAGGCATTAGAAACGGGGCTTGAGTATTCCAAATGTCCTCTCAAACACATTCCTTGTCCTTTTCAGTGTCTCAATATATGCCTTCTCGGCGACGTTCTGTGGATTGCCATATGGAGTCATTACCCTCAGCTGGATGCCATATCCTTGGTCCACTGCAATGGAAGAGGAGAAACAATGTCAGACTTGCCATTGTATTTCTTTTCAACTGGCCTGGCATAGTATTTGTCTGTGAAGTAGGGAATTAGACTTGCATCATGCGCTCTGCAGGTTCCTGTTTGCATGCATGATTTTATTGGTGTGTTGTGGTGCACCTTCCAGTCAAAGAGACAGCCTCATGGGCATGGTGATTATGTGATTTGTATGGCATGACAGTTCACCCAATCAGGTTGTGTGTGATGTTGCAGATTGTGGAAGATTTTTCTTGTAACATATGACCTGCCAATAAGCCATGTTGTGTGAGTTTGCACCTAGTTTGTGTGGTATGTGCCATGAGACGGGTGTTGTGTCTTGTGCATTGCATGTGAACACCCCCGTGGACATGGTACACCTCCCCTGCACACAGAGCTGTTATCCATATTTGTGTGTGTAGACATCATGCAAAGTGTGGCATAGTAGCTTGGGATGTTTTGTCATGCATGTGGCTATTTTACAAGCCCCTGTGGTGCAGGGGCTTGGGGCAGAAAGTGTCTTGCTGCGGCACCCTGCACCACTGGAAAAGGCCAGCTTTGCGCCATATCTACTAGATATGGTACAGTTCTGTCCTCAACCACTGTGCTGATAGTAGCTCAGCTGCCAAGTTCCAACATAGGCAGCCTAGCACCATGGTGCAAGGATGCCTGCATTGCAGGGGTGATTGAATATGTGGAGGAAGGTGTCTCTTCCTTCACATGATCAATCAATGATGACGATTTGCTCTTTCTATGTGTGCTGCAGACGGAGAGTGTAAGGTATTTCTCCTTGCTGCACCATGGTGATGGCACTCCTAGTGTGGCCTTATTTTTTGGTGCTGCTTCAGGTTTACTTATTGCTGTAAATGTGGGGCATTGCCAAAATGCAATGTAATTTGAGGAGGCACACCCACATCATAACCTAATGTACACCCCTTCCACACTAAGTGATGCGTGTGAGATGGCCGTATTGACAATGCAGCATTGAGACACAAAAAGTGGCCCAACAACACCTTGTAAGTGTGGAGCAGGCATTGCTCTACAGGAGTCATATTGTCCATCCTGGAAGCGTTGGTTAATGATTGAATGACGGAAGATATAAGAATCATGCATGCTTCCAGGATATTTGGCCACCACATTAATGAATATTCCCAGATGGTCCACAATGGCCTGCACATTGATGGAATGTGTGTCCTTCCTGTTCATATTCAGGTGTTTGGTTTCAGCAGGAGGGGCAAGTAGCACATGTGTACAGTCCATGGCACCAAGCACCTGTGGGAACCCAGCAACTGCATTGAATCCTTGTTAGATCTCCTGCTGCAGTTAGTGGTTGTTGGGGAACAGGGTGTGGCAAAGGGTGAGGTGGATGATAGCAACCAGGACAGTAGGCATTAAG
The DNA here is from genome assembly GCF_031143425.1 of Pleurodeles waltl. Taxonomy (NCBI): domain Eukaryota; kingdom Metazoa; phylum Chordata; class Amphibia; order Caudata; family Salamandridae; genus Pleurodeles; species Pleurodeles waltl. The sequence continues at coordinate 1,010,591,173 of NC_090436.1, read as the reverse complement.
ACAGAGACGGAGGGCTGGAAGATTCCACCCATTTGGGCTACAATTTTCTGAAATGATCCAGAGGCCAAGATGTGCAGCACAGCCAGGAGCTTGGTGGTTGGTGTTGTGGTGATTGAGTGTGCTGCAGTGGTGTTGCTGGTGCTTGGCGTCATCGCTGTCACCATCTATGATTTCTGAGCTAGAGCAGTAGAAGGTCCATGTTTCCCTGGTGGTTGCCAGAGTGCTTTATGTGTGCTTTTCTTATATGCCAGCATCATTTTAACACCTGGTCTGATCAGGCTTAAAATTTTGAAACTATTTGAAGTTTGTGCCATTGTTCCAATGCACTTGTATTTTTATGCGACGCTAGTAAATATGGCATTAACGGGCTAGCGTAATTTTTTAGGAGGGAACTCCTACCTTGCATATCATTATCATAAGATGGAGCAGCGTGAAGTGGTTCACTCAAAAAATTACACATACATGGGAAAAGTTGCACCAAAAAAAAAAGGCGCAACCGTGGCGCAAAATCCTTGTAAATATGGCAGAACTTAAATATGTAGACAGCAGAGACTAATCTGTCTCTGCTGCCTATATACACATCCAACAGCTCACTGGAGTAAGGGCCATCAGACGTTTGTCATCCCTATTTACAGTGGGCAAGGACATGTCCAGTTTCCAGTGTCCAATACATGTACTCACATCTTGGGAATGCCAATAATTTACAAGGCAAGCTAGGCACCATGGTTTAAACTCAAGATTACCATATTGATACTGCCAGGCAACTATTCAATGTATTATATGGCCTCCCAATTTGGATAATTTATGACCATTTTCTGATCCCTTCACCTTTCTCATTTTTCTGCTTACCTTGTGTTAAGGGGGTTTAGGTGTGGTTCTTGTTATTTAGCTTTTTAGTCCTGTGTATTCCTATTTCATACGCAACTTCTGTCTCTCCTGATGTCGTGAGACCTATACCTGTACCCTGGTCAGTGGGGGGCTCATTACAGCACAATCAACCAATGGATTTGTTAAGAAATGCTTAATACTAAACTATTGATATGAGAACTTAACTAACATCGCACACTTGATAATTGTATGTTTCTCTATAACAAAGCCATGTCCTCTACTGAGCCTGCCCACCGTTTTGTAGATCAAAAAAACAGATGATTCTCTTTGTCCCTTTCTTTCCTTTCTTTACCCTCGCTGACTGATGTGCGTGTGTTCTACCCATTGAAGGAGCTGGAGATCATAAATCTTGTTGGCATTTTAGCTCATCATCCAATGATGTTATGAAGAGACTTGCTAAAATATACCAAGTTTTCACGTTGCCTATTTGTGACAGTTTCATGTTTTCAGCCTTCATATGGGAGACATTTTTGAGAGACACTTTATCGCATGTACAACAAAATATTATTGTTCATCTAATCAGGTACATTGAAAAAATAAAACAACTCTAGGCAGTGTGATCTTCTGCAAATGATCTTAAAAGAGGTGCAATGGTTCTGAATCAATTATGTGCCAGATCTCGAATGTGCAAATTGCATGCAGCTGGCTTCTGCTTCTTGGCAGTGCCATGTTAAGCTGCCACTCCTTATAAAAAGGTGAGACCTTCAGCTAGTACTGTCTTTCTGGACAATTGCACATTACATTTTGGTACATATAGTTTTAGTTTTCATATCAGTTGTTCAGAACTCCAGAACTCGCTCTGTGTATCACACTGTTCTCGGCCATTAGAATATTAAAAGTAACAATGGACATGGGTTCAATGTGACAGCAGCTGCAAAAACTAATCAAAAAGAAGCTTTTGACACCTCTTTGGAGCTCCATTATCATCTATGTTTCATTTTTAATCAAGGTGATGCATTTATCATCTATGTGAATATCAGCCTCTTCCAAATGTCACAAACGTTTCACACACACATACAAAGCTCTACACAACACAGGACAGGAATACCTAAAAAGCTGCGTATGCTTTCACCAACCCACCAGACAATTATGCTCCACATCACTCTCACTATCAAACAATCCCCGCATCTGCAAAAGCAAAACTGGAGGTCGCTCTTTGTCCTACATCACAGGACATGGAACCACCTCCCTCAGCCCATCAGAGCCTCCTTCTCAATTCTTGTTATCTATAAAAAGCTGAAAACCTAGCTGTTTGTCTAGGCACCTTGGAGACCACAAACCTGACCAAGCACCTGGATGACCTCTCTGGTGAATATTGCACTATACAAATCAAAAGAACAAAATATAACAGTTACTATTTCTCTAGCTCCATCCTCCACAAATCAGAGTGCTACCCAGGACATCCTGGGTTTGTTTATCTTTAGGGAGATTGGCACTCAATACACTGCTGGTGTCTTCTTTTTTTGTAATGCAGCTGGTCAGGCGGAATGGATTTAAGCACGGTTTTCAGAATAACTATTGACTTTAAAAATTAGTCTCACTAGGATTTTTGGTAGGTACACTTAGCATATGTGGATATCCAAAAATGTCAGTACATTTGGCTCACCTGAACCTACTTGTCCCTCCTTGCTTTCTAATAGCGCCAAATACATTATTTCAATCTAGCTCTTATACAAGTCAGTGCACTATTTAACACTGAGATTATGAATTACTAAAAATATGTCTGAGGCATAATTAGCTTCTACAATTGACAATTACATTACCTTTGGAAACCTTGGATAGATACTGATATGTTTTAATTATATGATATATGCCAAAATAAAATAAACTTACTGTTCCTTGATTACAATACAAATCTAATCTTCAAGTATGTGATCTTCAACATATGAAATTGTATTTAAAGCAACTTTTAAAGCATTTCTGAATATTTGGCCCGTTTGTCAGATTTTTGGTTCCGAACTTTATTTTAATATGTGTAGTTCAATTGGTCATGTTGCTTCTAAAATGTAGACAAAAATCACCATTTTTAATACGATTAATCAAATGACTATTCATAATTTAAGGTATACTGTATTTTCTTTACAATTATTCCTTGAAATGTCAAAGAAAATATGCTTGTGTAATACCTTTGCTCAAATTCTGTTTATCTGTCTAATTCAGGGATCTCCAACTTTTTCAGTAATAGAAGCTACTTATCTTCAATGAAAATCACCCTTTGCTACTACTAATATTACAGTTGTAATAGTGACCACATCTGGCACAATAACACTGATAGCCACTATTAGCAAGGTTATTAGCAGTGATCACCTCAGCCTAAGGGAGAGCTAATTAAAGGTATCTGGAGAGCTACCAGTTACCCCCGAGCTACTTGTTGGAAAAGCCTGGCCAACTTATTTGTATTATATAAGTGTTAGTGGACACTAGACAAGTAATCAAAAGCTAAGTAGTTGCAGATGTCTCTGTGCAGAAACTGTAAAGCTAATTCTGGATTCTTAAAACATTTATTGTATGCATACCTGTTTATTTTGTACTTATGGCCCAAAATAGGAATTTCATATTTGTGTACATTTCAGATAACATTTCATAAAACTTGATTATATGTCAATGAAGTACCCTATCACATTTATTAAAAAATCAATTACATCTAATTGGGAAAATGTTAATTTTCTTTCTGTTTACGCTTGGAGTATTGGGCTTATTTGACTAGGAAGACAGGTGTTAGCCTGTTTCTTTACAAACTTCATAAATTATCTACTGGTCAGCATTTATTCTGAAAACCTCTCAATGATTTCATATTTATCAATTGACAAATCATAATGTTTTATTTTATCATTTTTTTTTAGATGACACCTGATCTAAGCTTGGACTGTCATCACAGTATAACATAGCAAGTAGGTCCTTTTTGCTTTTACTTTTTTAGTTCTTTTAAACTAACACTCTACTATTTGATCCATGAACATATCCATATATTTTTCATTTATATATGTTTTAAAGTTCTTATTGATTAAATAATTCAATTTCAAATGCAAAAACTAAAGATCAATGCAGGATTTCAGCTACCTGTGAGGGTTCATTTTAAGACACTATTATCCAGCCGTATGACTCCAGTAGCAGTCAACCTTCAAATTGCCTCGATATATGTGAATATTCTAGACATATGTATGACCATGATAAGGTTTATAGGTCTGAATACCATAAAAGAAAGCTCAGCACTCTTTAAGAATTGTGAAGTTATTGTGCTCCTCAAGAATTTGCAGGGAGGCTCTTTCTACAATATAGACAGTGGTGCTTTTGTCAACCATGTGCTAAAGCTCCCAGATCTCTCTGACTAGGATATCTCTAGTGAGTCATTACACTGGACCAAGTGTAGCTGTCATTTTACATGGTCTGAATAGGGTCCATGACCCTAGAGGCACATTGCATTGGTATGGTATTACGACGGAATCAGTGCTCTTCATGCTTAGAAAATCCATGAATTCTATCTGATGACAAATGTAGGGCCTGATTTAGAGATTAGCGATGTTACAAGTGCATTATATTGTATGAAACTTGTAATAAGGTGGATGAGATATCTGTAATGTTTGTGGTGGAGCACCCATCTGTAAAAATCTATAAAGTTAATTAATTTCCTGTGTACAGCAGAGATAGTTATCCTCCTACAGGAGCAGAACACCTCCCCAAGACCAGTGGTCTTCAAACTTTTTAATACTTACCCACCTCAGTGAATAAAAAAATCGTAGGGCTCCCCTCCAAATTTTTTACAAGTATTCTATTAAATTGGCAATGTTTAAACATGCATACACTTATTTAAACATTGCAGTTAAGTTATGTTACTGTTTTATAAATGCAATCAAATGCATGATTCCAAACATAGTAAGCTGGTCAGGCAGACCTTACCAACGTGTATCCACAGTGTAATTATTAGAAGTTTGTGTGTGTGTGCGGGGAGGGTGAGTTGAAGAGTATTTGGAGTCCCTTCCCTTTTGACACATACTCCCAGCTTGGATATAAATGACAAAACATACAAATGATGGCCCGCCCCCCAGTTTGAAGACCACTGCCCAAGACTGTTTTAGCTCATGCAAATGTGCCTCTAAAGCACGGGTCTTCAAACTTTGGGGCATGTCCCCCCTGAGGCATGCCCCTGGGGGCCCCTGGATGGTTTCCAAGGTCGCACGAAAGCATCAGCAATTACATGTAAATAAAGATGGACAGGAACTGCAGCCTTGTTTATTTGCTGCATTTCCCAGCTGTCTTCATTTACATGCATCCCTTGAACAGTTGATTCCCGATAATGGAAATTGTGATTTGGAGTGCAGTGGGGAGATGTGTTCACTGAGTGTCAAGAAGCCGCCTAAAAAGAAAATAACTAAATTGTTTGAAGGCACAAACAGCTTATTTGAAAAATAGAAGCAAGTTAATTAACCTGTGGTAAGTGTGTTCTTTTAGGATATGAACCTTCAGTTAGCAAATACTGTAACTGCAGATGTCTGTGTGTGTGAAACCTGAGTAACACATAACTGAATCCCAGTTGGGAAATAGTAACCTTGGCACTTATAGAACTGCAAGGTCCCAGCTTGTGACAGAAAGCACTGTGAATATGAAAGCTATTAATTTAACCTTGGATTATAAAAAGTCCAAGGCAGGCTGCTGCAAAATGATCCAGTGTTTGAGATAAACCAAGTTCCTGCAAAATATAGGACCTCATTACGAGTCGGGCGTTTGAACCGCCACAACTCCAATAAGGCATAAGGCAGTACTGAGGTGGCCATCAAGCTGGTGGCCTCAACACTGTCCTATTGCGATGTTTCCAAAGGGCTGACTGGTGGAAACATCATTTACAATGTTTTCTGCCGGTCAGCGGGGTGGAAACTGTGCGGCGGCATTGACCTTTGCTCCCTCAGGGGAGTCTTCTAACAGCACCCCAGAATGCGCACTGTCTGCCATAGCAGATACTGTACATTCAAAGGATGCTGACTGGGGTTCCCTGTACGGCCCTGCACGGCCTATGACATGGTTGTGAGCAGTTCAGGGGCCCCAATGAGGCCCCCAACTCTGTCTTCCCATCAGCTGCTATAGAAATGCTGGTAGAAAGAAAAGTCATGATTGGCACGGCGACGCCGAACACGGCACTGCCGTGGCTGAGCACAACTTTGGCCACCACCAACCTGTCAGGATCCCTGATCCCAGTGGAGACAGCGGTCTCCTGGCGGCCTGACCACCAGGATCTTAATCTGACAGTCAGACCACCTGGATTGCGGCTGTCCAACCGCGGGTTTTGAGGTCCAAGGAGTGCCATACTTGTAATACGGGTCATAGTTTTTATTTATAAGTAATCAGACTGTACCTAATAAAAGCATATTTATAAATATCTCCATTATCCCAGAACTCAGCTGATAGCACCCTTACATTACCTTTCAAAAAGAATAAGGGGCATATTTCTAAGACCCTAGCACCTTACACCACTAATGTAGTCCAACGAGGGCAAAATCCTCACGAGATATTTGCAAAGTGAAGCAATGCAACCCTTTGCGGTACATTATGCCTGTGACAGGCATTATGTATGCAAAGGGGGCATTCCCCATTGGGGGGGAAACAAATGGTGCAAGGAAATCTAACAGATTTCCTTGCGTCATTTTTTACGGCACGTTTAATGGCTGCTCAGAGCAGGTGTTAAAAGGGGGCTTCCATTATTTAGAATGGGCCCCTATGTACTCCAATATTTTGTTGCTACTCCTGCAGAGTACATCAACAGCCTCGATACAAATTATGCTATTGCCCCCTACCCTGCGCCATGGTGTACCGTATCTTAGATACAGCACACACATGGTGGCAGTAGGTGTAGGAGGCTGGCCTGGTTTGTAGTGGGTATCTTGGGTTCTTACACCTTATGCCAGGTCCAATTATCCCTTATTAGTGAAATGTAGTAGTATTCTAGCAGCTTAGGCTGACAGAGGTAGCTGTAGCAGAGCAGCTTAGGTTGAACTAGGAGACATACAAAGCCCCTGCAATACCACTATAGTTACACAGTACTTATACACAATAAAAGACAATACTCAGTGTTACCAAAATAAAGGTACTTTATTTTAGTGACACAAGGCCAAACATATCTTGGAGGCAATACTCCTTCTGGAGGTAAGTATTATACACAATATATACACTAGACATCACAATCAGGTAAGTAGATAGTCATAGGATAGTGCAAACAATAGGAAATACCATAGAATGCAATAGGAAGAAATAGGTCTAGGGGCAACACAAACCTTATACTAAGAAAGTGGAATGCGAATCACAAATTCCCCCCTAGACAAGTGTAGTGTGTAGAAAATCACTGGGACAGTAAGAAAACCACAAAGGTGAGTAAAATACCCCACACCATAGCCCAGAAAAGCATGAGTAACGTACTGCAAGTTTCCTTAGGACACACTACAAGTCATGATCAGAGTTATTGAAAGAACCAAGCAAGACTGAAAGCAACAAATGGAGGATTCCTGGACCTGAAGACCCGTGAAGAGAGGAGACCAAGTCCAGAAGTCGCAGAAGATTCCAGGCAGGACAGGAGCCCCTGCCAACTTAGAAGATGGTGCAAAAGAGGATTCTCGGGTTGGAAGAAGTCTGCAGAAGAGTACCAATGAAGATGGTGCAGGTTCCTGCGTGATGCAAAAGATGTCCCACGTTGAGATGTTGGATGCAGTTGAGTTGCAGTGCTGGATTCATCCAACAAGCCTTGGTTCAAGCAATGTGGCGGATTGCTTCAAAATGGAGCTGCCTGGACCCAGGAGGGACCTGGGGGCCTCAACTCGGACTGAGGAGGCAGAGGGGGCTCCCAACACTGGAGGAAACCCACAGATGGCCAGACAGCACCCATGGAGGTCCCAGGACACCGGGACAAAGAAGGTGCAAAATGCAGTTGCTGCAGCACTACAAAAAAAGGTCCCACGTCACCAGAGAACAACTCAGCGAGTTGAGCGTCACAAGATAGAGTGCTGGGGACAATGGCCAGGCTGTCCATGAAGGATTCTTGCAAATAGTGCACAGAGGCCTCAGGAGGTGAAGTTGACGTGGTACACAGGGGTACTGTCACAAACAGGGAAGACAAGCTCTTACTTCCTCCAAATTTAGACAGTAGGACCTTAGGACAGTCTGTGTCAAAGGGGTCCACCACCTGTGTTCCAAGGAGCATGATCATCAGCAGGAGTGGAGTCCAGGAGAACCAGTCTTTGACTTAGAAGGTGCCTGCTGGAGCAGGGAAGTGACTCCATCACTCCACTGAAGATTTCTTCGGTTCTTCTGGTGCAGGGTGAAGACAGGGATTCCCCAGAGTGTGCACACCATGAAACTGTTGCAGTTGCTGACTGGAGCTGAAGTTGCAGAGTCGAAGTAGCCCTTCTGGATACTTTGTTGCAGTTACAGCAGTTCTTGGAGCAGTCTGCAGTCAATCCAAGGTCAGAGGATGAAGCAGTAGTTGCAGAAGTTTCCTGATGGAAACTTCAAGCAGAATCTGAAGATGAACCCACAAGGGAGACCCTAAATAGCCCTGAGAGGGTGATTGGCTACCTTATCAGGTATGGACCTATCAGGAGGGGTCTATGACGTCACCTGCTGGCAATGGCCACTCAGAGGCCTCCAGAGTGTCCCCACACCTTGGAAAACAAGATGGCTGAAGCCTGGGACACACTGGAGGAGCTCTGGGCCCCACCCCTGGGGTGGAGATGGACAGGGGAGTGGTCACTCCCCTTTCCTTTTCCCAGTTTCATGTCAGAGCAGGAACTGGGGGTCCCCGAACCGGTGTAGACTGGCTTATGCCAGGAGGGCACCATCTGTGCCCTTCAAAGCATTTCCAGAGGCTCTGGGAGGCTTCCCCTCCCCAGCCTATAACACCTATTTCCAAAGGGAGAACACCCTCTTCCCCAAAGGAAATTCTTTGCTCTGCCTTCCTGGGACTGAGCTGCTCAGACCCCAGGTGTCAGAGCCCTGTCTGTGAGGTGGCTGCAGCTGGAGCTGCAGTGCAAGCCTCAGAGAGCTGGTTTGGCAGTACTGGGGATCCATGATGGAGCCCCCAGGATGCATTGAATTGGCTCCCCAATTCCATATTTGGAATGGGGGGATGATTCCATGCTCCTAGACACCTTACATGGCCATATTCTGAGTTACCATTGTGAAGCTACACATAGGTATTGACCTATATGTAGTGCACGCGTGTAATGGCGTTCCCGCACTCACAAAGTCTGGGGATTTGGCCCTGGACAGCGTGGGGGCACCTTTGCTAGTGCAAGGGTGCCCTCACAATTAGTAACTTTGCACTAGCCCTCAGTAAATGAAGGTTAGACATATAGGTGACTTCTAAGTTACTTAAGTGCAGTGAAAATGGCTGTGAAATAGAGTGTGCACTATTTCTCGCAGACTGCAGTGGCACTCCTGTGAATGGGTTTGTCTGAGCTCCTTATGGCGTCAAAAGAAATGCTGCAGCCCATAAGGATCTCTTGGATCCCCAATGCCCTGGATACCTAGGTACCATATACAAGGGATTTATAAGGGAGGTCCAGTGTGCCAATTGGAATTGGTAGATGAAGTCACTAGCCTATAGTGACAGATTTGGAAGTAGAGAGAGCATAAGCACTGAGGTTCTGGTTAGCAGAGCCTCATTGACACAGTTAAGCACTACTGACAACACACACATTAGGCCACAAGCTATGAGCACTGAGGTCCTGACCAGCAGGATCCCAGTGAGACAGGCAAAAACATGCTGACTTACAGGTAAAAATGGGGGTAACATGCCAAGAAAGATTATACTTTCCTACACCTGGTTTAAAGGGATTATTCAATTCATGGCTGATAAGAAGGCTTGTTTGTTCTTTAACTCGCTGCACTACCACCCCACTCTCGCTTTCAGGCAGAGGCACCTCAAAGTCAGGATTAAAAACTTGAGGGCCAGTTGGGTTGTTTTTTCGAAAAGTGAGTTCTGTGGTTGGCAAGGAGGAGGCCAACAGGGTTGCACTCTGAGGCACAGCCCTGATCCCCTCGAACCCTGGGGCCTCAGAGTAATGGTTTAGGTGAAAGAGGAAAAGAGCAGGATTATTAACCGGTTCGGTGCCTTGGACGAGGTGACCTCGTCCAAGGCTACAGTTCCCCTGTAGCGCGCCCCCCCGTGCACCCCCTGCCCCCCAAGGCGGGGATGGAAGGGGAAGACCTTCCCCTTCCACCCCCGGCCCCCCCCACCCCACCTGTGACGTCAGCGCGCGAGCGCGCGCTGATTTGTCACAGGGGCCTCCCCCATTGAAAGAGAAATGCAAAGCATTTCTCTATTAATCATTGGGGGAGGCCCGAAGGGGTTTCAAGGGAAGGAAATGTATCTCCTTCCCTTTGAAGTCTCTCCCAGGGTTTCAAAAGCCGGATTGCTTGCAATCCGGCTTTTGAAACCCCACTAGACACCAGGGATTTTATTTTTATTTTAGAAAGTGACATAAGGGACCGACCTATTGGGCAAGGGTCACTCCCTGGGGGGGGGGGCATTTTTCAGGAAGGCCTTTTCTGCCCCCAGGGGGGGCAGAAACCTCTAGGCGCCAGGGATCTTTTTTTTTAATGTTTTTTTTTTTTTTTAGGTGGGGAGCAACCCCTTAGGCAAGGGTCTCTCCCCTAGGGGGCAAATTATAATTAGGCCATTTCTGTCCCCCTTGGGGGCAGATTGGTCTATTTTGATGAGGCCAATCTGCCCCCAAGGGGGGCAAAAACCACTAGACACCAGGGAGTTTTTTCTTTGCGGGAATTTCACGCAAGTGGAGCGACCCCTTAGGCAAGGGTCGCTCCCTGGGGGGGCAAATTTATTTTAGCCCATTTCTGCCCCCCCTGCAGGCAGATCGGCCTATTATTAGGCCGATCTGCACCCAGGGGGGGCAGAAACCTCTAGGCGCCAGGGCAAATTTTGTTTTTGTGTTTTTTTTTTGTTTGTTTTTTTAGAGATGGGGAGCGACCCATCAGGCAAGGGTCGCTCCCCTGGGGGGCAAATTGTATTTAGGCCACATCTGCCCCTAAGGAGGCAGAAACCACTAGGCACCGGGGATTTGTTTTTTGGTGCAAATGTCATGCAGGGGAGCGACCCCGTAGGCAAGGGTCGCTCCGGGGGGGGGGGGTTGGGGGGCAAATTTATTTTAGGCCATTTCTGCCCCTAGGGGCGGCAGAAACCTCTAGGCGCCAGGGCATTTTTTTTTTTTTGTGTGTTTTTAGAGATGGGTAGTGACCCATCAGGCAAGGGTCGCTGTCCTGGGGAGAAAAATGTATTTAGACCATTTCTGCCCCCCTTGGGGGCAGATTGGGCGATTTTAGGTCAATCTGTCCCCAAGGGGGCAGAAACCACTAGGCACCGGGGATTTGTTTTTTGGCGCCAATGTCACGCAGGGGGAGTGACCCCGTAGGCAAGGGTCACTCCCGGAGGAGGCGGGAGGGTTGGGGGGGCAAATTTATTTTAGGCCATTTCTGCCCCCCCCCGGGGGCAGAAACCACTAGGCATCGGGGATTTGTTTTTTGGCGCCAATGTCACGCAGGGGGAGTGACCCCAAAGGCAAGGGTCGCTCCCCTGGGGGGCAAATTGTATTTAGACCATTTCTGCCCCCCTTGGGGGCAGATTGGTCGATTTTAGGTCAATCTGCCCCCAAGGGGGCAGAAACCACTAGGTACCGGGGATTTGTTTTTTGGCGCCAATGTCACGCAGGGGGAGTGACCCCGAAGGCAAGGGTCGCTCCCGGGGGGGGCAATGGGGGGCAAATTTATTTTAGTCCATTTCTGCGGCCTATTATTAGGCCGATCTCCACCCAGAGGGGGCAGAAACCTCTAGGCGCCAGGGCAACATTTTTTTGTGTGTTTTTTTTTTGTTTGTTTGTTTTTTTTAGAGATGGGGAGCGACCCATCAGGCAAGGGTCGCTCCCCTGGGGGGCAAATTGTATTTAGACCATTTCTGCCCCCCTTGGGGGCAGATTGGTCGATTTTAGGTCAATCTGCCCCCAAGGGGGCAGAAACCACTAGGTACCGGAGATTTTTTTTTTGGCGCCAATGTCACGCAGGGGGAGCGACCCCATAGGCAAGGGTCGCTCCCGGGGGGGCAAATTTATTTTAGGCCATTTCTGCCCCCAGGGGGGGCAGAAACCTCTAGGCGCCACGGCAAATTTTTTTTGTGTGTTTTTTTTGTGTTTGTTTGTTTTTTTAGAGATGGGGAGCAACCCATCAGGCAAGGGTCGCTCCCCTGGGGGGCAAAATATATTTAGACCATTTCTGCCCCCCTTGGGGGCAGATTGGTCGATTTTAGGTCAATCTGCCCCCAAGGGGGCAGAAACCAGTAGGCACCGGGGATTTGTTTTTTGGCGCCAATGTCACTCAGGGGGAGCGACCCCGTAGGCAAGGGTCGCTCCCGGCGGGGGGTTGGGGGGCACATTTATTTTAGGCCATTTCTGCCCCCCCCTGGGGGCAGAAACCTCTAGGCGCCAGGGCAAATTTTTTGGGTGTTTGTTTGTTTGTTTTTTTAGAGATGGGTAGCGACCCATCAGGCAAGGGTCGCTGCCCTGGGGGGCAAATTGTATTTAGAACATTTCTGCCCCCCCTTGGGGGCAGATTGGGCGATATTAGGTCAATCTGCCCCCAAGGGGGCAGAAACCACTAGGCACCGGGGATTTGTTTTTTGGCGCCGTAGGCAAAGGTCGCTCCCGGGCAGGGGTAGTTTGGGGGGGTGGGGGAGTCAAATTTATTTTAGGGCATTTCTGCCCCCCCCTGGGGCCGGCTGAGCTAGAGGCCAAACTCCACAGGTAGGCACTTTGCAAAAAACACCTCTGTTTTCTTGAAAAAATATGTTGTGTCCACGTTGTGTTTTGGGCCATTTCCTTTCGTGGGCCCTAGTCCTACCCACAGAAGTGAGGTACCATTTTTATCGAGAGACTTAGGGGAACACTGGGTGGAAGGAAATTTGTGGCTCCTCTCAGATTCCAGAACTTTCTGTCACCGAAATTAGAGGAAAAAGTGATTTTTTGGCCAAATTTTGATGTTTGCAAAGGATTCTGGGTAACATAACCTGGTCAGAGCCCCGCAAGTCACCCCATCTTGGATTCCCCTGCGTCTCTAGTCTTCAAAAATGCACTGGTTTGCTAGGTTTCCCCAGGTGCCGGCTGAGCTACAGCCCAAAATCCACAGGTAGGCACTGTTTTCTATGAAAAAATGTGATATGTCCACATTGTGTTTTGGGCCATTTCCTTTCGTGGGCACTAGTCCTACCCACACAAGTGAGGTATCATTTTTATCGGGAGACTTGGGGAAATGCTGGGTGGAAGGAAATTTGTGGCTCCTCTCAGATTCCAGAACTTTCTGCCACAGAAATGTGAGGAACATGTGTTTTTTTAGCCAAATTTTGAGGTTTGCAAAGGATTCTGGGTAACAGAACCTGGTCCGAGCCCCACAAGTCACCCCATCTTGGATTCCCCTAGGTCTCTAGTTTTCAGAAATGCACAGGTTTGGTAGGTTTCCCTAGGTGCCGTCTGAGCTAGAGGCCAAAATCTACAGGTAGGCACTTTGCAAAAAACACCTCTGTTTTCTTTCAAAAAATTGGATGTGTCCACGTTGCGCTTTGGGGCATTTCCTGTCGCGGGCGCTAGGCCTACCCACACAAGTGAGGTATCATTTTTATCGGGAGACTTGGGGGAACTCTGGGTGGAAGGAAATTTGTGGCTCCTCTCAGATTCCAGAACTTTCTGCCACTGAAATGTGAGGAACATGTGTTTTTTTAGCCAAATGTTGAGGTTTGCAAAGGATTCTGGGTAACAGAACCTGGTCAGAGCCCCACAAGTCAGCCCATCTTGGATTCCCCTAGGTCTCTATTTTTCAGAAATGCACAGGTTTGGTAGGTTTCCCTAGGTGCCGGCTGAGCTAGAGGCCAAAATCTACAGGTAGGCACTTTGCAAAAATCACCTCTGTTTTCTTTCAAAAAATTGGATGTGTCCACGTTGCACTTTGGGGCATTTCCTGTCGCAGACGCCAGGTCTACCCACACAAGTGAGGTATTATTTTTTTTGGGAGACTTGGGGGAACGCTGGGTGGAAGGAAATTTGTGGCTCCTCTCAGATTCCTGAACTTTCTGCCACAGAAATGTGAGGAACATGGTTTTTTTGTAGCCAAATTTTGAGGTTTGCAAAGGATTCTGGGTAACAGAACCTGGTCAGAGCCCCACAAGTCAGCCCATCTTGGATTCCCCTAGGTCTCTAGTTTTCATAAATGCACAGGTTTGGTAGGTTTCCCTAGGTGCCGGCTGAGCTAGAGGCCAAAATCTACAGGTAGGCACTTTGCAAAAAACACCTCTGTTTTCCCTCAAAAAATTGGATGTGTCCACGTTGCGCTTTGGGGCCTTTCCTGTCGCGGACGCTAGGCCTACCCACACAAGTAAGGTATAATTTTTATCGGGAGACTTGGGGGAATGCTGGGTGGAAGGAAATTTGTTGCTCCTCTCATATTCCAGAACTTTCTGCCACAGAAATATGAGGAACATGTGTTTTTTTAGCCAAATTTTGAGGTTTGCAAAGGATTCTGGGTAACAGAACCTGGTCAGAGCCCCACAAGTCACCCCATCTTGGATTCCCCTAGGTCTCTAGTTTTCAAAAAAGCACAGGTTCGGTAGGTTTCCCTAGGTGCCGGCTGAGCTAGAGGCCAAAATCTACAGGCAGGCACTTTGCAAAAAACATCTCTGTTTTCTTTCAAAAAATTGGATGTGTCCACGTTGCCCTTTGGGGCATTTCCTGTCGCAGGCGCTAGGCCTACCCACACAAGTGAGGTATAATTTTTATCGGGAGACTTGGGGGAACGCTGGGTGGAAGAAAATTTGTGGCTCCTCTCAGATTCCAGAACTTTCTGCCACAGAAATGTGAGAAACATGTGTTTTTTTTGCCAAATTTTGAGGTTTGCAAAGGATTCTGGGTAACAGAACCTGTTCAGAGCCCCACAAGTCACCCCATATTGGATTCCCCTAGGTCTCTAGTTTTTAAAAATGCACAGGTTTGGTAGATTTCCCTAGGTGCCCGCTGAGCTAGAGGCCAAAATCTACAGGTAGGCACTTTGCAAAAAACACCTCTGTTTTCCCTCAAAAAATTGGATGTGTCCATGTTGCGCTTTGGGGCCTTTCCTGTCGCGGACGCTAGGCCTACCCACACAAGTAAGGTATCATTTTTATCGGGAGACTTGGGGGAACGCTCGGTGGAAGGAAATTTGTGGCTCCTCTCAGATTCCAGAACTTTCTGCCACAGAAATATGAGGAACATGTGTTTTTTTAGCCAAAATTTGAGGTTTGCAAAGTATTCTGGGTAACAGAACCTGGTCAGAGCCCCACAAGTCACCCCATCTTGGATTCCCCTAGGTCTCTAGTTTTCAAAAAAGCACAGGTTCGGTAGGTTTTGTAGGTGCCGGCTGAGCTAGAGGCCAAAATCTACAGGTAGGCACTTTGCAAAAAACACCTCTGTTTTCTTTCAAAAAATTGGATGTGTCCACGTTGCGCTTTGGGGCATTTCCTGTCGCAGGCGCTAGGCCTACCCAGACAAGTGAGGTATCATTTTTATCGGGAGACTTGGGGTAACGCTGGGTGGAAGGAAATTTGTGGCTCCTCTCAGATTCCAGAATTTTCTGCCACAGAAATATGAGGAACATGTGTTTTTTTAGCCATATTTTGAGGTTTGCAAAGGATTCTGGGTAACAGAACCTGGTCAGAGCCCCACAAGTCACCCCATATTGGATTCCCCTAGGTCTCTAGTTTTTAAAAATGCACAGGTTTAGTGGGTTTCCTTAGGTGCCGGCTGAGCTAGAGGCCAAAATCTACAGGTAGGCACTTTGCAAAAAACACCTCTGTTTTCTTTAAAATAAAATGGGATGTGTCCACCTTGCGTTTTGGGGCGTTTCCTGTCGCGGGCGCTAGGCCTACCCACATAAGTGAGGTATCATTTTTATCGGGAGACTTGGGGGAATACAGAATAGAAAAACAAGTGTTATTGCCCTTGTCTTTCTCTACATTTTGTCCTTCCAAATATTGGAGAGTGTGTAAAAAGACATCTATTTGAGAAATGCCCTGTAATTCACATGCTAGTATGGTCACCCCGGAATTCAGAGATGTGCAAATAACCACTGCTTCTCAACACCTTATCTTGTGCCTTTTTTGGAAATACAAAGGTTTTCTTGATAGCTATTTTTTACTCTTAATATTTCAGCAAATTAATTGCTGTATACCCGGTATAGAATGAAAATGCACTGCAGGGTGCAGCTCATTTATTGGCTCTGGGTACCTAGGGTTCTTGATGAACCTACAAGCCCTATATATCCCCGCAACCAGAGGAGTCCAGCAGACGTAACGGTATATTGCTTTCGATAATCTGACATTGCAGGGAAAAGTTACAGAGTAAAATGTAGAGAAAAATTGATGTTTTTTTCACCTCAATTTCAATATTTTTCTTTTTCAGTTGTTATTGTCTGTAGGAAACCCCTGTAGGATCTACACAAATGACCCCTTGCTGAATTCAGAATTTTGTCTACTTTTCAGAAATGTTTAGGTTTCTGGGATCCAGCATTGGTTTCATGCCCATTTCTGTCACTGACTGGAAGGAGGCTGAAAGCACAAAAAATTGCAAAAATGGGGTATGTCCCAGTAAAATACCAAAATTGTGTTGAAAAATTTGGTTTTCTGATTCAAGTCTGCCTGTTCCTGAAAGCTGCTGAGTTTAGCACCGCAAACCCTTTGTTGATGCCATTTTCAGGGGAAAAACCACAAGCCTTCTTCTGCAGCCACTTTTTCAAATTTTTGTTTAAAAAACTAAATTTTCACTGTATTTTGGCTAATTTCTTGGCCTCCTTCAGGGGAACCCACAAAGTGTGGGTACCTCTAGAATCCCTAGGATGTTGGAAAAAAGGACGCAAATTTGGCTTGGTTAGCTTATGTGGACAAAAAGTTATGAGGGCCTAAGCGCGAACTGCCCCAAATGTGCAAAAAAAGGCCTGGCACAGGAGGGGGAAAAGGCCTGGCAGCGAAGGGGTTAAAGAGATGCTCTAGAAGAGGAGTCACTGTGGGGGCTCGTTTTTATGTTTACAAATGGCAAGGCCCTGAATCCTCAGAGAGATACACCAAGGAAGGGGACAATATAAGGGGGCTTTTTTAAATAAAAAAGGTCCATGCATTAGTGCAGCAGGTACTGCTTCTTTGCTGACTTTGAGGTGTGATAGAGACCACTGCTGCTCAGTTATGGCTGTTCTACCATGAAGTGAAGTCGGGGCATTTTCCTTGTTAGCATTAGAGCCCTGGTTACCCGTCCTGCTTTTAACACAAAGGAGCAGAAACAATCATTGGTACTGCAGGTATAGTGGCACCAGGGCCCAGAGGTATGAGGAGCCAACTTAACCTCAATAATGGCTGTTTACAATCCGTTCTTGCTTGCATTAGGCTGTACTGCACACCTGCCAGTGTTGAATTGGGTCTAGGAGCAATGGCCAATGGAAGGGAAAAATGAAAGCAGTTGAGACATCTTTGTTTGGCCTGAGAGTGATGGCAGACAAGGGGTGTGGCTAGATGGGACTCCACATTTTCAACAAAGGGCAGAGGAGACTCCTTTTTGCAAGGCAGTAGCTCGCAGTAGTGGATCAGGTGCAGCAACACTAGGGTCCAGGAGTGGGAGAAACTCACTGCATCACAATTATGACGGTTGCACTTTAAAAAATTGGCTGGGGATCTTATTTTCCTTTCTAGCATTAGGACCGAGGGCAACCTTGCAGACAAAAGGGAGACAGCATGCAGCTCTTTTTTTTCTGAGAGGAACAAAGGGCCTGTTTCAAGATTGGAGATATTGTCCGGCATGGTGGAGCCACTTTTCTTGCGCTCTTTACCGTCCCCTACCGCCACCATGTGTGCATATTTAAAATACGGCACACCACGGAATAGGGTTCGGGACAATAGTGTCATTTTTCGTGATGCTATTGATGTACTCTGCAGGAGTAGCGCCAAAATATTGAATAATACAGAGTGCATGGGACCCATTCTAAATAATGGAAGCCCCCTTTTAACACCTGCTCTGAGCAGGCGTTAAAAGTGCTGTAAAAAATGACGCAAGGAAATCTGTTAGATTTCATGGTGCCCTTTTTTCACCCCCCTAACGGGGGAACACCCCCTTTGCATACATTATGCCTGGCACAGCCATAATGTAGCTCAAAGGGTTACAAAGTGGCACAATACATACCATTTTGGCCTCGTTGGGCCACATTTGCCTAAACAAAATTACTCTAATGTGGTGCAAGGTGGCGCTAGGGGCTTATATATATGCCACTGAGGGCCATATTTATACTCCGTTTGCGCCGAAATAGCGTCGTTTTTTTTGACGCAATTTCGACGCAAAACTAACGCCAACTAACGCCATATTTATACTATGGCGTTAGAGGCGAATAGCGCCAAAGTTCCCGGAATGTGCGTCATTTTTTAGCGTGAACCCCTTCCTTGCGTTAATGATATGCAAGGGAGGCGTTCCCGTCTAAAAAATGACTCCCAGGCCTTTACGTGGTATTTATACTCCCGGGCAAAAGAGACGCCCGGGAGTTGGCGTGGCTAAAAACGGCGCATTTGCGCCACTTTTTAACGCCTGCTCAGGGCAGGCGTTAAGGGGCCTGTGGGCTCAAAATGAGCCCACAGGTGCCCTCCCATGCCCCCAGGGACCCCCCCTGCCACCCTTGCCCACCCCAGGAGGACCCCCAAGGATGGAGGGACCCACCCCAGGGACATTCAGGTAAGTTCAGGTAAGTATAATTTTTTATTTTTTTATATTTTGTTTTGGTGGCATAGGGGGGCCTTATTTGTGCCCCCCTACATGCCACTATGCCCAATGACCATGCCCAGGGGACATAAGTCCCCTGGGCATGGCCATTGGGCAAGGGGGCATGACTCCTATCTTTACAATGATAGGAGTCATGTTGATGGGGGATGGGCGTCGTTAAAAAATGGCGCAAGTCGGGTTAAGACGATTTTTTCGACGTAACCTGACTTGCCCCATTTTAAGACGCCCATGCGCCATTTTCCCCCTACGCCGGCGCTGTCTGGTCTACGTGGTTTTTTCCCACGCAAAACAGGCAGCGCCGGTCTGATTGCGCCGTCTAACGCCATTCCATAAATACGGCGCCCGCATGGCGCTTCAGAATGGCGTTAGACGGCGCAAAACTTTTTGACGCTAAACTGCGTTAGCGCAGTTTAGCGTCAAAAAGTATAAATATGGGCCTGAGTGTTTTGTGACTCACAAGAGTAAACTGATGCATGCATACAATCAGATTTTTTTGTATTCCTTTTTTATTTTATATAGCATAACCGACATTTACATTCAGCAGGTGGAGTTGCTAACGTTTATCAAAGAAGCGTTCATAACAAAATCAGCAGCGTCAAGTGTGATTATGCATCTGTAGATTATCTCTGTTACATTAATACATTCTAAAATGCAGTTTATTTTGTATCTTTATCTACACACTTCTCAGTAAGTTACCTTGTTATTTTTCACCTCTGTGTACAGATATGTGGTTCCTGACAGCAATCTCCATCTGCAGTTTTGGTCTTCTTAAAGACTGCGTACCTCTGCCTGTAAAAGCAGTATGTCATTTTGTTTAAAGAGCAGATTTTTCAAAAAAATACTTCCCACACTTCAGATAATTTTGTGTCTTTCCTGACACCTGATAATTTTATTTCTTCATGCGGCTGTCAGTTATTATTGTTATTATGGTCACAACCAACCGAATAATCTCATCCATTTTCTCAGTATACTAAGGGTGCTTTAAACGCAGCTCTCTTTTCCCTTTTCTGCTTTATCGAAGTTGTTCCTATGCCCAGCATGCTTGCCTTAGATGCATGTTGAACTTTAATTTCCACATGCATGTCTAATCTGTTAAACAATTGTTTACAGCATTCTACTATATACACACAAGACCAAGACGATACCGTATGACAGAAGTTTGCACGTTTTCCATTACTTTCGGTAAATTTATCTTGTCAGTTGCTGTCCATTTTTTTACATTTTTGGGGGCGTGTAAATTTAATGGAATGTTTTAAATTGTGACAATCTGAATCTTGTGTTACTATGACATTGTGAGTGATGTTCTCAATGATGTCATCAGTGATCTCATCAGTGATCTCATCATTGATGTAATTCAACGTTATACATGATGTACTATGTGAAGTCATACGAGAACATGGCAGGTGTGCAAGGTACGGTTAGCTTGGAGGAGCATTTCTGCTACATTTTAGTGTTTTTCGTGATTTTGCTTTGCATCTACAACTGCTCTTGAACTGCGTTGGAGTGATTTTCAGGGGTGTTTTTTAAACAAACATTATAGTTTTATATGAAAATCTAAGCATAATTTCACTTCAACCCGTTTTTTCGGTGATTTTCTGAGATTTGTTCCTTCAGATTATGCATTTCACACTCTCTTTAGGGCTAGCAATCACAGCGCGCAGATTGGCTGTATGTAGTAGGGAATGGCTTCTGTCAACATACATGATCTCTAGTACACATCTTAACCATTACACTACTTGGCTTTTAGGCTTATGAATCAGGGGTTAATTGCAGATTGTGACTTATGGTAAGACCTTGTATCCTTACCAAACTAATGACTGTATTCCCAGACCCTCCTGCTAGACGAACACCAATGGCTAAACTCCACTTTGCATGCCCTTTGGAAATGCACAGCTGCTGTGAGCCAGACCATGTACCCCATCTTCTGAATGTGACTGACTCCCTCCCAGCTTGGCTTTTGGCTTGCCTCCCTCCCCATTGATGTGTGGCTGCTGGCACGGTTTCTCCTTCTCCCTCTTCATGTCACTGTCTTTACATCTCCTCTATGAATTACTCGTTCAAATGTATGGCCCTCATATGTTTGATCATCCCAGCTGGATGTGTGTGAAAAACGTCTACATTAGTGACTCCATCACAGAATCTGTGGCAGCAGAATTACCGGAAGTAGAAGCAATCACCATGCTGTACTGCTGAAGGTGATGGTTCTGTCGAGGAAGTGGCTGCTTCCTCGCTTGGTCCAGTGTCCTTGAATGTCATGATGGAGCTTTATTCCAGTTACAAGCCTGCCTCTCTTGAATTGCATGAGCAAAGCAGGCAAAGCATGGCCTTTTGCCTTTAAAGGTGGACTTGTTTTTAAACAGTGTTCATTGTTTGTCCAATCAAGTACCTCCTTTTATGTTTTTGAGGTGTTTGCTAATCCTCTAAGCATCCCATAGAAACAATACGAGATCGCTATGGTGGGATTTTGTTTCAGTATCTGCGGCTTGAAGTCATGAATCTTGTACATTTTACAAAGTTGGAATTGATAGCAAAACAAAGGGGCAGATTTGAGCCACATTAGCTTCATTTCTTTTTATGCTAATGTGGCCCAACAAGGCCAAAGTTGCGGCACCACATTTACAAAGTGGTGCAATGCATGCATTCTCCACTTTGTAACTCTTTGTGCTACATTATGCCTGCACCAGTCATAATGTGTAGAAAGGGGCATTCCCCTGTTTGGGGCCGAACAAATAGCACATTGCGTCATTGCGTCATTTTTTTTCCGCACTTTCAACTCCTGCTCACAGAAGGTGTTAAAAGGAGGCAAACCCACTGTTTACAATGGGCCTCAATAGGCTTTGCAGGATTAGCGTGAACATTTTTTATGCTAATCCTGCAAAGCTACGAACTAGCATAAAAAATATTGATGCTAGTTCACTAAGTACCGCAATGGTGTGCAGTATCTCAGATTCGGCACACATGGTGGCATTAGGGAGGGCGTTAAGGTGCGCAAGAAAAGCAGTGTTGTACTGGGTGCAGCGTCACTTTCCTTAAATCAGGCCCAAAGTATTATGACCTTGAAACTCAGCAATAAAAAATGCTAGGTTGTAATCTTTTTTGAAGCTATTGTACTGGTAACTGGTGCCTTGGCTCCAGGGTGTTTCCATGAAGTTGCAGAGGATTTGTGAATCCTTGCAACCATTGGAATGATTTAATTGGCTCAGACTATTAATTCCACATTTAGATACTTCCTGCACTTAATATACATATTATTACACATCTTGCCACAGGTGATCTACAGCAATGTAAACCACCTTGGTTTTTTACTGTTGCCCCTTTCCCTCCATTTACTATGGTGTCTGGGCAGAATGACCAGCAAAACACAAATCTGGAGCAAGCTTCTAAGGATAGCAGTGAGGATTAATCCAAAGACACCAGGGCCATCTTTTAACGGAACTTGGCGTAGGGCAGATACTGGAGGGATTCTGGATATATAAAAATTCCCTGGGGGTAACTGCTGTACTGCTTCAGCCCCCCATGCCTTCTTCTTAATGTTGGTGGTGCCCTGCACCACTTTTGTTGAGCCACCAAAAGGGGAGAACACAAGTACTGAAGAGCCCCAACAGGGATTATGGGGCACTCCTCCAGGAGCAGTTGATATTTTTGTAGGGGCTCTCCAGCTGTGCCGGGGAGAGCCATGTAGCTTTTCATTTCTTTTCTATGTTCTCTGTGGTGCCCAGTCCCACTCAGGCACCACTGCATGCTCCTCATGGGGGGCAGCTCAGGGACCTCACCTTTGGCTGCCCTGCCGGCTCCCAATGCAGTCCACACCTCCGTGTACAGCTGGCAGTCTCTTCTTCCATGTCCGCTCCTGCTTGCAGGTGTGCACATGGTGGTGGCCGTCCGCTCCCCCCAGACAGGAGTGTGGGGAGCGGGGCAGGCGCACCACTACTTGGGCGAGCTCAACAGCACTCTCCCTGTCCTTTGAGCACTTGGGGTAAGGTATGGGGACCAGGCCGCCTCCTTTATAAATACACCCCAGGGATGGGTTCCATGGGCCTGCGGGAGAGTCTGGGAAGGGGGACCACGCGCACCTCCTCTCTAGGAAAAATAAATCCTGTGCTGATTCCTGGGCCCTGGCCCACCCCATGTGTAGATTAAGAAATGACAGTGGAGCGCCATGCACTTTGTTGCCAAAAAGGTGGAAGGTCACCAAACTTTAAAATGCCCTAAATTGGGCCCTTTTTGGCCGGTTTTAATGATCTTGGACTCATTTTACTCCTTGTGGTGATCTCTAGCCATCAGGAAAAGTTGCAGCAGACCTCTTCACCCCCCAAAAGTGATGAAGTCTTCACAGAGCTTGTTCTCCTGGCTCCCTGCACCACCCTTCCTTCTGGTCTTGGTTTCTAGGCAGAAGGCTTTTCCCCAACTGGTCCTCAGGGGATGTAACGGGTTCAGCCTCACTGGTCCTTGGGGAGACCCACTGGTCCTAGGGTCAACTAGCATGGTGTCCTTAGTTCTCGGTGGGCATCAATAGGTACTTCCTTCCATTTCTCCATGGCCATGGCAGCCCGAGGGTTCAGCAGCAAAGCACAGAAAAATCACCAGGCAGAGATAGTTTTTCAAGGGGAGTGGAAGGTTCCAGAAGCAAGGCACTCCTAGCCAATTCTAGGGTGCCACGTCCCCTCTGCACCCCTGTTTCATACCTTCTGCACAGCATGCTGGGATAGTTCAAAATGGTATAATCCAGGAGTCACTAGCCACATCTCCTTTGGGGGCCTCAGCTTCGCTCCACACTGACATCACTGCCAGGACCTTCCTTAGTAGGATGTCAAAGGGAAACCCTCTCCTGTGTTGGCTTCAAAGGTCTGGGCTCCCTCCTTTGTTCAGTGGGCTTGGGTAGGCCCATCCCTGGTACAGTGTGATACCTCTTTCTGCCTCTGGAGCTGAGTGAGGCACGGTTAATTGCTCCCTTTGTGTGGGGAGATCTTTGTTCCTGTTGCTGGAGAGAAATTATCTTGGCACAGCCTGGACTCTGATCCTGAGCTAAGCCAGCAAATATGACAATTCTGGATGACCCATAAGTTGTACAGATATCATTGTGAAACTTGCAGACTTGATTTTCCCGTACAGATCCCACCCCAATTTAATACGTTGCTGGTATCTGTAAGCCAAATGGAAGCAAAAGTGCATTCTAGCACAGTGTTCCCTCTATGTGTATAATGAAGTGTCACTACAGACAAAACAATAAATCGCATTGACTTTCCCTGCTAGTGTACACTAATATTATGGGGCCTACCCAAGGTCAATATATAATCCTGCAGAGTCCCCACTGCATGGGCTTCCTGTGCACAGCTAACAGCCTGTGCATGACAGTAGTCTCCCACAGGCAGCCTGCACGTGTTCATATGTAACCAGCCAAGTGCCCCTTACTCTTGCTATGCTGCAGAGGCCTTATCTTAAAAGACGGACACTGACAGTAAACATGCACGTCCATTTGCCATGTGACAACCGAATGTGAGACACATGTAGTGAAACTCACCCTCAGTAAAAAGTCCAAAACTGGATGGGCCAAAAAATTAAAAATAGGGGTGTACTGAATGGGCGGAATCCAATTGCAACATAGTTTTGGAGGAATGTGCTCATATTTTAGGTGCAAAGGGACTCCAGATTCTAAGCTAATTTCCTGAGAATAAACGAGCCAGAGGTTTTTCCTTTTTAATTGGGGAATGGCCAGTAGTAAGGAATCAGAGCTATATAAGCAGTGTTGCCACCCCCGATTTGGTGAGTTTTAGGCCACGTATTTTTAAACTAGGTGAGTGATACACACCGTTCAGAGCCTGCATCTTGCTTCGATTAGGAGCCAGTTTAGGGTGGTGAGTGTGGGTGTGATGTGATCAAACCTCCTTGTTCCTGAAACAAGCATGGCTGCTGCATTGAGAGTTGGCTTCATGGGAGCCAGAAGGGTCTTTGGGGTGCCTGTGAAGATAACATTTCTGTATGCTAGTCGGGTATGACTAATGTCTGCACAATGATTTTGCAATCATGATCAGGAATAGAGTTTGTGCTTGCTGAGGAGTCTTAGGTTGTGCATTGTACAATTGGCTGAGGTGTTAATTTGTGCTGTCATATTAAGAGACGTGTTTAGTATTATTTCTTGTAGTTTGGCTTTGTCATTGATACTTGGGGTGCAATTTATAGCATCAAGGTGCGTGTTACCTAGTTGTGTGCTTTGTTAGCTAGTTGGCTGTGGAGGTATTGGGGTATTCTGTTTTCTGAGGGTTGAGCTTCAAATGGTTCTAGGCTAGCCATCATTGTGCATTCTTTAGTGTATGGTTCAGGTCGCATACATTGTCTAACAAGGCTACTTTGACGTAAAGTTGTGTTTTGTCTCTCTGTAGGTGAGATTATAGGTTGCTTTGTTGGATTTGGGTGGATAGGCGTTCCATGTATAAATTAAAGAGACTAGGGTCTAGGAAGGATCCTTGTGGAAAGCCTGGCTAATGGAGACTGGGTTGGATCTGTCATCTTTCACTTTAATTAGTTGAGTGTGGTTACTGCTGAACGCAGAGAAACTTTTAAGATCTGTGCCTCAGATTACCATGCATCCTCTCAGGGTATTTATCAGAGTGGCATGGTCAACCTTGTCTTATACTGATGTAAGATCAAGTAAGAGGAACAGGTAAACATCATCTTTGTCCAGTATTTTGTATACGTTGTCCGTAATATTAAGGATGGGCTTTTCTGTGTTGCAGCCTGCACTGATGCCTGACTGAATAGTGTCTAGTGATTCTAATAGTTCAATGTGTTCGTTGAGTTATTTTCAGCACACACTTTCACTGACTTTTTCTACGAAGACGAGATTTGAGATTGGACAATAGTTGATGTTTTTAGGGTCTGGCCCTAGTTTGTATATGAGTGTAGGAGGCTGGCCTGGCTTATAGTGGGTACCTTGGGGTACTTACACCTTGTGCCAGGTCCAGGTATCCCTTATTAGTAGATTAGAGGTGCTCTAGCAGCTTAGGCTGATAGAGGTAGCTATAGCAGAGCAGCTTAGGCTGAACTAGGAGACATGCAAAGCTCCTACTATACCACTCATTTCACTTAGCACTATTTCATAAGAAAACACAATACTCAGAGTTACTAAAAATAAAGGTACTTTATTTTAGTGACAATATGCCAAAAGTATATCAGAGGATATGCTCCCTTAGGAGGTAAGTAATATACACCAAATATATATACACACACAAACCAAAATCAGGTAAGTAACAGTTAGAAAAGTAGTGCAAACAATGTAGAATCACAGTAGAATGCAATAGGGAGAAATAGGCCTAGGGGCAACACAAATCATATACTCCAAAATTCGAATGCGAACCACGAATAGACCCCAGGCCTAGTGTAGTGTGTAGAGGGTCGCTGGGAGTGTAAGAAAACACTAAGAGTGTCCAAGATACCAAAACCCAAGACCCTGAAAACTATGAGTAAAGTTACCCTACTACCCCAGAAAGACAGTAAAGACAAGATAGGGGATTCTGCAAGGACAAAAACTGACTGCAAAACACTGAAGACGGATTCCTGGACCTGAGGACCTGTAAAAGAAGGGGACCAAGTCCAAGAGTCATGCAAGTGTCCGGGGGGGCAGGAGCCCACTTAACCCCAGATGAAGGCGACACCCGCAGAAGCACCTGAACAGGCACTTAGGAGAACTGAGGACAACGGTCAACTTAGAGCCACAAAAGAGGGTCCCACAACGTCGGAGTCCAACTCAGCGAGTTGGGCAATGCAGGACGGAGTGCTGGGGAACTGGGCTAGGCTGTGCACAAAGAAAATCTTGCAAAAGTGCACGGAAGCCCGAGCAGCTGCAGTTAACACAGTACACAGGATTACTGTCTGGCGTGGGGAGGCAAGGACTTACCTCCACCAAATTTGGACAGAAGGGCCACTGGACTGTCAAAGACACTTGGACCTAGCTCCTGTGTTCCAGGGACCACGTTCCTCAGGATGAGAGGGGACCAGAGGACCGGTGATGCAGAAGTTTGTTTCCTGCGTTAGCAGGGGGAAGATTCCGTCGACCCAGAGGAGATTTCTTCTTGGCTTCCAGTGCAAGGTGAAGGCAGACAACCCTCAGAGCATGCACCACCAGGAAACAGTCGAGAATGCCGGCAGGATGAGGCGCTACAATGTTGCTGGTAGTCTTCTTACTACTTTGTTGTGGTTATGCAGGCATCCTGGAGCAGTCAGCGGTCGATCCTTGGCAGAAGTCAAAGAGAGAAGTGCAGAGGAACTCTGGTGAGGTCTTGCATTCGTTATCTGGTGAGATGCTCACAGGTGAGACCCTAAATAGCCCACAGAGGAGGATTGGCTACAAAGAAAGGTAAGCACCTATCAGGAGGGGTCTCTGACATCACCTACTGGCACTGGCCACTCAGACCTGCCCATTGTGCCCTCACACCTCTGCATCCAAGATGGCAGAGGTCTGGGACACACTGGAGGAGCTCTGGGCACCTCCCCTGGGAGGTGTTTGTTAGGGGAGTGGTCACTTCCCTTTCCTTTGTCCAGTTTAGTGCCAGAGCAGGGCTGGGGGGGATCCCTGAACCGGTGTAGACTGGCTTATGCAAGGAGGGCATCATCTGTGCCCTTCAAAGCATTTCCAGAGGCCAGGAGAGGCTACTCCTCCCAGGCCCTTCACACCTATTTCCAAAGGGAGAGGGTGTAACACCCTCTCTCAGAGGAAATCCTTTGTTCTGCCTTCCTGGGACCAGGCTTCCCAGGCCCCAGGGGGCACAAACTTATCTGAGGGGTTGGCAGCAGCAGTAGCTGCAGAGGAGACCCCGGAAAGTTAGTGTGGCAGTACCAGGGCTCTATGCTGAAGACTCGGGGATGCATGGAATTGTCCCCCCCCCAATACCAGAATGGTATTCGGGTGACAATTTCATGATCCTAGGCATGTTACATGGTCACGTTCGGAGTTACCATGGTGCCGGTACATATAGGTATTGTCCTATATGTAGTGCACGCGTGTAATGGTGTCCCCGCACTCACAAAGTCCGGGGATTTTGCCCTGAACAATGTGGGGGCACCTTGGATAGTGCCAGGGTGCCCAAACACTAAGGGGCATATTTATACTCCGTTTGCGCCGGAATTGCGTCGTCTTTTTTGACGCAATTTCGACGCAAAACTAACTCCATATTTATACTTTGGCGTTAGATGCGTCTAGCGCCAAAGTCCAGGGAGTTTGCGTCATTTTTTAGCGTGGACACCTACTTTGTGTTAATGAGATGCAAGGTAGGCGGTCACGTCTAAAAAATCGACTCCGAGGCATGTGCGTCGGATTTATACTCCCGGGCAAAATTCACGCCCAGGAGTGGGCGGGTCAAAAAAAATGACGTACGGCCGCTTTTGCGCCGTTTTTTTGCGCCTGCAAAAGGCAGGCGTTAAGGGACCTGTGGGCTCTGAAGGAGCCCAGAGGTGCCCTCCCATGCCCCCAGGGACACCCCCTGTCACCCTTGCCCACCCCAGGAGGACACCCAAGGCTGGAGGGACCCATCCCAGGGAAATTAAGGTAAGTTCAGGTAAGTGGTTTTTTTTTTTTTTTGTGGCATAGGGGGGCCTGATTTGTGCCCCCCTACATGCCACTATGCCCAATGACCATGCCCAGGGGACAGAAGTCCCCTGGGCATGGCCATTGGGCAAGGGGGCATGACTCCTGTCTTTGCTAAGACAGGAGTCATTTCTATGGGGGTTGGGAGTGAAAACAAATGGCGCAAATCGGGTTGAGGCGAAAAAATTGCCTCAACCTGACTTGCCGCATTTCTTGACGCCCAAGCCCCATATCCCCCTACGCCGGCGCTGCCTGGTGTACGTCGTTTTTTTCCACGCACACCAGGCAGCGCCGGCGGCTAACGCCGGCTAACGTCATTGAATAAATACGGCGCCCGCATGGCGCTTCAGAATGGCGTTAGCCGGCGCTAATTTTTTTGACGCAAAACTGCGTTAGCGCAGTTTTGCGTCAAAAAGTATAAATATGGGCCTAAGTAACTTTGTACCTAACCTTCACTAAGTGAGGGTTAGACATATAGGTGACTTATAAGTTACTTAAGTGCAGTGTAAAATGGCTGTGAAATAACGTGGACGTTACTTCACTCAGGCTGCAGTGGCAGTCCTGTGGAAGAATTGTCTGAGCTCCCTATTGGTGGGAAAAGAAATGCTGCAGCTCATAGGGATCTCCTGGAACCCCAATACCCTGGGTACCTAGGTACCATATACAAGGGAATTATAAGGGTGTTCCAGTAAGCCATTCAGAATTGGTAAAATTAGTCACTAGCCTGCCAGTGACAATTTTAAAAGCAGAAAGAGCATAAATACTGAGGTTCTGGTTAGCAGAGCCTCAGTGATACAGTTAAGCACCTCACAGGGAACACATATAGGCCACAAACCTATGAGCACTGGGGTCCTGGACAGCAGGATCCCAGTTACACATATCAAACACACCGACAAGATAGGGTTTTCAATATGAGCACTGGGCCCTGGCTAGCAGGATCCCAGAGAGACAGTAAAACACCATGACATATACTCACAAACAGGCCAAAAGTGGGGGTAACAAGGCTAGAAAGAGGCTACCTTCCTATAATGAGAAGCCTACTTTTAGACATTGTGGGACTTTACCCTGTGCCAGGGAAGAAGTTATCATGATCGACCACAAGGTTGTGAAAAGATGACTGAGTTACTTGATCAAGAGTGAGGTGAAGGGGTTTAATGTGTGAGTTGTGGAGTTGATGCAGCTTCTGATTTTAGATAGCTCTTCTGCTAAGAACCTAGATTTGTTCCAATATGTTCTTTATGTTGTTGCTGATGCATGGTAATGGGTTGTGACTCTTATGTTAGTAGCATCAGATGGAAGAAGATCAAAGGGTTCTGGTATTTGGTGGCTAGCTATGTCACAATCAATCTTATCCGAAAAGAAGCTTGAGAAGGCGTTGTACCTCTCCTTGGTGGGGTTTAGGAGTGAAATGCTGGCTGGAGACATGTGTTCTTGTTTATTTTGAATATTCTGTTTGGTTGGGTTTTTGCACTTTTTAATTGTGCTAGGAATATTGTAGATTTTAAGAATGTTTGTAGATGTACCTTTTTTATCTCAAAAGGGTGAGTAAGAAGTTGTGGAGGGGAGGTCTCTTCTTGACATACTCTTGATCAATCTTAGTTGACTCATTTCTTTGTTGATCTATAGGGAGGATGGGATGGGCCTTTGTCTATTGAGTTTGAGGGGGTTACTTGGTTTAATAAGACTGTCATGGAGTCATTGTATTGTGTGCTTAGTCCCTCTCCCTGGAGGGACTTTGTAGAAAGTTAAAGACAAGAAGTTATTTTGGCTGTTAGGTCTTCTGTGTCAATTTCTTTGAAGTCCCGGGGCTATCGCTTTGGTCACTTTGCCTGAGCTTTAAGCCTTAGGATGCCTTGGTTGAAGTGGAAATGGATATTGTAGTGGTCTGACCAGTCTACAGGAGGTGAGGATTCTACGCTAAGGGTGCTTTCATTAGTGATCATCAGTTGTGATTTTTCCTCTTTCGAGTGTGTTGTTTTTTTGCAGTGTTCAGCAAGGTTCTTTGAGTCCAGAAAGAGTTTCATTTGTGTGGACGGGGAGTTTATAATTATGCCAATGTAGGTTGAAGTATTCAGTGAATATATATTGCAGAACGCCTCTGCACGCCTCATCCTGGACATCCCCTGCCACAGCCACATCACAGGCCACCTGGGAGACCTGCACTGGCTCCCCATCAACAAGAGAATCACCTTGAAGCTCCTCACCCATGCTCACCAAGCACTGCACAACACCAGACCAGAATATCTCAACAGACTGCTTTCCTTCTACACCCGGACCCGACAGCTTCGCTCCGCTGACCTTGCCCTCTCCACTGTCCCACGCATCCACAGAACTACCGCAGGTGGCAGATCGTTCTCCCACCTCGCCGCCAAGACGTGAAACACTCTTCCTATCCACCTGCTTCAGACACAGGACCCACTAACCTTCAGGGGACGACTCAAGACATGGCTGTTCGAGAAGTAGCAGCATCCCCCCTATCATCCCCCCTCAGTGCCTTGAGACCATCACTGGTGAGTATTGCATTTTCCTAATGCTTTGATTGATTGATTGATATTGTTGGTGGACAGAAGACAGCATCCAATGAGGAGGTAAATTATTTGTTCAGCGAAGAGGTACTTTTCCTTGGTTGGTGATAGATATTGTGATAATTAGTTGGATTATTGCTGTCTATTCCAATTTGACTGCTAGTTGTTTGAAAGTGGAGGTTTCCTCTGTTTAGAGGGTAGTAAAAATTAGTGAGTTTCTATGTCTGACTGCTACTCAGTAGAGTCTCTAAGCCGTAAGGCAAAGGAAGGCAATGGGTAGTGGAATCAGGAATGTGAAAAGTGGTAACCTACTCTACGAACACCCACTATTGTACACAGACAAAAATCAGTGTTACAAGTACATGTAGCTTCGTCATTCCTCAGTTGACCAACCAGCTGTAGATGTGCCCATGGGAACGCATTCACCACCCATCTTCTCACAGGAACAAAATATTTTACAGACAACAACTTTTAAGACCGCAACTATGTCTTATTGTGTGACAATTTTGCCTGAGTTCTCATGATACGTCTTCCCAATCAAGAATGCATTCCCATCTATGAACTTTCATATCTAACCTTCTAAATAACAAGTCGGTTCATCAGCTAACAGGGGGATTTTTAGAAGTAGAAACATCTGTAGAAGCGAGAAGAAAAATATTTGGGTCAACAAATATTAATTGTGAAAAACAAGTTTTTCAAAAGGTCAAAATCAAGTCTTGTGCTTTCGCTGCAATTCTTTCTATTCTGTTAAGTATAAAATGTCAGATCCTTAGCATTTCAGCCCTAGCGTGTTCAAGTATGAATGGCTCTTACAATTTTGCATTGGATTGACATTTTAAATATCATTAGCTTTGCATATTATTTAGCATTATTTTTTGACATTTTTAAAACACTCCTTCACTACCAAGGGTTGCGCTCAGGATTAAATTGCTGGAACATTTTACTTGACCTAACAGGATAGTGCATTTATGAACTGTGGTGGACCTCAATCCATCCCCACTAATAAACCAATCTATAATAAGACCAGCCTAAGATACCTGTGGTCCAAGGAAGATAGTGGCAGCAATGGTGAAATGTGTACGGGAGAAGGGGCACCTATGCCTCAATTGCCCAAGGATATTTTGAAATACTTTGTGGTGCAGATACACTTTGATGGATAGTTTGTGTCCTATTAAAGAGCACTGAGTAGGCACAGAGTTGACCAGCAGCACTCTGGGTGTTACAGTGGGCATTAGTACCTACACTGGAAAGGGATACACTCCTGAATCTAAAAGAGGAAATAGCTGTCTCAAGCACTCACATGAAGAGTGGCCGAGTGCAGAATTATGTGCTAACACCTGAGAAGTACAGAAAAAGTTCTGGAACACATACAAAGATTCACAACAACCATGGGCTGATTACATTAATGTCTCAGAATAGCACTGGAGGGCTGAGCAATAGACAACACAGTCAATACCTATCATGGTCTACTTAATCTGCTCATTAAATAGCACGTCTTGAGTAATTGTCATACGCCATGCAGTTTGGGAAGGCAGCTGACATGTCGGTACACACTAGGGTACCTAAGAAGGCACAGGAGGTGATTTACAAAGAAAGAGCATCCAGCCCCGCCCATCCCCGAGGGGAAGGTGGGGAACAACGAGGATTAAATAAACCTCTCACAAAGGCCCAAAATGCTAACCAGGAGGGGGAAGCTCATATCTTTCTTAGACATAAGTGGGGTGGGAGCAAGAGGAAGAAACCAATTCATGCCTTTAAGCCTTGACTATGCCTGGACTGTCATAAGCCCAGACACAAGAAGGGAGACTTTGTCTATTTTAAGAAGTCCCCCAACAGTGTGCACTGCCTATGGATTGCAAGTGTATGAATTGGAATGAAAGTTAGCCCAAGGGAAACCTGAGGGGAGATTGAAGCCACTTTAGTCAGAGTCAGAGTCCATAATCTTTTTTGGGATAGTATATAAAACAGATAACAATATAAACATGGACAAAAAGACAACCAACCACCCAAATAAAATCCAGGTATCCTGAGCACAGGCCATACCAGCATCATAAGCATAGATCTTCTTAGCGTTTTCTGATAGTCAGTGCTACCCTTAAAAAATGTAAAACTGCCTAACAGATATCCACTGAGCAAAGAAGCTACAGAAACACAGGCCCATCTTCGAAGTGTCTTAGATTTGTATTATGTAAAATAGGCACCAAGAAAGAAGACTGGGTTGCTTCATACAAAGAAAAGAACGATATAAAGTGATGTGCTTTGTTTGAAATATTATAGCACCGACAAGGAGGTAAGTCATGGAACCATAGACCTGGCAATGGAAAGGCAAACTTAAAGTGCAGTGTGAGGAGTCTAAAAAGTGTGAGATAGAAATGATGAGTGGGGTTAACAATCGAGTCTAAGTAGGGCTCCAAGTTCCTTGTTGTTACAAAGGAGTATCTGAAGATCATCTCGCTAAGCTGGGCCCTCTTGAGACGCAAATTCATACAATAATTTAAATATCAATTTTTAACTATGGGACTGATTTAGATATTTGCTCATGAGTTACTCGGTCACAATGGTGAAGGATATCCTGTCCTTCGAAATCTAAATCCCATTGGGGTAACTCGCCCGCTAATATCTAGATCCTGCCCCATATCTTTCTGTTTAAGTGTTATCTTGTGTGGGTTATTGTACAGTTCTAGGAGGCGTAGGGTTTCAACGTATTCTTCAGATAAGAGAACCAGGGGATCTTTTCTGCTCTACCTAGGGACAGGCAATCTGAGATATAGCTTCTAATGAGGCCCGAATCTGGAGTTCCCCAGCTCCTAATCAATAGTAGTAAAGGGTCAGGCACAATCAAGTCCTCCAGATACAATGATCCCAGTTCCTTGCGACAAATGATATTGGCAATGCCTCTGGTAACTGACAGTAATCTAAATGTAAAGCAATATTCAACATCCTGGAGTACACCCATATTGCAATAACCCCAGATCCCCGCTCCATATGTCCCTGCCGATATACATTTACTTTTGTACAGACTTAACATCTCCTTGATTGGTTTGTGTTGTAATCTGTGTGGAGGTCTAAAAGTAGTCTTAATATTCCTGTTAAATTGTTGGGATCTTAAAGTTAATAATGATTCCAACTAAAAGATAAGCTAAAAACATTCCCAAACCTTAGTCTCTAAGGGTGAGGTAGATGTTGAAGCCCTAGCCACCTTACCTCACAGCATGATGAAGTACAGGGAAATAAACAAATGTAGAGGCTCTGAGTGATACAGAAGTCAGCATCACCACAATGGTGGATTGGCTGGTTTCCCCTGAGCAAAGGGGGGGTCTAGATAGGGTAATCAACACTGACAATGAGGTTATATTCTATTCCATGGCAATGGTCACCTCTGAAAGGAGAGAGGTTACTCATCCTAAGAAAGTAGCAGTGAGCCATGCCATATCAGCAGAGTGTCTGTTGGGAAACAAACTAAAACACCTCTGCTTGGGTAGAGGTGGAAAGGAGGGTCTATACTGAAATGTTGGGACTGCCTGAATGGGTGTCCATGGCCACAAGAGCCTAGAAAACAAGTCAGGTAAGTCAAGAGTGACTGGAGTCTGGAACAATGGCCCAAGTTCCAACAACCAAGAGGAAGGGCAAGGGGACGTGGGAAACTAGCCTCAAAACCTTCCACATCCCAGAATAAAATCAGACCCTATGGGCATATCTACAGCCTAAAGAAGAAGAGGACCCTGCCCTGAGAGACCTGTTAGAACTCCCTGAGTTACATGGGCAGGAGGACCCTCCAAAGAGTACTTCTGCTAAGCTCAGACAGAGTTCAACTCTTCACGGTCATCAGTGCAGGCTGACATTCAAGAACAGGGGAATACCAGTGGAACCTAGAAGATCTACTGGGGAGGCAGTGTTCTGTACAGCAAGGCTAGAGACAAAAATCATTGAGCAGCCAGTGGATTGGTAGTCCTCCATTATTACAGGCCAATTCTCTTAGACATAGCCCAGAATATCCTTGGCAGGGCACTGGAAGCAAATCAAAGCATGAGACAGGTAGGATAACCACTGTTAGTGGCCGCAGATGGCTGAAAAGGTAAAGGTGTTCTGTTGCTCCTGCCTTACCTGTCAAGCCAGTGGCAAGACAGGATAACTCACGTCTCCCCTGATCCCACTATCTATATTGGGGACGCCTTTTGAGCAGGTGGAAATTGACATTGTCAAGCTTCTAAAACCTAGGTCAGCCACAGGGAACAGGTTCATGTTGATGGTGATAGACCATGCCACTAGGTACCCTAAAGCCATACCTCTGAGGACAGTAACTGTGCACTTAGTGGTCAAGGCACTGCCTAGTATCTCTACTTGTGTAGGGTTCGCCTAGAGGTAATCCTTGAGTGGGGGAAAACTTCCTATCTGCATACTTGAAGGTTATGTGGGATGAGTGTGGGGTGCGTTACGAGTTCACCAACCCTCATCACTCCCAAATCAATGGATTTGTGGTGAGATTCAACAACATCCTAAAATACATGGCAATTGAGTTATCTGAGAGACTCTAATGCAAGATGAACATCCTGCTAACATGCCCTTTATTTGCCTATAGGGATGTACCAGAAATGGGAATGGGCTTCAGCCTCTTCAAACCTTTGTACGGGCACCGTGTCAGAGGTCCATTAAGTCTTGTTCGAGAAGGGTGGGAGAAACATTTCTAGGTATCCAAGTAGGACCTTGTGGACTGTGTGCTGGGCCTGCAATCCTGCACCACTAAGCACATGAGGAGGGCTAACAAAACTTGAAGCCAGCCAGGTCCTGATTAAGCATAAGTATGAGCATAAGACCACCTTGGTGGATTACCAGCCATGCCAAAAGGTGTGGGTTATGAAGCCTGTTGCTCCCATGATCCTCCCGGACAAATGAACTGAGTCCTACATAGTACTGGAGAATATGGGTGAGATCACCTACTTGGTGGACCTTGGTACCTCAAGACACCCTGACAAGGTGGTCCATGTTAACCAACTGAAGCCCCTTGTGCAGGCAACACCATGTTGATGGTCACTGATGGAGGAAAGGATGAGGAAAGTGAACCTCTCTCTGACCCCCTTTTCTGCAATGCCAAGGATGGTTCAGTGGAGGGAGTAGTGCGCTCCCCTATGCTGATAAAGCACTAGAAGAAAGAATGTCACCAATTGTTGGGCCAGTTTTCTGGACCATTCTCCCTGAGACCTGGACTGACCCAATGGTGGGTTCATGACTTTGACACTGGTGATAGCCTACTCGTCAAAAATAAAATCCTCAAACCTGGTGAGCTCTTTGACCAGTTTGGATCTGCCCAACATCCAAGCACATTTGACTTAACCTCCGTACACTGTCAGATTGCCATGACAGGGACATCAGCATTCCCAACTGTAAGAACCACTTCAAGTTATGCCCTTCACATTGATGAAAGCCTCCGCCACCTTCAAAGGTCTGGTCAACTGAGTACTGTCTGGGCTGGAGACCTTTAGTACATATCTAGATTATATTGCTTTATTTAACTCCACTTGGAGAAAACACCTGACTCGCCTTAGAAAAGTGCTTCACGCCCTGCGCAAGACTTCCATGGAGGACAAACAGTCATTGCAAAGCTACTGTTACCAAGGATGACCTTTACCACGCATGTTTTACAGCTCATGCACCATTACCAGGAAAAGCCCTTACCTCGCATACCTTTACACCAAATTATCTTGTAAAAGTATGCATGGTAAGGGCTATTCGTGGTAATAGTGGTTAAGTCTATCAACATAATTAGGGGAAACAGAGAGATCCTTCCAGTTCCTCTGAACAACCTGCGCCGCACCCCATAAGAGCTGGCTCATCATCATGGAGAGGAATGTAAGGGGGATTGAGCCAGGTGGTACAGCTTTAGGGCGGGGAAGTTTTCAGGCTTGGGAAGGACGTTTTTTGAGCTTGTGGCAGGGGGCAGTTTTAGGGTGGGGTACAAGGGGGTACTGATTTAGGGCAGGGGCTGGGTATTGTTTTAGAAGTCTTGGTGACGGGGTGTCACGCTGTGGTCTGGTTTTAGGGCTAAGGGCAGGAGTCGGTAGTTTTTACAAGGGCTGAGGGCCAGGGGGTGTCGCATTGGGGTTTGGTTTTAGGGCTTAGGGCAGGGGTCAGGTAGTTTTTAGGCAGGCTGGGGGCCTGGGGGTGTTGCGCTGGAGTCTGATTTAGGGTTTACGGTAGGGGCCAGGCATTTGTAGAATGGCCACGGGTAAGCGAGTTGTCCTATTGGGGTCTGATTTCAGAGATTAGAGCAGGAGTCAGGTAGCTTTTAGAAGGGCTGCGGGGTCACGCTGGGGTCTGGTTTTAAGGCTTAGGGCAAGACTGAGTTAGTTTTTAGAAGGGCTGGGGCTGGTGGATGGGCATCGCCCCTGCGTCTGGTTTTAGGGCTAGAGCAGTGGTCAGGTAGTGTTTAGAAGGACTGGGGGGTGGTCACCCGGAGCTCTGGTTTTAGGGCTTAGGGCAAGGGCCAGGTAGTTTTTAGAAGGGCTGGGGGCCGGGGTGGTCACGCGGGGTCTGGTTTTAGTGCTTAGGGAAGAGGTGGGTAGTTTTTACAAGGGTTGGGGACTGGCGGGTGTCGCCCTGGGGTCTTGTTTTAGTGCTTAGGGCAGGGGTCAGTTATTTTTAAAAGGGCTGAAGACTAGAGGGTGTCACCCTGGGGTCTGGGTTTAAACCGCATTTCGGAATCAGGACAAGAGTCAGGGAAAACCTTTACCACTCATATGACGTTAACATTCATGCTTTTACAACGTAATTCGTTGTAAAGGTTATGCCTAGTAGTGACATTCTCGTTGTAATGCATGGGTGGTAACGGCATGCATTGCAACGAAATGCATTGTTCCATCATACAACCCCATTATTTAGTGAGCTATATTCAAATGGAAAAAAAATGAAATTATTCATGCCAGCCATACAGATACCCAAAAGAGAAGAACTTGGTGGTTAATAATTTCAAATACAATAGACAGATACAGCAGCACACTGAGGAAGAGATCGCATGCCTATGCTTTTTATGGTCTGATTACTTTATGATACACCTATACCAGTGAAGTGCTTCATGCTTTTTGACAAAATGACAGGTGATTTTATAGATACATATGTAAGTTCCTGCGCTGCGTCAAACTGTCATCGACGGGAGACCAGATAAATGCAATCCTCAGAAAGAAACGTAAAAGATGTCAGACCTGACTCTAGTGCTGATGTCTTTTGCACAAATTTGCCATCTGAATCTTCGAGAAAAATAAGTGCTGCACATCAAAAGGCATTTCAGACAACTTCAAAATTAGAAACAAATTGCTCAAAAACACGTTTATGTTTGTTGTCGGTGAACTGGTAGACAGGCAATAAGTGTACCCAGGTCAGGGAAGATAGAAAGAAAGATAAAAATAGTTTCTAAGTGATAAAGGCCTGCTATGTGATAAGAGGAGGAATGGCAATCTGTGTTTTTCTAACAAGCAGACATCAAATTGCTGTGGCTAGATGGGTAAATGTCAGCGAAATCAAGAAACCAGAAAGGCTTAAAACCAGGAGCCTGCTAAGGTTAGGGATATGTCTGTGTGCTTTGTTTCTTCTGAAACTGTATTGGTTTATTACTTTTCAAATGATTCTCCTTATGAATAATCCTGGGGTTCGCTACTACAGCATGCTTGTGTGCGTTGAATTTTCCCAAAGTTGTATATGAATTTCAAAAAGGAGCAAAAGTCAGAGTAAAATAAGTAATGTGCTCCAACCTAGAAAATGTGTGGTTTGTGTGTTTCATTAATTCAAAAATTTAAAAACTGATCACTCTCTTGCTCCTTGTGATGCAAGTGACCTAAATGTAGTTTCACAAAATTATTTGACTCCATTAAAACCGTTGAGAGTATTTCCGAGAAGTCATTCATGCACTCAAGGCTGTAAACAAGGGACGCGGAATGGGAAAAAAACACAAATAAAAGGGGCTGTATCATGATGGGCTGCGCTGGCTCAAGTCAGAACCGATCGCCTGTTTTTATGGGCCTGCATTCTTTAAAGTAATTTAATGTAACTGATAATTCTATGTCAGGACCGGAGGCGAGGATTACGCATATCTTTCTCCACTTTGTTCAATAGCAGCCGAACATTAAACAATAAACTACTACTTCCATGACAGCTTGGTAAAATGGAGTATGTTAACAACCAATAACAAGCATTTGCAATGCAATAGGTCTCGCATTTGTTTGAGTTAGAGCTATTTGCGTTGTAAATGCCTAAGTGGACTTTTTTTGACATATAAATTGGTCAACTCTGCTGCACACTGAGGCCCTTTTTGCCATAAAAATCTAGTGGCCCTGTATATAACTAAAGCATTTCTATTCAACTCTGCTGCACACTGAGGTCATTTTTGTCATAAAAATCAAGTGGCCCTGTATATAACTAAAGTATTTCTAATTACCTTCTTCCTTTATGTCCAGTTGAAATTGACAATGTTGCTGATATTTGTTTTATTATTTTGCAAAACTACCTTTTAGTATATTGGTTGGTACACAATACCAGAATGGATTCAGTAAAAGTTGGTGCACAATTTACACCCGCTTTTACCGAATCTATCCGTCCTACATCTAGCCCTATGTTTCTTTCTTCCCATAATCAATTCCCTATCTCTAGATTTTATTTTTTATAAAGCAAATACCACCTGGTGCAGTTCATTAGGTCATTAATGAAAAAACATTGACATAGCCGAGAATATAAGTGTCTCGGTTCAAATCTCAGCTTTCCAAATCACCAAATTGTGTGTTTCTGGGAATGCCAAAGCACGACCCTTTACTTTGGTTTTCCATGTCTGTCAACATTGGGAGTGCCTACAAGTAAAAAAATGTATTGGCAATCATGAAATTATCTATGTAACAGGGTCGATGTCCAAGGTGGTAAATACTCTTAAAGTACTACCTGAGGGAGTGGGGGGAGGGGATCTAGCATTCCTTGTGGGGTTTTTTGTGTTGTGGACATAGGAAAATCTCCATTTTGTGATGAATGGGACGAGGACTAGAGGGACCTGGGGGTAACGTTTTAAAACAGTCACAGACCCCCTGAGTAGGCCTTGCGGACCCCGAGGGGTCTTCAGACAACAGGCTGAGGACCACTGCCAAAGACGGTCTTTACTGTCTACAACAGCCATCCCAACTTCCAGTGCCAATACCAAATGCAAAGCGCCTACTACACCGTATGGTAAGAGCGTCGCATGAGTCTACCTGCCGCTGGGCTTAGTACTTCACTCGCACTGATGTGAAGATGTGTAACTTTCTTGCTGCTCCTAGGCATTGTATTTTGAAAACAGATATAATTGTCTTAAAATCAGTCTCTTTGTCGACAGGGGAAGCTAGTGATATCCTCCTTATTCCCCTTCCTGCAACACAATGATTCTTCTGGGGACAGGATGACAATGCCAGTCCGTCCAGACCTTGGCTTCCTTCCTGTCCTCAGCCTGCTCTTAATGTCCCCTCTCCTGCAATTTTGGATATGTTAGACCCAGATGAAATTGTCCACCCTAGGTCTACCGAATGGGCCCCGTCCTACAAAGTAGCGATCTATGTGGCAGGGCACATTCGGAAACTGCTAGAGAAAGAAGAATCTCATAACTGTCTCGGGGCTGAATGCCCCGCCCTTCCTTGACAGACAAAGTCACCATAACTCCTAAGTTGGACCCCAGGATGTCCATCTTCTTGCAAAAATGTATAAAAGACCCTTAAAAAGGAATTGATAGATCTTGGAGGGCATGTCAAGATACACCTCTGGATATCCTAGGCCCTTTAACAAAAATCCTTGATATGGCTGAAGATGCTAAGACTTCTGGTGCATTAATTTCTCCTCTGTGGATGGGCACAGCGTGCTATTATTTTCTTGGGGAATGCAAACTGTGCTCTCTGTACTGATCGTCGTTGTTCACTGTTAATTAAAGTGGACCTTAAGCTAGGAGACCTGGCTGATTCCGAAGCTGGTGCTGTGGCTCAAGGAGGCTTATTCATAGAACCCTTCATAAAGGAATTAGGGAAGTTTGTAAACAGTTTCACTTCCTTGGACAAGGCACAGTCTTCTATGGAGAGAGTGTTTCCCTCCCAAATTTTCCACAGGGCCAGTCCGAGCGGGAGCCACTCGGCCAGCCGCACACAAGCACTCACCTCTTTCAGAGGACAAGGCTCCAGGAAAGGACAAGACCAGAACCGTTTTGCCAATTTCTACCCAACTGTAGGCAAACGCTTCAGGCATCGAGGTGGTAGAGGATCTGCAAATGCATCCGCTTCTGGTAAGTGTTATCCCTTCTTCCCTTCTAAGAGTAGGGGGCGTTTGGCAAATTTTATCCAGGCATTGAGAAAAATAACGAAAGATTCATGGGTTTTGCAGACAATAAAATCATTCCAGATAGAATTTGTTGGGGCTCCCAGGCAGGTCTCACGCCCGAATCCTCTTGTGCTTTTCTTACAAGACACCATTTTGGTGGACGCGGCGGTTGCAGCATTGCTGGGTTTATAAGCAATCTCTTCCTGGTAGAAAAAGCCGATGGCGGTCGGTGACCTGAGATCAATCTGAAGGAATTCAACGAATGGCTAATTTATCGTCATTTCAAAATGGAAGGGATTCACCTTCTTTGCGATGTACTGCGTCCTCTAGATTGGTTGTTTTGTCTCAACATAAAAGACACCTATCTCACTATACCTATCTGCCGACCACACAGGTGTTTTCTTCAATTGGTTTGGAGAAATCAAACATTCCAGTTCACTACCCTTCCATTCTGTCTATCCTCTGCGCCTTGGTGCTTCACAAAGGTCCTCAAACCTGTCAGGGAACATCTCAGGGCTCAAGGGATGCGACTAATCATCTACCTTGACGACATGTTACTTTTAGCTCAATGTCCCAGACAACTCTCTGCCCAACTACAGGTCACAGTCAACTTGCTACAAAATCTAGGTTTTGTCATAAACAAGTCCAAATCTCTCCTAACCCCTTCTCAAAGAGCAGTCTTTCTAAGTTTCACCATAGATTCGGTTTCAGCTACACTAAGCCTTCCATATCGCAAAATGACAAACATTTGTCCCAAATTATGTCATACTCTAGTCAAACAAAATGTTTCTCTTTCTACAAAGTTATCCACTTGACAGGACTCCTCTCCTCTTCTAGTCAGGCAATTTTTCCTGGTCCTCTGCATTATCGAGCTCTCTAACATCTCAAAGCAGCTCATCTTTACAAGGGACTAAGGTACTCTCAAAAGGTACTTCTCTCGCAAGAAGCCATAGAGGAAATTCATTGGTGGCTTTCGCATATGGAGGCCTGGAACGGAAGAGCAATCTTCGGTTCCACTCTAGATTTCATAATCGAATCAGATGCCAGCAGATCAGGTTGGGGTGCTCGATGTAGAGATTTCTCCACTGGAGGAACATGGTCCCCGGAGGAACAAAAATTACATATAAGTTCTCTTGAGCTTTTAGCTGGTTCAATTGCAGTCATGTGCTGGACCAAAGATTCAATCCAATCATGTGTTCTCCTAAAGATGGACAATACATCTGAAGTCCGCTATATCAATCACCTGGGGGGCACCCGATCCAAGGCACTCTCCAATCTGGCGACCAGTTTTTGGCTATACTGCCTGGATCACCAAATTTCGGTCACAGCACAATACCTTCCGGGCAATCAGAATCAGGATGTGGATTTTCATTCTAGACACCTCAGGGACTCCAGTATGTGGAAACTCCATCCAGACGTGTTCTCTCGTATTCTGCACCTTTGGGGTCTGTTTATGGTGGATGTTTTTGCATCCAGATTAGATCCCCAGCTACCCATATTTTTCAGTTGGGGACCAGATCTGTTGGCAGCTGCCACAGATGCTTTCCTTCAGGATAGGAGTCAAGAGAAGGCTTACGCTTTTCCTCCCTTTGCGATGATTACCCGAACGTCTTCCCAGGTACATCGACAATCAGCAACCATAGTACTGATCACCCCAATTTGGAGGTCTCAGGTTTGGTTTCCAGTTCTTCTGGAACTTTCTTGGGATTCTCCAATCCGACTCCCCCTGCTTCCTTCGCTTCTTCTCAATCCGAACGAAACGCCTCATCAGATGGTTCTAGAAGGATCCCTATCTTTGATGGTGTGCCGAATTTCCAAGGACGATGGTTGGTCCCGGGACTTTTGCAACAAGCTGAAGAGTTACTATCCAAAGCATGGGCTCCCAGTGCCTGTAAACGTTATAGATCAGCATGGGGTAGATAGGCCCGTTGGTGTTTGTGAAGGAAATTTAATCCGGTGGAAACAGATGTAGTCCATGTTCTTAATTGTCTTGCGGACCTCGCTTCAAGAGGCCTCGTGTATCGTTCTATTAATTCATACAGATCTGCTATTTTGGCTGGACATACTTTGGTGGATGGCTTTCCTGTGGGAGAACATAAACTAGTGTGTTGTCTTCTTCAAGGCATAAGGCTGTCATTACCTCCTGCACCCCGCTATTCATCCCTTTGGGATGCCAATCAAGTACTGAACCTCTTTTTGTCTTGGCAACCTAACCAATATCTTTCCAGGAAAGAACTTTCTGCTAAATTAGCCATGCTTCTTTGTTTAATATCTTGTAGAAAGGTTACTGATGTCCGTGCTTTAGATATCTCAAACAGAACTCTTTCCCCTTAGGGAGTAACCTTTATGGTAAGTAGACGAACAAAGACCAATGCCAGAGTAATCTCTTATTCTGCTTTCCCAGATGCCCCAAAACTGTGTGTCATGCGCTGCCTCAAGGCATGTGAGGAGAAAGACAACTCCTTATTGCATTGCGAAAGCTGCATAAAGCTGTGACCTCTCCTACCATTGCTCGGTGGGTTTGTTGGATCATGCAGGAAGCTGGCATTAGCCTTTCCCTCTTTTTGCTCATTCCACTCGTGGAGCTATGGCTTCCAAAGCATGTAGCTTAGGTGCTCATCTGGAAGATATCATGAACGCAGCAGACCGGTCTTCGGGCTCTACTTTTAAGAGGTTTTATTTGAAACTAGATATAGATATCGCTCAATTAGTTGTGGTCAAGCTTTAAACTAGCATAATCCTCGCCTCCGGTCCTGACACAGAATGAAAAATTTACCAGCTATTGTAACGGAAAGTTTCAATTCTATTAAGGACTCGGAGCCGAGTATTATCCCTCCCTGATCACCTTATGAATATTGCACATTTTAGGGATCCCTCCCTGTTTTTAGTAAGTAATTTCTTGTTATGTTTCAGTATTCATATGTCTAATATTTTGATTGATTTACTACATACAACTGTTATTTTGATAGTTATTTCTATCAGAAGTTCCTTTCAAAATTAAAAATAAACCTAGTTCCTTTTTCAAATTGTTTTCTTTTTCTTAGGGTCTGAAACTGTGAAACAAGATACTTAATGATGATTCTCAGCCTGGCTTGCGTGACGAAAGAGGAGGAGGAGACACAAATAATGGACTATGTTATGGATTGCCTGTTCCTAATTGGCTCTAAATACATGTTTTTATTGGTTGTTAACATACTCCATTTTCCCAAGCTGTCATGGGAGTAGTAGTTTATTGTTTAATGTTCGGCTGCTGTTAAATAAAGTGGAGAAAGATATGCATAATCCTCGCCTCTGAGTCCTTGAAACTTTCCGTTGTGATAGCTAGGACATTTTTCATTCTCCAATAGCACTTGTTTATCCTATAGTACAGCCTGGAAACATTGAGTGGTGTCTGACACATTGTGGACCTGATTTATGAAAAATTTGCGTCGCCTTAGCGTCATGTTTTGACTTAAAAGTGGCGTAAATTTACAAAATATAATTGTATTTCGTAAGTTAGTGTTGCTTTTGTGTCAAATAATGACGCAAAGGCGGCACAAACTTTTCATAAATCAGGCCCTGCGTTTCTGAGCTGTGCTGTCTAAAATAATGCTTTGACTCTGAGACATCGGGTTATATGAATTCACTTTACTCACTGCATAGGCGTATAAACAAAGGCTCGGCTGTGCGGAGCCAGTATAGGCTTTGTTGGGGCGGGGCGGAGCAGGGGTGTGGGGGCGAATTAATTAAAAAGTAACTTAACCTGCTTCTCTGCCCCCGCCGCGCTGCTCCTCTGCTGCACTGCAGGCACTGGCTCCCAGCCAGGGCACTCCCAGGAAGACTGGGAGC
Organism: Pleurodeles waltl; assembly: GCF_031143425.1. Lineage (NCBI taxonomy): Eukaryota > Metazoa > Chordata > Amphibia > Caudata > Salamandridae > Pleurodeles > Pleurodeles waltl. The sequence goes on along the minus strand of NC_090436.1, from coordinate 1,010,546,222 downwards.
CTGTGCCTGCTCTCTCCAGCCCGGCAACTGTGTTGTTGGAACAGAGAGTGCCTGAAGCGCATGTTTGTTTGGCAGGCCCAAGACAGCTGGCCAAACATACATGCACACTGAGGGGAGTGAGAAGCGCTCTCCCCTCATCGTCGACACCCCCAATGCCCTGCCCTTTACCAAACAAAATGATAATGAACATGGTTTATTATTGTTTCACTGTTAAAGGTGATTTGTAGCAGCTGCTGCTGGCGGGGGGGGGCAACTCTCCTCTGCCCTAATGGAGGAGCAACGCCTGGTATAGACTACCATGACATGGACTGGAGTGAAGAAAAAACATCTCTAGCAATCACTAGCAGGCTTTTCCCATGGGCCGACAGTTGTACGGACCACCAGGCACTCCAATAGAGAGGATGCTAGAGGTCGCAAGTAAGCAGGGCTCCAGGTACTCGGTTTGCAATGAAAAATTGTCTGCAGTAAGACTTACAGGTCTCAAGGTAAATATAGGTGAGCAAGCACCGCCTAGTTGAACAGCTATATGGTAGCACAATAAAAAATACTTGTCAACCTTACAATAAGGTTGTCAACTGATTGTGCCAACTTAGGGGCATATTTATAAGCCCCTTGTGCCACCTTGCACCACATTAGCATATTTTTTTACACTAATGTGGCGTAAGGTTGTCAAAATTGTAGCACCATATTTACAAAGTGGCTCAATGCACGCATGGCGCCAGTTTGTAAACCCTTGGCCACATTATGCCTGCGCCAGGAGGTCCAGTACAACGACGCAGTGGAATGTATGAGATTCCACTGAGACATTTTGTGCGCCATTTTTAACACCTGCGTAAGGCAGGTTTTAAAATTAAGCCTCTATTGTTTTCATTAGGCCTCCTTCTGCTTTTCAGGATTAGCGTCAACATTTTTGGTGCTAATCCTGCAAAGCGGCAAACTAGCATCAACATTTTTGACGCTAGTTCCCTAACGTGCACCGTATCATAAAAATGGTGCATACATGGTAGTGTTAGGGGGGCGCAATGGGGCACAAAAATGGTGCATCATGACATGATGTGCCATTTTCAATAAATATGCCAGTTAGTGTGAAGATTAGAAAACCCATGCATCTCTTTTGTACTAACATCTAAATAATGCATGAGTTGCTAAACTTTATTACATGCTTCAGACCACCTAATGTGATGATTTCTTATATAAGTATGGAAAGTGCACTGGTACATTTTTGTGATTACTCCTAATAAGTAAAATAAATGTTACTACTTGATGGGTGGAAACTAATTTGCATTTCATTGACATGGCCACTTCTTTGGCACTTCTGTAAGCATGCTGGTCTTTTTAATGTAAATAATCTTTACATGTGCAACTAAAGTATGCCTGGGTTGTCTACTTTCTTCACACATTTGCATTTGTGCAAGTACACCAGATATATATTTACTTGTCTGAACCATCAATAAATACTTTGGCAAGCTCAACTAAGTCCTGGAGGTTGTAAGTCCAAGCAGACCACCACCACGTAGCCAGTGAAGGAGGATGACGCATATGTTCTGGCAGTGCACCTCCCTCATCGACATCAGGGAGGATGAGGTTATCAAATTCTATAGGCTCAGGAGTGAGTCCATAATAGAATTGTTCCACAAGATTGGGTCACGTCTCTTGCCACCAACTACCAGGCCGACCAAAATTTCTTCCAGGTGAAACTGATGACTGTGCTCCAGCAAGAGTGGCAGGAATATCCCATACATCAGTTTTTGCCTTCCTACCCACTGTCCTGGATGCCATCATCCACTTCACACCCCAGTACCCCCTCTTCCCCAAGATCCACCAACAACAGCTGGAGATCAACCAAGGCCTCTATGCCATTGCGGAATTTCCCCATGTCTTCAGTGCCATGGTTCGTACACATATGCAATTGATTCCACCTGTAGAAACATCACGTCTGTACCGGAACCACAAACATATCTACTCCTTCAATGTCCAGGCCATTGTGGGTCATCTGGGGATGTTCACCAATGTGCTGGCCAAATACAGTGGAAGTGTGCATGATGCCTACATCTTCCGGCACAGTATTGTCAACATGTGTGTTAGACTTGGCATCTTTGGTGTGGTCTCCTCTAACTTTTTGACTCTGTTTCCCAAGGTTTTGAAGTGTGCTGGACTCTTTGTTTGCTGTTTTTGTTACTCTGGGTACCTTACTCCTGCTATCCAGTGCTAAAGTGCAAGTGCTCCTATATAAAATGTGTATGTAATTGGCTTTCCAAGATGGGCATATTTGATTTACTGGTAAGTCCCTTGTACAGTTTACAAGAGGTTTCCAGGGCCTGAAAATCAAATGCTACCAGGGGGCCTGCAGCACTGGTTGTGCCACCCACATTAGTAGCCCTGCAGTGTCTGTGTGAGCAGTTTTAAACTGCCAATTCGACTTGCCAAGTGTACCCACTTGCCAGGCCGAACACTTCCCGTTTCTTACATGTAAGACACCCCTAAGGTAGGCCCTTGGTAGCCCCATGGGCAGGGTGCAGTTTATGTTTAAGGTAGGATATATGCTAATGTGTTTTATATGTCCTTACAGTGAAATACTGCCAAATTCGTTTTTCACTGTTGCAAGATCTATCTCTCTAGGTTAACATGGGGGCTACCTTTAAATATGATTAAAGTGTAGATTGATTTTGGGAGCAGATGAACATGTGGACATTGGGGTCTCTAAACTCACAATTTATAAATACATCTTTTAGTAAAGTTGGTTTTGAGATTGTGTGTTTGAAAATGCCACTTTCAGAAAGTAGGCATTTTCATGTTAAACCATTCTGTGACTCAGCCTGTTTGTGGATTCCCTGCCTGGGTTAGTTTGACACTTGGGCTGTTTGCACCTCTCTCTGGACCGTGACACAAAGGAAGCTGGGTTCTAGCCTGCATATCCTAATGAGCCATCTGTGCTAGGAGGGAGGGGAGGAGTGGTCTCTTACACCTGAAAGGGCTGTGCCTGCACTCACACAATGCAGTCTCCAACCCCCTGCTGTGTGTCTGGGGCCTGGCCTGGGCAGAGCAGGATCTCACAAACAAGAGAGACTTTCCTTTGAAGTAGGCCTACTTCAAGGGCCAAAATAGGTATAAGAAGAGCACCCAACCACCTGAAATATTAGATCACTTCTGGAAATCTAGAGGAACCTCTGCCTGGGGAAGAGCTGAAGAGCTGAGGAGAAGAGCTGCCCTGCCTATGACTGTGCTTTGTGGAGCTATCCTGCAGTTGCTGCTTCTGCCTCTGTAAGGGGATAAAGACTGGACTTTGTTGTGCATTCCTGCTTGTGAAGAAATCTCCAAGGGCTTGTCCTGAGCTTGCCTCCTGTTGTGGAAGTCTCGGGCCGTCAAAGGCTTCACCTATCAGCACCTGGACTCTCTGCTGAGACTCCTGCCCTGCCAAGGGGTGCCTTATCCAGTTCCTGTGGCCTTGAAATATAAAGCTGGCAGGCCAAGACTGAAAATCCACTCACAGACTGCCACGCGGGGAAACTTTTGATGCACCTTCTGAGATGCAACTGAGAAACGACGCGCCGCAGGCTTCGTGGCTGAAATCTACGCTCCACCTGCATCGCGGCTGGAAGCAACACTCGCTATTGGAAGCTGATAACGTCACAACCCACATAGCGTGTTTTTTCTGGCACCGTGCTGCAGGATTTTTGAGGCAAACCTTGCTCGGTGCAGAAAAATTACGCAAAGCCTGCCCGAACCTGAGGTGTCTGTCCGGATTGATGCATTGCTCGCCTGCGGAGAGGAAAAACAACACACGCCGACCCGACCGGAGGAGGAATGACGAACGGTCTCGCTTGCGAGTGAGGAATTGACGCATCGCTGGCCTTTTCCAATGCACACTCGCCCGCGTGGTGTTATTTTGAAACAATCCAGGTATTTATTTACGCTAACAGTGTTAGCACTGTTTTCTAAGGATTTAAGACTCTATCTTGCTTTTTAATTCATAATTTAACTTGTGTATGGTGGATTTTTGTCGTTTTGGTATTGTTTTGTTGAGATAAATATTACCTATTTTTCAAAACCTATGTTGTGTCATTTTGTAGTGTTTTCACTGAGTTACTGTGTGTGTTGGTACATATACTTTACACCTAGACTCTGAAGTTAGGCCTTCCTGCTTGTGCCAAGCTACCAAGGGGGTGTGCGGGGGCTAACTGATGGTGATTCTCCTTTGTCCTGACTAGAGTGAGGTTCCTTGCTTGGACAGGGGGTAACCTGACTGCCAACCAAAGACCGCATTTCTAACAATGAGTTTCCAGAATGGTTGATATGGGAATGGCCTACTTGTTGGTAAGCACATTTAAAGTATGCAACATTCCAACATACATGTAGAAACATATAACATAATAGCCAGCTCTGTGTCTAATGATGGAGCTAGGTGCAAATCTAAGAGTGGTGTGCCTTACACTTGGACCAAGCATTGTAGTACATGTGTTGTGCAAACTCCTAAGTCAGATATTTGACGACAGGTCAAGCCTCTTTTTGTGGTTTGGAATGGAGTACAAAATCTAGAGTCAGGCAACATAGCAACAAAAGCTGTGTTGCATTACTGTGCTTAAGGGAGATTTTTATGTCCTTTGTTTGGGTGTATCCATGCAACTTTCATGGTTGATGATGTCTGTCATGTATACCAAACATGGTACACCTGGAAGTGTGTAAAAAGAAATGCCATCCCAAATGATGCATAGCAAGGGTAAATGACATAGGTTCAGAGGTATTCCAGAGGAATATGCCTCTAACATTTGCTTATGTGTCAAAGGGGCCCCCTTCCTGCACTAAAACTATCATGCATACAACACAAGTGCACTTGCACCATGGTGTAAGGGTAACAGTGTTTATGCTTTGCAGTCCACTGTGTGCCACAGCAGGGTGAAAGGACACAAATGTACCATATGGCTTAAATACTGTGCATTCCTGGTCTTTTCTAGTTATGCAGTGCAGCACAGCAAGGTCACTTGCTGTGCTGCACTCTGCCACTTTGTCAAATATCTGGCCCTCTAAGTTCATGTGCACATAGTGGGAACAACTTACAGCAACGTTCAGACTATGATTTCAAATGCTGTCATACCCTCCCTAATACTGCAATGGCAATAGCAACAGAACATATGGGTGTAGTATTATCTCATCTCACACTGTCTGAATAGACTAAACCACATCATCTGCACTGGCTAACAAATAATGATAATAATCATGTTTTACACAAGACAACTTAACATTAGTGCAAACTGCACATAATGTCTAAGTTTGGGATGAATGTTTTTTCAATGGTATACCTAGTCTCAGTATCTGTTAAACTTAATAAAAATGAATGGTGTGTGAACTAACCCTGTGTTCATAAGTAAGTGTGTCAAACATGGCTGAAGAATGTGTGTTGACCATAGTTCCTGGAGCAACTCTGGAAGAACTAGTTGTAAACTCCATTTTTGCCATGCAATGTAAGTTTAGGTCACAGTCATGTGCAAAACTCAATTTAGTTTACCAATGCGAGAGCCAACATTACAAATCACACATATGTCAAAGTCATACTGAGAATCTAGGTACATACACACAGATATATATATGTATCAAGCCACATTGACATATGTAACCAATGTGATAGTTCACAATTATTGCTTTGCAACTAGGCCAAATTCACAGTGGGGTTAACAATCCCGTCTAAGTAGGGCTCCAAGCTTCTTGTTGTTGATACAAATGAGTATCTGAAGATCATCTGCCTAAGCTGAGCACTCTTGAGTCCCAAATTCATACAATAATTGAAATATCTCTTCTTAACTATGGACCTGATTTAGATATTGGCACATGAGTTACTCCGTTACAACGGTGACGGATATGCCGTCCTTCGAAATCTAAATCCCACTGGGGTAACTCACCGGGTAATATCTAGATAATTCCCCATAACTTTGGGTTTAAGTGTTATCTTATGTGGGTTATTGCACAGTTCTAGGAGCCCTAGGGTTTCAACGTGTTCTTCAGATAAGAGAGACAGGGGATCTTGTCTGCCCTATCTAGGGACAGGCAATATGAGACATAGCTTCTAATGAGGCCCACCTCCGGAAATTCCCAGCTCCTAATCCATAGTAGTAAAGCCACATTTACATATGTAACCAATGTGATAGATCATCTGTATTGCTTTGTAACTAGGCCAAAGTCCCAGCATATGAAGCCTTCTATGTTAAACTCACAAACTCAAACACAATACTGTCAAACATGCCATACACCAGTAACGTACATAGAGTGGAATGCAACCAGGACAAGGTATTCCAATGTACCCAGCATCCCAATCTCAACATTCTCAAGCCACATCAATGAAGACAGAATCAAGGCATAAAAGTACAGAATGCACTACAAGGTAGAATCATATATAATCATTTTAAACAATAAAGTATTGTGTCCTGGTCTGTAGTAGAAAGCTAGTTGTATCTACATCAGGGTGTCCTATATACTAATGGCCCACATTGCCATGCCTGTGCCCATTTAAGTTCAGTACTCCTACTTGCCTAACAAGTATTAGCCACAGGCAGCGCTTGAAGTGGAAAAATAGAAGTGCAGGTACTATGTGCCAGAGTGCCTGCTTGTTTCTGAGAAGTGCTGGTAATCTCTAATTAAAAGTATTATGTTTTTCCCAAGAAGTGCAGGTGCTCTACCTCATAAAATAAAAAAACTGCTGGTACTCAGAACTGGACAGTACCGGCCCATTTAAAGCACTGGCCGCAGGCTGACAACAAAATATACACCTATCTACGTCACATGTTGCAAATGTAATACATGTAGGCAGCAATTTTCGACGTCAAAGTAAGTGAACACCTTAAAGGTTGGGTCAATGTCTTGTAGTAAAGCAACATTATTCAGAATATTCAAGAGAACATATGTATGTGTGAGTGTCAAACAGGTGCCACTGTTAAAACCTACCTAATTCTGAATATATGAAACAAAATTGGATCACTACTTTTTCTATGTGCACATTTAGTGAGTGCACAGACCAGAGTTGTCCACCACTTTCAGAAATACCCTTCACAGTAATCTACTGCCTGATCATGAAAATCAGCATGTGGAAGTGTCTAAGGCACCAGGACATGGACAACATTAGTATTGACACAGATAATTGAAAGACACATTCACCAGACTATGGTCAGCTGTATTTATAACCCATAAAGGTCACTACTGTAAGAAATATCTATGAATTAGTCACTATTCATAACACACCTACACATGCATGTCTCGGTAACAATGTGCATAATAACTAACAACTCTTTTTTTCTACTTTAATCGACCAAGGATTAGGTCTGCAGACGTGGGTCATGACCCCATTCCCGCATCCCTAGACTGAGTCCAAGAAACAGTACGGCTAGGTGCTGACAAGGACCCAGAATATGTTGGAACGGACATTCAGGGGCATATTTATAGTCTGTTTGCACCAAATTAGCATCATTTTTTTTACTCTAATTCGGTGCAAAACTAACTCCATATTTAAACTTTGGTGCTAGACCTGTCTAGCGCCAAATTTATGGAGTTAAAGTCATTTTTTGGAAGAGGAGACCTACCTTGCCTTAATGAGATGCAAGGTAGGTGTTCCCATGCAAAAAATGACTCAATGGCCTTAACGCCATATTTAGGGGCATATTTATACTCTGGGGCATATTTATACTGTGTTTGCTCCAAATCAGCGTCATTTTTTACTTTAATTCGGTGCAAACTAACTTCATATTTATACTTTGGTGCTAGACCCATCTAGCACCAAGGCCCTGATTTATACTTTTTTTGTGCTGCATTAACGTAATTGTTTGACGTAAAAGTGGTGCAAACACACAATATTTGCCCTTATTTATACTTTTTGGTGCAAAACTGCACTAACTCAGTTTTGCACCAAAACGTTTAGCACCGGCTTGCACCATTTCTGTGCACCAGCCGGGCACCATATTTATGGAATGGTGCAAGCCAGTGCAAAAGGTAGGCTAGAGTAAAAAAAAAATGACTTTAGTCGGGTGGGGCTGGCGGTATAGAAGAAGGAGGTTTAGTACCAAACAATGACTTTAGGCAGGTCAGAGTAAAAAAAAAGACTCTAACCAGATTAGCATGATTTTATGGTGCAAAACCTACCATGCCATGTGACTCCTGCCTTAGAAAAGGATGGAACCTATGCCAGAGACTATTGGGCGGCCTGGTGGAGGTACCTTGACCTTGTGAATTTTGGGGAGGCAATAAAAGTAGGGCGTGTGCGGGTTCTGGGTGTCCAGGAATTCTGCCTCTTTTCGCGAGATCCACAAATTCGCTACAGCTTTCTCTAGCATCCCACGTATTTCTGTTTGAAGTCTCTCAGTGGGTTCCATCCTAGAACCTCTATCCATCTTCTGTGACCAGTTTTTACAACCCATTGTACAGTCATCCGCCACCTATCTGAAAGACACCAAGGACGTTCTCAACTTGATAGAGAGTATTAATTCAACTGTTCAGGTACACGCTCTAATCACACTGGATGTTTAAGCTCTGTACACTAACATCCCCCAAGATGCCACTTTACAAGTAGTAGAGACTGCCCTCCTGACGGTTGATCAACCACTCACCACTCCAGTGCACTTCATCATGCACTGTGCTGCCCTTGCTCTGAAAGAAAATTTCTTCCAATTTGAGGATCTCCTATTTCACCAGACGCGCGGCACATCGATGGGCAGTACATTTGCCCCCAGCCTAGCCTGCCTCTATATGTTTGACTTTGAATCAGGTTCATACAATCCAACACAAATCCTTTCCAAACCAACATCAAATTGTGGCGGAGATATATCGACGATATTTTTATCATATAGCATGGCACCCCCGCAGATGTGCAATTGTTTATCACATGGATCAACACTTTGAACCCATTTTTGAGATTCACATCCTCTGTTTCCGAGACTCAGATCCCCTTTTTGGATCTAATGATTTGTATAGAGAATGGGAAATTGTTCACACACACTACCGACCGTAACAGTCTTTTACTGTATGTGAGCCATCACCCAAAGGCACTAAGAGACAACTTACCCTATGGTCAGTTTCTCCGCCTTCGACGTAATTGCAGTACTATGTATATGTTCAATTCCCAAGCTAATGACCTATCTGACAAACTTGACAAACACCACTACCCATACCCTGTGGTAAAGGCAGCATACAAGCGGGCCAAATACTGCAGTAGAGACACCCTGTTATCAAATACCCCACATGCTACAGACACCAAACTTACCTGTGTGTCCACTTTCACCCCCCTCTCTAATTCCATCAAAAAATAGTGAATAAGAGGTGGGCTATTTTATGTAGTGGAGGAAAACAGATCTCTAAACCTCTATTCGCCTTTAAACGTACCACCAGTATTAAGGACTTATTATTTCACACTAGACCTCGACCTGCCTTTGATCTACCCGACAACAATCTCTGTGGGGCATTCCTTCTGTGACTGGTCATTTCTCTTGTGGCCACTGTAATGTTTGCGCTCTCACTAAACAGTTAAAAACTATTACTTTTGAACTCTTTGGGACCTGGCAATTGGTCAAACACACCAATTGCAATACTAGGAATTGTGTATACATGATCACGTGCCAATGTGGTCTGCAGTATATAGGAATGACCACTAGAGCAGTGAAACTCAGGATTAATGAACACCGGAGCAACATTAAATGTGGTCGCGCCACAACTAAATTGTCCCTACACTTCTTAGAGATTGGACATAGCTCATATGACATGTGGTGGGTGGTCCTCCAAACTGACTCACGTAAGACCACCAACTCTCTCTTTGAGTTAGAACAACAATGGGTATTTAAACTACGCACCCACATCAAGGGACTAAATAATGATATTCCATGGACTAGCCTGTCCAGCTAATTCTACTTATTCTACTTTAGTCAGCTATAGACTCAATTATCTCTGTGTTCCTTCCATACATTTGCCACTCACATAATTAGTGTTCCCTTTATTCATTCCGGTGTCTGCTTCCTATTGCTCAGCAGCCTTTACGTAATACTTGCTTTTTCCTCCATAACTTGCAGGCATCGGTTTATTAACAATTCGAGATAATAATAAATCGTTTTGAGCCTCTTTTTCTACTTTTTGTATTATCGAGGATTCGGGGGGTTTTACCCCTCCTCTATTTCCATGCCTCTTCTTGGGTCCTTCAAGCAATAACCCTTCGTTGGTTTCTACTACTTTCGAGTGACGTGTGAATCACGTGTTACTACGCGTACACACGCTCACCGGAAACACCTCTGCCTACCATCCTCTTGGATGCCTACCATCCTCTTGGATGTGTGAGGTTATTTGCTCCTAAATTTTAGGACTCCCATGAGTGTTCCCTTCTTTCTAATTGGAACAGTGTATTATATTTTTCATAGCTTTGTTGGGAGGACATACACTGGACCATAACCCCTCCCTATCCCTCTCTTTTTTGAATCTATTGAAAATCTGGACATCATCATGAGTGTGAATCATTGTTCTGTATGATATGGTTGTAATCTCATTGTGACTATATTTACATATTGTACACCCACACAGATGGCCCCTGACCCAGTTTTCCTTGCTAAAGTCAGGGATGTCTATGTAGCAACAACATATTGTACATATGTATATGTGTGTTTCTCGATTTCGTCTGGTCAGGCACATATGACTGTGTTGCAATGTCAGCCTTTTTTTGCACACATCATGTACATGTACAGATTGCGCTAAAAATGACAGCTGTAAATGCCAGGACCTTTGACATGCTGCAGGACCGGTATTTACACATTAAAAAAATTTCAAAGGCCTACCGCAGGATGTCAAAGCTATGTGGGAGTGCAAAGTCAGTGGGATCCTGTAATGTCCCTCGGACCACAACACATTCTGCAGCAACATCTGACGCATCCCCAACAATAGCAGGACCAATCAAGCAATAGGCACCCCAACACCAGCTACACCTGCAGCCACCTAGCCAACAACCACACTGGGCTAGGAGGCCCAGAAGATGCCATGAGTCACATTTTAAATATTGGGACTCATTTACAAGGAATTGGTGCATTGGCTCCAATGCACCAGTTTCCTTGCGTCATCCTGCCACCCCGTAAGGACACCATGAGAGTGCTGTATTTATAATACAGGGCACCATGGCAATCGTTGGCCCAACTGCATTAAATTTTTTTAAGTTTTTTTGCTGGACTATTGTCAAAAATGTTGACGCATGTCCAGTAAAGTTTGGGGGGTCATTGAAAACAGCCTAACATCAGTTTAATGCCAGCCCCGGGCAGGTGTTAAAAAATGACACTAGAATGGTGCAGTAAAATCTTGTAGATTTTACTGCATCATTTTTTGGCTTCCCGGGGGGGGGGCACACCTCCCTTGCATACATTATACTATGGTGCAGGTATAATGTGAGACTAGGGTTTACAAACTCGTGCAATGATGACATATGCACGTAAATACGGTGCGGGCAGGGAAAGGTTTTGAGCCACCGAAGCATCAAAAAAATGATGCTACCGTGGCTCATGGGGCTTGTAAAGGAGCCCCACTGTATCTTAAGGAAAGTTGAGAAATTTAACTAAGCCAGGGTGTAAAACTCCATTCCCCTTGCAGAGTTTTCTGAATTCGGGCACTTAACACTATGTGGAGTAGCACGGAGTCCCTAAGTTCATTCACACTTGCTAGATTGGGTTTTGCAGCTCTCTTGTGAGCGACACAATACTCCTGGGCCGCTAGCAAGCACACACTAGACTTCACATTTGCTCACACTGCTTCCAGCTGTGCTGGCAGCCAAAATTGCAGCTCACAAGTGCAAACTCATTTCTGGAGTAGATTTTCTGCTCCAGATGACACTAAATATAGTCAAAAAGAGATTTATGATTAGATGTTCTTCTTTAATGGACCCTGCAATTTGTTTTCAGATTGAAAAGCCTTTCTTTTTTTTTAACAGGAAGGAAGTGCATCAGAGACTCCAACTGTCCAGCAGGCTCCTACCAGTGCTTTGTCCATCTACTGGTCACTTTAACTTGGATATCGAGGTTGAAGGATCAGTCTCTTTGTCTCCTGGATATTACTTTGGATTTAAGGACTTTTTTTGTGTTGAAGCATACAAGTTCAAAACCTATTGTATAATGGTGGCGTTTGTTTGCTTGAGGTTGCACAAGTATTTCTTTGTATTTTAATTAGATTTTTACATTTTATAGTGATGGGTGGCCTGGAGTTTTAGTATAGACCTAGTTATTACTTGTTTTACATTTCATTGTGTTTTTTACCTTTTGTAAAGGAAAACTGTTGCACAGGTCAGTACCATTTCTACAAGTTTGTAACATTTGCAATAATATTTTAGTATGTGGCCTAGATTTCCAAAGGGCCATCGAGCCAGGAGGAGTCAGCAGTAGTAGTCATGCCCGGCCCGCACTCATCAATGCTGCCAACAACACCCTAAAATCCACACTAAGGGACCTAGAGGCAGGTTCTGCAACACCCCACCAGGAAATTAGCTCAATCCACACCTCCTGCTTTAGGGATATCGCAACCCACTTCTCAGCACCCCCAGCCCACGACGACAAACGACCCAAAGCCAGGCACCGCTGGTTCAACAAAACGTGCCGGTCCCTAAACAAGCGCCTAGTTCAAGCCATTAAATCCAAGGACCCCATCGCCATCCGCGTAGCTAGGAAGTCCTATAAATCTGCAATATGCATAGCCAAGCGTGATCAAGATAGCAAATGGTGGACATCACTCAGCGACGCTGTGCGCGAGAGAAATTATAGTCTGTTCTGGTCCCTGGCAGCGCGAGGCCCCGAAACCAGTGGTTTGGACATCACAACCAATATTGCCCCAAGAGACTGGATAGCCCACTTTAGTAGTCTGTACTCCCCTGATCATGATAGCCCCACCTCTGTTTGTACGGGCCCCCTCCTATTTCACTCGTTAGCACCAACCACCGCAGCACCCCTGTTGTTCTCCCAAAGTGATATAACTTACTCTCTAAGCACTCTAAAACGCGGCAGGGCCCCTGGTTCAGACTGCGTCCCAGCAGACCTATTCTCAACAGACCTAGCATCCTGGTCAAGATATCTCACCATTCTAGCTAACGCAATAGCATCTGGGGCGCCAATTCCCGACTCTTGGAAAGCGGCCATCGTTATTCCAATCTTTAAAAAGGGCGACAGATCTCTTCCCTGTAACTATAGACCCATTAGTCTAATTGACTGTGTCCAAAAAGTCTTCTGCCACTGCCTCCTAGGGAAGATAGAAGAATGGATAATTGACCACGATATCCTTAGCCCCCTCCAAGCCGGTTTCCGAAAGAAGATTTCCACCACTGATCAAGCCCTCAGATTCCTATTATTATATTGGAAAACAGTGTTCATCGGTAAAGGCAGCCTTTATGTAGCTTTCGTGGATCTCAAATCTGCTTTTGACCTAGTACCTCGCAACAAACTGTGGGTCACTCTCTCTCGGATGGGAATCCCGGAACACATCCTTGCCATTTTGATACGACTCCACGAGGACAACTACGCACAAGTCAGGTGGGGCAACAAGGGCCAACTTACCGATAGAATCCACGTCTCTAGGGGTGTGCGGCAAGGTTGCGTACTTGCCCCGACCCTCTTTTCCCTGTACATCAACGAAATTGTCCCCTCCCTCCTCAGACTGCAGGCTGACGCACCTTCACTTGGCACACAAAAAATCCCAGTCTTACTCTTTGCCGATGACACTCTCTTGATATCTAAGACCCCTAGCGGTCTAAGGAAACTCCTTGCGTGCTTCGAGCATTTCTGTTCATCCCAGGGACTCGAAATCAACGCAACGAAAACCAAACTAATGACCCTTAATCCCCACAGATCTTTCAAAGGGAAATTTACTCTAGAGGGCTCCTCACTCGAGAAGGTGGGCATTTTCAGCTACCTGGGCATAACACTCACTGACAACATGTCCTGGAAGCCACACATAGGAAAACAAGCCCTTAAATTAAGACAAACAACTGGGGCTCTACTAAAAAACTTCCACCTCTCACACACAAAACCAATTCGCCCAGCATTACAATTATACGAAGCCCAGGCAGTTTCCTCAGCGCTCTACGGGGCTGAACTTTGGGGTTATACCAAAACCCAAGACCTAACCACCGCTGAAAACAACTTCTTAAGAAACCTTGTGTCCCTTCCGCTAAGCACCCCACTGTTCCCTCTTTTCAAGGACCTCGGCATCAAACGCATTGGTCACAAAGCCCGCCTGCGACCTCTGCTGTACTGGCGGCGTCTCTGGACCACCCCGGAACTTGTCATCTTCACCGAAGCTCTACAGGTCATCCTAAAAGCCGACCACCTGCACAGAATCCCCTGGCTACGATCCATCAAGGATTTACTCCACTCTATCGGGCTCGATGATCTCTGGAACTCACCAGCCACGTCAGTCTTTCCCTCGAAAAGCGAACTAAAGAAACTTTACTGGCAAAGGGCTAACAACGAAGACACTCGGGCTGCACTCCACACTACATTATCTTGTGACTTTGCCAACCTAAAAGAGTCATGCAAGTACGAAACTTTTTGGGACCTAATCACGGCCCCAAGGGAAAGGAAACTGTACTTCCAGCTCCGCATTGGAACACTCCCATTAAGACTTTTCACCAGCAGCTGGTCACACAACGAATCCACCGCATGCCCTGCTTGCAAAGCCCCCGTGGAGAATCTCCCTCACCTCCTTTTTGCATGCCCCGCGTATACTGCCCCCCGTAGGAAATGGCTGGCCCCGGCATGCAGACTACTGGGAGCACGCTGCTCTGCGCTAGCTCTGCGAATCCTTAGATCAGACACCAGACCAACGCTAGTGATCGCTATCGCCAAATTCCTCGGAGCTAGTTGGCTTATTAGAGGGAAAACTCTCCTGGACAAAGACCCCAAATAAGACTGTCCCAACATCCTGCAGAGTGCATTTCACTTCATTTCATTTTTTCTAATTTCATTCCATTTTATTCTATCTCATTTTTATTCCATTTTAATTTTTATTTATATTTCATTCCCTTTTTATCACCATATTTACCTGCAATTTTATTTTATCATGTGCATTTATTTGTATTTATTACTGCTCGCGCTTTTTTGGCTCTTGTAGCCGCAATAAAGCTTCTTTGAATTGAATTGAATTAGTAGTCATCACTGTATGAAATGACATTTTTCAGTCGTATAAATGTTTTAAAAACTTTATTGAGGACAGGGGTGACATTGGGTTAAATAAAAAGGTTGGCTATTGTTTGCATTTCATAGTTGTTTCTCCAAAAAGTGTGTATGGTATACAGTGATATTTGATGGTATATGAGGATGTGTGTTGTTGTGACAGTTTATTAGCTCAGTTAATTTTCATGTTTTGTATTGCTGAATTCACGTTGGTCACTTTTCTTCAGTGTTACCACCACAATGCCTCCTTATAGACAGTGTGTGTGTGTGAGTGAGTGTGTTTGTCATTGTCCACCATTTCTCTTTGTTCTCCATGCCTCCTTGTTCACAGTTTTTGTTTGGCCATGTGGCTGGAGGCCATTTTATCCATCCAGCCAGAGTCCCTTTGTCATAGGCTTGCATGTGTTCTTTTTTCTCCGTGCCTCCTTGTTTACAGTTGTTGTTTGACCATGTGGCTGGTGGCAATTCTGTCTATACAGAGAGTGCCCCTTTGCCATAGGCTTGCATGTGTTCTTCTTTGTTCTCCTTGTTTCTTGTTGATGTTGTTTGACCATGTGGCTGGCAGCCATTTTGTATATGCAGGCAGTGTCCCTTGCCATAGGCTTGCATATTTCCTTTGTTTGCCTTGCCTCCTTGCTCCTTGTTGTTGTTGTTTGATCATGTGGCTGGCTAGCAGTCATTTTGTCCATCCAACCAGTGTCCCTTGCCATAGGCTTGTATGTGTCCTTTGTTTGGTATTCCTCCTTGCTCCTTGTTGTTGTTGTTTGCCAATGTGGCTGGCTACCATTTTGTGCATCCAGCCAGTGTCCCTTTAAAATAGGCTTGGAGGTGTTCTTTGTTTGACATTCCTCCTTGCTCCTTGTTGTTGTTGTTTGACCATGTGGCTGTCTGGCAGCCATTGTGTGCAAGCAGCCAGTGTGTCTTTGCCGTAAGTTTCCATACAAACATTGTTAATTATTGACCTTTTGTTATCTATGTTTCTACTTATTTATTTTTTTATATTTTAATTTTTTATTTTTTTTTATATTTTAATTTTTTTGTTTTTTTTTTCTTTTTGTTTTTCTTTCTTTCTTTTTATATTTTCTTTTTCAATTTGTTTATAATTTTATTATTTATTTTAATTTTTTAATTTTAATTTTTAATTAAAATTTGTAATTTAAATTTTTAATTTTAATTTTGTTAGTTCTTTTATTTTAAATTTTAATGTTTAGTTTTTTTTTTTAAATTCTACATTATGCCTTAATCCATCCACCCCTATTCATTCTTCCATCCATCCATTCATCCATCGATCGATCCATCCATTCATCCATCCATCCATCCACCATGACTCACAGCTACACATGAGCATTTGGTTTCTTTAGGTGTAATTCTGTTTCCTCCATGACACCCAGACTGCAGGGAACTCCAGGCAAATCAACAGCATAATTCAGTTATCAATTACTCCATTTTCCTTGGACCACTTTGCCACCATAGGTTTTTAAAGGATTATTCCATTTTCCCATGCACTTCTCTCTGACTACCCCAGATATTTCCTTTGAAACAGATGGAGAAAGAAAAAAGAGCTAGATCTGCATGTTGTGCTGACTGATTTGAAATGTATTTTTTTTATGGTGTGGTGGTGTGTTTTGACTTTACAATGTTCGATGACATTGGTTATTACATAAGTTAACAACCACATTAAGGGGCATATGAAAAGTGGTGCTGCACAAAGTGCAGTTCCACTTTTCTTGTGCCTTTTAGCACCGCCTTAACGCCACCATGGTGGTACTGTATTTAGTTAGGGTGACTAGCGTCATCATTTTTTATGCTAGTCGGGCTCTTTACAGGATTAGCATAACAAATTATTGCACTAATCCTGCAAAGCACCCAGAGGCACATTGTAATCAATGGGAGCCTCTTTTTAACAAATTCACTTAGCAGGCTTTACAAAATGCCGATAAAAATGGTGCAAAGTAATCTCTTGGATTTCTTTGCACCATTTTTAAAGCCCTTCTAGTGACAGAACACCCCATTGCACAAATTATGCCTGGAGCAGGCATAATGTGGTACAAGGGGTTACAAAGTGGTGCAATGCAAGCTTTGTGCCATTCTGGATATATGGTGCAGCATTTTTCCACTTCCAACGCCACCTTAACGTAAAGAAAATGATGCTAATGTAGCATTGGAACTGCACAAGGGCTCCATAAATCTGGCTATAAGATTGCATTTGTATGTACTATTTCACCCTGCAACAATGCCACGTTTCACTAACTACATGTATTTCTTGTGTGGTTGGTTTTAAGTGCACAAGAGAAGATACCCAACATCACCCGCAGCACTGCCAAAGAGAAGGCTTTACAGTTATTTCAGTCCTCCAAACTCTTTAGCTTGGGCATCTTAGTGCCACTGCCAACTTAGAGCTTAAGATGTCCCCAAAGAAAGTTGCTCCAAAGAAGGTGGCCACTGAGAAGAAGAAACAGCTTTCTGCCAGTGGCGTGCCTACCGCAACCTTTTTCGGGAGACGTGTGCCTGCCAATATGACCTACAGGGAGGAACCTGGGAGCAGCCCACCTGCATCAACAGCAACACTGCAACCTAAGTCCAAGACCATGTCTGTCAGTGAGGCAGCCACTGCAATCATGGCAACACCATCGAGCAGTGACAATGAACCAGATTTATCCCTTTAGCAAAGTAGTATCCAATTGTTTCAGGAAACAGAGCAAACTGGAGAGTAGCCACAGCCAGCAATAGCAGATCTTCCCGAAGTTGGAGCAGAACAGGAGGTGAATCTTCCTGCTGCACAAGAACTTCCTCTTTTAGAATCAGTGGCTCCCAGATCTCTGGCAAGAAAAAGTAAGGGTACTACTCCACCATCTTCGCCGAGCACCACTTCTGATGATGATGATAGGGACATAGAGTGGGCCCTGGTAGAGTCCGGGAGATGCCAGGACATCAAGGGAAAAGAAAAGTCCCAGAAAGCCTAAGAATCGTGGAAGGGAATGATGATGAAGAGGATGATGACGGTGAGACAGTCATTGTGGAAGCTGGCACAGATGAGTCCAACATTACTATTCAACCTGCTCCAGGGAATATGGCACAGGCAACACTGCCAGTTCCCATATTTGTAAAGCCCCAGTAGAGAACTTCACCAAACAGTACCCCAGTGGAAGTATGCACTGCGGAGAGACAATTGACACACCCACCTACCTCCAGTTCTTCTTTAGGCATTGGCAGTGGCCCAATAAGAAAGTATCTCTCACCAGTTTGGGACTATTTCATGATTAGCAAACAGAAGGAGAATATTGCCTTATACTCCATTGTTTGTGGCAGCCCCCTGCCTGAAATGGAAGGTTCCAAGCTAGACCTTTTTTACCAGAGTTGCTATACCTGAGCTGCATCATGATGTGCTGCAATTGGTTTGACAAGCTTGGCAGCAAAGTGTACACTACCCACCTGACAACAGATATATGGACCAGTTAAAGCCCTGACACAAGAGGTGCCAACATATTGGAACTCAACCTATTATATGTTGCAACGTCTGCTTGAGCAGTACGGACAGATCAATGACTATGTTACTCAAAGAGGAGCTGATGCAATTGGGAAAGATATGACCATGGATGCCCATTCAAATACCTCACACAGATGCTGCTCCCTTTTGAGGTTTTCATGCGGTAAGTTAGCAAGGAGGAAAGTACAATGAGCCAAGTTATCCCGTTATTGCATCTGCTACAGGAGCAGCTAATGAAGGTGTCTGAAAGCTTCGTATTTCGGGGTGTGAATGAAATTCCAGAAGTGCATGCCTTAGTTGAGAGCCTAAGCTATTGCTTGATTTATAATGCAAGGCTGCAAAATTACTTTATCTCCTCCAAATAGTACATCTGTGCCTTATTTGATCCATGCTACAAAAACATTCTTTCCACTTTCATTCCTTTTTCTGAAGTTGATGTTCCACAATACAAGAGGTAGTTTATTGAGCAAGCAGAAGAACTAGAAGAAGAACAACTGGAACTTAGAGTCACACTCTGCAGTTCTGGGGTGCTGCCTTCAACTTCCAGAGACAACACTTTTGTCTCACATCTGCCAACCCCACCAACAAGAAAACTGGCGACAACAGCAACAGAAGAATCAGAACCACACTCTATATTAGCCTGGTTTCAAGTGGCAGGTCTTAAGTCGAGTGCAGAGGCAAAGACAACAGTGGTCGAGCAAGTGACAACACCAATGACCATTGAGAGGATGTTCCAGGAGTATCTGGATGACCCGAAAGAGCTGTATGTAAATCAAAACACATTGGTGTATTGGTATGGGAAGAGCTCAGTAGGCTGGCAATAAATCATGCCTAATCTGTAGCCAGCATGTCTGCTGAACATGTGTTCAGAGCAGCTGGTGAAGTTGTTACAGTGAGAAGGACCAGTCTCTTGCCTCAAAACGCAGAGAAATTAGCCATGATCGAAATGAACCAGCATTTAATACCACCTTAGTACACCATTACTGAAACACCACAGGAAGAGGAAAAATATGATTGGTAATAATCATGTGTGTTAGCTAACCAACTTCAGGGTGAACCACCAGAGCTTGAGGACAAACTCTACTTCCCTGATTGAGTGTGCCATTGTTACGATAGAACTTTAAAATTATTTCTTGTTGAACTTTTTTCTGTCTTACTTTGGAAATAAAAAATGCTAGCAGAACATTGTGTTTCTGTCGGATTTATGCTACCCCACCATTTTATAGTCACATATAAACCCGGATTAGAGTTGGACCCGTGTGCAGTGAAGATGCCCCACATACCCTTCCATATATTGGAGACAATGCCTGCCTCCCTCAAATGCCATTGCCTATGCTATTTTTTTACATCACCTAGCAGAGCTGCCATAGAAGATCATTGATTAAAAGACTTTCAGTGCCAATGCTAAATTCCAATGTGTTGATACCATCAAAGAGGAAAATTTTGTTCAACCACCATGCTTTGGTTGAAAGAAGTAAGTATTAAGTAACTGTTCCACCAATGAGTGGTGATATATTAGTGATTGTGAATTTGTGAGTGATGACTAATGTATGTAGTGGCTGACAGTGAGGGAGGGAGTTCAACAAATTTGTAAACTTGTTTCAGATG
Organism: Pleurodeles waltl; assembly: GCF_031143425.1. Taxonomy (NCBI): domain Eukaryota; kingdom Metazoa; phylum Chordata; class Amphibia; order Caudata; family Salamandridae; genus Pleurodeles; species Pleurodeles waltl. Next base: position 1,010,525,975 of record NC_090436.1, on the reverse strand, counting down.
ATTTGCAATGTTTGGGGCCTGATGGGTGATAATTTTGACCTGAAAGTGATTGGCCTTTCAAACGTAGTGAAATGTACCTGCAGGGTCCACTCCTTTTTTCTGGTTCCGCAGAACAGACCAGCCACTTTAGTTACCAAACACAAATCTACACAAAATATGTCAGTTCTGTTTCTCAATTTGTTCTTCAACAGCAGTGCACCTCACAGGTCTACCTTGCACAGTTTAGAACTGGGCCGGAGTTACACAGAATCTGGGGTAGGTAGATGGAAGGACTCAGGTTGGGACCACCTCGATGGCTAGAAGGTGAAAGTTATCAACTTCAAAGAGAAACCATGATGATGACAAAGACTCTGAGGCCTAGTACACTTTCAGCTCGGTGAACTGGAGAGAGGTGAGATGATTTGGAAATGCTGCTGAGTATGTATTTTCTGCATTTCTGGCTCAAACATGAAACTCCTCACTTATGTTCTTGCTCTGCCTCTGAGTCTTCTTGGTACGCTCCTAACTCCTCATGAAGCTCAACTTGCTTCGTTTTGTCCTTCTCCTTTTCTCTATATTACAATTACTGATTTTTTAAATACGAAGTCCTTCTCCTGGTCCGCTCCTGCATGGACAAAACTTGGGAAAGCTCAAGATTTCACGTTAACTGCCGGATAGGTTCAGACAGGCACCCAAGAGTGATGGACATTCCAAGAAGAATGGAGATGCAGCACCTAATTTGGCAATACAGTATAATTTTGCTTTTAACAGGCATCATTTTTAGAGCTGGTTGGGATAAATTCAAGCTTCCATCATTTGTATATTTAAAAACTAGTAGACATACCATTTTGGATATACTATCTGGAGTCTCTCTGGGGCAGAAGGACTGTTTGCAATGCACTTAACTGAACTGTGTCATACTTATCCCTTTGTTTCCTTCCACAACAAACTGATGATGGTGTGCTGCTCAGTGAATACTGTAGTGGTTTATTTTGCATAGTGTTTCTCTTTGTCACACCTTTCCCCAAATCCCCTTTCCCATCTATTTATTGAGCCCTTAATCCTCTTTCCCCAGGCTGGATAATTTATTGAGGTGAGACTTAACTTTACACTATAAATGAGTGACAAACCTGCTGGGGCAGATGTGTTGGAAGCGGCACCAACGCACTGCATGGCATTCTAACCTTCCATTAGCTGAGCAATATTCTATATCAGCCCTACCAACATCATCATTCATGCCTTGTGTGTATTTGATCCGTAACTGCTTAATCTGGTCCATCTACTCTTGAGTCTAATCCCACTCCTCCTGACTCCATGATTTCATTTCCTAAGTTTAGTGTTATAGCTCCCTACTCATGACAGAAGAAATTGATATTGCTGGACTTTATTATCATATCATGTCTTCCTTGTTGTGTGTCTAATGCTGTCATTATGGTAGTCTTGTCTCAGTCTTCCTAAAGTTATGGAATATGACCCACTAACTTTCTGTTTTATTTCAATCTAGTTGATAGTGAAGGATTACCCTTTGATTAAACCTGCAGTTGCAGTTTGCATAGGTGGTAGTGGCACCTTCTACCTTCCCTGTTAGCACATCAGCCTGCTACTACTAATACTCCACCACCCCCTTAAGATATCACCTTAGGACAAACCCTGCAATAAGAAGACTCCTTTGCTTCATCTATTCAGGTAAGTGTAGAATTATGGATTGAAGTGAACATGATTATTTTGTAATTAACGTCTAATGAAAAATATGTTGTTTGGGCTTACTAGGATTTTGAAGGCAAAATAGGCAAGGGCAGTGATCCCCTAGTCCTAGTGATCATTATGTAGTTGAGGAGAGCAATAGAGCAAGAGTATCAGTAAATGACATATGCTTTTTAGCAGATTCAAAAAACAGTATAGGAGGCTGGCCTGGTTTGTAGTGGGTACCCTAAGTACTTACACCTTATACCAGGTCCAGTTATCCCTTATTATTGAAATGTAAGCAGTGTTCTAGCAGCTTAGGCTGTCTAGAGGTAGCTGTAGCAGAGTAGCTTAGGCTAAACTAGGAGACCTGTAAAGCTTCTGCAATACCACTTATAGTTACACAGTACATATACACAATAGATGACAATACTTAGTGTTACCAAAAATAAAGGTACTTTACTTTAGTGACACAAGGCCAAAAATATCTTAGCGACAATACTCCTTCTGGAGGTAAGTATTATACACAATATATACACTAGACAGCAAAATCAGGTAAGTAAATAGACATAGAACAGTGCAAACAGTAGAAAATACAATAGAATGCAATAGGCCTAGGGGCAACACAAACCATATACTAAGAAACTGGAATGCAAATCACAAATTCCCCCCTAGGCAAGTGTTGTGTGTAGAAGGTCGCTGGGAGTATAAGAGAACACCAAAGGTAAGTAAAATATCCCACCCCAGAGCCCAAGAAAGTAGGAGTAAATCAATGCAAGTTTCCTCAGGACACACTACAAGTTTTGATAAGAGTTATTGCAAGAACCAAGCAAGATTGCAAGTAACAAATGGTGGATTCCCAGACCTGAAGACCTGTGAAGAGAGGAGACCAAGTCCATAAGTTGCAGATGGTTCTAGGAAGGACAGGAGCCCCTGCCAACCTAGAAGATGGTGCAAAAGAGGATTCTCCGGTTAGAAGAATTCTGCAGAAGAGCACCAAAGAAGATGGCTGTGGGTTTCTGTGTGGTGCAGGAGATGTCCCATGTCAAGAAGTTGGATGCAGGCTGTTTGGATCACTGGATTCATCCAACAAGCCTTGGTTCAAGCAAGGTTGCGGTTTGCATCACAATGGCGCTGCCTGGACCCAAGAGGGACCTGAGGGCCTCAACTCAGACTGAGGAGGCAGAGGGGGCTTCCCACACTGGAGAGAGCCCACAGATGACCAGGCAGCACCCATGGGAGTTCCAGGACACGGGGACAAAGAAGGTGCAAATTGTCTACACTGCGCACAAATGATTCTTTGAAGAAATGCACAAAAGTCCAAGAAGCTAGAGATGATGCAGTGCACCGGAGTTCTGTAGCAAACCAGGAAGGCAAGCTCTTACCTCTTCCGAATTTGGACAGCTGGACCTAGGTACAGTCTGGATCAGATGGGTCCACCACCTGTGTTCCAGGGAGCACGCTTGTCATCGGGAGAGGAGTCCCAGAGAACCTGTTGTCGTCTTGGAAGGTGCCTGCAGGAGCAGAGACGTGACTCAGTCACTCCCCGGGAGATTCCTTCTGGTCTTCTGGTGCAGGGTGAAGACAGGGAGTCCTCAGAGCATGCATACCTTGGAAACTGTTGCAAATGCTGCCTGGAGCTGAAGTTGCAGGTCACAGGAGTCATCCTGGATACTTTGTTGCAGTTACAGCGGTTCAGGGAGCAGTCTGCTGTTGATCCGACGGTCACAAGCTGAAGCAGAGGATCCAGAGGATTCCTGGAGGAGTCTTGCAAGCTGAATCGGAAAAGGAACCCAGAGGAGAGACCCTAAATAGCCCTGAGAGGGGGATTTGCTATCTACCCAGGTATGCACCTATCAGGAGGGGTCTCTGACATCACTTGCTGGCACTGGCCATTCAGAGATCTCCAGAGTGTCCCCACATCTTGGAAAACAAGATGGCTAACGCCATGGACACACTGGAGGAGCTCTGGGCACCACCCTTGGGGTTGTGATGGACAGGAGAGTGGTCACTCCTCTTTCCTTTGTCCAATTTCATGCCAGAGCAAGGACTGGGGGTCCCTGAACCGGTATAGACTGGCTTATGCATTGAAGTGCCGGTATAGACTTGCATAAGCACTGAAGTGCTGGTTAGCAGAACTTCAGTGACACAGTTAGTCACTGCTGACAACACACACATTAGGCCACAAACTATGAGCACTGGGGTTCTGGCTAGCAGGATCCCAGTGAGACAGGCAAACCACACTGACAAATCGGGTTTTAACTATGAGCACTGGGGTCCTGGCTAACAGCACCCCAGTCAGACTGTTAAAAACACTCTGACACACACTCACAAACAGGTCAAAAGTGGGGGTAACTATGCCAGAAAGAGGCTACTTTCTCACAAACAGGCTATGCTAAAAGACAGTAGTGCAAAACTAAAACACCAGAATAAATATTTAAGGGGTTAATGAAGTAAAAATAAATCCCCTTTAATTACTTACAAATAGACAACCCTCTCTCTCCTCACTCAACAGTCCCATCCCTCTCCCTAAACAAATAATAACCCATCCCAAAAAAATCCAATGAAAAGTCCTAAGTCCATCCCAACTTCCTCCCTTCCCTCCTACCAAAAAAAATAAAGAAAGAGCTTAGAAGAGGTCACCGTCAACCTGATCCAGAGCTGGCCCAGGCTCTGCTCAATGCTGATGAGCCAGCTCTCCATGCAGTTCATCTGCTACAGGATGCATTACAGCAATGACCTGTTGGAGTGGGAGTGTGCACCAGCAGGTTCAGTCAAGGTCCCTGACTACTAGTAGCAGCACTGGTGAAGTACTGGCCAAGAGGCTGTGGGCTGGTGTGCTGCTTTCCTGGAATCTGGGCCCGAGGCAGCTGTTTCGGCGTCTTCCTCTTCCTGGACCGCTAGCCACCAGTTCTCAGCCTAGATGTTCCCCAGCCTCTGTTGCTGCAGACGAGCCACTATCTCCTGCCTTGTTGGTGGTGGTCATCAAGCAGGAGTACCTATATCAAGAAAAAAAAGAATAGAAAATTGTAGACAATGCTCTGAACAAACACTTCTTCAAAAGTAGGTAGTGGGTGGCACAATAGCCCAACATTGCTGGCCCCTTAGGGACATTGGAGTTTGATATGATTATTATTAGTAGTTTCACAGAGCCAATTCTATTTGTTTACCTACACATGCGTCACATAAAAAGCACTGACTGTCTGGTAGAAAAGAATTAAGGCAGAATGAGAGCATATTAAAAAAACAGTGATTTCATTTTTTTCTTTTAAAGGCTTTTCTAGTAACTAAACAGACACATTTAGCAGAAAAATCAAAATTAATTACCTCTCATTATATTAATGATGACTAAGGCATTATGCACTATGGAGTACAAGTTGTTGTGCCAAATTATTTGAAGCATGCTAGCCAGCGCTTTGGGTACTTTGCTACTGTCTGCAGTTCGGGCAGCTGTAGCTGACAATTATCTATCATTAATTCCAGTGGGCCTGCTCTTCTCTTAATGCCTTTCACCTAGGTGCTCATTACGACTTTGGCTGTCTTAGCAGAAGATCCACCATCTATGTGTGCACCAAAAGACTGCCAATGTCAACGGTCTCACAAACCACCGTGCTACAAGTCACAAACTGCAGACCACCCAAAATCAGCCAAAAATCCCACACCGTCTGCCTGACCGAGGGGAGGAGAGAGGCAGTTCCACCGCCAGTACCACCACGCCGGCAACATCCCGCCCTCCAATCTACAACCCATAAATCAACAGCCTGAACCACTGCAGTCAAAAACTCAACTCCACCAGAACACAACACTGCATTGGACAGTACGAATACTCCACACGTGACACTCACGCACACACCACACACACCTGATCACTGCACTATAAAACACCCCCACACATACCCACAACACCTTGAATCCTGAAATTTTCATAGAGAAAGGGAAGAACCCACAGATAGAAGATGCTGCACTTGGATACCATTGGCACCACCACACCTAACACACAGCAAACACGACACACCTACCCCCCTGCACACAACCACCACATACAACAAGCACACCAAACTACACAACACCACCTTACCAAACAGCACACCCCGCACCCCTGCACATTACGCACCCCAACATCCACAACACATCCATCATGTCAAAACAAAAACACCCACAATTCACAGACGAGTCATGGTAGATGAAATAATCAGAGTGGAGTCACTTCTGTTTGGAGCGCAGGTCCAGCATACATCCATAGCCAGGAAAACAGAGTTATGGCAGAGGATTGTTGACAGGGTGAACTCAGTGGGAAACCATCCACGCACAAAGGAGGACACCAGGAAGAAGTGAAACGACCTATGGGGGAAGGTCCAATCCATGGCGGCAAGACACCAGATAGCCATCAACAAGACTGGTGGAGGACCCCCACCTCCTCCCCCAGGGGTATAATCGTGGGAAGAGAAGGTATTGGCCGTCCTGCACCCAGAGGGCCTGATTGGAATACTAGGAGGACTGGACTCTGGTAAGTCAACAACACTCCCTGGGCACCATGTACTTCATCACTGCATGTACCCTCACCACCCTTACACCACCTCACAGCACCCTTTATTGCACCAATCCACCAAAAACCGTTCCTTGCATGCCACACCTCCCCACTACCACTAATCCCACACATGCCCACCAAGTGCACGGATATCTCCCACTGTAGCAAGTACCACAGCTACCATAAGGCAACACTACCCACCCTTGTATAACTGCTAATTCAACTTCACATTAGGACACCTGCACGTATAACCATGGCACCCCCTTCACCTACAGGATACCTGGACTGCTCACTAGTACATGGCAATGACAGCATTATTGACCACAACCTTCTATATGACAAGCATACAACAGCACTATTCATCAGCTCTTAAACTTTGCCAGTGGTCAAGCAGCTGGTATTGCCATCACTGGAAAGCATGTCTAGGCTATGATTGCAAAAAAACATATGAACAACAAGTACATTTCAACAATGTAACACACTTCCTCTCCATCTACAGGTATCCCCATTACTGCCACCCAGCAGAGGATGCCAGAGACAGACAGTCAGCCCCTGGAAGTACGCCCAATGGAGGATTACAACTCTGGATGTCTGGAAAGGGACACCTCACCTGTCCCATCCGGGATGACTGGTCAGCCCACCACCACCAGCCTCACCCTGCCCACATCTGAGTCCCCAACCTCTTTGGCTACTACAGCACAGGAAACCCCTCTTCCCCAAACCTGTGTCCCAAAAACAGATCAATATATAGTGTGCCCCACAGTACAGGGACCTGAGTCGACCCCTAACATCCACAGCGATGAAGGTTCTGGTGTCAGTGGGAGTCGGCACATTTGCCAGGGCCACAGCCACAGGGGGCAGGGGGCAGTGGAAGGGCAACTGTGGGTCAAGGGATGAGGCACCAACAGGACACAACTGGCCAGAAGGCCATCTCCATAGTCCTGGGAGCATTCCAGAAATCCCACGACAGGATGGGTCAAATACTGACAAACTTGCAGGAGAACCAGAGGCTGCAGAGGGAATACCACAAGGAGGCCACGCAGCAGTGGTAGGCACACAATGCCACCATGGCCTCCATTTGTGGGGTGCTCACTGAACTTACCAGCATCCTGTGTGCATCCTCAACCCTCCAGCAGACCCCTACCAGTAGCCAATCAACATCTGTGCCATCTACTTGTGCCACAGCTACTGCAATGGAGGCTCAGCCAGAGGACCCACTGACTAGTAGCACCCCTGCCCCTGCAGCTGAGGATCCTCCATGAAAACAAGGTCATCCATCCAGGCACCCTGCAGGACCTGTGGCCAAGACCAAAAACTCCAACAGGAAGTGATCTCTCTCCTGAACGTTCTTCTCTTGTGTGTCACTGAGACACCCAGTTGACGGTCCACTGTCAAAACTCCATTTTCCCTTGGCCCTTGGAGACTCGACCTGTGAAACCAACAACTGGGCCACCTACTCTAATGCTTTCTGATGCTTTCAAACCCCATGACCCCAGTCCTCAGCAAATGCACTTTGAATCACAATAAACACATTTCAGTACAGTAATGGCTTATGTGTCGTCATTGCCACCAGTACCATTTAATGTGAAAGACATAAATTGAAATGCACATATAGGTATCAATAAGCCTGGCAGATGAACAGATGTGGCAGGAATGTCCAGCAGGTGTGTCATACATCCTTCCTCTGCTGTCATCCTATGCCAAGGGTGCCAACAATCATGTCAGACAGCACAGTGGAACCACACATCTGACCTGAAGATAGATCAAGATAGGGTAAAGCTTCAATTATGTCTCCCATGTTGCCCATCCAGTACACAAACAGGACAACATGCAATCCACAGGAATCATGTTCCAGTGGGGAGGTCACCACATATCTACAAGGTAGGTCTGTAGGTCACACACATACAGAGTTAAAAAAAAAACATTCCTCAAAGCTAACATCACCAACAGAAAACCAATCTTGCAATGTGTAAAACAGGTAGGTACTAGACATCAGCTCTGGGAACAGTGTGGATGGGTAGCTGGACTGTAATGTGATAGGATTGGCCCAGACCATTGGCATCCAAACTGCAGTCTTGAAACCATGCAACATGGGGAACCCTATGCTGAAGTCATGCCATGGCAACAGCAAGTACCAAATGGCTTTGGCAGTATAGCAGTTACACCCCACCGGTGCTAAGTCAGCATCCCATCAAAATGTATAACACAGACGGATGGATGTGGTGCATTCATATCCCCTGATGCAAAACACAAGGATGGACAATGTCACTAGCCAAACAGGGTTAGAGGTTCCATTAACGTTAGACCACACATACCTGGCATTCATTGGCTGAATCAAATCAGTCCTAGAGTCACCTGCATCCTCCTCATCTGCCTCCTTGTTAGTTCTAAAGTCATAAGCCCCAGCCACTGGTCCAGCTGCTACCTCCTTATCATCCAACAGTGGAATGTGCCTTTTCAGGGCAAGATTGTGTAGCATGCACCATGCTACAATGATTTGGCAGACTTTCTGTGGTCTGTACTACAGGGCACCACCGGACACATGTAGGCATCTGAATCTTACTTTCAGTAGCGTAAATGTCCTCTTGATTACACTCCTCATTTGGCCGAGAGCCTCATTGTAACTGTCCTCCCCATCTGTTGTAGGGTACCACACTGGTGTCAGGAGCCAGGGCAGGTTGGGGTAGCCGGAGTCACCTGTGTGCACAAAGGTACAAATCATTAGGGAACTATGAGAGGCATAGAGCTGTCTGTGAAGTGAAGTAGCATAGACGTTAGACATAGACATTGGTACACTTATCAATGAGCCAAGCCCTGTCTCTCTGTAGTAGCGACATCATTTGTGGGACACTGCTGTTCCTCAAGATGTAAGAATTTTATACAGAACCCAGAAACTTTGCTGTCACATGGGATGTGCATTGGTCGGCAATACACACCATCTGCACATTGATCGAATAGTAATTCTTACTTTTCCTGTAGACTTGCTCATTGGCCCTGGGAAGAACAAAGGGGTCTGTACAGAGATGGAAGTCAGACACAGTAAACTCATGCCTAAGTCGAATACAGTTATAAAACATCCACACATTGAAAAGATTATACATCAGACATATTGGCATGTGACACTCACTTCACTATTGAGTTCACATGAGTTGATAACATACATTAAGCAACTAGTGATTAACATCAAGCTATGAAGCATGAGGATGACATAGATATCTTAAAAATATGTAAAATGGCAGCCACCTGTCCTGCATGCAGAGGACAGATGGAAGTGACTTCATTCCGCCGGCATTAGTTATCATGGCGGGAGGCAGTCAGAACCACTGTGCAACTCCTCTTTGGTAAACATTGATGTCTATGTGAAACTGGGACCAATGATGATCACTGCCGGTGGTGAGGGTCATGACCACAGCGGCCATGACCGCCATTTTCTATAGCCCAGCTCACTTGACTCCTGACACTCGAGCAAGCAAGACCTCCACTGCGTGGAAGCCACTATGGCACGTCCTCTAGGAGATAGGGCCCCAGCCTTCACCCTGGAGGAACTTGAGAAACTGGTGGAAGGGGTCCTACCCTTGTATGGACAGTTGTATGGGGCTCCAGATAAACAGGCAGGTACAATGTGGAATACTTATCAGCTAGGGTGGGGTTTGACGGAGAAGGTGTGTGAATATTGACATGACATTATTGACTGCTGTGGTTGTTTTGTATGAATGACAGTGGCACATTGTGGACTCTGTATGAGTATGTGCTGTGCATGCTGTGTGTCTAGTTAGGGCAGATACTGGGTAATAAGTCCTGTGAGTAGGGAACTTATACTGTGAAATCATTGCATTGTCAATGGACTTTCTGTACATCATGAGTCCTTTACCAACCTGTCCTATATTTTGTATACAATATACTTATCCAGGACATTTAAAAAAAGTGTGTCAAAGTGTCAGATTGGTAGGTATGTGTGGGTAGCTGGTAGTTTTTACCATTGTAGAACGACTGATGACAGACTGCAGCATGTCCAAACAAGTCATTTTGGGTCATTTGAATTAGAAGGTAATAGCTTGAATATTAGGTTATGTCTTCATGGCCAATATTTGGGGACAATGTCTTATAGCCGTTCCTTGCCACGCCAGAGGAGGAGTAGATTACATGTTGGTATGTGTACTAGATGGGTAGGTATTGACCCTTTCCTCCCTTTCTTTCGCTCCCACCGTGTCTCCCTGTCGTCTTCTACCCTTGTGTGCATCAGCATCATCAGTTAAAGGAGAAGGGGCACCGGCAAGTGGGAAAGCTGCATCCCATGGGACCGAGGAGGCAGAGTCCACTGGCGCAGAAGGGACCAGTTGGATGGAGGATGAGAGGAGCACCTCGGGGGAGACCGCTACAGCTACATCATCTTCAGATTCCTTCTCTGATGGAAGCTCCCTGGTGGACCCATCTGTGTCGTTCCCAGCACCATCCTTGTCTGCCACCTCCTTACCAGCACCGCCCTTCCTGCAGCTCCACGCTCAGTTGCCCGTGCTCGCTCAGCAAGAAAGGTGGGCATCTCCTTCACCGCAGACACCTCTACCCCTGCCCCACTCAGTCCTGCTGCCCTCAATGAGGAGGCTATTGATCTCCTGCGGTCCATCGCTATGGGGCAGTCAACCATTGTGAATGCCATTCAGGGTCTGGCATCCCAGATGCAACAAAGTAATGCCTACCTGGATGGCATTCACTGTGCCTTGGCTGCACTGAAGAGATCCTTTCAGGGCCTGGCCTCCTCTTTGATGGCAGCCAGTGTCCCCTCATCTTCCGTCCCCCCTCCAGCTACCTGTGCCCAATCCAACACCCTTCCCCCCTCACGCACCCAGAGCACACATATAGACCAGCATTCACCCACTACCACAGATATATACTTTTTGAGGCAAAACTGAGCTAACGCAGTTTTATGTCAAAAAGGTTAGCACTGACTAGCGCCATTTTTTAACACCACCCGGGCGTCATATTTATTCTATGACGCTGGGTGGCACAAAAAATTGGTTAGGGTAATTTTTTCTATTGTTAACTATTGCACCTTGTTGTAAGGCAAAATGACGCTAACGGCGGAAAAATGACTCTAATCCGGTTTACGACATGTAAATACGTCACAAAACTGAAATTCACCATGTAAATAAGCTCAATAGATTATCTGGGTGTCAGGATTTCTAACAAATTGCACTGGGAAGAACAGATCAACAAGAGTGTGTCCCTTCTCCAACATAGATCTGGAGCCATTCTGCGCTTTTATAAGAGTATAGCTGCGAAAGCCGTTTCTCTGGATATAAAGATTTATTTAGGTAAAGCACAAAATGCTGCTACTTATGGCGCTGAGGTGTGGGGCTTTTGTAAAACCTTTAAATTATCAGTGGATGAGAATAACTTTGCTAGAGCACTACTCACGTGCCCAGGTAGCACTCCCGTGATTCCCATCTTTTTGGACCTTGGTCTTAATCATATCTCTGATATGATAGCTTTAAGACCGTTACTTTTCTGGGTAAGAATTAGGATGACTCCCCAGCTTGTTGTTTATGGGGACTCTCTCCTTGACCTCTTACAAAGACCTAATGTAGCCTCTATTCCATGGTTTAGGCATGTGTCTAACTGGTTTCACACCCTGGGGCTTGGTAATTACTGGGAGAATCTACAGGATTTAGAGAAGGCCCATAAATTGCCTTTGAAAATAGCTTACTGATCCTATGTTAGGAATAACTATCTCCTTGGCTCATCGCATGGACGATTGACCAGTGCTTTTCTCAGTTTTAAGTGGTATCCCGAGTTTGAGCCTTATTTAGATCTTATTCCAGACACTCTGGGGAAGAGTTTGTATGCCCGTTTCCACTATGGGTGCTTACCATTACTGTCTGTTGTTGGTAGGTGGAGGTCATTGCCGGAACCTAATCTATGTCCATGCTGCAATACTGTTCCGAAATCAGTTGAAAATTTCATGTTCTTCTGTACAGCGTATGTCCTCCCCCGACGTAAGTGGATTCGTCCAGTTTGTCAGATGCTGGGCTTTAGGCAATTTGCTATAGCCCTTAGGATTTTAAAGAGTGATACCTCTGTTACCTTGATCCATACAGTTAGCAACTTTCTTGTGGCTGCGTGGTATATACGGACTCATTTTTCAAAAACATTGTCATTTATAAATAGGTATGCCTTTGGACATGTATTGAGAGATTTTACTGGTCTTATTGCTAACAATGAATGATGCTTTTATTGTTTTAATATTTATTTATTTTTTTCCTACTAAATTTTACTTGTATGTTGTAAATATGTGAAATATTGTTTTTTTGCTTCGATGGTTTATGACCGAATAAAGCTAGTGTTATGATGATGATGACGAAATGCACCATTTTTGCCCGCAGTAGTGTCAAATACAGACGCAAATGGGGAAACAGTGCATAGGAGAGGTACAATGGAGCCAGGAAGCCAGGAGAGACCACAGGGAGACCCTATTCAACCAGAAACCAGCCAGGAGGACACTGACAAGACCCAGAGGAGGGAAAAGAAAAAGAGAAAGTGTTGTTTCAGTGCAGAGGAGCACAAAGTACCGGTGAGCGCAATGATGGAGTATCAAAATCAACTCTTCATCACCTCAAAATTGCCAATTGCAAGGAGAGAGGCTATCTAGCAGCAGATATTGGACAGGATAAACCCTGTGTCAGAAGTCAGGAGAACTGTAACTGATTGCAAGAAACGATGGCATGACTGCAAGCAAAGGACAAAGGAAAAACTGGCAAGTAACAGGAAGGCAGCACTACATACTGGAGGTGGGAGTCCAGCACCACAAGAGGACTTGGACGAGATCCAGAAAATGGTTGCAGCGGTCATCCCGGAGGAAATGGTCACTGAAATTGCGGGACAGGACAGCGCAGACTACCCGAAAAAAACACAAATGCAGGATAAGTTGAATGGAGGAAATTATTGCTAAATTGTCAAGTGCAAGAAGGGGGAGGCACATAGGACTCACACAATGCATGACAAAGGAGTGCAGAGGGACACAATACACATTAAGCAAGTTGCACCATGACACATACACAGCCTGGACATACGTTGAACACATGGCCTAAATACCTACATGTACATATGCAGCACACGGGATGGATGGCATGTATAATCACTGTGCCACTGGTTGTTTAATCACAACATCCCTTGCATGTAGTCACATCAACACCACCAACACGACCAAGACCTCAGAGACCAGGTAGTCAGTCAATACCATTCCTGGGGTTATGTCATAGTGGGGTCCCTTGCAGTAACACCTTGCAACTGCGTTGCCTCATTGCCCAAACGCATGTGTGCTGCATCTGACAGCACACGTCATAGCCCGTAGCACCACCACACCACACATACATAACACATCCACGTGAGGAAGCCACCACTCCATCATGAAGTCAGGGTGTCTCCTGGGTGCATGGAACAATGAACTGAACAGGTGCGGGGGGATAGCAGGCTGGACCTGTATCATTGGTAACATGACACTACCCAGACCAACTAAACTGAAGTAGTGTTGAACCACACATCTTGATGCTGAACGGAAATGTGCCACTACAGAAAATATGTAATACAGATAACAAACTTTAGGTCACAACAGTCACAGGCTGAGCCCACAACTACTCTGACACAACCATGTCAGACACATGGGAATGGGGAAATAAACACACACATAGAACACACGGGTTTGACTGTGAACATAATGTAATTTAATGCCACTACAAAGGGCGGGGGATGGTGCATGGGCAAGTACGGTGTTGGTAAGACTGCCAGTGCAGTGTACCCTTTGCGCTTGGCACTATGAGTCACACGTTGGGATGGCGGCTGGAAATCTGTCTGCTCATGGTAGCTCTGTGGGGCACTTGGCACAACATTCTTGATGGATCAAATAGGCTCCGTGCCACTGTTGGGCTGCATTAGGCGTGATTGGACACGCTGCACTCAGCCCTGCAAATCAGGCAGTGGACAAGGCAAAGAGCCAGGGCATGGGACCCCCTGCCCTGCCCATGTCAAGTGCATGGGCTGTGCCTGGGCATCCAGGGACACACCACACTCCATCACCAACAACCATTGCTTAGGGGTTTCACCGCCATGCAAAGGTTGGTTGAAATGCTGAAACAGACCTGGAGGGTAGTGTTGAACGTAATACTGGTCTGGTGTCACAGGACAGATGGCATAGCCAGTCCGTAAGCTGCTGGAAAACTGCCAGTGCCAGGCCATTGGCCCATTCCACATTGACAACAGTTGCCACTACCACCTGTGCTTTTGAGGGCAGGCAAATACACAATGGCAGTCAGGTGCCCATAGGACTGATACAGTTGAAATGAGGGACCAGTATGACTACCTGCAGAATCACCTCTAGCTAGCTTGAGGCCCTTACCTAAGTACAACTCCTGTTAACAGGCTATGTCCATAGACTCATTTACCATCAGGCACTGTCACATACAGAATGATGTACACAGCAGAAATGTCTTACCCATGCTGCCCATCCCTGGGTCTAACCCTGTGCTTGTGTCAAATGAGCTGCACTGTCACCATTCAGCACTCATGTATCATAGCGTAAGGAGGGCCGCATTGATGGGGAGGACATTTAGTAAGGCAAACATACCTACACAGACAGAAGATGAAACTGAACTCTGCCAGGTCCATGAGTGCCATGCAATGTACCACACATACACAAACAACAACATGAGGAGCCATCAATGGTAACAAGAGCATAGTGTCCTGGCAATGCCATCCTTGGGGTGATGCAAGGTCTCAGCACTGCATGGGTGTATGTGAAACATTGAAGAATATGACAGGTGAAAATTGCTATGTGTTGTGCTGTGGCATGAGCACAGCAACACCCATTGCAAAGCCTCACCATGCAAATGGATGCATAGGGAGGCTAGATAACGAAAAGATGGTGTCATGCCACAAAAAGGATAGACATTACACTTAAAAGATAGGACGCAGCCAATTGTGCCAACTGGGCTTCCCTTCATTTGGCATGCAGGTGGGAAATAGGGCTGTAGACTGCAGCCATGATGTACAGGAACAATCCTTTGTATTAATTGGTGCATCACAGGCCCCTAGCGCCACAGGAGCAACACTTTTAGTGACACTCTTGTGGCGCTAAGCACTGTGCCATATTGACAAGGTGGCCTTAAGCTACTTTTTGTGGCTTAACGTCACCTTGTAAATATGACCCCTTCCCACACAGCACTGTGCATGTAAGGGGTGTGCAATGGGTGTTGCTGTGGGCGTGCCACAGCTACACCGATTGCATTTTGATGCTACCTCATATTAATGGAATTTTGTAAACCTGAGGCAGCACCAAAATCTAACACCACCCCAAGGGGTGGCATTAGCAGAGTGCAACGGGGAGGAATACATTTATACCTCCTTGTTTTTTGCTTTTTCAATGTGTGCTGCAATCTGCAGCATGCATAGGAAGAGCAACATGCCAGAAATGATTGTTTATGCACGTGAAGGTGTCCCTTTCTGCACATAAACAATCATTTGAAAATGACACTGGCACTTCTGTGTGTGCTGCATTCTACAGCTCACACAGAAGTGCCAAAGCACCATTAGTGATTGTTAATTTGCAGGGAGGGACACCTTCACACACATAAACAATCACACCCCTCAATGCCTACATCCTTGCACAATGGTGCAAGGATGCCTGTGTTGGTGCTGGCAGCTGAATTTTGCACCAGTGCGGGGGACAACACAGGGGTGCTCTCTATTCACTTACATATGGTGCATCACTGCCCTTCTAAAGTGATGAAGTGCGGCACTGTTAATTTTTGCGCAGCACCGCGCTGCACCACTTTTCCATAAATCTGGCACTGAGATGACAATGAGCCTCAAATATCAAGTCAGTGACGTGACATATCAACTGCCACAACACAGATAGACTGATTTTACACCATCTCATTGCAGAAGATGATGGCTCTCCTGCGGATCTGCCTATCCTGGAGTACCCTGATGACCTAGATGACTAGCTGGCAACCATCAGCCAAGAGACCCTCCAAGAAGTCCTTGTAAACCTCCGGACACCACCTCCAGTTGAAAGGAAGAGTACTGATGTAGCAGACATCCCACAGGCAACCCAATAGTACGACCTGCCAGCACCGACACAACTGAGGACTCCGAGGACCCAGGAACCAGCTTTGAGAGGACAGTGGTAGGTGTCCAGCTGGAGATGGCCTAGGAGGTGCGGTCTGGATGCAAACTATGGCAGCCAATCTGGAGGGGATGTGCACGTGCATGGTTACAGCTACTGAACAGACTGCAGCCAACCGACGCACACACTCCCCAATGCGTGGAGTCCAGGAGTATCTGAGGGACATAGCTGCTGCCATGAGAGAGAGGCCACAACAACTGCCCTCCCAAACTGGCATCAGCATGTTTGAGGACAAGATGGACTCCATGCACAGGAAAATGGTCTCCCTCAGGGCAGACATGGCTGCCTACCATGGGGATGTTTCTGCTATACTCAAAAATCAGATGATGCTCCTTGCTGCAGTGATGCCATATGAAGTTCCACAGATGGCAGCTACCGGGAATTGGGAATCCACATCTCCAGCCACCGAAGTGTGTGTGGCAACATTCTACCTTACCACTACCACCATCAAGGGTAGAGGAAACACCACACACATCGGAGGATGATGATGTGGAACAGATCATCTTCACCCATAGGAGTTCCCGGTAGCACCAGCCCATGCCACATGGGCAGTGTTTTGTTTGTCCTTTGCTTGACATCATGCCAGTGTTAGCACTGTTGCAGATATGCACTCTTCACTGACACACATTTGACCTTTCTGCTATGGAATGCAATCGTCTCTAACTTTTCAATTGGCAATATATGTTCGCCTGCACTGAAAGACACTTTACCAAATCATGTCCAATGACAGGTCCTTCAATCCTGGACTTGTGTTGTGTCACAATTGGATGGATTCCACTAATGGGGTCAAAGACCTAGACATTGTAAATATTGCACTATGACACTTATAGTTAAACACCACCCACACAACCAGCATGTCTTTGTGTGTTGTGGCACATCTACTATGCTTTGGGATTGTGATGTCTGTACCATGTCCTTAGTCACAGAGTGTCAGTACAAGAGTGCAGTAATATGCGGGCACATATCTAAGCACAATGTCCCTGATTTATACTTTTTGGTGAAAAACTGCACTAACGCAGTTTTGCACCAAAATATTTAGCACTGGCTTGCACCATTTCTGTGCACCAACCGGGCACTATATTTATGGAATGGTGCAAGCCGATGCAAAGGGTAGGGTAGTGTAAAGAAAAATTACGGTAGTCGTGTGGGGCTGGCGGTATGGAAGAAGGGGTGTTTGCACCAAAAAATAAGTTTGGGCAGGTTAGAGTAAAACAAAACGACACTAACCTGCCTAGAGTCATTTTCTGATGCAAAACCATCCATACTACATGAATCCTGTTTTGGAAAAGTCATGCCCACCACCCCAATGGCCAGCACAGGGAACCAGGGCCCCCTGGGCATGGCCACTGCACCCAGTGCCATGTAGGGGGGCCCATTTCAGCGCTCCCAATGGCACTTTAAAAAATAAAATAAAATACTTAACTGTGCTTACCTATACTTACCTGGGATGGGGTTCCCATCCACCGCTGTCCCTCTGGTGTGGGTGGGTGTGTCCCTGGGGCCTGGGAGGGCACCTTTGGGCTTATTCCATTGTGTTCCACCATGGAAATAGGCCCACAGGTCCCCTAACGCCTGCCCTGACCCAGGCATTAAAAAATGGTGCAAAGCAAGCTTTGCACCATTTTGTGACCCCTCCTCCCTCCCGTGCATGATTTTAGGGGGATAAATATGGCGCTAAGGCCGTAAAGTAATTTTTAGCACGAGAATGCCTACGTTGCATCTCATTGACGCAAAGTAGGTTTCCACGTCCCAAAAATGACTTTAACTCCATAAATTTGGTGCTAGACGGGTCTAGCACCAAAGTATAAATATGGAGTTAGCTTTGCACAGAATTCGCGTAAAAAAATGATGCAAATTTGGCGCAAATCAAGTATAAATATGCCCCATGGTACCTACATGACGAACGTCGAAGCTGGTCTCATCCCCTACAAGCAATTCACTGAGTATGTAAAAAATGTTGAACCCATGAATGCTTCACCCACTACATACCGCAGGAATGGCTGTGAACCAGTTCTCGGGCAATATTATCAGCTGGGAGTACCAGTAGAACACATTGGTGTGAAACAGAGGGACTCAACCTCATCTGTAATTGCCACTGGTCAGTTTAGCAGGATAGATATTAAATGTAGGGTGTTGTCAGATGTCCCACAATGCCCAACATTCCAACACAGGACCCAAACAATGACAGCTGAATTACCACATCTACCTGTCCAATACATAGTCAACATTGTCACCTTGAGTGGTGGGTACACTGGATGATAGATGCACAGACAAGTAGATGTGTTGTAGTTGCCAATGTGACAGCTCAGTTGTAAGAAGGTGATGAACATGTCAAGAGAGGGATCTAGAGGCAGAACGGAATACCTAGGCCAACACACAATTTTCAGTGTACACCCATGAGAAGACCCTGAGACCCAAGCATAAGAATCATGAAGTAAGGGAATACTCAAAGAATATTAATTATAATTTAAAAGAATGAAGAAAACAAATCCTAACCTAACGTATCCTAACTATACGTAACAAACTACTGACCCTAACTACTATGCTAAACTTACCTAACACATTTAATGACACACTCTAAACATTGTCCCCCGCCACTCTTTTAACACAAGACACATGCAGGACAACATATACTAAACTACACATATACTATCTATAACTAAACAAATATATTTTTGGGGGGAATTTTTTTTTTACATTTTTAATACATATATTTTTTTGTATAACACATAAATGCCCCAACATCACCCCCGTCCCACCCACCCAACATAGTAAAATATAAAAAGTAGAAAACCCACACCTGAAACCTACTTATCTTAACTAAACTATTAACCTAATCTGACCTGACACTAACCCCCTGCAACCCATTATAAAACATTAAAACAAATGAGGAGCAAGGGGACTGAACCTGGGGTGAGAGCCATTAAGCCGTTCACAGATTAGCCCGCTTGAATTTCCTCTTGATGAATTTGCACTCTCTTGGTTTTTTTCCCCACCTCCTTCTCAGTAGTGTCCAACTTTTTGTGGACCAGTGTGACATCCCTCTGTAGGTTTTTAATAGCACTCATGTCCATGGCAGCAGGTGGGGTCAGCTGTGGCATGCATGTGGCACGGATGTTGAGGGTGCAGCAGCTGGGGCTTTTGTAATGGTAGCAGCTGTGGCCCCCTGCACAGCTGTGGTACTTGGTCCTCCCTGTGTGGGCAGTGTGGGTCCCCCTTGGGTGAATTCCTGCCACTCCCCGCAGGATCGTGCCGTGCGATCGAGGCATGCCACCCTCCAGAACCCAGAGTCCACTGCCAGTATGTGCCAATAGCAGACTGCCCTCTTCTGAAAAGCCAAAGTTCCTGATTGTTCATGTTGGCAGCTGTTAAATGGAGACAGGCAACCATCAGTGTCAGCATTGTGTGGAGTATGTACAGATTATTAGCTTACACTCTACATCAAATTGCACATGCACTCAAACTCACATTCAGGATAATACAATGGCCCTGATGAACGAAACAACAACGCTGTCTTAGCATCATTTTATTGACACCAAAGCCACTCACAATAAGATTAGGAAGCAAACCAAATTAAGTGTGCAGTGATTTTGTGCCATGTGTAACAATGCAAAGGCAGCATCAACTTCACATAGATCAGGGCCAATATTCCTCATCATCTGTGTCAATTTTCAACTATACATCACCAGTAACTTGAAACTGTTACTGGGAGTATGGTATGCCGTTGGTAACCATAAGGGGTAAGTGTTGATAGGTACACATGCAAGCCTGATCAATATGACTGTCACCTACACTGTGAGCATCACATCTACCTACAAGTTTGTTGTTCCTCACCCCCTGTGCCTCGGGGGGATGGCCATGCAATCCAGCATCTCAAGTGTCCAGGTCATCCACCAAGGCATGCCCACTCATACATGGAGACAGGGAGTGGACCATATGTTAGGAGGGCTGACAACTAGGAAGCTGGTATCCATAGGTCTTTCACATCTACTTTCATGTGTCCAGGTGTAGACACCAATCAATACCTGATCAGCCAATACTATTCCTTACACACCCATATCCATGCCAGCACATGTTTGGACTTGACCTGTATGCACGCCTATCACATTCCATATAAGTGTCACATAAGAGGACTACAAAAAACGTGGCACCATGCTGGGGGGCAATTGCCCACCCAGTCCTACATGCACATTACAATACAGGGATGCACCAATTTGTGTACAAAATGATGCATCACTGTGCTGTGATAATGACAGTGTGTCCCAGAGCCAATATTTTCACAACGGTGCACATCTAAGTCACATATGGGCCTACATGTGGCTTGTCATCACCTTGTTTACATGATGCTGCCCATTGAGCACCACAAGCCTCATAAGATATGACTCTCTGCTCGTGAATGGGGAAACCTTAAATGGGGCACAGTGTCACCATCCGGCCTACTTTGATATCTGATAATTTTACAGCTCATCACTTCTAGCATTGCATGTAACACACATGACTCACTCACACAAAAGCCTTAATCACTACAGGACAGACATAATCATACTTACTAGATACATCTGGGTCCTCAAATCTTGCCACTTCACCGATGGTGTAAAGAGCAAGTCCACCTGTAAGATATGGATGGAAAACCCTGCTTAGTGTCATTTCACTGTCACTATTAGTGGACAACATATTACAGTGTGTACTATTTTAGAGGAGTGAGCTAATTATCCAGGTTGAGGTCAGTGCGAGATACACACCACTGCAAACTCAAGATGATACTGGCACTCAGGTGAGTGAGAGCCACACAGCGGCACACTGACACTGGGCCTGAAACTCATGTAGTGCTATACCCTGCAACAACCATATGTGGCCAATCTATAGAAGATGGGACTCCATGGTATGAGGGTGAGTTGGGTGACAGACAGTTACATGACACTACCTTGGTGCTCAGCAAGACAACTGACTCAGGTATTCTGGCTTGTCCTGCAAGGCACACAGAGGCACTTTGTGAAGGACAAGCGGTTCAGTTTTTAGTCTGCATTGATCAAGCATTGAGTACTCTATGACTGATGTGTCAAAGTTGTATGATGAAAACAATGCCCCATTGCCAGTGCCCCCTAATGCGGGTATGCCCCGACTGCTAACATAATGGCAGGGATAAGGTGTGTGAAATTATGACAATGTAGTGCTATACTTTGATTGCCCTACTTTGTTATCACAATCCAGTTACATATGGTATGCTGGTGGTGTCTTGGCGTATCACATGATACTAAGCTGGGGCACAGGTGTTGCCATGGCCCCTGAAATATGTGACTTAGTGATGGTTGTCCAGGACTCAACAAACATCTGACTTGCATCGGTAAAATGGTGGGATATGTGAACTCCATGTCTATGCTGGTGCAGTTACACTTCATTCTGGTTGCATGCAACCTGTCCACAAGCATTGCATGCAGCATGCCAACACACCTGCTACTGTCATTCAAGTGCGGTGAACAGTAAATAGTTTGCCAATGGGAGACTCACCCACAGGGCCACTGATCACCACACCAAGATGGTCAAGGAGTTCCTGCTCCCTGACCACCAGATCTGCCCAGCGATGCTTCAGCTGGTGCTCGTTGCGGCTGCTGAGGTACATCCTCTTCATGTGGTGGAGGACTTTACCCGACCGCAGGCGCCTTGCCTCCGTCCGGTAGCCCTGGATCACATGACCCCCCATCGCCAACATTAATGGGAGGTAGTGGGCAACCAGCCTCGCAAAGCCTCCCAGCTCCTCCTCCCCCGTCCTAGTCAGCATCCCCCTACCAGACATATTTCTGAGGTACAGGTTGACATAAATTATGATTCTAAACAAAAATAAAGGAAAGAAAACTTAAGGCCTAAAAATAACAATCCCAAATTAACAACTAACACTTGGACAAAGTACAGTCAAATAATACAAAAAAACACAACAGGAGGGACACCACAAGATGCAATACAGAGCAAGACCACACCACCAACTCCAAGACACAACCACACAGTCAAAAGAGGCACAGACTGTAAAGAGAAAGTGAAAGTACACCCACTGTACCATGCCTGTAAACAGGATTACCTATTACATCACTTCCTGTCCCTGTGCATCATGTTTTCTGTTATGCATGTATTTATTTGACACATCTGATATTTGCGTGAGCATGACCTATGTGCGTTTTTTTTTTTAGGACATGTTAACTTTATGTGTCGATTTAACAGTAAATCAGCACTGAGGTGAGTGTGAAGGTGGAATTCACGCAAACTGCTCATGGGTTACATATTTTGCATATGTTTTCGACGCATTTGCGTAATTTTTTTTACTCTGTTCCTTACTGCATGATTTTGTCCGTTGTCTATGGATGCACCCTGTAACAATTCACAAATGGAATGGGATGGGCTGCAGTGTGGCATTTTGTGTTTGGCCACACGTGGTACTCCATACAACAATGAGATTTGGGTGTGATTGGTCTGTTACATCAATGTGTGTGTTACAGAATCAACAGCATGCAAATATATTCACGTCATGCATATGTATGCATGTGTGACAACGGTGTATCCACATATGTATGACAGTCAGTGCTATGCAACAGTTATGGAATGTGATTGTGAACTGTTTTTATTTATGTGATGTGTATAGTTGTCTTACAGAGCATTACATTTCAGACGACATACACATCTTGGGCATTGTTGATGATGGCTGATGAATGCTGTCTTGAAAATGTTACCCAAAAACTGTAACCATATGTTGATCTTGAGTATATGTTGACTTGTGTGTGGAATACACATGTCTGACATGTGTACATACTTTTATTGACACGCTCTGCCTACATTCCACCCATATCATGTTTTGAACATAATAATCAGATCAAAGTCATTACATTTAGCAGTGTTATTTTTGTGTGGTGGACCTGCAGCCCAAGCTGCATATGTTCTTATCCATTCTGATATGCATTCCACAGACGTGTGTGCCCAAAGTATGAGGTCATGTGTACCCTGTGTCAGGATTGGGCCCCATGGCAGTGGCAGGACTGATTTCCATGGATGTACTGCGCAGGCTCAATTTCTTCCATTGCTTGTCAAAGCTGGGCAAATCATGATGACCCTTGTCACACATGCTCCATGCAGCCATTGCAACTCTCATACTGAATTGTGTCAGTGGTCTGTTAAAAAATTACAGTCTCACCATATTTTGACATCCACTGCCTCATGAGTGGGCCCTTTCTTTACCTCCTATTTGGACATGTTGTAGTTGTGTGATAAGCTGATGATGTACAAGTTGTCAACGTGGATATAAATAATATCTGTGGTCTATACACTGTGTCCTTCAGTTGTCACATTCAAGGCATTGTAGCTATTTGTGATATGTGTGATGGTACCAGTTCAATGTTATGCATCACATGATGTTGCTAATGTACTCATCAGATTAGTGTTTGTGACATGCTCCCTGAGGTTAGACTCACAATCCTGTGGTATATGTTGTGTAGATTGAAGAGACCAAAGCCGGATTTTGTGAATAAGTGAGGTGTTTATTGATAAAATGTACAAGGTGGGTTACATGATTATTAAGTGAAAAAGCTCTCAACGATGTGCAGTCTGTGGCCTATACCAGCAGCTGTGTTGTGCCGTTCCCTCTCATTTTCTTCCCCACCATCCTCCTCCTCAGGCAGGTCATCAACCTGCTCATATTACAAGATGTTCATCGGCACACATATGTTGTGTAGGATAGCACGTGCACTAATTATCTTGCAGACGATGTGTGGGGCATATAGGCGGCTGCCTCCTGTGATGTCCAGGCAGCTGAATCTGGACTTCTGGTTGCCAAATGTCCTCCCCACAATAGTCCGTGTCCTCCGATGTCCCTCATTATATTCACGCTCTGCTGCTGTGCTTGGGTTGGGAAATGGAGTTATTATCCATGGCTGTATGCCATAACCCTGATCCACTGCAAAAGAATAAAGGAGTAAGTTGTTAGGACTTGCAACAGGTATGTCATGTAGTATGGCAGTTGATATTTTGAGCAGGTTGTGACTCATTTGCATTTGTGGTATGGTGTGAGTTCCTATCCTTGTGTAATGTCTCCTCAGCACTAGGTTGTTGGACATGACAATCTTGTGTTTGGCTCAAGGACCTGAGACATATGATTTTGATTCCAAACTGATGGTCATAATGTATGTACCATGATTTGTGTAGTGCACCTGTGTCTCAGTGTGCTATCACTAAAGGGGACATGACACATCCTCACAACACAATGAGGTCAGACGTACAGAGCCTGGACATCCCATTCATTTTGACATGTGTCATTGCAGATGATGTGTGACACTTAGGGCCTTTGAAATTGGTAAGTGAGAAAGCACAACATGCCTCCAAAATTGGCAGCACTGTTTTGCAACATTTCAACTATGCAACCCCATGTGTGACATGTTACTTGGCAACCCTTTGTTGTCCACTGCGTCAGTTGCTCAAACGCAGCCATGCACCAACACTACTTACCTTACACCAGGGTACTTGGCTAGATGCCTTTGCCTTGTGGAGGTTGATACATCTGTTCAGGAAGGGGCACCACCCTATACCTATGCTGTTTTGATGGCCAATTGGCTCTTTCTGTGTGTGTAGCAGTATGCAGCATGCATTGGTGGCACAATCATCTGAGTTCAAAGTACAGCCTACTTCCTTATTGCAACCTGCATACAGCACCCCTGGGGTGGTGGTTGTTGTTGGCATGTCCTCAGGTTTTAGGTTACAGCTACATCTGAGTCAGCATCATCATGCTGTGTATCTTGTGGTGATAGACCTGCAGCAACACACATTGCACACCCCTTCCACACTATATACAGCATGGGACGGTGGCCGATTTACAAGGTGGCTTCAAGACATTATGAAATGGTCATCTGCCAGGTTGTACATACAGAGCAGGCCATGACAATGGTACTGTGGGCTTTTACATAGGTTCCTTGGTGATCCAGAGTGGCAGCTAATGTTTATGGCAGCTATGAGGTGTCCAAGGGTGTGTATCCCATTGTTACAGGACGATCAACATAACTACCAGTGTCTCTGTTATCTTCCAAAATTTTAATCAGCATTTATACTGTCAGCACATGAACAGTGCAGGCTATGGGATGGAGCTCAGCTACTTAGCAAATGTGTCCCTTGGCACAGTGCATGTGAGGTCAGTAATCTCCTGTTTTCTCCTACTGGGTCCCACTATGGCATCCATGATCTGCACAGTGACTCTGCCCACTGTTGGGCCATTTATTGGATCTCCTACAGACATGATGGTGTTGCGAATCAGTGAGTGTTGCATGAGAGGTGGCACTACGGTAGGTGTGGAACCACTTATCACACATCTGGCACATGGTATGTAATGGGCATTGCTCTTGTTGTCCTATATGTGTGAGCCAATGCATCAGGCAGATGTCTCTGCACACCTCAGGTAAGTTAGGTATGTGTTGTTGAGATGTAGTTGCTATATGCGCAAATTGTCTGGTATTTGATATTTGTTCTGGCAGTGATTTACACGGCATGGCTTGAGGGATCTGTGCCTATATGGAACTTACCTGACATGGTCATGGTGTATGTCATTGATGTAGGAAAATACCATCTTTCTTGGCATGTTACACCCAATTTCTGCCTGTTTGTCAGTGTGTTTTGCCTGTCTCACTGGGATCCTACTAGCCAGGACCCCCGTGCTCATGGTTTGTGGCCTGTATGTGTTGTCAGTATGCTTGACTGTGTCACTGAAGTTCTGCTAATCAGAACTCCAGTGCTTATGCTCTCTCAACTTACCAAATTTGTCACTACAGTTTAGTGACTCCAGATTCCAATTCCGATTGGCACACTGGACCCCCCTTATAAGTCCCTAGTACATGGTACCTCGGTACCCAGGGCATTGGGGTTCCAGGAGATTCTTATGTGCTGCAGCATTTCTTTTGCCACCCATAAGGAGCTCATACAAACCTTTCTACAGGAATGCCACTGCAGCCTGAGTGAAACAGTGCACAAATTATTTCAATGCCATTTTCCACTGCACTAAGTAACTTATAAGTCACCTAAATGCCTAACCTTCATTTTCTGAAGGCTAGGTGCAAAGTTACTTTGTGTGAGGGCACCCTTGTACTAGCAAAGGTGCCCCCACATTGTCCAGGGCCAATTCCCCAGAGTGCGGGTATACCATCATAAGCATGCACCACGTATATGTCAATACATATATGTAGCTTCACAATCGTAACACCAAATATGGCCATGTGAGGTGTCTAAGATCATGGAATTGACCCCCCCCCCAATCCAAATCTGGTATTGGGGGCCAATCCCATACACCCTGGGGGCTCCACCATGGACCCCCAGTACTGCCAGCTCTCTCTGAGGTTTCCACTGCAGCCCCAGCTGCTTCCACCTCACAGACAGGGTTCTGCCCTCCTGGGGATTGAGCAACTCAATCTCAGGAAGGCAGAACAATGAATTTTCTTTAGGAGAGGGGTGTTACACCCTCTCCCATTGGAAATAAGTGTTACAGACATGGGAGGGGTATCCTTCCAGAGCCTCTGGAAATGTTTTGAAGGGCACAAACAATGCCCTCCCTGCATAATCCAGTCTACACCGGTTCAGGGACCCCCAGTTCCTGCTCTGGCGCGAAACTGGACAAAGGAAAGGGGAGTGACCACTCCCCTGTTCATCATACCCTGGGGTGGTGCACAGAGCTCCTCCATACTGTCCATGGTGTTGGCCATCTTAGATTCCAAGGTGTGGGGACCCTCTGGAGACCTCTGAGTGGCCAGTGCCAGCAGGTGACGTCAGAGACCCCTCCTGATAGGTGCATACCTGAGTAGGTAGCCAATCCCCCTCTCAGGGCTATTTAGGGTCTCTCCTCTGGGTGTTTCCTCAGATTCGGTTTGCAAGATTCCTCCAGGGCTCCTCTGCATCCTCTGCTTCAGCTTCTGACTGACGGATCAATGGTAGACTTCTCCAGGGACCGCTGTGTCTGCAACAAAGTATCCAAGATGACTCTTGTGACCTGCAATTTCAGCTCCAGCCAGCATTTGCAACAATTTCCAAGGTGTACATGCTCTGAGGACTGCCTGTCCTCGCCCTGCACCAGAAGAACTGAAGGAATCTCCCTTGGAGTGGTGAGGTCACTTCCCTGCTTCAGCAGGCACCCTTCTGCGATGACAACCAGTACTAAGGGACTCCTCTCCTGATGACGAGCCTGCTCCCTGGACCACAGATGGTGGACTGAAGTGACCCACACTGTCCAAATGTCTAACTCTCCAAATTTGGTGGAGGTAAGAGCTTGCATCCCAGTGCTGCAACATTACCCCTGTGCACAGCGTCTTCTGCAGCTTCTTGGGCTTCTGTGCACTTCTTCCAAAAGTTATTCTTGCACCGCGTAGCCCAGGTCCCCAGCACTCCATCCTGTGATGCACAGCTCTCTGAGTTGTTCTCCGATGGCGTGGGACTCTCCAGTGTAGTGCTGCGATGACCACACTTTGCATATTCTTTGTCCCCATGTTCTGGGACTCCTGTGGGTGCTGCCTGGTCTTCTGAGGGCTCTCTGAAGTGCTGAAAGCCCCCCTCTGTCTCCGCAGTCTAAGTTGAGACCCCCAGGTCCCTCCAGGGTCCAGGCAGCTCCTCTTTGGCACAACCCACATTCTTGCTTGAACCAAGGCTAGTTGGCGGAATCCAGCAACACAAACAGCCTGCATCCAACAACTCAAAGTAGGACATCTCTTGCACCAAGCAGGAACCCACAGCTATCTTCTTTGGTTTATTTCTGTACTTTTCTTCTAACCTGAAAATCCACTTTTGCACCTTCTCCTCTCTCCACAAGTCTTCAGGTCCAGGAATCCATTGTTTGTTGCTTGCAGTCTTACTTGGTTCTTGCATAAACCTTTATCACGACTTGTAGTGTGCTCTGAGGAAACGTGCTGTACTTTACTCCTGCTTTCCTGGGCTCTGGGGTGGGGTACTTTACGTACCTTTGGTGTCTTCCTACACTCCCAGTGCCCTTCTACACACTACACTTGCCTAGGGGGGAATTCGACATTCACATTCCACTATATGGTTTGTGTTGCCCCTAGGCCCATTACAATCTATTCTATTTTCTACTGTTTGCACTATTCTATGACTGTTTACTTACCTGATTTTGGTTACTAGTGTATGTATTGTGTATAATACTTACCTCCAGAAGGAGTATTGCCTCTAAGATATTTTTGGCCTTGTGTCACTAAAATAAAGTACCTTCATTTTTTGGTAACACTGATTATTGTATTTTGTTGTGTATAGGTACTGTGTACCTATAGTGGTATTGCAGGAGCTTTACATGTCTCCTAGTTCAGCCTTGGCTGCTCTGCTACAACTACCCCTAGACAGCCTAAGCTGCTAGAACACTGCCTACATTTCACAAATAAGGGATAACTGGACCTGGCATAATGTGTAACTACCTTAGGAACCCGTTACAAACCAGGCTAGCCTCCTACAATTTACATGTCTGTGCTATTCTTTGTTTGGTGTACTGCGTGTGAAGTGTATGTAGTAGGCAACCTGTGGGCACTTTGTATTGGTCTGTTTAGTTTTACTGTTAGCAAAGGGGATGTGTCTGGACCTGTCCTTCCCGTAGTGTGCCTGTCAAGTTTGGGTGTGTTATGTACATGTGGGTGTATGTGTTTGAGGTGTGCACTGATTGTGCTGCACTGCAGCATGGTGAATATGTGTTGTCACCTGCACATGTGTGTTACCCTGTCCATATGTTAATGTTGAGGTGTATGTCTTGTGTGTCCTACCGGGTTGGTGTGGTGTGTGTATATTGCTAGATTTGTTGACTTACCCACAAGTAGGCCATTTACAAATTGTCCACCCTGGAATTGTTCATTGATCCTGCTGTGCCCGAACATGTAGGCATCATGGACACTCCCAGGATACTTGGCCAAATATTTGTGAATAGTCCCCAATGGTCCATTATGCCCTGCACATTAATGAAATGTGTGTGCTTGCAATTCCAGTATAAGTCATCAGTTGCTGGAGGTGGTACGACCCAGACATGAATGTAGTCAATTGCACCGAGCACATGTGGGAAGCCATGGACTTGACATTGATAGAACCCTTGTTTGTTCTCCTGCTGCTTTTGCTATGTGTTGGAGAAGCTGATGTGGCGGGGTGTCAGGGAGATGATAGTGACACCAGCAACCAGGGCACCCGTTGTTTGGAAGGAACCACTTGCCAGCATGTGCAGGACAGCTAGCAGCTTTGTCACAAGTGGTATGTTGTGTGGGGTCTGCAGGGTGGCTGTAATTTATGGCTCAATGTGGTGCAGCAGGTCTAGTAAGGGTTGCTGGTTCTGTCTGTAGGTCCTATTAATGTCCAGCTGCCTGAGGCGAAGAATGGTTGTCTTGGTTCTTAAGACCCTCTCCTGCCTTCTGCGTTGCAAGCTGGATCATTATCACCTCCATCTTCTCCTGTGGGTTGGTAATGTTGCTTCGTGTTCTCCTTAAGTAGTGGTGTGTTTGCCTCATTTTAACGCTTGCCCTGAACTAGGTCTTAAATTTTGACGCAAATTAGTGTGCCTTTTTTGCCCGGGTGGATGAATACGGCACTAGGGTGTTTGAGTCATTTTTTGTACTGGAACGCCTACCTTGCATCTCATTGATGCAAGGAGGTTTCACGCATCCAAAAAATTACGTTAACACCAATATTTTGACGGTTAACGGGTCTAGCTTCAAAATATAAATATGGAGTTGAGTTTGTGCTGAATTAGCATTACAAAAATGTACACTAATGCAGCTCAAACAGTATAAATATACCCCAAGGTGTGCAAAGACAATCACAGGCACCACAGGACACACCATAAGCATGCACACAGCCAACACACACCTGCAGACACAACAACAGCCACTCCCTACACTGTTTTCCCCACCACCTCCTCCATCACCAATCACACCGCTATCAATACATTTACACTCCCTGATCCTGCCACCAGTCTTGTCATACCCACAGACACCACAAGAGCGCACCCGCAGACATCTACCCCACACACCACATCCGCACTCACCACAGCAACCTTCACAACCACATGTAGCACATCCACCTTACTTGCAGCCACAACCCTAACATACACTCACACATCTTGCATACCGTTTCCCTGCATCTCTTCCCCTCTTCCCAAAAAACATTAAACATAAACACCCTAACTCACCCACCCAATATACACCCACCACACTCAAGCACACATTGCACACACCTGCATCCATGTCAAGCACACCAAACTGCCTACAACCACTTCCTCTACCTCCATTCCTAAACATTTTACCCATGACCATCCTGTGTACTTAGAAAAGTTTTCCTTGCCAATCTTGACCTGTTCCCTGCTCCTGTCCCACCCTGTGATGCCCCTATGCACCATGTCTCCTTGCCTCAACCCAGACCTTCCACATTCCTGTCCACCCATGGCCTCCCTACTAGGTCCCACCCACTCCAAAGCCAAAGGTCCCTACTCCTATCCCAAAATCCAAACCCCTTCCCCCACAACCAAAATCTAAGCCTAAACTCCCCCATCCCAAACCTAAACCCAAACCCAAGCCCCCCTTTCCAATCCCAAGCCCCCACCACCACCCCCTCACTACTGAGGTCTCTGCTTGCCCCATTGATGCATGTGCCCTGTGGAGGCCAATTTGCAGTCAGGAGTCAAGTTGGGGCATGTGACTGTGCCCAAAGTACCTGGGGCACTTAAGACATTTGGGCCCATATTTAGAATTATTGATGCAAAACTGACGCAGTTTTGCATCAAAAGATTTAGCGCTGACTAGCACCATTCTTAATGCCACCCGGGTGTCATATTTATACTATGATGCTGGGTGGCACTAAAAATAGGTTAGAGTAAAAAAAAATTAAGTTAACCTTTGCAACTTGTTGTAAGGCAAAATTACTTTAATGCCGGAAAAATTACTCTAACCAGTTTTACGACATGTAAACATATCTCAAAACAGAAATGCACCACTTTTACCCGCATTAGTGTCAAATACAGATGATAACGGAGAAAACAGTGCCAAAGAGAGGCAAAATGGATCCAGAAAACCAGGGGAGACCCCAGGGTGACCCTAATAAACCAGGAACCGGCTAGGAGGACACAGACAACACAGAGGGGAAGGAGGAGAAGAAGAGAAAGGGTCATTTCAGTGCGGAGGAGCATGCAATACTCGTGAGAGAGGTGACTGAGCATCAACATCAACTCTTCATTACCTCAAAATTCCCTATTGGAAGGAGAGAGGCAATTTGACAAGAGTAAGAGTGTGGCAAAGGTGAGGAGAACCGTAACAGAGTGCAAGAAACGCTGGCATGATTGTATGCGAAGAAGAAAGGAAAAAATGGCAAGGAACAGGAAGGCAGCACTGAAAACTGGAGATGGCAATCCAGCACCACAAGAGGACTTGGACGAGATGGAGAAGATGGTTGCAGCAGTCATCCCGGAGGAGCTGGTCACTAGAATTTCAGGACAGGACAGCGCAGAGTACCGGGAAACACCACAAATGCAGAATAAGTTGCATGGGGGAAATGATTGCTAAACTGTCAAGTGCAAGGAGGGGGAGCACATAGGACTCACACAATGCATGCCAAAGGAGCGCAGAGGGACACATTCCACATTAAGCAAGTTGCACCAAGCTGACATAAGCTACACATGTACCTACGCCTTGGTAGTTCCATGCACTATAACACATACACAACCTGGACATCTGTCAGTCACCAGACCTAAATACCAGCATGCACATATGCAGCACATGGGATGGATGGCATGTATAAGGACTGTGCCTCTGGTTGTGTCATCACAACATCCATGGCATATAGCCATATTAACCCTACCAATGTGACCAAGACTTCAGAGATTAGGTAGTCAGTCAATGCCATACCTGAGGTCATGTCATGGTGGTGTCCCTTGCAGTAATACCTTGCAACTGCCTTGCCTTATTGCCCAAACACATGTGTGCTACATCTTACTGCACACAATTCATTGCTACTGTCCCAGACATGTGCCAGTAGCACCACCACCCAGCACCTTGACAGCACATCCACATAAGGCAGCCATCCCTCCATCATGCAGTGAAGATGCCCCCTGGGTGCAGGGAACAATAATCTGACTAGGCACTGGAGGAATAGCAGGGTGGTCCTGTATCACTGGACACATGCCACCCCCCAGACCAACTAAACTGTTGTAGTGTAGAACCACACATCTTGATGCTGAACAGAAATGTTCCAATGCAGAAAATATGTACCACAGATAGTAAACTGTAGGTTACAACAGTTACAGGCTGAGCCCACAACTACTCTGACACAACCATGTGAGACACACAGGAATGGGGAAATAAACACACACATACAACACAAGGGGTTATGACTGTGAACATAATGGTGTATAATTCCACTACAACGGGCGGGGGATGGTGCATGGGCAAGTACGGTGTTGGTAAGACTGCCAGTGCAGTGTACCCTTTGCGCTTTGCAGTATGAGTCAAACGTTGGGATGGTGGCTGGAAATCTGTCTGCTCATGGTAGCTATGTGGGGCACTTAGCACAACATTCTTGATGGATCAAATAGACTCAGTGCCACTTTGGAGCTGTATTGGGTGTGACAGGACACGCTTCACTCAGCCCTGCAAATCAGGCAGTGGAAAGGGCAAAGGGGCAGGGCATGGGACTCCCTGCACTGCCCCTGCCGGGTGCATGGGATGTGCAGGGGCACACCACACAACACCACTTTAACACCACCAACCTTTGCATGGGGGTTTAACTGCCATGCAAAGGCTGGTGAAAATGCGGGAACAGACCTGGAGTGTAGCGTTAAATGTAATACTGGTCTGGTGTCACAAGAGAGGTGGCATTGCCAGTTTGTAAGATGCTGGAAACCTGCCAGTGACAGGTCATTGGCCCATGGGGCATCCCTCATTGACAACAGTTGCCACTACCACCTGCGCTGTTGGGAGTGGTCATATAGACAATGGCAGTCAGGTGGTCATAGGACTGCTGCACTTGAAATGAGGGGCCAGTATGACTACCTGAAGAATCACCATCAAGCTAGCTTGAGGCCCTGACCTAAGTTCAACTCCAGTTAACTGGCTATATCCATAAACTCATTTATCATCAGGCACTGTCACATACATAATGATGTATATAGCAAAAATATTACTCCCAGGCTGTCCATCCCTGGGTCTACCCCTGTGCCTCTGTCAAATTAGCTGCACAGCCACCATGCTGCATCTCATGTATCATAGTGCAAGGATGGCTGCATTGAGGGGGAGGTTACAGGTGTGTTGGAAGGCGTACCTACCTGCACAGACAGGACATTACATCAAATTCTGCTAGGTCCATGTGTGCTGTGCAATGTAGCACACATACAAATACATCAACATGAAGAGCTATCAATGGTAGCAATAACATAGTGTTGTGGCAATGCCAACCCTGGGGTGGTGCAAGGTTTCAGTTCCGCATGGGTGTAACTGAACAAGTTAGACTGGGACAGCAGCACATTGACATGTGTGATGCTGTGGCTTGAGCACTGCAACACCCATTGCAAGGTCTCACCATGCAAATGGATGCATAGGGAGGGTGGACAATGATAGGAAGGTGTCAAGCCACAGAGAGGACATCCATCACACCTAGTAGATATGACACAGCCCATTGCCCCACCTGAGCTTCTCCTCATGTGAAACTCAGGTGTGGCAAAGGGCTGATAGACTGCAACCATGATGTACAGGAACAATGTTTGGGAATTAAGATAACAATGAGCCTCCAATAGCAAGTCAGTGACATGAAATATCAACTGCCACAACACAGAAAGATTCATTCTACACAATCCCATTGCAGAGGATGATGGCTCTCCTGCTGATCTACCTGTCCTGGAGTATCCCAATGACCTGGATGACCAGCTGACAACCATCAGCCAAGAGGATCTCCAAGAAGTCCTTGTATCCCTCCAGACACCACCTCCAGTTGCAAGGAGGAGTAATAATGTAGCAGCCATCCCAGATGACCCACCCAACACCCCAATAGTACGACCTGCCAGCACCGACACAGCTCTGGACTCTGAGGACGCAGGGACCAGCGGGAGCTGGCCAAGGAGGTGAGGGTGGGGATGCAGACTATGGAAGCCACCCTAGAGGGCATATGCACGTGGCCAATGAACAGACTGCAGTCAAACGGGGCACACACTCCCCAATGCGTGGAGTTCAGCAGTGTCTGAGGGACATAGCTGCTGCCATGAGGAAGATGCCACAACAACTGCCCTCTCAAACTGGCAGCAGCATGATGGAGAACAAGCTGGCCCACATGCACCGGGAAGTGGCCTCCCTCAGGGCAGACATGTCTGCCTACCACAGGGATGTTGCTGCTATTCTAAAAAATCAGCAGTTCCTCCTTGCTGCAGTGATGCCATATGATGTTCCACAGATGGCAACTGCCGGGAATTAGGAGTCCACATCTCCAACCACTGAAGTGAGTGTGCCCCCCTTTACCTCCCCATCACCACCATCAAGGTCGGAGGAGACACCACAGTCATCGGAGGATGAAGATGTGGAACACATAATCTTCACCCGTAAGAGTTCCCGGTAGCACCAGCCCGAGCTACATGGGCAGTGTTTTCCTTTGTTCTGTGCTTGAAATCATGCCAGTGTTAACACAGTTGGATATGTGCACTCTTCAAAGACACACTGTTGACCTGTCTGCTATGGACTGTCATTGTCTCTCACCTACAAATTGGCAAATCATGTTCCTCCGCACTTAACAACACCACCCACGCATGTCCTATGACATGCCTCAACCCTGGACTTGTGTTGTGTCACAATTATATGAATTTCACTAATGGGGGTCACAGACCTGGACATGGTCAAGTTTGCACTACAACACTTGTAAATAAACATCTATTACACAACCAGCATGTCTTTGTGTATTGTGACAAATCTATTACACTTAGGAATTGTGATGTGTGTAACCATGTCTTTAGTCACAGAGTGTCAGTACAAGAGTGCAGGAATATGGGGGCACATATCAATGCACAAGGTTCCTACATGATGAACGACAATGCTGGTCTCATCCCCTAACGGCAATTCACTGAATATGTCAAAAATGTAGAACACGTTTATGCTTAACCCACTATATATGGCAGGAATGGCTGTGAAACAGTTCTTGGGCAATATTGTCAGCTGGGAATACATTGGTGTGAAACAGAGGTACTTAACCTCATCTGAAATTGCCACTGGTCAGTTTTGCAGGATATATTTTAAATATAGGCTGTTGTCAGGTGTGCCCCAGTGCCTAACATTCCTACTCAGGACCCTAACACTGACAGCTCAATTACCACACCTACCTATCCAATACAAAGTAGACATAGTCACCTTGAGTGGTGGGTACACTGGATGGCAGATGCATAGACAAGTAGATGTTGTGTTGCTGCCAATGTGACAGCTCAGTTGTAAACAGGTGATGGACATGTCAAGAGAGAGATTTGGAGGCAGGAAGGAATCCCAAGGCCAACACACAATTTTCACTGTGCACTTATGAAAAGACCCTGAGACACAAGCACATGACACAAAAAGTAAAGGCATACCCAAAGTAGTTTATTAACAATGAAACTAAATTAAACAATTAAAGAAAACATATCCTAACCAAAACTAACCTATTGTAACTATACTTAACCAACAAATAAACCTAACTACTGTATGTTAAATTTACCTAACGCATTTAACAATACACTCTAAACCCGGGCCCCCCAACCCCCTTATGTTACGAGACACATGCAGGACAACATATACTAAACTACACATATACTAAATATGTCTAAAGAAATATATATTTTTTTGTATTTTGTTTTAAAAAAACACATATATACCCCAACATGACATATCACCCACCCACCCACAAATTAACATGTAAAAAGTAGAAAACCCAACCCCCAAACCTACTTATCCTAACTAAACTACATGCCTACACTAACCTAACACCAACCCCCTAAAACCCACTATAAAACATAAATACAAATGATGAGGTAGGGGACAGAACTTGAAGGTGAGAGTTCCAAAGACAATCATAGCTTTGCCTTCTTGAGGGTTTTCTTTATGTACTTCAGTCTCTTAGTATTGGCTGCCACCTCCTTCTCCAAACTGTCCAACCGTTGCAATACTAGTGAGACGTCTCTCTGCAGATCCTGCAGCATTTTAGGGTACATGGCAGCAGGTGGTGTGGGCTGATGAACTGAGGTCAAACTGTTGAAGTTGTGGCTGATGTCATGGTGGCAGCTGTGCCCCCCCTGCATTGCTGTGGAGCTGGGTCTCCTCCATGTGGCCACTACAAGTGTGGGGCCCCCTTGTGTGAATGCCGTCATTTCCTCGTTGATCTCTCAACACAATAGCGGCGAGTCATTCTCCGGAACCCAGATTACACAGCAAGGATGTGTCGGTAGTGGACTGCCCTCTTTTGGAATGCACGCAGTTCCTCATTGCTGAAGTTGGCAGCTGTTAAATGGATACAGGCAACCATCAATGTCAGCATTGTCTAGAGTATGTACAGATTATTGGCTTACACTCCGCATCTAATAACACATGCACTCTATTTCACATTCCAGAAAAGACAATGGCCCTGATAAATGCAAGGACAAAGCTGCATTAGCATCATTTCTTTGACCCCAAAGCGACGCACAACAAGATTATGAACCAAACCAAATGGGGTGTGCTTTGATTTTGCACATTATGTAATAATGCAAAGGCAGCATAAACTCACATAGATCAGGCCTAAACATCCTCATCATCTGTGTCAATTTTCAACCATACATCACCAGTAACTTGAACATGTTATTGGGATGATAGGATGCTGTTGATAACCATGAGGGGTCAATCAATCAATCAATCAATCAAATTATTTCTGAAGCGCACCACTCACCCGGTAGGGTCTCAAGGCATGGGGGTGGGCAGTGGCTAGTAGCTGCTTGAAAAGCCATGTTTTTAGGTGTTTTCTGAATGTTAGTAGATCATGAGTCTTGCGTAGGTTGGTGGTGAGGGAGTTCCAGGTCTTGGCAGCGAGGTGGGAGAAGGATCTGCTGCTGGAGGTGGTGCGTTGGATGCGGGGGACTGTGGCGAGGGCTAGGTCGGTGGAACGGAGCTGGCGAATAGGTATGTGGAAGTTTACTTGTTCGTTGAGGTAGGCTGGTCCGGTGTCGTGGAGGGCCTTGTGAGCGTGGATGAGGACTTTGAAAATTATCGTTTTGTTGATGGGCAACCAGTGTAGGGATCCGAGGTGGGTGGATATGTGTTAGTGACGAGCAAGGTTGAGGATGAGTCGTGCGGCTGCATTCTGGATTCTCTGGAGTTTTCTTTTAAGTTTGGCTGTGGTCCCAGCATAGAGGGCGTTGCCGTAGTCCAGTCTGCTGCTGATGAGGGCGTGGGTGACTGTTCTTCTTGTTTCTAGGGGTATCCATTTGAAAGTCTTGCATAGCATGTGAAGGGTTTTGAAGCAGGAGGATGATATGGCGTTGGTTTTCTGGGTCATGGAGAGGAATGAGTTCAGTATGAAGCCAAGGTTGCGTGCGTGGGTGCTGGGTGCTGGGGGTGGTCCAAGGGTGGTGGGCTATCAGGAGTCGTTCCATGCTGTCTTGTTGGAGCCAAAGATGATGATCTCTGTTTTATTTGAGTTCAAATTGAGATGGCTTGCTGTCATCCATTTGGCGGTGTCGAGGAGTCTGGACTGCAGGTTAATCTTGACTGTGGCTGGGTCCTTGGTGAGGGAGATGATGAGCTGGGTGTCGTCAGTGTAAGAAATGATGGTGATGCCATGGGGGCGGAAGATGTTGGCGAAAGGAGCCATGTAGATGTTGAAGAGGGTGGGGCTGAGGGAGAATCCTCGGCAGACCCCACAGATGATCTTGGTGTATGTAGGCCGGAAAGGAGAGAGGCAAACTCTTTGGGTTATTTCAGAGAGGAGGGAGGTGGGCAAAGGGTTTGGTGGCATAATGTGTCAAAAGCTGCAGAGAGGTCTAAGAGGATGAGGGCGACGGTTTCGCCCTTGTCCACTCTGGTCCTGATGTTGTCTGTGCAGGTGATGAGGGTGGTCTCAATACTGTGGTTCTTGCGGAATCCAGTTTGGGAGGTGTTGAGTATGTTGTTTTCTTTAAGGAAGTGAGATAGTTGTGCGTTGACTATCTTCTCGGTGACCTTTGCGGGGAGGGGAGAAGAGAAATGGCTCAGTAGTTTGTGAGGTCTTCCGGGTCTGCTTTGGGTTTTTTGAGAAGAGCATTGACTTTGGCGTGCTTCCAAATGTCTAGGACGGTTGCGGTGTCAAAGGAACTGTTGATGATGGCGCGGAGCTGGGGAGTGATGAATTGGCTGGCCTTGTTGAAAATGTGGTGGGGGCACGGGTCTTTTGGGGAGCCTGAGTGGATGGAGTTCATGGTTTTGCTGATTTCTTCTTTGTTGGTGGGTGTCCAGGTGTTTAGTCGTTTGGTGCGGTAGGGTGTTGTGGTGCTGATGATGAGGCTGTTGTGAAGCTGTTGTGTATGTCTGCGATTTTACAGTGAACGTAGTTGGAGAGGGAGTTGCAGAGGTCTTGGGAGAGTGGGGGGTCGATGGTGCAGGATTTGGGTTTGGTGAGCTCTTTGATGATGGTAAAGAGTTCCTTGCTGTTGTGTGTGTTGTTGTCTATGCATTCTTTGTAGAATGATCGTTTGGTGGTCCGGATGAGTTGGTGGTGTTTGTGCATGGCTGTTTTGAGGGCAGAGAAGTTGCTCATTAAGGGTTCTTGGTGAGGGTTCAGTGCTGATAGGTACACATGCAAGCCTGATCAATATGACTGTCACCTATACTGTGAGTATCACATCTACCTACAAATTTTGTTTTCCTCACCCCCTAAGGGGGGATGGTCATGCAATCCATCATCCCAACTGTCCTGGTCATCTACCAAGGCATGCCCACTCATACCTGGAGTCACGGAGTTGACCATATATTAGGAGGGCTGAAAACTAGGAAGCTGGTATCCATAGGTCTATCACATCTACATTCATGTGTCCAGGTGAAGACACCCATCAATACCTGATCTGCCCATACTATTCCTTACACACCCATTTCCATGCCAGCACACGTTTGGCCTTGACCTGCATGCACGTCAATGACATTCCATAGAAGTGTTACGTACATGGAGTGCAAAATACGAAGCACCATGCTGGGGGACAATTGCCAGCCCAGCCCTCCATATTCATGACAATACAGG
Organism: Pleurodeles waltl; assembly: GCF_031143425.1. Lineage (NCBI taxonomy): Eukaryota > Metazoa > Chordata > Amphibia > Caudata > Salamandridae > Pleurodeles > Pleurodeles waltl. The sequence continues at coordinate 1,010,486,388 of NC_090436.1, read as the reverse complement.
GATTGGCCAAATTGGGTTCAAAATGGTGCATCTTTGTGCTGTGAGAATGACGGAGTGCCCCACTGCCAATATTCTCACAGCGTTGCACTTCTTAGTCACATATGGCCCTACATGTGGCTTGTCATCACCTTGTATACACAATACTGGCCATTGAGCACCACAAGCCCCACAAGGTGTAGCCCTCTGGTGGTGCATGGGATCCTTTCAATTGAACACAATGTCACCATCCAGCCTACTTCGATATCTGATAATTTGACAGCTTATCATATCTAGCATTGCGTGCAACATACATGACTCAATCACATCAAACCCTGGATTATTTCACAGGACACACATTATCACACTTACTAGATACATCTGGGTCCTCAAACCATGCCTAGTGTGAAATCACGGTTACTAATAGTGGACAACAAATTTCAGTGTGCACTGTTTTAGAGGAGTGAGCTAGTTATCCTAGTGTAAAACAGTGCAACCAACATACCACTACAAACACACTATGACACAGATACTAAGGTGAGTGAGAGCCACACATTTGCACACTTACACTGGGCCAGAGGCTCATGTAGTGCTACACCCTGCAACAACCATATGTGGGCAATCTATAGAAGATGGATCTCCATGGTATAATGGTGAGTTGTGTAACAAATACATGACCCTACTATGCTGCTTTGCAAGACAATTGACTCAGGTACTCAAGCTTGTCCTGCAAGACACCCAGAGGCACTTTGCCATGGACATCCGGGTCAATTATAAGTCTGCAATGATCATGCATTGAGTAATCCATGACAGATGTGGCAAAGTTGTCTGATGGTATCAAATTCCCCATTTACATTGCTCCATAAGGTGGGTAAGCCCCCTTTGCTGACATTATGGCAGGGGCAGGGATCATGTGCATGAAATAATGACACAATCCAGGTAAATATGGTAGACTGGCAGTGTCTTGGTGTATCATACATGACACTGTACCGGGGCACAGGTGTCGCCAGGGCCCATGAAATGTGTGACTTAGTGATGGTTGTGCATAACTCAGAAATGTGTGACTTAGTGATGGTTGTGCATAACTCACCAGACATCTGACCTGCATTGGTATAATAGTATGATATGTGAACTCCATGTTTAGACTGGCGCAGTTAAACTTAATTCTGGTTGCATGCAACCTGTCCACAAGCATTGCATGCAGCACTTCAACACATCTGCTACTGTCATTCAAGAGTAGTGAACAGTAAATAGTATGCCAATGGGAGACTCACCAATAGGTCCACCGATCTCAACACCAAGATGATCGTGTCACAGAGTCAACAGCATGCAAATAGTTGCACGTTGTGCATATGTAAGCATGTGTGACAACAGTGTATCCACATATGTATGGCAGTCAATACAATGCAATAGTTCTGGTTTGTGATTGTGAATTGCGTTTTCATGTGTGATGTTGTCATACAGAGCATAATATTTAAAACTACATACACAGCTTAAGCATTGTTTATGATGGCTGAATCAATGCTACCTAGGAAATGTTACTCAACAACTGTCTCCGTATGTAGATTTGGAGTTTATGGAGACATGTGTGTGGCCTTCATATATGTCTGACATGTGTACATCTTTGGTACATACTGTGTATGACACACTCTGCCTACATTCCACCCAGATTATGTTTTGACCACAAATGTTTGATTAAACTTATTGCACTTAACAATGGTTGTTGGTTTTGTGTGATGGACCTGCAGCACTAGCTGCATATGTTCTTATCCATCCTGAAGTGCTTTCCACAGATGTGTCCGTGTAATATGTGAGGTCATGTGTACCCTGTGTCAGGATTGGGCCCCATGACAGTGGCTGGACAGATTGCCATGGATGTACTGCGTTGGCCCAACTTCTTCCATTGCTAGCTATACATGGGCAAATCATGATAACCATTGTTACCAATTATGTCCCCCCATTGTCACAAATGTTCCATGCAGCAATTGCTACTCTCACACTGAGTTGTGACAGTGTTCTGTTCCAACATGACTAACCTTCTAATTTTGGTCATCCACTACAACATGTGGGGGGCCCTTGCATACGTCTTATTTGGATATGATGTAGTTGTGTGTCATGAGCTATTGATGAACACGTTTTCAAAATGGTTGTAGAAGATATGTTGTGGTCCATAGATTGTGTCCTTCAGTTGTCACATACCAGTGATGAAGCTATTAATGGTGCAGTACAATCTTACACATCACATATCATGTTGCAACAGTACTTGTCAGATTCATCTTTGTAACATGCTCCCTGAGATTAGACTCACAATCCTATGGTGTATGTATTGGAGATTGAAGAGACCAAAGCAGGATTGGTTGTATAAGTGAAGTTTTAATTTACAAAATCAACAAGGTGATTTAAGTGGTTCTTAAGTGAAAAGGTTTTTAACTATGTGCTGTCTGAGGCGTATCCCAGCAGCTGTGTTGCGCTGTCCCCCTTCCATTTCTACATCACCATCCTCCTCCAGGCAGGTCATCAACCTGGTCATACATGGGGACATTTATCCACACACATATGCTGTGCAGGATAGAACATGTCATGATGATTTTGCAGACAATATGTGGGGCAATATGTGTCTGCCTCCTATGATGTCCAGGCACCTGAATCTTAACTTCAGTATGCCAAATGTCCTCTCCATGATATTCCGTGTCTTACAATGTCCCTCATTGCATGCACGCTCTGCGCTGTGCTTGGCTTTGCAAATGGGGTCATAATCCGTGGCTGTGTGCCATTACCCTGATCGGCTGCAAAAGATAATAGGAGTAAGTTGTTGTTAAAGCTTGCAACAGGTTTGTCATGTAACATGGCAGTTGTAATTTTGAGGTGGCTGTGACTCATATGTGTTTGTGATATGGTGTGAGTTCCTGGCCTTAGGCAAAGTTTTCTTAGCACTGTGTTGTTGGACATGACCATCTTGAGTATTGGATCCTAACTGATGGTCAATATGTATGTACCATACATTGTGTTGTGCACCGTTGTATCAGTGTGCTATCACTAGAGAGAGAATGACACATCCTCACAACACAATGGGGTCAGATGTGGTGGCAACATGGTAGCATTACAGAGCCTGGACATACTAGCCATTTTGACATGTGTCATTACAAATGAAGTGCAACACTTAGGCCCATTTAAATGAGTAAGTAACAATGCACAACACAGCTCCAATATTGGCAGTACTGTGCTGCAATATTTTGACTATGTTGTCCCCTGCGCCAATGACTTATATGCAGCTGTGCACTGACACTACCAACCTGGCACCAGAGTGCTTGGCTAGCTGCCCCGTGGAGGTGGATGTTTCTGTGCAGGAAGGGACACCTGCCTATACATATGCTGTTTTGATGGACAATTGGCTCTTTCTGTGTGTGCAGCAGTACGCAGCATGCATTGGTTGGCACATTCATATGAGTTCAAATCAAAGTCTATTTCCTTATTGCAAACTGCAAACAGCACCTCTGGGGTGGTGTTTGATTTTGGCTCTGCCTCATGTTTTAGGTGACACCTACATTTGAGCCAGCATCATCATGCTAGGTATCTTGTGGTGACAGACCTGCAGCAACACACATTGCACGCCCCTCCCACGTGAAGTGCTGCGTGGGATGGTGGCCAATTTCCAATGTGACTTCAAGTCATTTGAGTGGTCATCCGCAAACTTGTACATACAGTGCAGGCTATGACAATGGCACTGGAGGCTCTTAAGTCCCTTAGTGATCCTGAGTGGCAGCTGATATTTGTGCCAACCGTCAGGTGTCCAATGGTGTGTATACCATTGTTTCAGGATGATGAACATTACAACCAGTGTCTCTCCTGTCTTCAAAAACATGATTCAGCATTTATACCGTCAACACATGCCCAGTGCAGGCTATGGGAAGGTGCTCAGCTACTTAGCAAATGTGTCCATTGACACAGTACATGTAAGATCAGTGATATCCTCTATACTCCTACAGGGTCCCACTATGGCATCCATGGTCTGCACTGTCTAACAGTGACTCTGCCCCATGGTGGGCCATTTGTGTTTATGGTACAGACATGATGGTGTTGTGGGTCTGTAAGTGGTGCATGTGAGATGCCACTACAGTAGGTGTGGTGCCACTTCTCACAAATCTGGCATGTGGTATGTGATGGGCATTAATTTTGTATTCCTATGTGTGTGAGCCATTGCGTCAAGCAGATGTATATGGACACTAAAGGTAAATAAGGCATGAGTTGATGATATGTAGTTGGTATTGGCACCAGTTGTCTGGATTTTGATGTTTGTTCTGGCAGTGACTTGCACAGCGTGATTTGAGGGAACCGTGCCTATGTGAGACTTATGTAACACGAGCATGGTGTATGCCATTGACATTGCTGTGCTATTCTTCGTTTGGTGTACTGTGTGTGAAGAGTACGTAGTAGGCAACGTGTAGGCACTTGTAGTGGTTTGTGTATTTCTTCTGTTGGCAAAGGGTTCATATCTGCACCTGTCCTTCACGTGGTGTGCCTGTCAAGTTGTGGGTGTGTTATGTACATGTGGGTGTATGTGTTTGTGGTGTGCACTGATTGTGCTATACTGCAGCATGGTGCATATATGATGTTAGTTGCACAGCTGTGTTACCTGGCCATGTGTTTTTGTAGCGGTGTATGTATGTGTGTCCTACAGGGTTGATGTGTTGTGTGTATATTGCTAGGTTTGTTGACTAGTAGGCCATTTCCATATTGTCCATCCTGGAAGTGTTCGTTGATCTCGCTGTGCCAGAATATATAGGTGTCATGCACACTCCCAGGATTTTTGGCCAAAATGTTTGTGACTAGTCCCCGGTGGTCCACTATGGCTTGCACATTGATGGAATGCGTGTGCTTGCGATTCAGGTATATGTGCTCTGTTGCTGCAGGTGGCACAAGTCGGGCATGGATGCAGTCAATTGCACCGAGCACATGCAGGAAGCCATGGATTTGATATTGATAGAACCTCTGTTTTATCTCCTGCTGCTTTTGCTGGGTGTTGGGGAAGCTGATGTGGCGGGTGTCAGGGAGATTATTGTGTCTAACACCTTTGGCAGGAATGCAGAGAATGACAGCTGTGACACACCAACAACCAGGGCACCTGTTGTTTGAAATGAGCCACTTGCCAGCATGTGCAGGAAAGCTAGCAGCTTTGTCACTGGTGATATGTTCTGTGGGGTCTGCAGGCTGGCTGTGATTTGTGGCTCAACGTGGTGCAGCAGGTGAAGTATGGCTTGCCGCTTGAGTCTGTATGTCCTTATGATGTCTTGTTCCCTGAGGCCATGGAGGGTGGTCCTGTTTCTGAATACCTTCTCCTGACTTCTGCGTTGCCTTTGTAGGCTGCGTTTTGGTGGTTGCTGTGGTTGTTGCAGTCCTCTGCATCGTCTCGCAAGCTGGAGCAGTTGCACTTTCATCTTGTTCTGCGGGTTTGTGATGTTGCTTCTGTGTGTTTTCCTTAAGTAGGGATGTGTTTGCCTCATTTTAACACCTGGTCGGACGCTGGCATTAAAATTTGACGCAAATCGGAGTTAATGTCATTTTTTGGGTCTGCGTCTCACCCGCACTTCTTTTTTGCCTGGGTGGATAAATATGGCCTAGGGGCTTAAAGTCATTTTTTGGACAGGAACTCCTACCTTGCATCTCATTGATGCAAGGAGGTTTCACACATCCAAATAATGACGTTAACTCCAATATTTTGATGCTAGACGGGACTAGTGTCAGAATATAAATATGGAGTTAAGTTTACGCTGAATTAGCGTAAAAAAAATGACGCTAATTCAGCGCAAATAGGGTATAAATATGTGCCTTTGACTGGCCAGTAGGCCTCACTTCTACATAGTTTTTACTATTTATTTATTTATTCAATACATCTGCCGACATAGATGTGGATGTCAAGGTTGAGAAATTGTCCTGGATCTCCTTCAACATTTGATGTTTGTGTTGTGTGTTTATGGGATGTATCTGTGTTGCTGTATGCTCTGGGTTGATGACTTGTGCCATGTGCTTGTTGTGATGTGTTGTTTTGGTTGTGTGTGGTATAGTTTGATAGTGGTGTGTGTGAGAAAGTAGCTTCTTTCTAGCCTTGTTACCCCCACTTTTGGCCTGTTTGTGAGTGTATGTCAGGGTGTTTTCACTGTCTCACTGGGATCCTGCTAGCCAGAGCCCAGTGCTTATAGTGAAAATCCTATGTTTTCAGTATGTTTGTTATGTGTCACTGGGACCCTGCTAGTCAGGACCCCAGTGCTCATAAGTTGTGGCCTATATGTATGTGTTCCCTGTGTGGTGCCTAACTGTCTCACTGAGGCTCTGCTAATCAGAACCTCAGTGGTTATGCTCTCTCATTTCTTTCAAATTGTCACTAACAGGCTAGTGACCAATTTACATTGGCTTACTGGAACACCCTTATAATTCCCTAGTAGATGGTACTGAGGTACCCAGGGTATTGGGGTTCCAGGAGATCCCTGTGGGCTGCAGCATTTCTTTTGCCACCCATAGGGAGCTCTGACAATTCTTACACAGGCCTGCCACTGCAGCCTGAATGAAATAACGTCCATGTTATTTCACAGCCATTTTACACTGCACTTAAGTAACTTATAAGTCACCTATATGTCTAACCTTTACCTGGTAAAGGTTAGGTGCAAAGTTATTTAGTGTGAGGGCACCCTGGCATTAGCCAAGGTGCCCCCACATTGTTCAGGGCAAATTCCCCGGACTTTGTGAGTGCAGGGACACCATTACACGCGTGCACTACATATAGGTCACTACCTATATGTAGCTTCACAATGGTAACTCCGAATATGGCCATGTAACATGTCTATGATCATGGAATTGCCCCCTCTATGCCATCCTGGCATAGTTGGCACAATCCCATGATCCCAGTGGTCTGTAGCACAGACCCTGGTACTGCCAAACTGCCTTTTCAGGGGTTTCACTGCAGCTGCTGCCAACCCCTCAGACAGGTTTCTGCCCTCCTGGGGTCAAGCCAGGCTTGTCCCAGGATGGCAGAACAAAGGACTTCCTCTGAGAGAGGGTGTTACACCCTCTCCCTTTGGAAAATGGCGTGAAGGCAGGGGAGGAGTAGCCTCCCCCAGCCTCTGGAAATGCTTTCATGGGCACATTTGGTGCCCATTTCTGCATAAGCCAGCCTACACCGGTTCAGGGACCCCTTAGCCCTGCTCTGGCGCGAAACTGGACAAAGGAAAGGGGAGTGACAACTCCCCTGACCTGCACCTCCCCTGGGACGTGTCCAGAGCTCCTCCAGTGTGCTCCAGACCTCTGCCATCTTGGAAACAGAGGTGCTGCTGGCACACTGGACTGCTTTGAGTGGCCAGTGCCACCAGGTGACGTCAGAGACTCCTTTGATAGGCTCCTTCAGGTGTTGCTAGCCTATCCTCTGACCTAGGTAGCCAAACCCTCTTTTCTGGCTATTTAGGGTCTCTGTCTCTTGGGATTCCTTAGATAATGAATGCAAGAGCTCATCAGAGTTCCTCTGCATCTCTCTCTTCACCTTCTGCCAAGGAATAGACTGCTGACCGCGCTGGAAGCCTGCAAAACTGCAACAAAGTAGCAAAGACGACTACTGCAACTCTGTAACGCTGATCCTGCCGCCTTCTCAACTGTTTTCCTGGTGGTGCATGCTGTGGCGGTAGTCTGCCTCCTCTCTGCACTAGAAGCTCCAAAGAAATCTCCCGTGGGTCGACGGAATCTTCCCCCTGCTACCGCAGGCACCAAAGAACTGCATCACCGGTCCCCTGGGTCTCCTCTCAGCACGACAAGCCAGGTCCCTTGAATCCAGCAATGGTGTCCAAGTGACTCCCACAGTCCAGTGACTCTCCAGTCCAAGTTTGTTGGAGGTAAGTCCTTGCCTCCCCCCGCCAGACTGCATTGCTGGGAACCGTGACTTTTGCAGCTACTCCGGCCTCTGTGCACTTCCGGCAGAAATCCTTTGTGCACAGGCAAGCCTGGGTCCACGGCACTCTAACCTGCATTGCACGACTTTCTAAGTTGGTCTCCGGCGACGTGGGACTCCTTTGTGTGACTTCGGGTGAGCACTGTTTCATGCATCTTCGTAGTGCCTGTTTCTGGCACTTCTCCGGGTGCTGCCTGCTGCTGAGAGAGCTATTTGTCTTGCTCGACGTCCCCTCTGTCCCCTGACGCAATTGGCGACATCCTGGTCCCTCCTGGGCCACAGCAGCATCCAAAAACACTAACTGCACGATTTGCAGCTAGCAAGACTTGTTGGCGGTCTTTTGGTGGGAAAACACTTCTGCACAACTCTCCACGGCGTGAGGGATCCGTCCTCCAAAGGGGAAGTCTCTAGCCCTTGTCGTTCCTGCAGAAACCTAAGCTTCTACTGTCCAGTAGCAGCTTCCTTGCATCCACAGCTGGCATTTCTTGGGCATCTGCCCATCTCCGACTTGCTTGTGACTTTTAGACTTGGTCCCCTTGTTCCACAGGTACCCTCGACTGGAAATCCATTGTTGTTGCATTGCTGGTTTGTGTCTTTCCTGCAGAATTCCCCTATCACGACTTCTATGTCCTTTGGGGAACTTTAGTGCACTTTGCACTCACTTTTCAGGGTCTTGGGGTGGGCTATTTTTCTGACCCTAACTATTTTCTAATAGTCCCAGCGACCCTCTACAAGGTCACATAGGTTTGGGGTCCATTCATGGTTCGCATTCCACTTTTGGAGTATATGGGTTGTGTTGCCCCTATCCCTATGTGTCCCCATTGCATCCTATTGTAACTATACATTGTTTGCACTGTTTTCTAAGACTATACTGCATATTTTTGGTATTGTGTACATATATCTTGTGTATATTTGCTATCCTCATACTGAGGGTACACTCTGAGATACTTTGGCATATTGTCATAAAAATAAAGTACCTTTATTTTTAGTATATCTGTGTATTGTGTTCTCTTATGATATTGTGCAAGTGACACTAGTGGTACTGTAGGAGCTTCACTCGTCTCCTAGTTCAGCCTAAGCTGCTCTGCTAAGCTACCATTATCTATCAGCCTATGCTGCTAGACACCCTATACACTAATAAGGGATAACTGGGCCTGGTGCAAGGTGCAAGTACCCCTTGGTACTCACTACAAGCCAGTCCAGCCTCCTACATTGGTTTTGCAGCGGTGGGATAAGTGCTTTGAGACTACTTACCACTCTTGTCATTGTACTTTTCATAAGAGAAAAATATACAAAACAAGTTCAGTGTGTGTACACATAACTAAAAAGTTTTGCATTTCCTCTTTTCACTCTTTTCTAAAGTGCTGAAAAGTACTTCTAAACTTTCTAAAAGTTCTTAAAAGTTTTAAAAGTTTTTTTCTGTCTTTCTAAAAGCTCTGAAAACTTGTTTCTCTTTTTCTATCACTTAAACTCTTTCTAAAAATGTCTGGCACAGGCCAAAATGTTGATCTGTCCAAACTTGCATATGACCACCTTAGCTGGAAAGGAGCAAGGAGTCTCTGTATAGAAAGCGGTTTGAGTGTAGGGAAGAATCCTTCCTTGGAATTATTGCATAACATGCTTAGAGAACAAGATAAGGCCAAAAGGGCCCCATCTGTTGAAAAAGTAGCTAATGGTTCCCAATCTGATCCAGGGACACCCCTAGGAAAAGATTCAGGAAAGAAACTTCAGAGCCTGCCCATTACTAGACAGTCTAGCATAGTTGGTACTGATGTAGAGTCACACCATACAGATAGTGTTGTCTCACATCATAGCAAAAGCATTCATTCTCACCACAGTAGAAGTGATGTTTCTGTTAACCAAGCTGTTAGGGTGCCTTCTGTAAGGGACAGGTCTCCTTCTGTCCATTCTCACCATACTTCTGTTTAAAGACATGTCCCTCCCACCCACCCTGATGACAGATTGTTAGAAAGGGAACTCAATAGATTGAGAGTGGAACAAACCAGACTGAAGCTCAAGAAGCTCAAGAAGCAACAGCTGGATTTGGATAGACAGACCTTAGAAGTAGAGAAGGAGAGACAGAAGTTGGGTTTAGAAACCCATGGTGGCAGCAGCAGTATTCCCCATAGTCATCCTGCAAAAGAGCATGATTCCAGGAATCTGCACAAGATAGTTCCCCCTTATAAGGAGGGGGATGACATTAACAAGTGGTTTGCTGCACTTGAGAGGGCCTGTGCTGTACAGGATGTCCCTCAAAGGCAGTGGGCTGCTATCCTATGGCTATCATTTAGTGGAAAAGGTAGGGATAGGCTCCTTACTGTGAAAGAAAATGAAGCCAATGATTACAAAGTTCTTAAGAATGCACTCCTGGATGGTTATGGCTTAACCACTGAACAGTACAGGATAAAGTTCAGAGAGACCAAAAAGGAGTCTTCACAAGACTGGGTTGATTTCATTGACCATTCAGTGAAGGCCTTGGAGGGGTGGTTACATGGCAGTAAAGTTACTGATTATGACAGCCTGTATAACTTGATCCTGAGAGAGCATATCCTTAATAATTGTTTGTCTGATTTGTTGCACCAGTACTTGGTGGACTCTGATCTGACCTCTCCCCAAGAATTGGGAAAGAAGGCAGACAAATGGGTCAGAACAAGGGTGAACAGAAAAGTTCATACAGGGGGTGACAAAGAGAACAATAAGAAGAAAGATGGTGAAAAATCTCAAGATAAGCATGGGGATAAGGGTAAAACCAAAGATCCCACTTCTAATCTTAAACACTCTTCAGGGGGTGGGGATAAAACAAATTCTTCCTCTTCTTCTCAACCTACACAATTTAAAAAGCCTTGGTGCTTTGTGTGTAAAAACAGAGGCCATAGGCCAGGGGATAAGTCCTGTCCAGGTAAGCCCCCTGAGCCTACCACCACTAATACATCAAGCTCTAGTGCCCCTAGCAGTAGTGGTACTAGTAGTGGGACTGCTGGCAACAGTCAAGTTAAGGGTGTATTTGGGTTCACTTATGGGTCCATAGTAGAAACTGGGGTAGTCACTCCCAAGAAAGTTTCTGTCACACCTAGTGGCATTGGCCTTGCCACACTGGCTGCTTGTCCCCTTACAATGGATAAGTACAGGCAGACAGTTTCAATAAATGGTGTTGAGGCCTTGGCCTACAGGGACACAGGTGCCAGTATCACTTTGGTGACTGAAAACCTAGTGCACCCTGATCAACACATCATTGGACAACAGTATAAGATTATTGATGTCCATAACTCCACTAAGTTTCTTCCCTTAGCTATAATTCAGTTTAGTTGGGGTGGAGTTACTGGCCCTAAGCAGGTGGTGGTATCACCTAGCTTACCTGTAGACTGCCTCTTAGGTAATGACCTAGAGGCCTCAGGTTGGGCTGCTGTAGAGTTTTATGCCCATGCAGCCATGCTGGGCATCCCAGAGGAATTGTTCCCTCTCATTTCTACTGAAATGAAAAAGCAAAGGAGAGAAGGCCTGAAAACTAAGCATCCCTCTCCAACAACAGGTAAAAGGGGTATCACAGTATCCCTTAACCACCCTACTGTTCAGGATACCATTCCTGTGGTGGGAGAAACCTCTCCTGGGGTGGCACCTGTTCCAAGGGAATCATCAGTTGGCAAAACTGTACTCCCTGAGGTAGAAGTACCTCTCTGTGGGATAACTAACATTGGTGAGAAAAAGAGCACCATTTTAGTTAACATGGAGCATCCCTCCAACCCTCCCAGGGAAACTTTAGTGCAGAAAACCTGCACTGCCTCACAACACTTAGCATCCCTGCCCTAGTGTGGAGCTCAGAGGACAGCATCCCTGTTCTCTCTTCCAGCCATATGGACAAAGGTTTTGCCCAGCTATGGCTTTATTGAGACAGCATCCCTGTCTGGCATTTCCATCATTACAAATAGGTTCAGTGGACAATTCCCACTGCTCTAAACTAAGACTTACTGATAGAAACTCTGAAAATACATCTTCACATTGTTGCTTAGCTAAAAAACTGCATACAGGGTGGTTTACATCCCCACAGGGAAGTAACCATATAGTGGATGATAAAGGGAGTAACCAGTCTATTGCAGAGCTACTCTCTACTTATCACCACTTAGACAATAAAGGCTCAACTGGCCAAGGTTAGCCTTATTGTCCTTCGTTTGGGGGGGGGGGGTTGTGTGAGAAAGTAGCTTCTTTCTAGCCTTGTTACCCCCACTTTTGGCCTGTTTGTGAGTGTATGTCAGGGTGTTTTCACTGTCTCACTGGGATCCTGCTAGCCAGGGCCCAGTGCTCATAGTGAAAACCCTATGTTTTCAGTATGTTTGTTATGTGTCACTGGGACCCTGCTAGTCAGGACCCCAGTGCTCATAAGTTGTGGCCTATATGTATGTGTTCCCTGTGTGGTGCCTAACTGTCTCACTGAGGCTCTGCTAATCAGAACCTCAGTGGTTATGCTCTCTCATTTCTTTCAAATTGTCACTAACAGGCTAGTGACCAATTTTACCAATTTACATTGGCTTACTGGAACACCCTTATAATTCCCTGGTATATGGTACTGAGGTACCCAGGGTATTGGGGTTCCAGGAGATCCCTGTGGGCTGCAGCATTTCTTTTGCCACCCATAGGGAGCTCTGACAATTCTTACACAGGCCTGCCACTGCAGACTGAGTGAAATAACGTCCACGTTATTTCACAGCCATTTTACACTGCACTTAAGTAACTTATAAGTCACCTATATGTCTAACCTTTACCTGGTAAAGGTTAGGTGCAAAGTTACTTAGTGTGAGGGCACCCTGGCACTAGCCAAGGTGCCCCCACATTGTTCAGGGCAAATTCCCCGGACTTTGTGAGTGCAGGGACACCATTACACGCGTGCACTACATATAGGTCACTACCTATATGTAGCTTCACAATGGTAACTCCGAATATGGCCATGAAACATGTCTATGATCATGGAATTGCCCCCTCTATGCCATCCTGGCATAGTTGGCACAATCCCATGATCCCAGTGGTCTGTAGCACAGACCCTGGTACTGCCAAACTGCCTTTTCAGGGGTTTCACTGCAGCTGCTGCTGCTGCCAACCCCTCAGACAGGTTTCTGCCCTCCTGGGGTCAAGCCAGGCTTGTCCCAGGATGGCAGAACAAAGGACTTCCTCTGAGAGAGGGTGTTACACCCTCTCCCTTTGGAAAATGGTGTGAAGGCAAGGGAGGAGTAGCCTCCCCCAGCCTCTGGAAATGCTTTCATGGGCACAGTTGGTGCCCATTTCTGCATAAGCCAGTCTACACCGGTTCAGGGACCCCTTAGCCCTGCTCTGGCGCGAAACTGGACAAAGGAAAGGGGAGTGACCACTCTCCTGACCTGCACCTCCCCTGGGAGGTGTCCAGAGCTCCTCCAGTGTGCTCCAGACCTCTGCCATCTTGGAAACAGAGGTGCTGCTGGCACACTGGACTGCTCTTTGTGGCCAGTGCCACCAGGTGACGTCAGAGACTCCTTTGATAGGCTCCTTCAGGTGTTGCTAGCCTATCCTCTGTCCTAGGTAGCCAAACCCTCTTTTCTGGCTATTTAGGGTCTCTGTCTCTTGGGATTCCTTAGATAACAAATGCAAGAGCTCATCAGAGTTCCTCTGCATCTCTCTCTTCACTTTCTGCCAAGGAATCGACTGCTGACCGCGCTGGAAGCCTGCAAAACTGCAACAAAGTAGCAAAGACGACTACTGCAACTCTGTAACGCTGATCCTGCCGCCTTCTCGACTGTTTTCCTGGTGGTGCATGCTGTGGGGGTAGTCTGCCTCCTCTCTGCACTAGAAGCTCCGAAGAAATCTCCCGTGGGTCGACGGAATCTTCCCCCTGCTACCGCAGGCACCAAAGAACTGCATCACCGGTCCCCTGGGTCTCCTCTCAGCACGACGAGCGAGGTCCCTTGAATCCAGCAATGGTGTCCAAGTGACTCCCACAGTCCAGTGACTCTCCAGTCCAAGTTTGGTGGAGGTAAGTCCTTGCCTCCCCCCGCCAGACTGCATTGCTGGGAACCGCGACTTTTGCAGCTACTCCGGCCTCTGTGCACTTCCGGCGGAAATCCTTTGTGCACAGCCAAGCCTGGGTCCACGGCACTCTAACCTGCATTGCACGGCTTTCTAAGTTGGTCTCCGGCGACGTGGGACTCCTTTGTGCGACTTCGGGTGAGCACCATTTCACGCATCCTTTTAGTGCCTGTTTCTGGCATTTCTCCGGGTGCTGCCTGCTGCTGAGCAGGCTCCTTGTCTTGCTCGACATTCCCTCTGTCCCCTGACGCAATTGGCAACATCCTGGTCCCTCCTGGGCCACAGCAGCATCCAAAAACACTAACTGCATGATTTGCAGCTAGCAAGGCTTGATGGTGGTCTTTCGGCGGGAAAACACTTCTGCACGACTCTCCACGGCGTGAGGGATCCGTCCTCTAAAGGGGATGTCTCTAGCCCTTGTCGTTCCTGCAGAAACCTAAGCTTCTACTGTCCAGTAGCAGCTTCCTTGCATCCACAGCTGGCATTTCTTGGGCATCTGCCCATCTCCGACTTGCTTGTGACTTTTGGACTTGGTCCCCTTGTTCCACAGGTACCCTCGACTGGAAATCCATCGTTGTTGCATTGCTGGTTTGTGTCTTTCCTGCAGAATTCCCCTATCACGACTTCTATGTCCTTTGGGGAACTTTAGTGCACTTTGCACTCACTTTTCAGGGTCTTGGGGTGGGCTATTTTTCTGACCCTAACTATTTTCTAATAGTCCCAGCGACCCTCTACAAGGTCACATAGGTTTGGGGTCCATTCGTGGTTCGCATTCCACTTTTGGAGTATATGGGTTGTGTTGCCCCTATCCCTATGTGTCCCCATTGCATCCTATTGTAACTATACATTGTTTGCACTGTTTTCTAAGACTATACTGCATATTTTTGGTATTGTGTACATATATCTTGTGTATATTTGCTATCCTCATACTGAGGGTACACTCTGAGATATTTTGGCATATTGTCATAAAAATAAAGTACCTTTATTTTTAGTATATCTGTGTATTGTGTTCTCTTATGATTTTGTGCAAGTGACACTAGTGGTACTGTAGGAGCTTCACTCGTCTCCTAGTTCAGCCTAAGCTGCTCTGCTAAGCTACCATTATCTATCAGCCTATGCTGCTAGACACCCTATACACTAATAAGGGATAACTGGGCCTGGTGCAAGGTGCAAGTACCCCTTGGTACTCACTACAAGCCAGTCCAGCCTCCTACAGTGTGTGCTTACGTGTGTATAGTGATGCATCTGTGATGTCTTTTATATGTTGGTTGTACGTGGCATGTCAACTGAGGCCTTGTTTGGATGTCTGTACTATTTACATGATTGTGTGTTGTTGCTACGTATTGCTGCCAGTATGTGTTGTCGGGTGGAGTTGTCCGATGTGCCTTTCTGACAATATGTTTGTGTGTTTGTGATGTTGTTGTTGTGTGATTGTGAGGTGTTGTGTATGGATGTGTTTTCACACTGGCAGTTGAGTGCGTGTGCGGTGTACTGTGTATCTGTTGGCCGTGGTGTGTGTATTTAACGTATATGTTTGTGTAGTTAGTGTGTGTCTGTAGATGTGTGTGTTTGTTTGCATGTGTGTGTGGGCGTCGCTGGCTGTGCCGGGTATGTGTGTTGTGTGTGGGTGTATAATACTGCCCTTCCCTCCAGTGTGTGCTAGGTGGGGGTACTTACGGTTGTTGTCTTTGTCGTTGTCGCTAGTCCTGGAGGCAATATACAGCAGTGGGAAGACTTCCAGTTCGGGTTTCATTGTAGCCGCAGACACTTCTGTGTACCTGGAGGTGACTGTCTCCTTTTATACTGGCAGTTTCCACCAGGCTTTTCGTAGCAGTCAGACCACCCTGGAAATCCTGGAGGTCTGCTGACTTGTAATATGGTGGGCGGTGAATTGGTCTCCGATGGCCTGAAGATGGCTACCGCCATCCGCAGAGGTCCGACTACACTGGCCATACTGGCAGTGACTTGGCTGTGTTGCGGTTGGATCTCCGCTGTGGTCATAATATGGTGGTCTGCACCCCGCCCTGGAGGCGGTGCAACCACCAACACTACTGTGGCGGACCGGTGACCGCCAAACTCATAATGAGGGCCTTTGTTTCTACCCTGACTCCAAGGAGGCAGATGAATAAATAAATAAATGCACCACACGTCATGTATAAAATGTGTGTATATTCATCCTGTCTGCTCTAAGTAGACAGTGGGGAAAATGATGCACTGCACTACAAGGAAAGGAATGGGCTATATAGGTTGTATTTGGCACGTTTGTCACAGAGTATGCCCCTACGCAAAACTTGAAATCAAATATGGCACATTCTAGTCCATCTTTACTCACTGGCCTAACCCACCATCACAAATTCTTTCCAACAAATTAATTTGCTGGGCAGTAGGGAAAGGAAACATGACTAACTCTACTACAGAGTAAAGCAGAGGGGTTAGGCAGGTAGGTAGAGCTTTTGTTATAGAAGAATGGAGGGGTGTCCCTGATCCTCTATTCATCATAATCCTAAGCTTTGGCTTCTTCAGTCACTGTATAGCAAAAGTCTAAAGGGAAAAATCTGAAAAAGCATATAATAAATCTGTTATGGGAATATTTCACTGCACTTCTTGGGTCATGGGTGGTGAAATGCCATGGGCAGGGAGTAGGTTGATGATTGATGATGGGATACATATCTGCCTCATTTAACAAATACAGTGAGTCAAGGGATTAGAACATAAATTAAAATACCCTCACTTTTAACCATAGCTTTAATAATCATAATGATAAAACACATAAATTAAGCAAAGTAGGTAAGCAGCATGCCCCTCTACAGAAGACCTACTTTTTTTTTATTCATCCAAGCAATTGTTCAGTCATCATTTCATTCTTCCTACTATATTCACCCTCAGCCCTGATACAAACTTTACTTTCTCTCATCCAGTCTTTCACCCAAATTCACAATCCATTATCCATCCATTCAGTACCCACTATCTACCTGTCTTTCAATCATCCTTTCACCCATCCATCAATCTATCCAGTACTCACCCACACATCCTTTTTCATCCACCCACTCATCCTTTCCTTTCACTCTTTTCACCCATCCTTTCTTTTAACCTTCCGTTCTTTCACGTTTCCATCAATCCATCATTTTTAGCATACATCATGTGTTCTTTTGCTGAGTTTCAGCTAGAAGGTGCTGCAATTAACCCAACCACCGCTGTAGCTGCAATGCGGGGGGTTCACGAATCTGATAACAACAGCGCCATTGTAGCAAGTGAGTAATAGCAAGTGTCAATAAGTAAGCAACTCATTATTGCCCTCCCCTGCTGCCACATCTCCCCCTGCTCCATCTGCTCCCACAGTGTTGGAACTTGAGCCAGCTCCACTGGTCAAACTGATCAGTGTAGCTAGAAGAAAACAGTATACAGTTTTTAGATTCCAGGTATACCTCCCCTTCCTAATTGTTTTATCAAACAAATAGAACTGCAATACATTGTTACAGTCTGGTTAGCACTGCAGTATCATCTTTCAAAAATATTACTCTGTGCATTTTGTTGAAATGTTAGAAACACCAAATAGTCAAGCCAACCAAAAGCTTTGCTAAATGGAGGGGCAAAGCCAATGATTGTTGATCATTGTTAGACCTGAAAGCCTTATGGTGGTCACCCCCAACTTTTTGCCTGCCTCCCTCCACTTTTTGACACTGTTTTTGCTGGTTTTAGGACTCTGCACACTGTACCACTGCTAACCAGTGCTAATGATCTCGCCCCTAAAACCTGGTGACATTGGCTCATACCCAATTGACATATTTAATTTACCTGTAAGTCCCCAGTAAAGTGCACTGCATGTGCCTAGGTCCTGTACATTAAATGCTACTAGTGGGCCTGCAGCACTGATTGTGCCACCTACATAAGTAGCCCCTTAACCATGTCTAAGGCCTGCCATTGCAAGGCCTGTGTGTGCAGTTTCACTGCTACTTCGACTTGGCATTTAAAAGTGCTTGCCAAGCCTGAAACTCCAGTTTTTCTATATATGTCACCCCCAGGGCAGGGTGCTATGTAGATAAAAGGTAGGACATATACCTGTGTGTTTTATATGTCCTGGTAGTGGAAAACTCCTAAACTTGTTTTCCACTGCTCTGAGGCCTGCTCCTTTCATAGGCTAACATCAGAGCTACCATCATATACTGTTGAGTGGTTGTAGGAAAGTACCATCTTGCCTGGCATGTTACCCCCATTTTTCACTGTATATATGTTGTTTTAGTTGTATGTGTCACTGGGACCCTGGTAACCCAGGGCCCCAGTGCTCATAAGTGTGCCTGAATGTGTTTCCTGTGTAGTGACTAACTGTCTCACTGAGGCTCTGCTAATCAGAACCTCAGTGGTTATGCTCTCTCATTTCTTTCCAAATTGTCACTAACAGGCTAGTGACCATTTTTACCAATTTACATTGGCTTACTGGAACACCCTTATAATTCCCTAGTATATGGTACTGAGGTACCCAGGGTATTGGGGTTCCAGGAGATCCCTATGGGCTGCAGCATTTCTTTTGCCACCCATAGGGAGCTCTGACAAATCTTACACAGGCCTGCCACTGCAGCCTGAGTGAAATAACGTCCACGTTATTTCACAGCCATTTTACACTGCACTTAAGTAACTTATAAGTCACCTATATGTCTAACCTTTACCTGGTAAAGGTTAGGTGCAAAGTTACTTAGTGTGAGGGCACCCTGGCACTAGCCAAGGTGCCCCCACATTGTTCAGAGCCAATTCCCTGAACTTTGTGAGTGCGGGGACACCATTACACGCGTGCACTACATATAGGTCACTACCTATATGTAGCTTCACAATGGTAACTCCGAATATGGCCATGTAACATGTCTAGGATCATGGAATTGCCCCCTCTATGCCATCCTGGCATAGTTGGCACAATCCCATGATCCCAGTGGTCTGTAGCACAGACCCTGGTACTGCCAAACTGCCCTTCCTGGGGTTTCACTGCAGCTGCTGCTGCTGCCAACCCCTCAGACAGGCAGCTGCCCTCCTGGGGTCCAGCCAGGCCTGGCCCAGGATGGCAGAACAAAGAACTTCCTCTGAGAGAGGGTGTGACACAGTCTCCCTTTGGAAAATGGTGTGAAGGCAGGGGAGGAGTAGCCTCCCCCAGCCTCTGGAAATGCTTTGTTGGGCACAGATGTGCCCAATTCTGCATAAGCCAGTCTACACCGGTTCAGGGACCCCTTAGCCCCTGCTCTGGCGCGAAACTGGACAAAGGAAAGGGGAGTGACCACTCCCCTGACCTGCACCTCCCCTGGGAGGTGTCCAGAGCTCCTCCAGTGTGCTCCAGACCTCTGCCATCTTGGAAACAGAGGTGCTGCTGGCACACTGGACTGCTCTGAGTGGCCAGTGCCACCAGGTGACGTCAGAGACTCCTTGTGATAGGCTCCTTCAGGTGTTGCTAGCCTATCCTCTCTCCTAGGTAGCCAAACCCTCTTTTCTGGCTATTTAGGGTCTCTGTCTCTGGGGAAACTTTAGATAACGAATGCATGAGCTCAGCCGAGTTCCTCTGCATCTCCCTCTTCACCTTCTGATAAGGAATCGACTGCTGACCGCGCTGGAAGCCTGCAAACCTGCAACATAGTAGCAAAGACGACTACTGCAACTCTGTAACGCTGATCCTGCCGCCTTCTCGACTGTTTTCCTGCTTGTGCATGCTGTGGGGGTAGTCTGCCTCCTCTCTGCACCAGAAGCTCCGAAGAAATCTCCCGTGGGTCGACGGAATCTTCCCCCTGCAACCGCAGGCACCAAAAAGCTGCATTACCGGTCCCTTGGGTCTCCTCTCAGCACGACGAGCGAGGTCCCTCGAATCCAGCGACTCTGTCCAAGTGACCCCCACAGTCCAGTGACTCTTCAGCCCAAGTTTGGTGGAGGTAAGTCCTTGCCTCACCTCGCTGGGCTGCATTGCTGGAAACCGCGACTTTGCAGCTACTCCGGCCCCTGTGCACTTCCGGCGGAAATCCTTTGTGCACACCCAAGCCTGGGTCCACGGCACTCTAACCTGCATTGCACGACTTTCTAAGTTGGTCTCCGGCGACGTGGGACTCCTTTGTGCAACTTCGGCGAGCACCATTTCACGCATCCTCGTAGTGCCTGTTTCTGGCACTTCTCCGGGTGCTACCTGCTTCAGTGAGGGCTCTTTGTCTTACTCTACGTCCCCTCTCTCTTCAGGTCCAATTGTCGACCTCCTGGTCCTTCCTGGGCCCCGGCAGCGTCCAAAAACGCCAAACTCACGATTTGTGACTAGCAAGGCTTGTTGGTGTCCTTCCGGCGGGAAAACACTTCTGCACGACTCTCCAAGGCGAGCGGGATCCGTCCACCAAAGGGAAAGTCTCTAGCCCTTTTCGTTCTTGCAGAAACCTCAGCTTCTTCTGTCCAGTAGAAGCTTCCTTGCACCCGCAGCTGGCATTTCCTGGGCATCTGCCCATCTCCGACTTGCTTGTGACTTTTGGACTTGGTCCCCTTGTTCCACAGGTACCCTAGATTGGAAATCCACAGTTGTTGCATTGCTGGTTTGTGTCTTTCCTGCATTATTCCTCTAACACGACTACTTTGTCCTTAGGGGAACTTTAGTGCACTTTGCACTCACTTTTCAGGGTCTTGGGGAGGGTTATTTTTCTAACTCTCACTATTTTCTAATAGTCCCAGCGACCCTCTACAAGGTCACATAGGTTTGGGGTCCATTCGTGGTTCGCATTCCACTTTTGGAGTATATGGTTTGTGTTGCCCCTATCCCTATGTTTCCCCATTGCATCCTATTGTAACTATACATTGTTTGCACTGTTTTCTAAGACTATACTGCATATTTTTTTCTATTGTGTATATATATCTTGTGTATATTTCCTATCCTCTCACTGAGGGTACACTCTAAGATACTTTGGCATATTGTCATAAAAATAAAGTACCTTTATTTTTAGTATAACTGTGTATTGTGTTTTCTTATGATATTGTGCATATGACACTAAGTGGTACTGTAGTAGCTTCACACGTCTCCTAGTTCAGCCTAAGCTGCTCTGCTAAGCTACCATTATCTATCAGCCTAAGCTGCTAGACACCCTATACACTAATAAGGGATAACTGGGCCTGGTGCAAGGTGCAAGTACCCCTTGGTACTCACTACAAGCCAGTCCAGCCTCCTACAGTGGTAGGTTCTGATCAGAAAGGGGTAGACAGGTCATGTTTAGTATGGCCAGAATGGTAATTCACAATCCTGCTAACTGGTGAGGTTAGAGTTTATATTACTATTTTAGAAATGCCACTTTTAGAAAGTGAGCATTTCTCTGCACATAAAATCCTTCTGTGCCTTGTAGCCTGTCTCCAAACCATGTCTGAGCTGCGCTGGTTGACAGCTCCCTTGTGCATTTCACCCAGACAACCACAAACACAGGATGCTCAGTCACACCTGCACACATCTGCATACTGAATGGGTCTTCCTGGGCTGGAAGGGGTGGAGGGCCTGGCACTTACATTTCACAGGACAGTGGCCAGCCTTCACACAATGGACTGCCAAACCCCCTACTGGGACACTGGCAGACAGGGTTGTACTGTAGGGGGACCATGTGTACTTCAAAACCACTCTTTGAAGTCTCCCCCACTTCAAAGGCATCTTTGGGTATATACACTAGGTCCCTGACCCTACCAGCTTAGACACTTCCTGGGACAAATACTCTGAACCTGCCAATAGGAGCTGCCTGGCTGCATAAAGGATTCACCTGGACTGCTTAGCTGTGAAGAACTGCTACCTTCCTGTTGCCCTGCTGATGGCCTCTGGCTCTGCTTGGAAGTGCTCTCCATGGGATTGGATTGACCTTGCCTCCTGTTTCCTGAAGTCTCAGGGCCAAAAAGACTTCATCTCTGCAAAGGAACTCCTGGTGCGGCAAAAATCGACACACAGCCTGCCGGAATCAATGCACAGCCTGTTCAGCGGTGAAAGAATCACCGCATCACCGAACCGGAACAATGCAGCCCGGCTCCCCGAGTGGAGATCGATGCAGCACCAGCATTGTGACTGGAACTTCGATGCAAGCCCACTGGATCAACGCATTGCCGAACCGGAATGATGCAGCTCAACTTCCTGTGGGAGGAATTGATGCAGCACCTCCAAGACATTGTCCACCAGATCGACGCAGCACCTGTGACTTTGTCCTACACGCCCAGGATTCCCACGCATCGTCCTAGGGCATCAAAAGACCCCACATCGCTAAGAGGATTCAAGCCGATCGCCGAAATTTGACGCAAAGTCCTTGCCGCATGGAAAATAATCAACTCATTCTGTGTGCACTCTGACGTCCGATGCACGCCTTTGATTTTCCAGGCATCTTCTCTGCGGTCTCCATGCATGTAATTTTGATGCATACCAGCTACTTTGTTCTTGCAAGAGACATTTGTTGCTTTTTGAAGACTTGACTCCTCATATCATTGCAAAAGTGATAATTCAACTTGTACTTATCAAATCTTGATCGTTTTGACCTTATAATTCATTCGGATAAATATCTTATATTTTTCTAAACCTGTGTGGTGTATTTTTGTGGTGTTTTCACTCTGTTATTGCATGATTTAATGTTCAAATACTTTGCACATCGCCTTCTATGTTAAGCCTGACTGCTCAGTGCCAAGCTGCCAGAGGGTGTTCACAGGATAGTTTGGACTGTGTGTGACTTACCCTGCCTAGGATCGTGGTCCCTACTTGGACAAGGGTATATACCTCTGCCAACTAGAAACCCAATTTCTAACAATCATGACTCAGAATCATTGAGGCACAATGAATGGGTGGAATGAAAAACGGAAAAAAAAATAAAACAGGGATAACAGAAATTAAAGAAAACTTGAATAGGGGAGTTGGAAAAAAGGGAGACAGTATAAAAAAAGTAAACAAGGCAAAATTAAAAGTAGTATAAAAGTGGGAAGATGTAATAATAATAATATTAAATAACAGGATATACTGGCATGAGCAGAGCCATCTGCATCAGTGCTGGTGGGCGGAACCTCCCAAGCTCATGCTGGACCCACCTGTGTAGTGCACCTTTTCATAGCCTTGAGTGCTGATGTAAGTAATAAAGAAGATAAAAAAATACATTAGTTGAATTGTTAAGCTCCACATAATTATCATATAACAGACAAATGCAATAACCTTGTACTTAAATCAGATCGCCTATGGTAGTAGCATGATCGACCATCGTTGAGTTGGCTATACCCCTAAATTCCCCATTCCATATTTCCTTAAAAAAACTACATTCAGAATGACAAATGAAAAACATGCATTACAATGCATGATCTTTGATTCTATTCTAATTTCTCAACCCCTTTGATGGACCGACTCAGTCTCACTTTTTTGGAATGCATAGATGCATACTCACAACACTCTGAAATTGCTTGGGACTGTACGAGCTACATGAAGTCACAGAGAATGCTAACTCACTGATATTACTAATTCACTATGGAGACAGGAGGACTGGGAGAGGAGTCTGCATTACAATGGCTTATTAAATAATCAGCCAAAGCGAGAGCCTATCAGCACGATGAGGTAGAGCAGAGCACCTCCCTAGCTGTAAATGGATCACATAGTAAATAATATTCATAACATAAGCTAATCGTAACTTTCCTCTAAGTGGAACCCGCATGCTAGTCAGAAAAAAAACATTAGCATTGTAGAACACAAACACAATAAAATATCACTCACTCAGGCCTGGAATTTCAACGCCTAGCAGGTCCTGCTTACGGCAGTTTATATATCCATCCAGCAGTACACCATCTGCTGAGTGGTGCACTGGACCTGGGTTGTGACTCTGACACACTAGTGCACCCTATCCCAACGCAGCTGATGCTCCCACAGGAATGCCACCTGCTGCCAGCATAGAGGGGAGGTGGTGCTGCACATAAAAGACCAGTGCTCTCAGCTCCTCCTAAGAAAAGGTTGGCCGAGGCTGCACCCCTTTGCTGCTGCCCACAAGGTAGATGGTTGTTGGTTCTCTGGGGGAGCCTGGCGCTACCTCTCCCCTGATTGCCAGCTCCATCCTGCTCTGCCATGGTATTGGGTGAAGAAGAAAATAATTTATAGAGAGAAGGAAGGAAGACAAGGAAAAAACAAATAAAAATACAAAAGTCACATAAATGCACAATTAAAAATAAATGTAAAAATACTGAGGCACAAAAAGAGAGGCTAGTAAAATAAATAAAAATGAGGGGTAGATTAACTAGGTGGGTGGGGAGGATTGCAAAGATAAACTGGGGATGGAAAAAAATAGGCCCAGCACCATGAACAGACTGAAAAACAAGATAGCCGTGTCCATGCGAAATGCATGGTGCCATTTGCGCATGATTTTGAACACAAGTACACACTTTGAGTTACGTTTGACTTTAGTAAGACGAAAAAAGGTGGCTATGCTTTGAGGTTCGCACTTCCTGTGCCCAAATATAAACAGAGGGGAAGTAATACTTCAAGTTGGCAGAAGAGTACTTTAGAGTGCCATCCTGGTATTGCACCCAACAACCTCAGGTGCAGCTGTGCCGATTGGAAAACCAGTCAGCACTGGAAGATAGATTGCTGAGTAACCACAGCACACCACATAAGTCCATAAAGTCCATAATGTAGCAAAGTCTGTTAAGCAATGAACTTAAAACTTCTGTGTAGTTTAGTAGAATCTATTTATTCCAGGTATGCTGGATCCAAAGTATGACAACCAAGTAACAGCCTTACTACATTATGGACTTTATGGACTTATTTGGTGTGCCTTGGTAACTCAGCAATCGATCTTACGTTTGACTTCAAACGCAACGCGTACAGGCGCAACAGAGAACTCTGCCGACTTGCGGAACTCCATGTAGCGCAGCAGAGTATTTTTTCCTAATTTGTGGAATTCTGCATAGCCAGACTCCGAGCACTCCACCCAGTCCCAAAATTAATGTGAGGCTGGATGGGATTCAAAGGGAGCAGGTCAGCCTACGGCAGTGTGTTGAGACAATGGAGGTGGCCCTGGTGCAGGTTTCCCAACTGGTGTGAGCCTCTTCATGGACACTGTTGTTGTTTGTTTGCATTTCTTGTTTGGTTTTTTAATAGCTAGGTAAAGAGTTAGTTAGTGCTTAGAATAGGTTTAGTGTAGTGAGTTTTTAGTTTTCACATTTTTTTATAAGTAAGTATTGTATATCTTTTTCTCTGTTTCTAAGGTTTTTAGTGGGTTGCGGGGTTGATGTTTAGTATTTGTTAAGCAACATATACAATAAAAATACCAAATAAATTTATATTTGTTTAGGTTTACGTGTGTAGTTAGTTTATGTTTATGTGCAGTTGCTTTTTGCATTGTACCAATCTATGTGTGTTAAAGGGGGGAGAGGGGTTGCTGTTTAACATGTTATTTGCATGTAGTGTTTAAGATAGGTTAGGATCAGTTAAGTTAGTGTAAGGTAGTGTTAGAGTTAGTGCTGGTTAGGTAGATGCAGGTAGTATAGGATACGTTTAGATAGTGTAAGGTACTATTTTGGTTAGTTAGTGTAGGATAGGTAGCTTTAGTTTGTCTAAATAGATTTAGTAGTATTGAAACTTTTTATACTTTGACAACATCATAATCATTGCACCATTGAGAGTTTATAACATTAAGTGTGTTGAGTACATGATGCAGCTTTTGCCCTGCAGTCTTTAAAGGTATACGTTGTTTAGTGAGAGGTTTATGGTCAACAGTTAGTGTACCTCACAGATGAGTCACGTAAGGACTATTTCACATTGTTCATGCATTGTAAGTGATTGTCTTAGTGTGATCTAATTTGACACAGCCCAACACAGATAGTCACCCACTGTAGCAGTGTGTATGAAATAAATAAAGTGCGTATAATTTGGATGTTTTTTTCACTACAGATTACAGATGCTGGGCTGTGCTGTGCTGTGCTGGGACACCCACTGGTGCATGCCACTAAGACACACACCCTTGTATTATGTGCAAGTATGCCATTGTTGTTAGTTGCTTACAAATCATGGATGGGGCCCCCACCTGCCTGGAGAACTTCAAACATCCTTGGGTTTAAGTACTTGCTAAGTGTGGCAATGCATGCATGTTACATTGTGCAACTACTTGCAAAGTTTGAAAACCATAAGTCTCTCATTTCCTTTAACCCTGAGGAGGTGTTGCTTTGTTCATTGGTCTGTGCTCTGGCTTCTATGCAGTAACATATGTGCATACTGTACAAATGCATGGTTACACTCACACCCAATAAATGTGATGCCTCTCAGGGGTAGAGGAACACATTTACCCTACGTATCCCAGTGTTCCTTTCAACATCATTTATCAGTTGACACAGGACCCCAAAAATAATTAGTTGCATTTCAGGCATATTGACATCCAAGGTGTTGGACTTACATTGCACATCATTGTGTGGCATAGGTATGATGCAAATTCAGGAGGAATCTGGGCATGAGTATCTGCATATTATCAGTGCACGCATAATTCAAGTACTTTACTATCTCTTCATCATCATTCATCATCATTTAACTTTATTTCGGTAAGTAAAAAACATACCATAAAGGTACAATACAAACATCAAACTTTTTTGACTTTTAAGATTAATAGAGCACTAAAAGTGTAAGCACAATAAAAAATTTAAAAAGATAAAAGAAAGTTAAGATCCAAACAGAATAATCAAAATGAATATCTCCTAAAAATGGAATATTCTACTCAACAAGGACCCTATTCCCGGCGCCCATAGGTGTTTCAATAATACAATAGGACAATGACTTTGTACTTAAAAATTAAATACTAAAATCAGACATCAACAGTCAATAAATATACATACATAGATCTAAAAATTGGCTATCCAGTCTTTTTCTTTAAAATTGCTAATCTAAGGCGCCAGATTGATTCAAGAAATTTTGCCACTGGAAAAACTACCTGGACAGATGAATCAGATTTTAAAATTCTCTCGACATTAAGATAAGACCTGGCGCCTATAGATTTGCAAAGCGGAATAATCCACAAAGCTCTTTGTTTATGATATGCATAGCAATAGAAGAGAACATGTGAAATAGACTCTTCATGTTGACAACCCATCGGACAAAGCTTGAATCTATTAGTGGAACAGAGCCATTTGTACGTTAAGGAGCGCAGAGGAAGAGACCCTATTCTGAACCTAACAAAAAGAGCTCGTGCAAATGGGGATAGTGCTATATCCATGTAAGGCTCAAATTCGTAGTGGCATTTAATTGATAAATAATTGTCAGACATAGACAGTGGGACAATCTTGGTAAATTGCACAATCTTAACGTTATGCCAAAAAGCATCCTTCAGTAGCTGCACAGCATTTTTAGGAATGGAAAGTGGGTCCAACCAATAGGACCCTAGACCTAGATGGATTAAGGACCCTTTGACGTAAGCACACCATTTCGTTTTGCTAATAGTGTCGCTGCCCACCAGTTTGAGAAGCACACAGCGAAATGGATAAAGGGCATCTGTTGACCAAAGTCGGATCCAATATAGCAAGGGCCTTAAAGCGGCAATCTGCGAGATAGAAAAAAGATTTAGATGCCAACGGATAGGCAGAGATGGAATGCTGGAGGGAACTTCTAACAACAATTTCAAAAATTGGTTTTCTGCCCTTGCCAAATCCACCAAGTTACAATGGCCCCAAAGTTCAGCACCATATAGCCCCCCCCCCGGGTTTGAGATTTATATATTTCAAGGGCGGGAGACATTGCAAATTTGGGAGATCCAGAAGCAAATCTTAAGATGCCACCCGCTCTTTGCTTCAGGCACAATAAAGATTTCTGGCGGTGTGCATGCCAAAGGTGTGAGTCTTCCAATTTAATTCCTAAATAGTCAAAAGTGCCCACTCTTTCCAGGAGAACGCCATCTAGATATACCGGCCTCTTCATTTTGCACCTATTATCCCCAAAGACCATATATTTAGTTTTTGCTGAGTTAATTTCCAACCCATGATCCTTGCAAAACTCCAAAAATCGGGAGAGCAGTCTGGAAAGGCCCATGGCAGTTCGTGAGAGTAGCAGGGTGTCATCCGCAAACAAAAGACAGGGGAACCTCTGCCCACCCAAATTCAATCAAAAAGATATGGGATACATGCATTGATAAACAATAAAAATAGGGTGGGCGCAAGAACGCACCCCTGTCTTACATCTTGTGTTGTAGAAAAAGCTGGGGTCAGGTCGCCAGCCGAACCCCAGCGAACTCTGGCATAGTTATCGGAATAAAGATCTTTGATAATATTGATCAGAGAACCCGGAACTCCAATATTGCTCAGGACCTCCCAAAGCTTAACACGCGGTACAAGGTCAAACGCAGATTTCAAATCAACAAAGGCCACAAATAAATGGCCTTTGTCTGCATCTACGGTCTTTATTACCATATAAATTGGAACACCTGATCAATAGTACTAACCTTGTTCCAAAATCCAGCCTGGAGATGGCTTAGAACCTTTTTTTTGTTATCCAGTATTTTAGTCTGGATAACAACTGGAAGGAGAATATTTTTTGCAAGTTGTCTAATAGACTAATCGGTCTATAGTTCCCAGGGGAACTCTTATCTCCTTTTTTGTGTATGGGGACAATAATAGCCACCTTCCACGAGTCTGCGTAAGATCGAGTTGTCAGAACAATATTCGATAACCTATTGATGTACCGGGTCCACACAGATAAGTCTGGTTTATACAAGTCCGTTGGAACACTATCTAAGCCAGGAGCCTTCCCTGTTCTTTGAGCACGAATTGCCAGCTCTGTTTCCTTTAGGGTAAAGGGCGGCACAGGGGGAAGGCACAATAAGGAATCAATAGGAGTGTTATTCGAGTCGGGGCAGGACCCATAAAGTTCCCGAAAGTGGGAGAGCCAAGGTTCTGCATCAATATGACATTCAGGAATAGTTGAGAGGGCGGGGTCTCTATGCGAGACCAAGGTCCAGAAAAGTTTGGAGTCACAGGCATTATCCGCCTCCGCCAAACACTTCCATAATTTTTCCTCATATTTGAGTTTGGATGACTTGCAAATAGAGACATCGTTTTTCTCGCATATGTGATGGCATCCCGGCTTTTTAACTTTAAGGCTTTAGACAAAAGGCTCTTAGCCTCCCGACACTCCTTATCAAACCACTTATAATTAGGCAGAGGAGAATTGTTTTGGGTTGAGGGAGGTTTTTGTAAAAAGCTCCTTGAGACCCTCAAAAAGAGCCACATGAGAGGACATAACTTCTGAGGGAGATAGGACAATACAATCATCAAAGAGCTGGTGGCAGGAAACTAAGTCGCGGAGCTTATCATTAAGCAGTTTGGATTTCGAAAACGAGGACCATCTCACCACACGCCTAATGCTGGATAATTCCAGCCAGTCATTGGGAGCATCCGGAACATGAGGTGGAGTTTGCCCCAAAAAAAGAGTTGCATTATATTCAATTTGAAAAGGGGCATGGTCGCTAGTACACAGAGAGCCCACCTCTACATTAATTATAAAGTGCCAGACATGCAGATAAAAAATATCGTAATCCAGGGTACTGCTATAGTGGCCTCTGTAAAAGGTGGATCTAACAGGGTTATCATTTGAAAATCGTCCATTTCTAAAACGAAGGCCATATGTTACAACAAGATCTGTTATCTGCAACACCCTAGGGGAAGGAGTACATAACACTGGCTGAGTTAAAAGCGGGGGGAGATTCCATACTTCGTCTTCAGCCTGGATAGACTCAGTGAAAGCTGAATCAAATTCAATTTGGGCGTTAAAATAACCTGCAATAATAACACAATATTTAAAATAAAGGTCAGATAAAAAATTGTGCAACAGATGGATAGTATCAGACTGATGGCTAGAAGGGCCTGGCCTGTTATAAATATTAATACATAACACCGGAGTACCTGAGATAGGCCATATTGCTGTTGCAAGAATGTCGCAAGAGTCAATAGCAATTTCCTTAACTCTGCCCACCTCAGACAGCTTGACCCAAGTGCATAAACCCCCAATCGCCCTTCCCGTAGAGGACTGAGTCGCCTGTTTAGTGAAACAACAAGAGCCTTGCTTATACACACAATCCGTAGACCAAGTTTCCTGAAACATACATATGGAAAAAGATTTAACATAAGCCCCCCAGTCCGGATCAGATAATTTACTCTTGATGCCAGCCACATTCCAAGACAATAATCTCCTTGATGTAGTGCTGCAAACTGGCATACAAGAGACAACAGGAGCTGAGTTAGAAGTCCCATTAGTAATGCAAAGTGAAGCCCTTATAATATTAGCACCCAAACCAAATGATGATCCTGGGGGTGTCGCTACCCGGGCATGTGGATTATTATGTTTGGAAAGATTTAAATGGCGTAGTCAATCCACATCTGATGTGTCCACTGAGGTGACGGTGTCCCGTGTGAAAGTACCTTTGTTGTTGCAGACCAAAGCAGCCCCATCGCCAGGAAAAGGCAACGAGCCAGGGGGAACAATTAAACAGAAACAGAAGCATTTCGAAGAATTGGGTTCACTCGAGAAGACGTAATCTTATGACCTGTAACAAACAAACTTTCTCTAAAAAATATATCAGAGTCTATCTCTTCAGTGTAAGCATTGGGGCTATCATATGTGCTTGATCACGTTGTTATGTTCACTGACCTTGATATATGTGGAGGAGTGAAACAGTGTTATTGGCTCACATTTTTCACAGGCCCAATTTTGAGCAGGAAGGCATTTGTGTGTTTAGCAAGGCCTTTTCTTTGTATGCCAGTCAAGTAACTGAAGGTTATTGTCACACTGTGATGTTCAAAAGGGAGACAAGATATTCCACACAATGCCAGCGCAGTGGATTTACATGATGGGGCATATACTAAGAGAGCAGGTTATAGTAACTTTAGCTCACTCTGCTTGAGATGCTAAAAAATGAATTTCATATATACACATCCACCATGCTATAAGTAGTCCTCTCTGCAACAGAGATATGACATTCTGGTTTAAATGACTGAATTTGGTGTGGGTTGGTCAGCATGAACATTTTTGCAAAGTTATGGGCAACAGCACCAACATTGATTGAGAGCAAAGGATGTCTAGGCAGAGTCCATTTGGGAGACATGCCATGCACCATGTAGACGTGAGGAGAATTTCAGTGTGGGGGTACAAATTGGCATTAGGGAATGTAGACCTCTTCAACAATGCTCAAGTGGATACAATTTACAGAGACACAAAAAAGGTGCAGTACTGGGTGATAATAAACGTGCTACGATGTTAGACACAGGGCCACTGGGAAACTGTCTAGGGGGCGCTGTCAAATGTTACCTGGCAAGTCTCCTACGGAAATTGAGGAAGTCCACATCTTTCTCCTCTGATAGGTGTTGGGCCTCCTCTTCAGATGGTGGTGTTTATGTAGGAGCCATTGTGGGAGGCATCTGAGGCACACACACATTAGGGGCACAAGATGTGGCTCCCTTGTACCCTCCAGCATTTGTCTGTTCCAGCAAGGAAGGCAGCTCAGCACTGACAAAGTTTCTGATGGCTTCTCAACAATGTGACAATGTCTCTGTGAAAGACACAGATTGCTGCTATGTAGGAGTCCAACTTTTTCACCACAGATTTCATGATATTAATGTTGGTTCCCTGCTTGGTGGCTGCCTCACTGGTGGCAGATGTTGCGGCTTGTTGTTCTTGCCTCTGCTTCATGAGATCCAGCAATGCCAGCTGGGCACTCATCAATCAAATGGAGCCAAGTGTAGGTGTCTGTAATTGCCTTAGCCATACCGTTGTTACATCTCACATTCATAGAGAATCTTTCTAGGGTGCCCTCTAAGGCCGCCATCCCCGCCTTCACCTCACCAACCATCTGCTGCTGGAATCCTACCACTCCCATTGGAAGACAACTTGGGGCTTCTTGGAGTGCACAGCTTTGCTTGGACTGGCATATGGGGCATGTCCTGTGGGCAGAGGTTTATCTGGACACCCTGCAAAACTATCATTCCTGCCATGTCCAGAGAAGGAGATTTTATGAACTCCACGAGTCGCTGGAAAGCGTCATCTTATATGGGGGGTCGGGGAGGAAAGGATGTCATCACCGAGAGTGTGATCATCCAGTACAGGCTGCAGGACAGGAGGTGTTGTTTATCCCTCTGCAATGAAATTGTTATGTCAATGATGGTCTATGATAGGTGTTGCCAATAGTGATTTTGGTGACAGACTTTATATCATTCCCTTCATGTTACACATTGATGTGTTACAAACAGTAACCGATGACAAGTTACTCTATTTTTGCCTTGCACATAGCATTATCTGTACATTTTACACACAACCACTGTGTGATAAAGGGATTATTTTTGTCTGTCATAGCACACATTGCAAGACAGTGATAAAACCTGCTGCTCTGCCCTGACTGAAATGGTGAATACACGTGAGGGCCCTCTCTTACCATGTTGCTTGGCTTATTTTCATACCCTAACTATATTGATGTAAGGTTCACACGCTGACAATACTACTGAGAACATTGCACCATGTTACCAGGGTGTCTGCCGTCCCTCTAGCTATCACTTAGCCCACAGTTCCTGACAAAGTGATGTTAGTTTGGTCATCTATTAGTTTTGTTCCATCAGTCTGCCTTTCACACAGTACACAATGCCAATCTGCCTTGTATGGCTGTATTGCATGCAATGTGTGCATTCATATGGCCAAGGGCTCATATTTGATACACATCCACGCAACTCTACACACCAAGTAGCATTGCTACACTACAGGAATGGGTAAGGGCATGTACTTACCATGGTTTACTTATTTGCATATACTTCTATGATTTCCTAGCACACACAGTCATCTCCAGATTTCAGGACAATAGGCAATGTGAACCATCTCTGAAGGGTATAAGCACAGTGACACTTTGATATATGCAACCACTGAAGCTCATCCCATTTTGTAATTACCCAAGTAGATCCTCTACAGAGACCTACTAATATCTTCACTCAGGCCCGCCTGTTCTTACCTGTACATGACTCCTCTGACAATCATCATTTGGGCTCAGGGCCAGGACTTACTCTCACATGCTAGTGAAAGCCAGATCAGACATTAACTCTCCAAAGATACCTACATGATCCAACATTTTTCACAATCTGCAATTTACCAATATGCCTATCTGTATGTGAGACCTCTTGCTCATGGTGAACCTCACAAGAGAATAGTAATGATATTCTGTAACATGTACCTACCCTAGTTGCCCCCACAACTAGGCCCAGACACCTCAGTCTCCAACTATCCACAAAACATGCCCATCATCCTGGACACCTGGCTCATCCTGTCACTTCACAATTCCCTTTTTGACATCCTCATGCTTTGACATATGAAGCTCTTATGACTTTTCTTCTTGCGCCTCACTCCTGCCACCTGCTACACCTTCTACCATGGCCACATCACACGTCAAGTGTAGTCCACTAAGGCCCTCTTCTATGCCAGCCCTTCACAGCTACTACACGTGTGACACTATCAAACACAGCAGTCCATTACTTTCACTCGGGCTACCTTGTGGCATTGACATCACACATCATCTCCTTGAGATCCAATGGCTTCCCATTCAGATACACTGCTAGTTCAATGTACTCAGTCACACCTACATGGCAGTACACTACTAGGGACACACCAAGCTCACACAATATATAGGCATGGGACAAACACACATGGACCTATGGTGTGAATCACTTGCATTCACCCCTACCCCCAATATTCATTTGGACAAGACAGGAGATAGTGTTATCTCTAACATGACAGGCAACACCTGTGAGATCTGACCCAGCACATCAGGAAAGCTGGGTGTAATGTGATTTCATGCTAGTGACTGTACACATGGCTCTTCACATGATCCTACTTAGAGAAACTCTGCATACTGGACACCTGGATCCCCTCTTAGATGAGAAGTTAAGCCTCTGGCAACCCCGTTCCATTCCATTACTTTGCATTCCTCTTTTGGCTGCGCAGCCCCAAGACAAACACATTTGCCTCATGGTGCGAGGGGCTCTGCATTGTCACAGTAATGTTGGGCAGGTTTCTAAGGTCCATGCATGATGTGCTGCTCCAGGCCAGGTTTTTTCTTTGTATTGTGGGACTTGAAACCCTGGTAACTCATGTTAAACATTTGACCATAAGTTGCAGTATTCAAAGAACAACCTGGAATGGGTCAGCACATCACCCTGGGTCCAGGGAAACTTGGCAGGCATGGATTGGGCTGAACAAACTGTCACTGGGCAAGAAAGTTACATTTATGTGATGTATGAGTTTATGTGTTAGACATTGCTTCCCTTTTCCCTTTTACACAGAACAGTACAGCGCAGCTAAGTGTACTGCTGCATTGCTTGACAATCTAACCAGATTGTCCCTTGTTGACACTTACCCTGTAGATCTTCCTGGTCCTCAACCCCAGCACTGCACTGTCCTTTGACTCTTGCCACCAACTCTGTTGGGATGAGTGATGTTACCTGCTCCTCCAATGGGTCAAACTCCTTCTGGTCCTCTTCCGGTCCGCATGGCTGCCCTCAGGTTCTTGACCAGTTTCTCTTTGGTTCTGCACTTTTAGTCATGCCACCTCTTCTTCAACTCTGACACTATCCTTTTGGTTTGTCCTGCAGTTTTAATCTCCACTATAGACTGCCAATTGGTTTCCTTCTTCTCTAATGACAATTTGGAGGTGACAAAAAGAAGGTGATCCTTTCTTGTCACCTAAGGTAATAACATTTGGTTCTCCTCCTCAATGAAATTGCTCTTCCTCTTCTCTTAGCCTGCTACCTGGTCATCTTATCCGGGGTTGGGAATGTTGCCTTCCTGACTTGCAGATGCTGTTTCCTCCATTTTGTGCATTTGTTTTGGGCTGCTGTTAAGATTTTTGTAATGAGTTGTTATTTTTTATTCATCCTGCAACACAACTCACTCCTAAGCAACGCAATGCTGATTTGCGGCACCTAGCAGTGCTTTATGACATGGAAATCAGCTTTGCTTCACGTAGGGACCACTTGCCTTATGCCACGTTGCATCATTTTTTTAATGGCTCAAACATTTTGACACACCTTTGGAACTTACCACCTGGTGCACAATTCCATAAATCTGGTGCATCCATGTGGCATGGAAATGGCACTCCACAGCACACATTTTTTGGTGCAATGCTGCTGCAACACAGCAGTGAGCCATTTCTCATAAATATGGTCCAACATGATTTCCCTGTGCAAGTGTACTTTACACTAGGAAAAAGCTTTCTGAATTGATACCTTTGAGTTGGACCTCAGTATACGTCATGATGGGTCTACGGTAGTGGCCATATTTTCGTAGTCAAAGCACTATATGAAAAAAATGACAAGCTATAGCCTTCGAGGAATTTCACACTGCTTGTTGTCAGGAAAGATGAAAGTAAGCTTTTCATTGTGAGAAAACAAACTCAAGTTCTCCAAAGAAACAATTGGGGTTTTCCAAATAAAATATCAACTTTACGTTGAAAGAGCAGATTTCATGATTAGTTAACATATTTTTCATTTAATGAACTACTCTATGTACGACTGCCTCTTTTAGAATTTTGACTATGGATTTTGTCTTTCATGCCTTTTAGTGCCACAGCATGTGAGAAATGGCGAGCTTGACACCAAAGATGATCACACTATGTGAAAAAGGCCACCGTTATCAAACATTTGGCCTCTAAAGTGCCACGGATGGTCATGATTAGCTTTATGTTGGTCACAGTGAGGGGAGAATGTTTGGTGACTGCTTTGCATTATGTGCTCACGGGGACATAGAACAGTGTGGCATCATCAACATGATGTCACGGTGTTCTGTGTTCCTTGTATGACAGTTGCTTCCCTCAGTGCCCCCGCTGCTGTAATGAATCTTCCTCGTCTCATCCATAACAATAAATTAAGAAAAAGGATACATCTCTTTGAGTTTCATTTCCCCTCACATCAGAATGGGCATTATTTTTCAAATAGTGGCCAAGAATAAGTTGAGGATAGTCAGAATAATGTATTAGAACTTTCATGATCCAATTTTCACCTCTGCCCTTATCAATTGCAGATGTACAAAACTTTTTTTATGTTCACAAATGGCCCGACTTGCGGAATCGGGCAGTTTGAGAACGCAAAAAGGCATTTTTTAATATGCAAAGGACCAATTGAGATTCATTAACATGGTATAGAATCGGTATTTCCAAACTGAATAACGGTTTGCAATTCAGTATTAGGAAGGGGCGCGTTATGGGCGTTCCTTCCTAATAACAAATTGCAGTGACAATTATGGATGTTTTGCGACTGAAATGTTGTTGCAAACCATTCACAATTTACCACAAACTTTAAGTTGGTGGTAACCCATTCACAAATGGGACCCCTCCCACTGTGAATGTTTGTAAAATCATTTTTGAGAGCAGGCAACTTTTCATTGTTATTTTTGAAACAAATCATAAAAAAGTTGCTTTATTGAAAAGCAGTGACTGACACAGTGGTCTACTTACTCCAGCAGGCCACCATTCCTCTTATTTTAGCGATTCACAATGGGTTGCAAAGCAAGACCTACTTCATTAATATTCATGAGGTAAGTATATTTGCTACCCACTGGGAATTGCAAAGATGTTTGTGATTACCAAATAGCAAATTGCAAAAGTTCGCTATTTGGTAATCACAAACCATTGCCTATGTACATCAGACCCCTGATTCCTCTAACTTTGTCTGACCACCCAGCTATCCCCTTCTTAAAAGCTCAAAAAACCCAGAAAATCAGAACCAAGAAATATATTGTGACAGAAAAATTTGTATTTTTTGCCCCCTCGAGGCTAGTAACATTACACTATCTTTCCTTCCCTACAATTGAGCATCAGAGCAGGTTATGGGTGCTAACGCAGCCACAGAAGATGAGGAACTTACTTGACACAATTATACCGTTAAATTCCATGAAACAAATCGAGAAAACCCATCCGCGAAACAATGCACGGTTTTCACGTGATTCTGCAGTTCTCAAATTAGATACATAAAATTAGATATGATTACAGAGGCCTAAATATAGTCAGGAATCCCAGCATTCTATTTATAAGCACAGCATATAAAAAAATGATTACGTCGCCCACATTCTATAAGTTTCTATTAGTGCCAAGTATTTTTTTTAGTAATTGAAGACTTTACACACTTTTATCGACACCTGCATGCATTTTTTGTCAATCAGTCAGTCAAAAAGTCTTTTTATTTTAAAACCCATAAAAGAATATAATGCAGTTCATTATGATCAAGTTACATAATAAATACAATAAACATATCCAGGCGCAGCTCCTTGGCTATGGTGAAGGATCGTCGCCCCTGGCCAAGAACCAGGAGATGAAAAATGAAACGATAGTTCTACTATCATTTCATTTTTCATCTGCTGGCTCAGCCAGCATTACAGGGAGGGGCGGATTTGGGCCACAGCAGGTGGGAGTGCACTAAGGCCCATATTTCTACTTTTTTAGCATTGCATTTGTGTCATTTTTTGCCACAAAAGCGGTGCAAACTTTCAAAATACAATTGTATGTTGTACGTTTGCGCCGCTTTTGCGTAAAAAAGCAGCGCAAACCTGGCGCTAAAAAAGTATAAATATGGGCCTTTTTGCAATTCATTAACATGTTATAGAATCGTTATTCGCAAACCAAATAACGGTTTGCGTTTCAGTATTAGGAAGTGGCGCGTTATGGGCATTCCTTCCTAATAACAAATTGCAGTGACATGAATGGATGTTTTGCGACCGAAATGTTGTTGCAAACCATTCACAATTTACCACCAACTTTAAATTGGTGGTAACTGTAGGAAAGTACCATCTTGCCTGGCATGTTACCCCCATTTTTCACTGTATATATGTTGTTTTAGTTGTATGTGTCACTGGGACCCTGTTCACCAGGGCCCCAGTGCTCATAAGTGTGCCTGAATGTGTTACCTGTGTAGTGACTAACTGTCTCACTGAGGCTCTGCTAATCAGAACCTCAGTGGTTATGCTCTCTCATTTCTTTCCAAATTGTCACTAACAGGCTAGTGACCATTTTTACCAATTTACATTGGCTTACTGGAACACACTTATAATTCCCTAGTATATGGTACTGAGGTACCCAGGGTATTGGGGTTCCCGGAGATCCCTATGGGCTGCAGCATTTCTTTTGCCACCCGTAGGGAGCTCTGACAATTCTTACACAGGCCTGCCACTGCAGCCTGAGTGAAATAACGTCCACGTTATTTCACAGCCATTTTACACTGCACTTAAGTAACTTATAAGTCACCTATATGTCTAACCTTTTCCTGGTAAAGGTTAGGTGCAAAGTTACTTAGTGTGAGGGCACCCTGGCACTAGCCAAGGTGCCCCCACATTGTTCAGAGCCAATTCCCTGAACTTTGTGAGTGCGGGGACACCATTACACGCGTGCACTACATATAGGTCACTACCTATATGTAGCTTCACAATGGTAACTCCGAATATGGCCATGTAACATGTCTAAGATCATGGAATTGCCCCCTCTATGCCATCCTGGCATTGTTGGCACAATTCGATGATCCCAGTGGTCTGTAGCACAGACCCTGGTACTGCCAAACTGCCTTTCCTGGGGTTTCACTGCAGCTGCTGCTGCTGCCAACCCCTCAGACAGGTTTCTGCCCTCCTGGGGTCAAGCCAGGCTTGTCCCAGGATGGCAGAACAAAGGACTTCCTCTGAGAGAGGGTGTGACACCCTCTCCCTTTGGAAAATGGTGTGAAGGCAGGGGAGGAGTAGCCTCCCCCAGCCTCTGGAAATGCTTTCTTGGGCACAGATGTGCCCAATTCTGCATAAGCCAGTCTACACCGGTTCAGGGACCCCTTAGCCCCTGCTCTGGCGTGAAACTGGACAAAGGAAAGGGGAGTGACCACTCCCCTGACCTGCACCTCCCCTGGGAGGTGTCCAGAGCTCCTCCAGTGTGCTCCAGACCTCTGCCATCTTGGAAACAGAGGTGCTGCTGGCACACTGGACTGCTCTGAGTGGCCAGTGCCACCAGGTGACGTCAGAGACTCCTTGTGATAGGCTCCTTCAGGTGTTGCTAGCCTATCCTCTCTCATAGGTAGCCAAACCCTCTCTTCTGGCTATTTAGGGTCTCTGTCTCTGGGGAAACTTTAGATAACGAATGCAAGAGCTCAGCCGAGTTCCTCTGCATCTCTCTTTTCACCTTCTGATAAGGAATCGACTGCTGACCGCGCTGGAAGCCTGCAAAACTGCAACAAAGTAGCTAAGACGACTACTGCAACTCTGTAACGCTGATCCTGCTGCCTTCTCGACTGTTTTCCTGTTTGTGCACGCTGTGGGGGTAGTCTGCCTCCTCTCTGCACCAGAAGCTCCGAAGAAATCTCCCGTGGGTTGACTGAATCTTCCCCCTGCAACCGCAGGCACCAAAAAGCTGCATCACCGGTCCCTTAGGTCTCCTCTCAGCACGACGAGCGGGGTCCCTCGAATCCAGCAACTCTGTCCAAGTGACTCCCACAGTCCAGTGACTCTTCAGTCCAAGTTTGGTGGAGGTAAGTCCTTGCCTCACCTCGCTGGGCTGCATTGCTGGGAACCGTGACTTTTGCAGCTACTCCGGCCCCTGTGCACTTCCGGCAGAAATCCTTCATGCACAGCCAAGCCTGGGTCCACGGCACTCTAACCTGCATTGCACGACTTTCTAAGTTGGTCTCCGGCGACGTGGGACTCCTTTGTGTAACTTCGGGTGAGCACCGTTTCATGCATCCTCATAGTGCCTGTTTCTGGCACTTCTCCGGGTGCTACCTGCTGCTGAGAGGGCTCCTTATCTTGCTCGACGTCCCCTCTCTCTCCTGGTCCAATTTGCGACCTCCTGGTCCCTCCAGGGCCACAGCAGCGTCCAAAAATGCTAACCGCATGATTTGCAGCTAGCAAGGCTTGTTGGCATTCTTTCGGCGGGAAAACACTTCTGCACGACTTTCCATGGCAAGAGGGATCCGTCCACCAAAGAAGAAGTCTCTAGGCCTTTTTGTTCCTGCAGAAACCTCAACTTCTTCTGTCCAGTAGAAGCTTCTTTGCACCTACAGCTGGCATTTCCTGGGCATATGCCCATCTCCGACTTGCTTGTGACTTTTGGACTTGGTCCCCTTGTTCCACAGGTACCCTAGATTGGAAATCCACAGTTGTTGCATTGTTGGTTTGTGTCTTTCCTGCATTTTTCCTCTATCACGACTTCTTTGTCTTTGGGGGAACTTTAGTGCACTTTGCACTCACTTTTCAGGGTCTTGGGGAGGGCTAATTTTCTAACTCTCACTATTTTCTAATAGTCCCAGCGACCCTCTACAAGGTCACATAGGTTTGGGGTCCATTCGTGGTTCGCATTCCACTTTTGGAGTATATGGTTTGTGTTGCCCCTATCCCTATGTGTCCCCATTGCATCCTATTGTAACTATACATTGTTTGCACTGTTTTCTAAGACTATACTGCATATTTTTGCTATTGTGTATATATATCTTGTGTATATTTCCTATCCTCTCACTGAGGGTACACTCTAAGATATTTTGGCATATTGTCATAAAAATAAAGTACCTTTATTTTTAGTATAACTGTGTATTGTGTTTTCTTATGATATTGTGCAAATGACACTTGTGGTACTGTAGTAGCTTCACACGTCTCCTAGTTCAGCCTAAGCTGCTCTGCTAAGCTACCATTATCTATCAGCCTAAGCTGCTAGACACCCTATACACTAATAAGGGATAACTGGGCCTGGTGCAAGGTGCAAGTACCCCTTGGTACTCACTACAAG
This sequence comes from Pleurodeles waltl, assembly GCF_031143425.1. NCBI lineage: Eukaryota > Metazoa > Chordata > Amphibia > Caudata > Salamandridae > Pleurodeles > Pleurodeles waltl. Next base: position 1,010,445,702 of record NC_090436.1, on the reverse strand, counting down.
CCAGTCCAGCCTCCTACATTGGTTGTGCAGTGGTGGGATAAGTGCTTTGAGACTACTTACCACTCTTGTCATTGTACTTTTCATAAGAGAAAAATATACAAAACAAGGTCAGTGTATATACACATAGCCAAAAAGTTTTGCATTTCCTCTTTTCACTCTTTTCTAAGTGCTGAAAAGTACTTCTAAACTTTCAAAAAGTTCTTAAAAGTTTAAAAAGTTTTTTTTCTGTCTTTCTTAAAAGTTCTGAAAACTTTTTTCTCTTTTTCTATCACTTTAACTCTCTCTAAAAATGTTTGGCACAGGCCAAAATGTTGATCTGTCCAAACTTGCATATGATCACCTTAGCTGGAAAGGAGCAAGGAGTCTCTGCATAGAGAGAGGTTTGAGTGTAGGGAAGAATCCTTCCTTGGAACTGTTACTTAACATGCTTAGAGAACAAGATAAGGCTATAGGTGCCCCATCTGTTGAAAAAGTACCTAATAGTTCCCAGTCTGATTCAGGGACTCCCCCAGGAAAAGATTCAGGAAAGAAACTTCCTAGCCTGCCCATTACTAGACAGTTTAGCATAGTTGGTAATGATGATGAGCCACACCATACAAATAGTGTTGTCTCACATCATAGCAAAAGCATTTATTCTCACCATACTGGTAGTAACGTTTCTGTTAGCCAAGCTGTTAGGGTGGCTTCTGTAAGGGACAGGTCTCCTTCTGTTCATTCCCATCATACCTCTGTATCTAGGAATGTCCCTCCCACCAACCCTGATGACAGAATGTTAGAGAGGGAACTAAATAAGTTGAGGGTGGAACAAACCAGACTGAAGCTTAAAAAGCAACAGCTGGATTTGGATAGACAGTCTTTTGAACTAGAGAAGGAAAGACAGAAGTTGGGTTTAGAAACCCATGGTGGCAGCAGCAGTATTCCCCATAGTCATCCTGCAAAAGAGCATGATTCCAGGAATCTGCACAAGATAGTTCCCCCTTATAAGGAGGGGGATGACATTAACAAGTGGTTTGCTGCACTTGAGAGGGCCTGTGTTGTACAGGATGTCCCTCAAAGGCAGTGGGCTGCTATCCTATGGCTATCATTTAGTGGAAAAGGTAGGGATAGGCTCCTTACTGTGAAAGAAAATGATGCTAATAATTTCCAAGTTCTTAAGAATGCACTCCTGGATGGTTATGGCTTAACCACTGAACAATACAGGATAAAGTTCAGAGAGACCAAAAAGTAGTCTTCACAAGACTGGGTTGATTTCATTGACCATTCAGTGAAGGCCTTGGAGGGGTGGTTACATGGCAGTAAAGTTACTGATTATGACAGCCTGTATAACTTGATCCTGAGAGAGCATAATGTGTGTCTGATTTGTTGCACCAGTACTTGGTGGACTCTGATCTGACCTCTCCCCAAGAATTGGGAAAGAAGGCAGACAAATGGGTCAGAACAAGGGTGAACAGAAAAGTTCATACAGGGGGTGACAAAGATGGCAACAAAAAGAAGGATGGTAAGTCTTCTGACAAGGGTGGGGACAAATCTAAAAATGAGTCTTCATCAGGCCCACAAAAACACTCTGGTGGGGGTGGTGGGCCCAAAACCTCTTTTAATCAGAACAAGGAAAATAAACCATGGTGCTATTTATGTAAAATAAAAGGCCATTGGACAACAGATCCCAGTTGTCCAAAGAAAGGCACCAATGCTCCTACCACTACAACCCCTACTGCTACACCTAGTGTCCCTACTAATAGCAGTGGTGGTGGGAGCAAACCTACTAATAGCCAATCCAAGGGAGTAGCTGGGCTCACTATTGGTAACTTAGTTAGGGTTGGCCTTGTTAGGGAGGCCACAGAGGCTGTGTTAGTCTCTGAGGGGGCTATTGATTTAGCCACCTTAGTTGCTTGTCCCCTTAATATGGATAAGTACAAGCAGCTACCCCTAATAAATGGTGTTGAGGTTCAGGCCTACAGGGACACTGGTGCCAGTGTGACTATGGTCATAGAGAAACTGGTCCACCCTGAACAACACCTACTTGGTCACCAGTACCAAGTAACCGATGCTCACAACAACACACTTAGCCACTCCATGGCTGTTGTTAATCTCAACTGGGGGGGGGTTACTGGTCCAAAGAAAGTTGTGGTAGCTTCAGATTTACCTGTAGACTGTCTATTAGGGAATGATTTGGAGACATCAGCTTGGTCAGATGTGGAGTTGGAGGCCCATGCAGCAATGCTGGGCATCCCAGGGCATATTCTTGCTTTGACAAGGGCTCAGGCCAAAAAGCAAAAAGGACAGGGAAGCTTGGATCCTGGAACAATGGACCAAGTGCTCCCTAAAGCTAGGGCTAGTAGAAGCAAACCAATTCCTACTATCCCTCCCTCTACAGTGGATTCTACTTCTGAGGAAGAAGAATTCCCTCCCTGTGCAGAACCTACACCAGAGGAGCTACAAGCAGACACTGCTGAGCTTTTGGGTGAAGGGGGGCCTGCCAGAGAGGAGCTGAGTGTGGCACAGCAAACCTGTCCCACATTAGAGGGTCTCAGACAGCAAGCTGTCAAACAGTCTAATGGGGATGTCAGTGACTCTCACAGAGTTTACTGGGAGGACAACCTCTTGTACACTGAGCATAGGGATCCTAAACCTGGAGCTGCCAGGAGATTAGTGATTCCTCAGGAGTACAGAAAGTTCCTCCTAACCCTGGCACATGACATTCCCCTAGCTGGGCATCTAGGACAAATGAAAACTTGGGACAGGCTTGTTCCCCTGTTTCATTGGCCTAGAATGTCTGAGGACACAAAGGAATTTTGTAAGGCCTGTGAAACCTGTCAAGCCAGTGGCAAGGCAGGTGGCACCACAAAGGCACCCCTTATCCCACTGCCTGTGGTTGGGGTTCCCTTTGAAAGGGTAGGGGTTGACATAGTTGGCCCCCTTGACCCTCCTACTGCTTCAGGCAATAGGTTTATCTTGGTGGTAGTGGACCATGCCACAAGATACCCTGAAGCAATTCCTTTAAGGACCACTACAGCACCTGCAGTGGCAAAGGCCCTCCTGGGAATATTTTCTAGGGTGGGCTTCCCAAAGGAAGTAGTATCAGACAGGGGAAGCAATTTCATGTCTGCATACTTAAAGGCCATGTGGAAGGAGTGTGGTGTAACTTACAAGTTCACTACACCCTATCATCCACAAACAAATGGACTGGTGGAGAGATTTAATAAAACTCTCAAAGGCATGATTATGGGTCTCCCTGAAAAACTCCGCAGGAGATGGGATATCCTTCTACCATGCCTCCTTTTTGCCTACAGGGAGGTACCCAAGAAAGGAGTGGGCTTCAGCCCCTTTGAACTTCTTTTTGGACACCCTGTTAGCGGTCCACTCACACTTGTAAAGGAGGGTTGGGAACAACCTTTAAAAGCTCCTAAGCAGGATATTGTGGATTATGTACTTGGCCTCAGATCAAGGATGGCTGAGTACATGAAAAAGGCCAGCAAAAACCTTCAGGACAGCCAAGAGCTCCAGAAGCAATGGCATGATCAGAAGGCTGTTTTGGTTCAGTACCAACCAGGGCAGAAAGTGTGGGTCTTGGAGCCTGTGGCCCCAAGAGCACTCCAAGATAAATGGAGTGGACCCCACACAATTGTTGAAAAGAATGGAGAAGTCACCTATTTAGTTGACTTAGGCACTGCCAGGAGTCCCCTTAGGGTGCTCCATGTCAACCGCCTGAAACCCTACTATGACAGGGCTGATCTCACCCTGCTCATGGCAACTGATGAGGGACAGGAAGAAGACAGTGATCCTCTACCTGATCTCTTCTCTTCCACAGAACAAGATGCTCTTGTGGAAGGTGTAGTTTTGGCTGATTGTCTTACTGCTGAGCAGAAAGACAATTGCATAAACCTCATAGATCAATTCTCTGAACTCTTCTCTACTGTGCCAGGCACCACTTCTTGGTGTGAGCACACTATAGATACTGGAGACAGTTTACCTGTCAAAAGTAAGATCTATAGGCAGCCTGACCATGTCAGGGACTGCATAAAGCAAGAGGTCCAGAAAATGTTAGAACTAGGAGTGGTTGAGCACTCTGACAGTCCATGGGCTTCTCCTGTGGTACTGGTACCAAAACCCCATTCCAAAGATGGAAAGAAGGAAATGCGGTTTTGTGTAGACTATAGAGGTCTCAACTTGGTAACCAAAACTGATGCTCACCCTATACCCAGGGCAGATGAGCTCATAGATACACTGGCATCTGCCAAGTATCTAAGCACTTTTGATTTGACTGCAGGGTATTGGCAGATCAAATTGTCAGAAGATGTTAAACCTAAGACTGCATTTTCAACCATTGGAGGACATTACCAGTTTACTGTAATGCCTTTTGGTTTGAAAAATGCACCTGCCACTTTTCAGAGGTTGGTGAACACAGTCCTGCAAGGGCTGGAAGCTTTCAGTACAGCATATTTGGACGATATAGCTGTCTTTAGCTCCAGCTGGGATGATCACCTGGTCCACCTATGGAAAGTTTTAGAGGCCCTGCAAAAGGCAGGCCTCACTATCAAGGCTTCAAAGTGCCAGATAGGGCAGGGTAAGGTGGTTTATCTGGGACACCTTGTTGGTGGGGAACAGATTGCACCACTACAGGGGAAAATCCAAACAATAATTGATTGGATTCCCCCTACCACTCAGACTCAGGTGAGAGCCTTCCTAGGCCTCACTGGGTATTACAGGAGGTTCATTAAGAACTATGGCTCCATTGCAGCCCCTCTTAATGCCCTCACATCCAAGAAAATGCCTAAAAAGGTATTATGGACAGCAAACTGTCAGAAAGCTTTTGAGGAGCTGAAGCAGGCCATGTGCTCTGCACCTGTCCTGAAAAGCCCTTGTTACTCTAAAAAATTCTATGTCCAAACTGATGCATCTGAATTAGGAGTAGGGGCAGTCCTATCACAACTTAATTCTGAGGGCCAGGATCAACCTGTTGCTTTTATTAGTAGGAGGTTGACCCCTAGAGAAAAGCGTTGGTCTGCCATAGAGAGGGAGGCCTTTGCTGTGGTCTGGGCTCTGAAGAAGTTGAGGCCATACTTGTTTGGCACTCACTTCATTGTTCAGACAGACCACAAACCTCTACTTTGGCTAAAACAAATGAAAGGTGAAAATCCTAAATTGTTGAGGTGGTCCATATCCCTACAGGGAATGGACTATACAGTGGAACATAGACCTGGGAGTAGCCACTCCAATGCAGATGGACTCTCCAGATATTTCCACTTAGACAATGAAGACTCAACAGGTCATGGCTAGTCTTATTGTCCTTCGTTTGGGGGGGGGGGTTGTGTAGGAAAGTACCATCTTGCCTGGCATGTTACCCCCATTTTTCACTGTATATATGTTGTTTTAGTTGTATGTGTCACTGGGACCCTGTTCACCAGGGCCCCAGTGCTCATAAGTGTGCCTGAATGTGTTACCTGTGTAGTGACTAACTGTCTCACTGAGGCTCTGCTAATCAGAACCTCAGTGGTTATGCTCTCTCATTTCTTTCCAAATTGTCACTAACAGGCTAGTGACCATTTTTACCAATTTACATTGGCTTACTGGAACACCCTTATAATTCCCTAGTATATGGTACTGAGGTACCCAGGGTATTGGGGTTCCCGGAGATCCCTATGGGCTGCAGCATTTCTTTTGCCACCCATAGGGAGCTCTGACAATTCTTACACAGGCCTGCCACTGCAGCCTGAGTGAAATAACGTCCACGTTATTTCACAGCCATTTTACACTGCACTTAAGTAACTTATAAGTCACCTATATGTCTAACCTTTACCTGGTAAAGGTTAGGTGCAAAGTTACTTAGTGTGAGGGCACCCTGGCACTAGCCAAGGTGCCCCCACATTGTTCAGAGCCAATTCCCTGAACTTTGTGAGTGCGGGGACACCATTACACGCGTGCACTACATATAGGTCACTACCTATATGTAGCTTCACAATGGTAACTCCGAATATGGCCATGTAACATGTCTAAGATCATGGAATTGCCCCCTCTATGCCATCCTGGCATTGTTGGCACAATTCGATGATCCCAGTGGTCTGTAGCACAGACCCTGGTACTGCCAAACTGCCTTTCCTGGGGTTTCTCTGCAGCTGCTGCTGCTGCCAACCCCTCAGACAGGTTTCTGCCCTCCTGGGGTCAAGCCAGGCTTGTCCCAAGGATGGCAGAACAAAGGACTTCCTCTGAGAGAGGGTGTGACACCCTCTCCCTTTGGAAAATGGTGTGAAGGCAGGGGAGGAGTAGCCTCCCCCAGCCTCTGGAAATGCTTTCTTGGGCACAGATGTGCCCAATTCTGCATAAGCCAGTCTACACCGGTTCAGGGACCCCTTAGCCCCTGCTCTGGCGCGAAAGTGGACAAAGGAAAGGGGAGTGACCACTCCCCTGACCTGCACCTCCCCTGGGAGGTGTCCAGAGCTCCTCCAGTGTGCTCCAGACCTCTGCCATCTTGGAAACAGAGGTGCTGCTGGCACACTGGACTGCTCTGAGTGGCCAGTGCCACCAGGTGACGTCAGAGACTCCTTGTGATAGGCTCCTTCAGGTGTTGCTAGCCTATCCTCTCTCCTAGGTAGCCAAACCCTCTTTTCTGGCTATTTAGGGTCTCTGTCTCTGGGGAAACTTTAGATAACGAATGCAAGAGCTCAGCCGAGTTCCTCTGCATCTCTCTCTTCACCTTCTGATAAGGAATCGACTGCTGACCGCGCTGGAAGCCTGCAAAACTGCAACAAGGTAGCTAAGACGACTACTGCAACTCTGTAACGCTGATCCTGCCGCCTTCGCGACTGTTTTCCTGTTTGTGCACGCTGTGGGGGTAGTCTGCCTCCTCTCTGCACCAGAAGCTCCGAAGAAATCTCCTGTGGGTCGACGGAATCTTCCCCCTGCAACCGCAGGCACCAAAAAGCTGCATCACTGGTCCCTTAGGTCTCCTCTCAGCACGACGAGCGGGGTCCCTTGAATCCAGCAACTCTATCCAAGTGACTCCCACAGTCCAGTGACTCTTCAGTCCAAGTTTGGTGGAGGTAAGTCCTTGCCTCACCTCGCTGGGCTGCATTGCTGGGAACCGCGACTTTTGCAGCTACTCCGGCCCCTGTGCACTTCCGGCAGAAATCCTTCATGCACAGCCAAGCCTGGGTCCACGGCACTCTAACCTGCATTGCACGACTTTCTAAGTTGGTCTCCGGCGACGTGGGACTCCTTTGTGTAACTTCGGGTGAGCACCGTTTCACACATCCTCATAGTGCCTGTTTCTGGCACTTCTCCGGGTGCTACCTGCTGCTGAGAGGGCTCCTTGTCTTGCTCGACATCCCCTCTCTCTCCTGGTCCAATTTGCGACCTCCTGGTCCCTCCAGGGCCACAGCAGCGTCCAAAAACGCTAACCACATGATTTGCAGCTAGCAAGGCTTGTTGGCATTCTTTCAGCGGGAAAATACTTCTGCACAACTTTCCACGGCAAGAGGGATCCGTCCACCAAAGGGGAAGTCTCTAGCCCTTTTCGTTCCTGCAGAAACCTCAGCTTCTTCTGTCCAGTAGAAGCTTCTTTGCACCCACAGCTGGCATTTCCTGGGCATATGCCCATCTCCGACTTGCTTGTGACTTTTGGACTTGGTCCCCTTGTTCCACAGGTACCCTAGATTGGAAATCCACAGTTGTTGCATTGTTGGTTTGTGTCTTTCCTGCATTTTTCCTCTATCACGACTTCTTTGTCTTTGGGGGAACTTTAGTGCACTTTGCACTCACTTTTCAGGGTCTTGGGGAGGGCTAATTTTCTAACTCTCACTATTTTCTAATAGTCCCAGCGACCCTCTACAAGGTCACATAGGTTTGGGGTCCATTCGTGGTTCGCATTCCACTTTTGGAGTATATGGTTTGTGTTGCCCCTATCCCTATGTGTCCCCATTGCATCCTATTGTAACTATACATTGTTTGCACGGTTTTCTAAGACTATACTGCATATTTTTGCTATTGTGTATATATATCTTGTGTATATTTCCTATCCTCTCACTGAGGGTACACTCTAAGATATTTTGGCATATTGTCATAAAAATAAAGTACCTTTATTTTTAGTATAACTGTGTATTGTGTTTTCTTATGATATTGTGCAAATGACACTTGTGGTACTGTAGTAGCTTCACACGTCTCCTAGTTCAGCCTAAGCTGCTCTGCTAAGCTACCATTATCTATCAGCCTAAGCTGCTAGACACCCTATACACTAATAAGGGATAACTGGGCCTGGTGCAAGGTGCAAGTACCCCTTGGTACTCACTACAAGTCAGTCCAGCCTCCTACAGTAACCCATTAACAAATGGGACCCCTCCCCCTGTGAATGTTTGTAAAATCCTTTTTGAGAGCAGGCAACTTTTCATTGTTATTTTTGAAACACATCTTCAAAAAGTTGCTTTATTGAAAAGCAGTCACTGACACAGTGGTCTACTTACCCCAGTAGGCCACCATTCCTGTTATTTTAGCGATTCACAATGGGTTGTAAAGCAAGACCTACTTCATTAATATTCAGGAGGTAGGTCTATTTGCTACCCACTGGGAATTGCAAAGGTGTTTGTGATTACCAAATAGCAAATTGCAAAAGTTTGCTATTTGGTAATTGCAAACTATTGCCTACGTACATCAGACCCCCGATTCCTCTAACTTTGTCTGACCACCCAGCTATCCCCTTCTTAAAAGCTCAAAAACCCCAGAAAATCAGAACGGAGAAATATATTGTGACAGAGAAATGTGAATTTTTTGCCCCCTCGAGGCTAGTAACATTACACTATCTTTCCTTCCCTACAATTTAGCATCAGAGAAGGTTATGGGTGTTAACGCAGCCACAGAAGATGAGGAACTTACTTGACACAATTATACCTTTAAATTTCATGAAACAAACCGTGAATACCCATCCGAGAAACAATGCACGGTTTTCACGTGATTCTGCAGTTCTCAAATTAGATACATAAAATTAGATATGATTACAGAGGCCTAATTATAGTCAGGAATCCCAGCATACTATTTATAAGCACTGCGTTTTATGATTACGTTGCCCACATTCTATAAGTTTCTATTAGTGCCAAGGATTTTTTTAAGTAATTGAAGTCTTAACACCCTTTTATCGACACCTGCATGTAATTGTTGTCAATCAGTTAGTCAAAAAGTCTTTATTATTTTAAAAAACATAAAAGAATATAATGCAGTTCATTGTGATCAAGTTACATAATAAATACAATAAATATATCCAGGCACAGCTCCTTCGCTATGGCGAAGGATCTTCGCCCCTGGCCAAGAACCAGGAGATGAAAAATAAAACGATAGTTCCACTATCATTTCATTTTTCATCTGCTGGCTCAGCCAGCATTACAGGGAGGGGCGGATCTGGGCCACAGCAGGTGGGAGTGCACTAAGGCCCATAATTCTACTTTTTTAGTGCCACATTTGTGTCATTTTTTGACACAAAAGCAGTGCAAACTTTCAAAATACAATTGTATTTTGTAAGTTTGCGCCGCTTTTGCCTAAAAAAGCAGCACAAACACAGCGCAAAAAAAGTATAAATATGGGCATAAGTATGCAATGTGTGTTTGGCCAGCCGTCTGAGGCCGGCGAAACACACATGCACGCTTAGACTTCATAGAAACCGCTATTTAGGAAATCCAAAATGCCTCTGTACATGTGGCCCTTGATCTTTACCATAGTGAGCGTCTGATGGATAAGATACAGGTAAATGGCCCGTTTTGAGGTGGAATCTTACCAAGTAGTACCTCTGGTTGCTTGGATGCTATATAAATATGGCTCCATAATTTCTTTTTGATTATTGGAGTGCAAACCTACTCCATCCTTTTGCCACACTCTTTTCTCAGAAAGAATAGCCAGTAAATCAGTTTTAACAGAAACTCTAGCTGGCTGATTTAGGGACATATTTAAGAAAAGTGGTATTTAGCACAGTGCAGCGCCAATTTTCTTGCGCCCTTAGCGTTCCCCTAATGCCACCATGTGTGCACCATATTTAAAATACGACGCACCATGGCAGTAGTTAGGAGACTAGTGTCAGAATTGTTTACACTAGTCTGGCTCTTTGCATGATTAGCGTCAAAATGTTTTATGCTAATCATGCAAAGCACCCAGAGGCCCATTGAAAGCAAGGGAAGCCTCCTTTTAAGGCCTACTCTGAGAAGGCATGAAAAGTTCCCAAAAAAATGTTGCAAAGAAATCTCTTAGATTACTTTGTGACATTTTTTTACCCCCCTAACGGGAAAACGCCCCCTTTGCATACATTATGCCTGGCGCAGGCATAATGTAGCACAAAGGGTTACAAAGTGGCACAATGCATGCATGTGAATATGGCGCAGAGTTTTGGTCTTTTTAACGCAACATTAGCATAAAAAAATGACGCTAATGTTGGCATTAGAATGGCACTAGGGCTCTCAAATATGCCCTCAAGTTTCTGTGGATTGCAAAAAAATTGCAGAGGTCACATTGAATACAATTGAGCCTTCACATAAAGCAACCATTGAATGTTACAGGCTTTATCAGCCTCATCATACAATCATCAATCACAATTTAGTTAAATGACACTTCAGGTCTAGACCAAATAGATAGCCACAACAAAGTTGGTGCTATGTCTATAGAGTTCGCTCGAAGCTGTAAGCCCAATCGATCGTGGCACACAGAGGCAGGTACACTCCTGGGCAGTCGAAGCAAGCTGCGTAGAAAGTTGTTATCGTCGATCTGCAACTGTGCAGGATCACAGAGCCCCCAAATACATGCACATTATGAAGCAACAGAGATGCAGCTAGCCTTGCAGATTGTAATTGTCACCTCTAGAGGTGAGGATCCAAGTTTAGCAGCAAACGCAAATATTGGGGCCTTTGTCTGTTCGAACTATGAGTTCCTTACTTTTAGCAGACATTTCCAGGTACTCTTACAGTGAAAAGAGTTCCCCAAGGACGTGAAGGACGAGGCACACTGCAGCTTAGTTCCACTGATACAGAACGGACTCAACTTGCCTAACTATGAGCTACAGACCATAGTAAATGACCAAGTAGACAGCCCTAATCCACCATGAACTACTCAAATCTATCCAGCAACCGTTGGAGGCCTACCCTGATTCTGGACATTAGGACGCAATCTTCAGTGTACATGAATACCGGAAGGCACTTTGGGGCATATTTACAATTTTCTAATGCAGGGCAGTGACGCAAGCCTTCTTGCTGCGCTGTCCTGCGTCAAAAGAAAAGGGCAGGATTGTACTGTATCTATACGATACAGAGCACTTCTGTCCTTTTCCCCTGCACTAGAGCACAGTGGGCTGCCATGCGCCAGTGCAGGCACCCTCGCACCATGGTGAAGGATGTCTGCGTTGCAGGGATGATTGTTTTTGTGCAGGAAGGGACACTATCCAGCCCAAAAACAATCATGAGAGACATTTTCCTCTTTCTATGTGTGCTGCATAATGAAGCACTCTATGAAAAATGTTAAAACAAGGAGAAATAAAGGGGTTTCTCCTCATTGCGCCTCCCTTACACCTCCCCTGGGGATGCTTAGGCTTTTGACGCATTCCCAGGTTTACAAGTCCTTGTAAATCCGGGAGTATGTCAAAGTCCATGGGACGCCTCTTTGATTCAGAGTACCTTATTCCATATATACAAAGCCATGGAGAACCATGCAAAGTAGGTTTGTGTGGCCTTGTAGATGTGGCCCTGCGCCGCTGGTGCATTAAAACAAAGTGAGGAACCAGTGGTTCAACCCGCTTGTAAAGATGGCCCTTTGTTCCCATACATGTTAGATCTGCCTCTGTTCCATACAGAAATGTCTCAAGGTTGTTGGTGTAGAGGTGACATAAAAAGGGGGCAGGAACAGAGCCTTGTCTGACACCCCGCCTGATCTTAATAGGGGGTGTACATTCACCTTTGGGGTTGTATCTGGCACATCTCTGTACGTTCTTGTGGAGTTTGGAAAGTAGATGCACAATCTCAGGATCTGTTCCATCGCCAACACCCCCCTCCATAGTTTAACTCTGTTGGTGTTATCGAACGCCAAACTGAGGTCCATGAAGGAGAGGAGCAGGAGTGAAAAATGATGGGAAAAATGGAGCAGTAGAATCTCAGAGATTTCACTATGCCATTTTTCTGGGCCTCCTAAAGGAGGAAGTCCCCCCTTGCGTACATTATGCCTGGCTCAGCCATAATGTTGCGCAAGGGTTTACAAAGTGGCGTAATGCATGCATTGCACCACTTTGTAAATTTAGCACAGCGTTTTTGCCAACCCAACATCACAGTAGTGTCAAAAAGGTGATGCTAGGGCCCGTATTTATACTTTTTTTAGCGCCGCATTTGCGCCGCTTTTTGACGCAAAACGGCGCAAACCTACAAAATACAATGGCATTCTGCAAGTTTGCGCCGTTTTGGCGTCAAAAAACGACGCAAATGCGGCGCAAAAAAAGTATAAATACGGGCCTAGGTGGTGCCAGACCCTTCCTAAATTTGGGCCATAGTTTTGGCCTGGGAGGTTGCTTAGATGAGAGTCCTTTTCCTGTTCTAATTGATGGCTTACTGCAGCGCAGTCAATCAGCGAGTAGCGATTTGGAGTCGAGATGGTAAAAAACCTGGGGGCCGGAGATCTCGATGAAACTGGATTGGGGAGCATGGCAGAATTTGCCCTTTAGCTCAGGGGAACAGCATGTATGTTATGCTTAAAATGCTTAAAACCAGTCTATGCAATACAAAACGCACCAGCTTCACAACACAATCCCCTCACTTCCTTTTAGAACTATTGCCTATCCCAGACACTCTGCACACGTCATTTATATCGCTGTAAAGAGTGTCACAATCGAAATTCACAAGTGATGACCTTAAACAGTAAATTACTTTATTTTTTAATTGAGACGCATTCTCAGCATGACCTGATAACACTGGAATGTTATTTAATACAACCCGAAGGGTGTAGCTTCCGGGGGTAACTTCAAAATTTTACCGGTCAGGATTGCATAGTCTGTTTTATCATTTCTAGTTGGAGTAAAACTAGAATCATGAGACGAGGGAAAGGCTGCGTCTTTGTGGCATTGATCATTATGTCCTGAGGGGCTTGAATGTCGCGCTGAGCTATTTATGTGCTATTTAAGTCTCCCTAGCCCCCCCTCTTCGTTTCTATAGCTTCCTTGCTATTTCAGACACATTGGGCCAGATTTATGTAAAGTTGTGCATTATGTCATGATGTGCCACTTTTGTTGTGCCTCATTGTGCTCCCCCTAACACCACCATCTGTGCACCGTATTTATGATACGGCACACCATGGTGCACATTAGGGAACTAGATGAAAAAATCTGGATGCTAGTTTGGCGCTTTGCAGAATTAGCACCAAAGTTTTTTATGCCAATCCTGCAAAATGAAAGGAGGTCCATTGAAAACAATGGGAGCGTCATTTTAACTCTTGCCTTAGGCAGGCATTAAAAATTACATTAAAAATGGCACAGTGGAATCTCATAGATCCCACTGCACCATTTTTCTGGGCCTCCAAGCGTCGGAACTACCCCTTGCATACATTATGTCTGACGCAGGCATAATGTGGTGCAAGGGGTTTACAAAGTTGTGTAATGCGTGCATTGAGCCACTTTGTAAATATGGTGTGGCGTTTTTGCCATCCTACTGCCACATTAGCATCCAAAAAATGGCACTCAGGTTCGGCATGTCCAAAGAACTTGGGAGAGATTTGTATTAGGAACTCTTACAGTGCTTATTCTGTGCTTTTGAGAATAGAGGGTTACAGGGTTGAGCAGAGTAGTGAGGACGTCATCCTAATAATATGTTACCATTAGAGGGGTTACCTTTACCTTCAACTAGATTTAGTAATTTTGAGTGGATAGTCATTTGATTTTGAATGTGAAAGGCTCCTGTCTACCAGCAAACTAACCATGGACTGATTTTGTGGCTTAGTAGCCTAAGATAATTTCCTAGTGCCAAGATTTTCCTGGCATACTTTGCCTTTCCTCTTTTTGGTCGGCGGTGATCCCACAGAGTACTTGCCATTATGCAATGTATTCTCGGGTACAATTTCCAAATCCCCTGTAAAAACTCATGGCTTACTGAGTGCCCGGCTGCTGCCCCCTCTTAACCCCACCCCCTGTGAGAGCTTCATGCCCGAACAAACTGACAATGGTCCCAGAGTGGGGTCTCCAGCTAAATCCATCAACACGGCCTTCTTGATGGCTCCCAGACTCCCCTCCGCGCATTCAATTTCAGAGTTTATTGCACCCATAGCAGTAGACAAAAAGCTGGTAAAAGAGATAAATACTAGACGTTCTTTAGGTGGTGCAGATAAAACTGTAGATTTTCTCTTACCCATGATATTTTATGAGGCAATACTACCTTTTGTGTGCAATAGACAGTTGCAGAGTAAGTGGCAAAGAGATGTGGGCCAGCCTAAACTCATTCAGCCACGGGCAGGCACAGACAGGCCAGCTCTTGGACTGGTCCTGGCCTAGTCCTAGCCTGGTCTTGGCCCAGGTCATCTCACATGCATCCTGTGCCGTGGGCATGAAAATGACAATAAGTACAGCCCAACCAGTACAAATCCACAGCCCCTCATCCCCTCAGCTGATTCACAGGTCTTATGAGCAATGTGGTCCTGCCGCACTCCTTGGTGGCTGCTGGTGCATTGTAATAAAAAATTAATTACTCAACCTTATGGTGATAAAGAGAAGCAATTCTGAGCAAGATATTTAGCAAGATCTCCGTCTCAAGTGCCAAGGTGCACCTTGCTTTTCCTTGAAAATGGGCACATCAGGTCTCAATGACTGCACCTTGTCATGTCAAATGCTGTTCAGTCAGTTTTTGGATTCAACCTGGTCAGTCTGGTCTATCAGGGTCCAGCTGATAGGTCCCCCTTGGGTTCCAGCTCCAGGAAACTCAATCCCTGTTAGAGTTGTACACTTCAGGACATGGTATTTCTGTCCCACTGGACTGGGATGGCATGGTGAGCAAAAGAACAATGGGTTAAACCCAGATCTGTGACTGGGGGTGAGTGGTTGAAAAGTTTCAGAACTCCGTCCATCATCCTTTTGTGTTTCTAAAATCTCAACAGTGCCTCCGATGGGCAGAATCTCCAACTTTATCTCAGAGTATTCTTTGTATTTTGCCTCTTAAGAACAATATAATTAGCTCTCTAATTCCTTTGTTATTAAAATTGAGAATGTACACTTACAGATTAAGGGCCTGAATTAGAGTTTGGCCGAGGAGTTACTCCATCACAAACGTGACAGATGTACCATCTGCCGTATTACAATTCCATTATAGCCTATGGAACTAGTGATACGCTGGGCAGGATCTCCGTCACATTTGTGACAGGAAAACTACTCAGCCAAACTCTAAATCAGGGCATTCATCAGAAACCAATCATGAAGGCATTCTTAGAGACTGTTTTCTTCATCCTCTTAGCCAGAACACACCTTACCTTGTTTCAGAGAACTGTCCATCAATAGGGTAACGTATATTACTGACACTACCAGTACATCAGGTTCTCCATCAAATATCTACCTTGTAAAAATTATGAAACAGCCTAGTCTAATACTGGTCAAAAATCTTACCTCAATCTTTAACTTTTCAATTGAATGAGGTATAATGCCAAGAGAAAAGAATTCTGCAATGCTAAGACTCTAATAAAGATAACGCTCTTTGCTGATGAGCAGTGACATCTGCCCTATCTTCTTATTACTTCGTCTGCCATAATTATAGAAAAGCTGATCTTTCCACCTTGCTTTTAAGTCAATGAAGATATCACCATAATATATAGCTTATACAATTTTAAGCAATACCATAGAGTGTATTTTTAAATGAATTCAAATGGGTAGGAAGGATATGGCATTTTTTCCTCTTTTCTAAAAGAAATATGAGCAGTGAGGAGGAAAATTAACATCAATAAGGACATAAATAAGTACTCAGTTTTTTAAATGAACACAGAAAAAGTCAAAGAAGGTGCAAAGGGGTGATCACACTTAAAGGATTGGCAAGAAGACAAAAGTAATTTCTTGTAGATGGAGAGAGGATTTTTTTAATGAACAATGTTCTTAAAATGATTATGAACACTCCTCTCTATTTAGAGTAAATCAATAATTGTCTTTCCCGCAAGTGACTGCCGACAGCGTTTTGACCCCAGACAACTCATCAGGACACAGTGAAGAACATTTCAGCACATATAAGAACTATATGGAATGAAGCAAACTTCTGGGTATATTTATGGGTAATTGGTATATGGCAGCACCACAAGTCTTTTTCCTGCACTACCCAACTCCTATAGTAAAGGGCAGGAATACACCATGTTTACAAAATGTGGTGCATTCCTGTCCTTTCTCCCTGTGCAGGTATAAAATTGGCTGCCTAATGCCAAGGAAGGCACCCATGCACCATGGTGCAAGAGTGCCTGAGTTGCATGCAGGATTGTTTTTTTGCAGGAAAGGACACTTTCCTGTACAAAAGCAATCCCAAGAGGCATTTTCATCTTTCAGAATGCATCACACATGGAAAGAGGAACAATCAAGGAAAAATGAAAATATTTCTCCTTGTTGTGGCTGTTCTGTGGAGGCGTAAGTTTTTAGCACTGCCCAGGTTAATACGATTAAGTAAATGTGGGGCAGTGTCAAAACCCCTGGGTTTTGTCAGCAAAAACCCACCACAACGCCCATGGAATGCATCCCTGGCACAGAGTAAGGCGTTGCAGTGACTTGAGCTACTTTGTTTTACTCCATATACATATGGACATGAAAAGCCACTCAAAGTTGCTTTGCGTGGCCTCATAGATATGGTTGAGAGGCATGCACCACCGGAGCATTAAAAACAGTGACCCTCTGGCGGTGCAAGCCTCTCATAATTATGCACCCCAAAATCTAAATAGACTTGCCTGTATGAATATGAGTGCCATCATATTTGGGTGCACCTGCAGTCTCACACTTCTGAAATGATCATTTTTCTGTAATCCTTACAATGAACAAGGTGGGGACGTTGGGATGAAAAGCAGGGCATTTGTTCATATAAAGGGGGTCTCAAAGTTCAAATAGGAGGCATGATATGACATAATATACTGGAAACTGCACCTACTGTGGTCTGTGTGGTGCTGCAAGGTTCAGGAATAATCAATAGAGTAAACTGAAACAGCTTATGAACTGGATGAGGGCAACGGAGAGCTGATGGCAGAGAGTCGTGCAGTCAGGGCACTGCGACAAGCATGACCAGCACTTTTGGGATTGAAAAGGTGTACTCAACTGCATCCAACTCCTAAGGAATGGCAATAAAGCCAGCGGCTGTTCCTAGTGATTGTAAGTGGGGGGCAGAGTGTGGGGAGATGGGGGTAAATAAAATAAAAGTTTGCTTACTTGCCAGCCACCGTCTGTCTCGGGTCCAGATTCCGCAGGGCTGGCACACAGTGCGCAGGGTCTGAGCCGCCAATCATGACAATGCTCTCATTATGGCAACACTGTTTACCAGCATGAAAGCAGTGCCATGATTGGACTGCGAGGGCTAGCTAAGCGCTCGCCCAGGGCCTGGGAGGTTGTGCCTCTTCTCCACCCGGCTGCTGCAGCACAGCAACGTGGAGAGATCTAAATGCGCATGTCGGTGAGGCTGGGCTTGGCCAGCCGGCCAAACTGACTGCGCATTTACTGTGCACAACTCTGCCTCTCCCCTGCTGCCATTATGGCCTTATCCTGCCCTAGTGTCTAGTGAAGGGTTTTCTTAGCATTTTATTTTTCACTTTGCCCTCTTCTGGCTCACCACAGGGAGGCTACCCTCCTCTGCCATAATGGAGGAGCCGCTGCTGAATAAAGCCTAATATAAAGTAAACTTGACAATCCAAAAAGGGAGCACCCTGTCTTACATTTCAGCTCATATAGCCCTAAAGCATCATGATAAATGCAGTCATTAGAATGAATTTCAATAACATTTTTAAAAGTCTTTCACCATAAATGGGTGCAGCAAGTGCTGTAACGTTGTAGAAAGTTTTTCACCATAAGATGGTGGGGCGAATGACGAATCTCCGGACACGTGTTTCTGGCTTTCGGCCGTCATCAGCGGAGAGCAAACTGTGGCAGATGGGGTTGCTTGAAATGCCACCTAAAGGTATTGGCAGGGTTTTGTACCACTCAATAGGCGCACAGGTGCTTCACCAGAGCTCGTCAGCTCAAACGCTCACAGGAGCCGTTAAATACACAATCCAAAAAGGGAGCACCCTGTCTTACATTTCACCTCAAATAGCCCCAAAGCATCATGATAAATGCAGTCATTAGGATGAATTCAAATAATATTTCAAAAAGTCTTTCACCATAAATGGGTGCAGCAAGTGCTGTAACGTTGTAGAAAGTTTTTCACCATAGGTTGGTGCGGCGAATGCCGAATCTCCGGACACGTGTTTCTGGCTTCAGACTACACATCAAAAAAGGAAGTTTTAAATCCCTCCTGTTCGTGCATTGAAATATACATTTAGCTTCCCCAGGATTTATGAGAATAAAACTCTACCTGCAGATCTCCAAACAATCTTCGCATTCTTTTGACCATTGCCATGAATAAAATGGTGTAATTGATTGATAGGGTTTTTCTCCCTTGGTTGCCATAGCAAATAGTGGAACAAACTCCTTTCGAAATCCTGTGTACTCCCTTTATTGCTTATCTTTTATATAAAAAAGAAAAATCTTGATTTTTAACCAGTAATGGTTTTAGGAGTTTTGTTCAATAGTGCTAAGAATGTATGGCATATCTGCACTAGTACAAAAAAATAACATAACATAGCATAACACAACACAACAAGACATAACATAACACAACACAAGGCACACAACATAACATAACATAACTCAACCAGTTCTAGGTTGCAGGGAGTCAATTTCATATCTATCATCAACTAATATTCATAAACCATGCCTGAAGTTATCTTTGTTGTCTTTTATTGAAAACTATCTGCAAAGAATGTTCTTACACAACACCTAAACTCCCTAATTCATACAATTCGTTTACATCCATATATTCTAACATCAAATAACTACTCTGCTTTTGGTTGTGTAGTTAACATCGGAATTCAGTTAAACTGGAGCCATCATATTGAATAGCCTCAGCCAACAAGTGTCTCGCAGAAACCAACCCCGCTTTTCAGGGCTGAAAAGAGAAAACTTACTACACAATGATTATGAAATAACATAACATAGGTTAACATAACATAACAATTCAAATTGCCATTATAGCATGGTTTTACACCAGGACGGTAGGCATTGCCAAACGCCTCCCGGGGCCCCAGATGCCAAAACTGTTGTCACCAAGGATTCTGTCTGAAAGAAAGGTGTAAGGGCACACGCACATATGCACGTTTACACACCCTCTTGTGCGTGTGCTCACACACACACAAACACACAGGTTCACTAGTGCGCAGACATTCTTCTGTTGTGCGAACCCAACACCAAGCCCTTGCTCTCCTTGGGTTCTCCTACGTATCTCTCTTGCAAAGTTGGACTTCGGTTTCCTCACTTGAATCCCTCTTATCTGGCTACTGCAGATGGTGCCCTTTCCTTTCTATGTGCTCACACACACAGTGTGCCAAAAAATGCTGTTCCTGCAACACGGCCAAGTTCTCTGTAGCTTATTTGATAGGGATTGGCTGAGCTCTCAGTGTCCGATCCCTTAACTATGCAGGCCTGCCAGTTGTTTACTGGCTGCTGATAAGCTACTGTAAACTTGAGAACTATGCATTGTAAAGCACTGTTCTAGGATATAATCATATGTACAAAAAAATGAACATGTACATGTGTATAGAGAGTCCTTACTCTGACCTGAATCAATGATACTTGCAACGGTTTCTTGCCATGTGATATCTGTTTGTTAAGGTTGGATGTCACCATGCTATATGATGTCACATGGGACATGGAATTGTGAAATAGAATGTAGTTTAAACGTGTAATAGTTAATTGTCACAGAGTCCTTGCTGGAGGAGGTGCTATAATAAAGTATCCTTTTTTTTACCTGTTACAAGTGTACTGTTTCAAGAGTGTGGAGTGAAAGTGAGCAGAGATCTTAATGAGAATCGGTCGAGAGAGTGCAGAAGAAGTGGACGGAGATGTACTGTTCCATCATATTTGAAAGACTATGTCAAATAGGGCTTTATGGTTTGCTATGTTTAATGTCAATGTGAAATAGGTCAATATAATTGATTTTATGCATTTTCTTTATTAAGTTGATATCTTAGATAATATTATATAGATTGCTTTTTGTTAGTTAGTTAGGATAATAACTTATTGAAGGAAGGAGAAGTGTGATATTTGTTTATTAAGCTTGAATGTCACCATGCTATGTGATGTCACATGGAACATGGAATAGTGAAATAGAATGCAGTTCAAATGTAAAACAAGCCACAGCATGTATCTCAAATGCACACAAAGTTTTTCATCACACCAAAACGAAAAATATTTCTCACACACAGCTTGAAAAGTTCACTTTTTTAAATGGTCATTGACCATTTTTTTTAAAGAAAAGTACAATACGTTAAAAAACATACTATTTTCCTGACGAAGATGATCAAATACAGTGTCTTGGAAAAAAGGTTTCTGCCAATGTCTTGCTGAGCATGTAGCCAACGATAGCCCTGCCTATATTGAAACCTATAATTAAACCGTTGAGAAATTGTGGCTGTACTTTAACACGAGATAGTGAAGCTCAGGAAAAGTGCAATTAGTAAGTGATTCAAAGAATAACTCCACACCGCACACAGAACTGACTGTACTCTTACAAAACAATAGCAAGCGCAAAACATCCCACAGTAAAATTACAGTGTCTAATTCATATCAGGTCTTATCAAATGGCTATTAGAACGAATAAAAACGCATTTCATTTGTAAATGTATTGCCAGCACCTGAAATATCTGACATATATAAAAATAAATCCACAGATTAGCAAAAAAAATATTGCCTTATACTGTTCACCTCCATATCGCCAATCCTCTGCAACCACTTTCAGTCCTACTATCACAAGAAAATTAATGACTTGTTAAAGGACTGGAGCCCTAATGCTGATTTTTTTGTCATAGGTGAACACAGATCATGCATGTGCGCCATGACATAGGCTTGTTTCACGGATCGCAGGCTTGTTGAACCGGATTGTAGGACACCATTGGGGACATAACCCCCTCGCAAGAGAACTTCCCACTGTTTGCAAAGGAAAGTGCAACAAACCTCTAGTGTCCACTGAGTGGAGCTGTGATCACTGGAACCCGACTGGCAGTGATGCTCAATAGGAAAAGCCTATGCTACAAGGTGCGTCTGTGTCCGTCGCAAGAAGTCTGACTTTGCTGTACAGGATCTGGACTTGGGAGCTGTGACAAAAGGCCTCTTTTGACATGGTAGCCCCCCCACTTTTTGTCTGGAAAATTATGTGTTTTCAAACTGAGTGCCCTGGGCCCCTGCTGTACAGGTTCCCAGGGCCAGATCTCTTTCCCCAAAACTGTACAATGTTTGACAATTCAGCCACCTTTGTAAGTCCTTAGTAAATGGTACCCCTGGTACCTAGGGCACGGATACTAAAGAGGGCCCCTCAGAGCTGCAGCACCAATTGTGCCACTCTGAGAGGCCCTACACCAGCCTCATGTAGACTAGCATTGCAAGTGCATGACAAGGTGAATCTAAAGTTGCAAACTTGACATGGAACTCACCAATAGTGCCATGCCCACTAACATTGCATGCACTATAGGTAAGTCCCCACTCTGGCAGGTCTGACAGACCTAAGGCAGGGTGCACTACAATGTGTGCATGAGCAAATATGCCCCTATTGTGTCTTTGCTAAAACTTAAGGCATAATAAGTTTACAAAAAAACTATAGCAAATGCATGTGCAGGACCCTGGTCGCTACGAGTTCCCTGGCTACATGATGGCCTCTGTGAACGCTGGGTTGCTTGATAATAAACAACTCAGAATGATAAACCCACAGTAATACCAGTGGTGGATTTAGTATAAATTGTAACCAGAGGGCACCTTAGAAGTGCCTCCTGCAAAACCTAACAGCTGTGGCATGGGCGCTGACTGGTCTTAACCAGCCTGCCACCACCGACCTTATTTTGGACTCCTGAGGTGAGAGCCTTTTTCTCTCAGGAACCAGAACACAAAGCCTTTCCTGAGTGCCGGTGTTACACCTCCTCCCCCAGGCAGGCACCCTGCACCAGTGGTCAGCGATAAAGGCTTTACTGCCTTTTAAATCTGTCCTCTGCTGCTAACATCAGATGGCCATCCAACAGTTCTGTCCCCACTTTGGGTGGGAAATCTGGTGGGAAAACTAGCAAGGACAGGATGAGTGGACGTCCCGAGCCTGCACTGCCCCTCGGGTGTGGCACGCAAGGTGACCACTCCATTTCATTTTCCTACATCTTAGATGGTAGGAAAATAGCCAATCAGAGTTAGGGATGTGACCCCTTAGCACAGGAAATGTTCACTTAGTGGGTGTTGGAAAATGGGTTATTAGTAGGGCAGGTAGTTACCTACACCTAGCAACAAGCCACTAACCTCCACATAGGTACAGTTAGGTCTCAGTAAATTAATCCCAGCTCAACCCTTGGTAGCTTGGCAACGAGCGTCAAGGCTTAACTTAGGAGACAAAGTGTAAAGCATTCAAATATCACAAAACAGTGATTAAATAAAACACAGGAAACAGTTTAAAAATCCAAAACCAATTTATAAAAATAGTTTATATTTTTATCTTTAAAATGACACAAAAACGATTAAAATCGGTTCAGGGGAACCGGAGATATGAATTTTTAAAGAATTATTACTTTTCTAGCGCTTAGAAACAAAAAGCGCCAATCGGGTCATCTGGTTGCACCTCGACCGGGGCAAAGTCAAACTTTCAGGCCGACCGCGATGGAGCCCTGCTCGGCTACAGGTCGCGGGAGGCCTCGGTTAAAAAGTTACCTTCTGACTTAGTCTTTATTTTGAAGTTTTTCTTCACCGGGACGAACATGCCAGTTGAATCCGACCTCCTGGAGCCCTTGTCCGGATACGCGATGTGGGTTTCCTCGGTGGAGACTTTTACCTTCGGACTTAGTCGTTTTTTCGAGATGAAAATCCTTCGACCGGGGTAAACCTGGATCTTGATCCGACGTCCATGGAGCCCTTCTCGGATACGATGGCTGGAAGGTCCCGGTCAACTTTTTACGTTCGGACTTAGTCTCTTTTTTGGATGTTTTTCTTTACCGGGACGAACCACGAAGTCAGGCCGGGTCGCGGTTGAGGCAAGCCGGCTAGAATTTCTGCGGCGGGTCGGTCCCTCTCTGGAGCTTTTTTCCAAAAATTCTCAAATCTTTTCCAAACTTCTGGGGCTTCACCCAGATGTTCTTTTAAGGTTCTTTTGGGGTCCACAGCTCACCCCAAGGGTCCAGAAGTTCTGTGATGGTCCTTGGGGGGTGCGGACTTCAACTCCCAGAATGCACCTGGCGCAAACTCCTTATTGGCCACTGGACAGTGGTCAGCTGGTCGCTTTCTTCAGGAGTTGGTGCAGGGGACTCTGGTTAGCAATTTTTCACCTGTAGCAAACAGGGAGTCCCTCCTTGAACCAGTTGAAGCCAGGCAAAGTCCTTCTTGTGGTGAAGCCCAAGTGTGCAGCTGGTGCAGTCCTTC
The DNA here is from genome assembly GCF_031143425.1 of Pleurodeles waltl. NCBI lineage: Eukaryota > Metazoa > Chordata > Amphibia > Caudata > Salamandridae > Pleurodeles > Pleurodeles waltl. The sequence continues at coordinate 1,010,422,073 of NC_090436.1, read as the reverse complement.
TGAGTGCAGGTTCCAGGTGCAGGCCAGGGGTCCAGCAGGGCAGTCCTTCTTCTTCCTTAGTTCCTTTCTTGTTGAATTCTGGAGGGGATCTGAGGCGTGGGTGCAGGTCTGCCAGTTTTATCCTTGCTCCTGGGTGAAAAGCAAGGGGGCCCTGGTTCTCCAATCAGAGACAGGGTCGTCCCCCTGTGATGACCACTTCCTGGGAAGTGTGGCAAAAATCCATCCCAGAAGGCAACAGTCTCTAAAAATCCAACATGGATGAATCTGATTTTTGGAGGTTACATCTGGCTGAGCCCACCCACTGGTGTGGCTAAAAATCATAAACACACCCCTCTCCTGCCCTCTCCTAATCTAATCAAGGGGGCACCTAATTGTCTGGGGTTGCAGGATGTGGGGGTGTTGCTGGGTGCTGCAAATGTCCTTCTCTGCCTTTGAAGACCAGTTTGGCAGCCCTCCCCCTTCCTGCCTCACCATCTGCTGAGGGGAGATTCTCTCCCCCAAGCACATTCCTTTGTGTGAAACCTGGCCACTTCACACCTCATCAAGGCAGCCTGGCAGAAGCTGCTGCAGGCTGGCCAATCAGAGCACAGCAGCAAAAACAATGCAGAGCTGAAATTGGCAACTTTTTAGGTAAAGTCTAAACTTTTTACCTGAACTAGTTATATTAAATCCAACAACTGGAAGTTGTAGGATTTATTACAACAATTAATTTGATACCAAATTCTTGGTATGCAACATTTAAGGAGACTTTAAAATTTAAAATAAAGTCTGCCCATTCTAGCCTATGAAGGCCATTTACTTCAATGAGGGAAAAACGAATGTGGCTGTTTTTACCTCACCAGGGCTTATAAATCTATTTTTATAAAGTCCCTGCTTATAGTTATATGGCACCCAGCCCTATGGGCACATAGGGCACACCTTAGGGGTGACTTATATGTAAAAATAAGGTAGTTTAAGACTTTGGAAGTACCTTTAATTCCAAAGTCGAATTTGCATATAACTTTAATTTAAAAGCAGCCAGCAAGGCAGGCTTGCTTTTAAAATGACACTGGGCACCTCAGCAATGCACCTAGGTGTGCACCACCTATGCTGTGGTCCCTAAACCTACATGCCCTACCATATACTAGGGACTTATAGGTAGGTTAACTTAGCCACTTATAATTAGCCTAATTTGCATATCCATTTTACACAGAGCACAGGCCCTGGGACTGGTTAGCAGTACCCAGGGCACCTTTAAAGTCAGGAAAACACCAGCAAAAAGTGGAAAATTGGGGCAAAAAGTTATGGGGCCTCTGCAATCAGCCCTGTTTTCTCACACAACCCCCCCCCCCCAGCCCACACGCCCAGGAGACTCAGCCCAACCCTGGGAGAGTCTTCCTGGCTTGTTAGGCGAGGAAGACAGTGAAGAAAACTGGCTGTCCCTTTGCAGGGCCTACTCTGCCTTATATTCTCCTGTCAGGGTCACTCCCTATGGGTAGTGAAGCCATCCCAACAGTAAAAGGACCCAACACAAACTGAAACTTTCCTCTAGGGGGGTCTTCCTCCTTTCTCTCTGCCAACTTGGGTAGTGAGGTGCCCACCTCCCCTACTCCAAACTTTGCTAGGGCAACACCTAGCTTACCCAAAGAGGTCACCCAACACTTGAGCAACCGCACCATGACCAATAGGGTCAGGGGGCCTCCTTTGCTATTGGCCCTGGGGTCTGCCTCCCAGGCCAAGTACAGTGCTGCCAGGAAGGCTAGCACCCAGCAGAGGCTACTGACAGCTGTCAGTACCCAGAACCACACCCTAAGCTCTCCACTGACAGGTGGCTGAGCTGCTTTAGGGGCATCTTTGGGGTCCCGGCACCCCTCTTGCTGTCTAGAGTGGGGGGCTACCACCTCCTGTGGCAGACACCCTCCTTCCACTCTCCCTTCTGTCAGTGCAGGGGCAACACCTTGCATCTGGACAGCTGCCTGACTACTCAGGACTTCCTTGGGGTCAGGTAAGGCCTCACCAGTGACAACTCTGGGCTCCCCCCTTACTGGGGCAGAAGGCCCTTGGCTCCCTGGAACTCTCTTTAAGAGTGGCCTACCCTTCCTTTTCTTCTTTCCTTTTCTTGGGGACCCCTGTCTCCTAACTGTAGGGACTGACTCCCCAGGACTGTGGGTTGGGGGGGCGCCCTGGGCGACCACCCCATCTGTGACCAGACTCACCTCTGGGAGGTCATTGCCCAGGATACAATCTAGGGGGAGGTCAGCACTGACTACCACCCTAATCCAGTCAAGGATACCCTCCCTCTCTAGGGGCACTATGGCTACAGGTTTGGAGGTGACCTCCCCTGTGGCTATCCTGACTTTCTTTGTCTTTCCTGGGACATACATGTCTGGCGTCACTAACCGGTCACTCACTATAGTGTGACTGGCACAGGTGTCCCTCAGGCCAGTGGTAGGGATCCCATTCACTTGAATGTGGTGGAAGTGCCTACTCCCACCCTCAGGGATCACCAGCTTACCATCTGGTCCTGTCTCCCAGCTCAATGCTAGGAGGACTTCATCATCTGAGGAATCCTCCTCTATGGCTACACTGGACAGCCCAGTGCTAACCACCTTCTTTGGACAGGCTGCATCTCCTCTGAAGTGACCTGTCTGCTGACAGTCAAAGCAAGCCCTACTGTCCAAGAGCTTTTTTAACCCTGGGTCTAACTGTCTCTGCTGGTCAGAGTGGGAGTGGGATTTACTCTCCTCCTTCTTAGGGTTCTGGGGTACAGAGGGAGTCTCTGTGGTAGGCTTACCACCTCCCTCCTTAGGTTTTTGGGGACCTGTCCCCCCCTTCTTGGAGTCTCCCCCCTGGGACTTGACAACCACCCTGGTTCTCAACCACTCATCAGCTGCCTCCCCTAGTTCTCTAGGGTTGGTCTGCTTAGAGTCCACTAGATGCTGGCGTAACCTTTCTTGGGTACAATTGGTCAAGATGTGCTCTCTCATGATCAGATTGTATAACCCCTCATAAGTATCTACTTTGTTACCAATAATCCAGCCCTCTAGTGCCTTTAGTGAAATGTCCACAAAGTCAACCCAAGACTAGGTACTGACCTTCTGGGTGTCCCTGAACTTCATTCTATATTGCTCTGGGGTCAGACCAAACTTCTTGGCTAAGCACCTCTTCATACTAGGGTATGAATCTGCCTCCTCCCCCCTTAAGGTCAGAAGCCTATCCCTCCCTGAGTTGGGGACCAACTCCCACAAAAGGGAACCCCAGTATTGAGGCCTAACCCTTCTCATTTGGAGTGCCCTCTCAAAGGCCCCCAGCCACTTATCTATGTCATCCCCCTCTACATAAGCAGGAACTACCCCCTTGGGTAATCTGGGGCAAACTCCCCCACCCATGGACACCTCAGCTTCTTTATCGCTGCTTCCATCTCTTTTCTCTTTGTATGCCCACTTTTTCTTTTCTAGGGCCAGCTTCTCTGCTTCCAAAGCTATGTATGCTAGCTGGGCCTCTAGCTCTCTTTCTCTGATGGATGGGTTCTCTCCTCCTGAAGGGACCCCCTTCCTACCACTAGCTTTGGGCCTGCCCCTAGTGACTGTATCTACTGAGGACTGTTCTTCCTCGTCCTCACTTGGGCTCAGATGCCTTCCCTCCCCTGAGAGGTTAGAGTTAGCATCCTCCCCTTTTTCTTCCTCCTCTGGAGCTTCCTCTGTGCCTAGCTCTTGGGCCTCAGCCCATGCTGTCAGGGATTTAATCAGGATTTGCTTCCTGAGATCAGTGGTTGCAGGCAACCCTCTTTCAATACACAACCCCCTAAGCTGGACTACTGTCAGTGTGGGTAGGCTAGCCAGATCAAGCTCCATGGTTCCCTAGTTTTGTGTCAACAAAAACTTTTTGCAAAAATTGGAAACAAGAATTTAGAAAAATTACAAAAATTCAATAATTGAAATTAATCCAAATTAAAAATTAAAAACAATTTTTGCACTAAGACAATTTAAAGGATTTTTAATTTGTTTTACCTAAAACTGTAACGTGATATTGAACACAAGTACAGGATCCCGTCGCTGCTTCCAATTATGTTGGAAAATGGGTTATTGGTAGGGCAGGTAGGTACCTACACCTAGCAACAAGCCACTAACCTCCACATAGGTATAGTTAGGTCTCAGTAAATTAATCCCAGCTCAACCCTTGGTAGCTTGGCAACGAGCGTCAAGGCTTAACTTAGGAGACAAAGGGCCTGATTATGACCCTGGCAGACGGCGGAGGCCGTCCGCCAAGGTACCGCCGTTGAATGACCGCACCGCGGTCAAACAGAGCGCCCGCCGGCCCAGAGGAAATGCCCCTGCAACGAGGACGCCGGCTCAGAATTGAGCCGGCGGATTTGCAGGGGTGCGACGGTTGCAGTTGCACCCGTCGCGTATTTCAGTGTCTGCTTAGCAGACACTGAAATACTTTGCGGGGCCCTCTTACGGGGGCCCCTGCCGTGCCCATGCCATTGGCATGGGCACGGCAGGGGCCCCCAGGGGCCCCGCGGCACCCCCTACCGCCATCCTGTTCCTGGCGGGCGAACCACCAGGAACAGGATGGCGGTAGGGGGTGTCAGAATCCCCCATGGCGGCGCAGCAAGCTGCGCCGCCATGGGGGATTCTAAGGGCAGCGGTAAACCGGCGGGAGACCACCGGTTTGCCTCTTCTGACCGCGGCCGAAACGCCGCGGTCAGAATGCCCTGCGGGGCACCGCCGGCCTGTCGGCGGTCCTCCCGCCGACCCTGGCCCCGGCGGTCTTAGACCGCCGGGGTCAGAATGACCCCCAAAGTGTAAAGCATTCAAATATCACAAAACAGTAATTAAATAAAACACAGGAAACAGTTTAAAAATCCAAAACCAATTTATAAAAATAGTTTATATTTTTATCTTTAAAATGACACAAAAACGATTAAAATCGGTTCAGGGGAACCGGAGATATGAATTTTTAAAGAATTATTACTTTTCTAGCGCTTAGAAACAAAAAGCGCCAATCGGGTCATCTGGTTGCACCTCGACCGGGGCAAAGTCAAACTTTCAGGCCGACCGCGATGGAGCCCTGCTCGGCTACAGGTCGCGGGAGGCCTCGGTTAAAAAGTTACCTTCTGACTTAGTCTTTATTTTGAAGTTTTTCTTCACCGGGACGAACATGCCAGTTGAATCCGACCTCCTGGAGCCCTTGTCCGGATACGCGATATGGGTTTCCTCGGTGGAGACTTTTACCTTCGGACTTAGTCGTTTTTTCGAGATGAAAATCCTTCGACCGGGGTAAACCTGGATCTTGATCCGACGTCCATGGAGACCTTCTCGGATACGATGGCTGGGAGGTCCCGGTCAACTTTTTACGTTCGGACTTAGTCTCTTTTTTGGATGTTTTTCTTTACCGGGACGAACCACGAAGTCAGGCCGGGTCGCGGTTGAGGCAAGCCGGCTAGAATTTCCGCGGCGGGTCGGTCCCTCTCTGGAGCTTTTTTTCCAAAAATTCTCAAATCTTTTCCAAACTTCTGGGGCTTCACCCAGATGTTCTTTTAAGGTTCTTTTGGGGTCCACAGCTCACCCCAAGGGTCCAGAAGTTCTGTGATGGTCCTTGGGGGGTGCGGACTTCAACTCCCAGAATGCACCTGGCGCAAACTCCTTTTTGGCCACTGGACAGTGGTCAGCTGGTCACTTTCTTCAGGAGTTGGTGCAGGGGACTCTGGTTAGCAATTTTTCACCTGTAGCAAACAGGGAGTCCCTCCTTGAACCAGTTGAAGCCAGGCAAAGTCCTTCTTGTGGTGAAGCCCAAGTGTGCAGCTGGTGCAGTCCTTCTGAGTGCAGGTTCCAGGTGCAGGCCAGGGGTCCAGCAGGGCAGTCCTTCTTCTTCCTTAGTTCCTTTCTTGTTGAATTCTGGAGGGGATCTGAGGCGTGGGTGCAGGTCTGCCAGTTTTATCCTTGCTCCTGGGTGAAAAGCAGGGGGGCCCTGGTTCTCCAATCAGGGACAGGGTCGTCCCCCTGTGATGACCACTTCCTGGGAAGTGTGGCAAAAATCCATCCCAGAAGGCAACAGTCTCTAAAAATCCAACATGGATGAATCTGATTTTTGGAGGTTACATCTGGCTGAACCCACCCACTGGTGTGGCTAAAAATCATAAACACACCCCTCTCCTGCCCTCTCCTAATCTAATCAAGGGGGCACCTAATTGTCTGGGGTTGCAGGATGTGGGGGTGTTGCTGCAAATGTCCTTCTCTGCCTTTGAAGACCAGTTTGGCAGCCCTCCCCCTTCCTGCCTCACCATCTGCTGAGGGGAGATTCTCTCCCCAAGCACATTCCTTTGTGTGAAGCCTGGCCACTTCACACCTCATCAAGGCAGCCTGGCAGAAGCTGCTGCAGGCTGGCCAATCAGAGCACAGCAGCAAAAACAATGCAGAGCTGAAATTGGCAACTTTTTAGGTAAAGTCTAAACTTTTTACCTGAACTAGTTATATTAAATCCAACAACTGGAAGTTGTAGGATTTATTACAACAATTAATTTGATACCAAATTCTTGGTATGCAACATTTAAGGAGACTTTAAAATTTAAAATAAAGTCTGCCCATTCTAGCCTATGAAGGCCATTTACTTCAATGAGGGAAAAACGAATTTGGCTGTTTTTACCTCACCAGGGCTTATAAATCTATTTTTATAAAGTCCCTGCTTATAGTTACATGTCACCCAGCCCTAGGGGCACATAGGGCACACCATAGGGGTGACTTATATGTAAAAATAAGGTAGTTTAAGACTTTGGAAGTACCTTTAATTCCAAAGTCGAATTTGCATATAACTTTAATTTAAAAGCAGCCAGCAAGGCAGGCTTGCTTTTAAAATGACACTGGGCACCTCAGCAATGCACCTAGGTGTGCACCACCTATGCTGTGGTCCCTAAACCTACATGCCCTACCATATACTAGGGACTTATAGGTAGGTTAACTTAGCCACTTATAATTAGCCTAATTTGCATATCCATTTTACACAGAGCACAGGCCCTGGGACTGGTTAGCAGTACCCAGGGCACCTTTAAAGTCAGGAAAACACCAGCAAAAAGTGGAAAATGGGGGCAAAAAGTTATGGGCCTCTGCAATCAGCCCTGTTTTCTCACAGTGGGTGTAGCCCATTGGCCACTACCAGGTACTACCCCTAATGCCCTCTTAATGCAGTAATTAGTGGGCATCCCTAGACCAACAGGTCAAATTCAATGGGCACAAGAAGACCAGGAACAAAGAAGACATGAGGCACAAGAACAGTAGTCCTGCTGCACAAAGAAAAAGTTGAAAACCCCTACCTGCTGCTCCAAAGACTCGACAATCACTGCTAAGGATTCACCTGGGAACCTGAAGGACTCTAAAAAAACACAGATCACCTCTAGTCTTCTGAAAATTGCCACAAAACTCCCTCAGAGTGAAGTTATCACTCTCATGCACCCTGCAGCCAAGGAACCTTTGAAGTCCAGTTCACTGACCGGCAGCTGGATACCGAACTAGACCTAGCAGCCTGACCAAGATGCACACAACAGACTGGAAGAAGAAAACCTATCAGTGTGCAAAGATTGCTGGCACTGGGAACTTCAGTTCCTGAGATGTGGCATTACCAGGGGTTCTGGACTCCCTACCTCGGACATCCAGAAGCAAAGTCTGCTCCGAACTCTCAAAAGCCCAGAAGGAAGCACCAGTCGAGCGACTTCAGGACACCCAAGAACCACCCCGTAATGTGGCCCAGTTGACCTGCATTTCACTCTCCAAGTGACCTGCTCCTGGCTCAAAGGACTCCAAGATGCACAACTCCTGGCTGACCTACCTGCGCTGCACCCAGCCTCCCTGGCCCCTCATCAACAAACCAGCTGTGCTCTAAGAATCTTTAATCCCTTGTGACTTTCACCCTTGAGGGGGACTCACCAGACATAACTTTAAATCAATCTGTGCAGTGTGTTTTCAAGTGGCACCCCTCTCCATTGAGTACCAGCTCCATCACTTTCAGCTGCTGCTCCTGCTTGTACCATGAACCGCACAAATTTCTCCGGCTGGTCCACAGGACATCTCAACTACCTTGACCTAAAAATAGGAGGTGACATTTGTGAGCCTGATTTTGTATGCGTTTTTAAAGGTTTTCCCATTCATTTTCTTGGTGCGAAACTACACTCAAAAACAGAACATCAAAACTAAGAAAGCACTTACTGTATATTGATGATCTTGGCCTTCAAAAAGTTATAAAGATCTGAATTATTTCTGTAAATTGGTCCCAAGTTATTTTTCCGAGTGTGTGTCCACATTTATTGATAGTGTGAGTTCAGCAGATGCTTAGCACATCTCCAAGATAAGCCTAACTGCTCATCCACACGACCACAAAAACAGAACATTAGGTCATCTGCTTTTTACCTCTGGATACCAAAGTGGGGTTGCTTGGACTCACTGCACAGTGAATGTCATTTTCTTACACTATAAAGGAGCCAGCCTCCTACATTAGGCGGATCAGCAATGGGCATTTGCTGATACCACTTTGCCACTAAGTGATCACATGAATAACTCTAAAAATTGTCTTTAGCCTAGATGTATTTTGCAAATTGACTATTTTTTTAAATTTTAAAATTAGTTGCTAGGGCCCTGGTTAGGTCCCTGAAATAGTAATTAGAATGTAAAAGTTTTTCCTGCAGTTAGGCTTTACAAAACATTTTCAAAAGTTCACAAAAGTTTTCAAACGTTTTTCCAAATGTTAGAAAGGTCCCACCTTTAGTGAGAAAAATGTCTGATGCAGAGAACCAGACTCAGGGACTCGACCTGAGCCCTTGGATGGGAATGAAGTACCCCAGACTAAGGGCTCTCTGCGAGGGTTACCAAATTCACACTGGTGCTCATGATGCCACATAAACTCTTAGGAGGCTTGTGGCAGAATATGAGACTGAACTCTCAGTGGGTGAGGGTGAACTCTCAGAAACAAAAAATCAAGACAACTCAGAAGAAACTGAGGAGGAGGAGGTAGGATCCTCTGTCTCATAAGTAGGCACCCCACAGAGGAGGATGGAGCTCTGGCTAGGTTAAGCCAAAGGCTGGCTTTGGAAGCTAAACTTTTGGAAATATAGATAAAAAGAAGAGCGTTGGGTCTAGGACCGATCTCTGGTGGCAACATACAGGTAACTAGGTAGAAAGAGACAATATTTTACCCTAAAACTCCGTAAAGGAGTTGCCCCCCCCTTTTTCAGAGGGTGATGATATCATCAAATTATTTTTTGTCCATGAAAGAGCCTGCATAGCCATGAAAGTAGTTAGGAAACATTGGGGCTCTCTATTTTGGGAACTGTTCTCAGATAAATACAGGGATAGACTCCTGACATTGAATGAGGCAGCTGCTAAGTCCTATGGCCTCATGAATGCTACCTTGATTGAGAGCTTTGGACTTACAACAGAAGAATACATGGTAAAATTCAGGGAGATCAGAAAACCCCAGAGTCAGTCCAGGGTAGAATTTGTGGATTTTTAATTAAAAATGCTGGGTGGCTGGTTAGAATGTAACAAGGCACAAAACTATGATGGGCTTTACAATTGAATTGTGGAAGAGCATCTTTTAAGTAATGATAAACTGCATCAGTTCCTGGTAGACCTATGTCCACTTTCTCCTCTGAAGTTGGGGAAGAAGGCAGACCACTGGGTCAAGGCAAGGGTAACCAAAGCTACCAGTGGTGGGGGAGACTAAAAGAAAGAGGCCAGGCCCCACCCCCCAGGGAAAGATGGGAACCAAAACAAAAGCAATGAGTCTTCATCAGGCCCCCAAAACCCTGCACAGGAGTGAGGTGTAGCTATTTTAGATAGGTTGCCAGCAAAAGTGGTACGTTTTGTCTTCAATGTTCAAGAAACATACACACTCTTACAGGGATCCTTTTTTGGAAAATCAGCTGTTTTATTATAAAAACACTACTTTGACCCATGTATGTTAGAGGGAGACTCCAGCCAGTTAACCACGACCGTCTGCTGATTGCTGATTGCTTTGCTAAAGCTGCTTATGTAGACTACAGGCCTCTTGCTCAGGTATGAGGGATGATATCTTCCCAGAGGGAACCTGAAAGGCAGAAATAGAGCTTAACATGCTGGCTCTAACATAGCTTAGGTAGGAACTATCTCTACAAACCTTAGAGCAGTATGGTAGTGTTATTCTTGTGTATTACACTCCTTGTCACAATTCTAATCTTATTGTGCTTTATTACCTAAAATGCAGTTACTTCAATAAAACCTTATGGAACTATACTCTGCCTCTGATCATCCTTGCATATGTGAGACTAATGTAACTGAGAAAAACCTATGAGATCTTGAGTGACCACAATTCGCCTGAGGGTTCATGTAAGCCATGCGCCTGGTAGCCGCAATCATCCCTGCTCTTGGGTGGAGATGAAGCACTGCTAGTTAGCCAGAAAAAAACTCAGATTAGGCCGACAGGTGTCACACGGTGCGGGATCAGACTCTGCCTCCCGAATCCAGTAGTCTCATTAGGATAATGAGAACCTATGCGACATGGCGCCACCAACGTTTGGTCACACACTAATTTTCAGGTCCTCCTGAGTATCTCTGTCTTACTACATGCAAAAGACACCTCAGTACTGTATTCTGAGACATCCGTGGTACTCAGGATTTTTCCACCTCAGCAAAGTAGGGAGTACATAAATAAAACTGTAGGTTGTTCAATCTTGAACACTAAAAGGATAATCCCCATTTGGTGTGTTTCTCTCTGAACAAAATTTACCATTTACTATGGCAAACACGCAATGTGTAGCAATTGCAGTTAATATGCCACCACCCCTTACTGCACATTTATTGGGACGTGGCCTCACAGCCCAGGGGGTCCAGTTACATTTGTTGTTGAAGCTCATGGAGCATTCAGAACAGACATTTTCTATTCTTGGGTCTCATTTCCAGCAGCCGATGGGAGCACAAATACATTTCACCACAATACATCTGCAAACATACCTGCACAATACAGAGCTTATGGATATTTAGAAATACCTCTATCTTATCAAGACCATAATAATTGGCCTTATGGCACCCTACCACACACAATGCTACATGTTAGGTTAGATCCTCTAAGTAATGACGGTCCTACCTGGCCTTTACTGGCCACATATACACCGCACCATGATGCAGCAACCTTGCCGGTAGCTGATGTTCACTGCTTATATACTGAGCTTATGGCAATATACAGACTATTTGTACAGTTTGTAATGAAAACATTAAATACAAACCCAGCACATGCTGCCCTGGTGCATCCACATGCAGCCTCGCCAGGCATTAATCATTCGATCATGGATAAGGTACCCACCAAACGGGAAGAGATTCCGTTTTGGATAGCTCAAAAAATAAATGCACTGGGAGCAGTATTTCCCCATACGGGACCAAGGATAAACATATCCTATTAACTGTGTACTTGGCATTTGGGATGGTTCCCACAATAGATAACTGTAATACCTGGGAATTTGCCATGTTCCATACTACCGCACACGGAACACCAACACTTGCCAATCTTCCGGAAATGTTCAAACAAATTCAAGATGAATACGGGGCTGCCCTAGACTTGGGGATGCAACTTATGGGCAACTTTGCCACTGTATCTTCCATTATAATAAGTAACCTTAATGGGGAAGCAGTAGCACTAGCAGTGTGTGTGCAGCTCCGGGACGTTCCTCAACAGGATCAAGAACGTAAACTACCAAAGATTATTGCGGAGACCTACTCTAGCATTGGTCAAGATATTCTGGGGGCCAGACCCATAAAACCACAATTTCAGGGTAAACCTAATAAAGATTCTACCAAGCAAGCACCTGAAGGTTCTAAAAAACGCTGGGATAAAAAACAACAAACACCTAAAAAAGAAAGGGGAGAATCTCCACCTAGGGAGACCCCACAGAATAGATATAATCTCAGATATAGAGATAATATAAAAACACCTGACAGATATCAATATACTGATACACGCCAATCTTGTTCCTTTCGGGACTCACCGGAAAAATGCAGTGAGAGAGATGGGCGGCCAGAGTGGAGAACTGAGTCTGTCAAACAGAGACAGGAAACAGAACGATCAACAGACTGTTAAAAAAGAAGAGAAACTTCCCCAACAAAATCTCAAATTTAAAAAGAAAAGGTGGCAGCAGTTGCGATTCGTTGTGCCACTCAGGAAGAGGGCTCTACTGAAGAACAAGACGTGGGCACTAGCTCTGCTGTGAAAGCAACTGATGACTTCTTACAAGTTGAAACTGCGGACATGCGTGTCTCCACGCCGACAGGGTGTACAAAGTAACGATACAGTGAGAAGGAGACACTGAACGCACAATAGACGCAATCTTTTGGGACCGCGTTGTTAATATCTATGATATTTTACTGGCTGAAAAGAATTGCCCACCTGAATTTGTCCGTACTTGCCCATGTGGGGAAGAGGTTATCAAACCTTCGGTCTCGCCTCTTGTACCCGATGAACTCACATAATCCGACTCCACTGATTGGGCATTGGCGCAGGTTCCCGCGTTATACCGCAACCACATAAGGTGGGATAAAGATTCCCCCATCATGTAATTCCAATTAATCAACCCCAACCTCAAAACCCAATAAAACATGATGCTAAAGCACCTGTGAGGGAAATCTTCACACAACTAGAGTACCATGGCTTAATTGAACCTTGTGTCTCACTGATGAATAATATTTTACTCCCTATAGCTAAACCGGACCATCCATACAGAATAGTGTTAGACTACAGACACTTAAATAGTCATACACGCACTTAAGCTATATAAAATTCTCATAGCACAGCACTTATGAATAATATAGTGCGCAAAAAATACAAAACAACTTTGGATATTTCCAATGGCTTCTTCTGCCAAAATATAGCACCTGAGAGTAGAGACTTGACATGTTTCAGTGCACTAGGCTTCCAGAAATAATTCAGTCATTTACCACAATGGTACAAGAACAGTCCAGGACTGTTCGCGACTCGTGTAACTTCAATAGCACACGACATTGAATCGGAAGCATTGTCCTATGTAGATGATATCTACCCTACGGATGACGAATTATCACAACATCTAAGACGGGTAGCCCCCATTGTTGTAGGATTTGCTGAATTCAGCTATAAATTCAATTTAAAAAAAACTAAAAAGCCTTTCTTAGTGTCCTGTTTCTGGGATACAAATTATCAAGTAAAGGAAAGAGCCTAGAACCACAATTCTTAGAACAATGTGCACAGTTACATCCCCCAAATACCATTAAAAATTCCAATCACTATTGGGTTTTCTAAATTTTGGCAGAACGTGCATTCCAGATTATGCATCACGCATCAAACCCTTATATGACTTGATACGTCCTGACTTTTCCAGTAAATTCTGGACAGTCTAACACACACGCATTCCCAGAGCCTTTCAACAAGACATGCTTGCAGCACAACATCTACACACAAGGGCCAATAAAAAAATCTGGTCATCAGAGTAATTGCTGGTGCCATTGGTTTCACCTATGTAACATTTAATGAGGGTGAGGCAGTCCCAATTGCATACAAATCACATATGTTTACTCAACAGCAGAACAACGTTTTGCTCCCACTGAGAAAATTCTCACTTCTGTTCAGATGGCTGTCATTAAGAAAAGACTACGAGCCCAGGGGAAACGCATTATTGTTGTCCATCGAATCCCAGCCCTCAAGGATGTTACCACAGCCAGCATTCCAAACGCTAAAGCATTACATCCATGTTAGATCCAATGGGCAAGTCTCTGGCAGCCACTGATGTAGACTATATTTTTTACCCTAGAACACCCAGTTCCAGCAAATACATTGCCTATTGATCAATATCAAAGAGTCATGTACACCAATGGCTCAGCACAACCTCCTATAGGCTCAACGCATCAATAATCCGCTGCTTGCGCAGTCGTAAGCGGTTACATGGAGGGTAATAAATTCTATCTACAACATACCTTTATGCAAACGCTAGGGGATTGCACTGCACAACTAGCAGAGCTAAAGGCTCTGGTGATGGGACTGGAACATACAATCCTGACCAGCTAACGCTGATTGTCTGTGATTTGTACTATTGTGTCCAGTCCTTCAATGAATACCTGCATTACTGGTACCAGAATGGGTTCAGAGATTCCAAAGGTAACACCATCAAACACAGACCTCCGTGGGGGAAAGTAGCGGATCTGAAGGAACCACTAACAAATGTCCATGTAGTACATACACTTGGATACCAGAGCACTAGAATACACGTTGCTGGGAATACACTGGCTGCTAAAGCAGCCAAATCAGCAACAGCAACAGCTACAGCTTCTGTTGCTGTGGTAACTCATTCTGGAATGAAACCGGACAATGAAATACTAGCAGCTGTGAAATCTTTGGCTGACAGCACACTTTTACCAAAAGGATTTCCCACTAAGTAAGTACTCCTACCAGATGGGAGACATGCTTGATGCAGAAGTAAAAATACTAGGCATGGGAATTGAAGTGATTCCCAGTAAAGACCTTAGACCAGAATTGATCAAAGCAGCGCATGAGGGAGTTGCTTCTGCCCATGCTGGTGTGGCAGCTACAATATCTTTGTTGCAAGCTTGTTATTGGTGGCCAGGTCTATACAAGCAGACCAAGCAGAATGTCCTTTGTTGTGATATCTGCCAACAAATTAAAAGTTCCACCGTCAAACGCCCACCGCAGACACACCTCCTAATTTCCAAAGAAGGCATTGTCTATCACGAACCACCGCGGGAGACTTCTGTCAGTTCTCCTCCTCAAAATACGGCTCCAGTGTTTGCGCGTACTGCTTCTGGATACTTTGCCAACATCACTGACACTTTCTCGAACTATTCTGCCTCTTCTGCATCTGAACCGTCAAAAACACGTAAGCTGATAATTTGGCTTAAAATAAATTACTTTATTCTTCCATGGAACTATCTGTGGCTTTTCTTGACTATATTAGCTTTCCTCCTATGGATTGACTTTGTTATTACTTTATTTCTACTAATACATGGTCATTACCGTCGTGAACAATCAACAGTTGAACTGCTGGATGATGTCCTGAAACGCTATTTCTCTTCTCACAAAGTCCGCAGAGACTTGTCTTTCGTGAACAATTCTGCTATACAATTCCTGAAGGGATTGTTTGGGATAAAGTCACATTTGATATATACGGCCCGACTGAGGTCATTCAGATACCATATGTGTTTAAACCTTTTAAGAATGATGTAATAATACCCGGCATTGTTTCTGATGACTGGGATGTGAAAACAGTTGATTCTATGATGAGTGAATTGCAGTATTTTACTGTATTTGAGGATGTTTATCAATCAAACAAAAATGATGGAGATATGTTCTGTTATAATTATTATGGACACCATTTCATTCACAGAGCAAGTACCCCGAAAACTGTTTTTAATTACACACAATGGGAACATTGCCCTACTCCACCACAAGGGAGTTCTAAAAGATATCCTGAAAAATCTGCACATTTTCCTGGGCACAATGTTAAAACTGCTTAGTCATATTATTTCAAATTGCCATTGATGGAAATGTACATATATTATTGACTGATACAAAATTCATTTATTTGGATTCCTATGGTTCACGGTTGGCTAGAGAAGACTATGAATATTGATTAAATACGATTGATTTAAAAAGTGTGTGGGGAACAAATAATTGGCAAATAAGGGGAAAGAAATCTTTATTTAGAGCATGCCGGATACCTGTTCAAATTATATTTTTAAATGAAACTGTACGACAGACAAGTTGTTCAGGCTTAACTCCACAGGGAGTTTTAAAACAAGTAGGCCTGACCCTTGCTATGGTCAGCTGAACATGCAGGTTTAGTGATGACATACAGTGTAGGGAAACTATGCCAGCAATGGTTGAAGAGTTAATCACTAGATGCTGTTCAAGAACACCTCAGTCTCCTGTCTAATAATACTGACCTACAGGATTTCTTGTTAGGCCCCAGACAACAATGCAGAAAGTGCGTCTTATATGCAGTCTATAGTGAAATTTGGAAGCTTTCCCAACAAGAAGCTGCTGCCTGGTTAAGGCAAATAGACCAGGAAAATTTGAAGAAGACATTAGCTGTTGTAGATAATGGGATTCATACCCTGTCTGACTGGCTATGCACCTTAAACAACATCATTTCATCTTCAATAGACATAGTACAGATCGACATGTCCTTAGACTCAACTAAGATCCATTATGCAGTTAGGTTGGACACTACAAACACTAAAGGCAGGTCGCATTCCTTGGCAACACGTCAGCACGAGGGACATCATTTCCACATTTAAATTAACGTGACAACAACAACTAATGGCTAAAAAAGAAGCGATTTATTTCATGTTAAATATTGAGAAATTAGAAAAGTTGCCTTTTACTGTGGCTGAAAAACCATCTGCTGAGTGGTCAACCCATGGGGTCATCAATCTGCCTTTTTCAACACTTCAATTCATGACCTGCTTAAAACACATTCCAGTGGGCAGATATGAGAGGCTAGGAGATAGTTACATACACGAGGTGTGGGAGCTACTCTTCTTGTACAAATGTCTCGGTGGCATGAATGAGGTCTTTCTTAGCGGTAGTGAATGTGAGACTTCTGTCAACCACTCAATGGTTTGTAAACAGCTGTCTTTGCACAGGGCGTGTACTGCTTCGGCAGTGACCTTGGCTTGTTATCTGAAGGGAGTCCCAATCCCCTTGATTAGACCTGCATTCCAGGTGCTCTCGAATGGCAGCTATGTACTCCTTAATAGTGAGAGCTGTTGTGGAATGCGAGCCGGAATAGTTGATGTTGTTTCGGTCACCAAAATTATTACATGCTTCGGGAATGTACTTTTTCCTCCTGCACAACAGAGGAAAGGCACTGAGATTTGCCCCCATGTCGCTACTTCAAATGTGAATTTTGACAAGCTGAGCCGACTCAAGGCTTTATTGTTTTCAAAAACATGTGATGCTTACAACTGCACTCGAGACCTATGCGCTTCAGGTTGCGAGGTCATTCTCAGAGATACAGTCCCTTTAAACTAATAACTTTCCGAGACACTTCAGTGAACTCGTAGGTCGGACATTTCACTTGTCCAGTACTACTGGAATCGCACATTTCTTTAAGACTGTTGGTTGTGGTTTTGTTCACACCTTCACCTCTATATTTAGCTTAATACCTTCAGCCATACGTTCAATATTCTCCAGTATTTTCATGGGGTTTACTATAACTTTGGCTAGAATAGGTGGCATTTTGCTGTTGCTACTTTTTCTGTGCAATGGCTCTCCCTTTACAAGGAGGACTGAAAGAACTTCCTCCAGCTCAGCTGTAACATGAATGCTGTAGGAAAGTACCATCTTGCCTGTCATGTTACCCCCATTTTTACTGTATGTATGTTTGTTTTTGCCTGTGTCACTGGGATCCTGCTAGCCGGGGCCCCAGTGCTCATAAAGTATGCCCTGTATGTGTTCCCTGTGTGGTGCCTAACTGTATCACTGTATCTCCTAGTTCAGCCTAAGCTGCTCTGCTAAGCTACCATT
Organism: Pleurodeles waltl; assembly: GCF_031143425.1. Taxonomy (NCBI): domain Eukaryota; kingdom Metazoa; phylum Chordata; class Amphibia; order Caudata; family Salamandridae; genus Pleurodeles; species Pleurodeles waltl. The sequence goes on along the minus strand of NC_090436.1, from coordinate 1,010,404,562 downwards.
ATCTATCAGCCTAAGCTGCTAGACACCCTATACACTAATAAGGGATAACTGGGCCTGGTGCAAGGTGCAAGTACCCCTTGGTACTCACTACAAGCCAGTCCAGCCTCCTACAGTAACCCATTCACAAATGGGACCCCTCCCCCTGTGAATGTTTGTAAAATCCTTTTAGAGAGCAGGCAACTTTTCATTGTTATTTTTGAAACACATCTTCAAAAAGTTGCTTTATTGAAAAGCAGTCACTGACACAGTGGTCTACTTACCCCAGCAGGCCACCATTCCTGTTATTTTAGCGATTCACAATGGGTTGTAAAGCAAGACCTACTTCATTAATATTCAGGAGGTAGGTCTATTTGCTACCCACTGGGAATTGCAAAGGTGTTTGTGATTACCAAATAGCAAATTGCAAAAGTTCGCTATTTGGTAATTGCAAACTATTGCCTACGTACATCAGACCCCTGATTCCTCTAACTTTGTCTGACCACCCAGCTATCCCCTTCTTAAAAGCTCAAAAACCCCAGAAAATCAGAACGGAGAAATATATTGTGACAGAGAAATGTGAATTTTTTGCCCCCTCGAGGCTAGTAACATTACACTATCTTTCCTTTCCTACAATTTAGCATCAGAGAAGGTTATGGGTGTTAACGCAGCCACAGAAGATGAGGAACTTACTTGACACAATTATACCTTTAAATTTCATGAAACAAACCGTGAATACCCATCCGAGAAACAATGCACGGTTTTCACGTGATTCTGCAGTTCTCAAATTAGATACATAAAATTAGATATGATTACAGAGGCCTAATTATAGTCAGGAATCCCAGCATACTATTTATAAGCACTGCGTCTAAAACAATGATTACGTTTTATGATTACGTTGCCCACATTCTATAAGTTTCTATTAGTGCCAAGGATTTTTTTAAGTAATTGAAGTCTTTACACCCTTTTATCGACACCTGCATGTAATTGTTGTCAATCAGTTAGTCAAAAAGTCTTTATTATTTTAAAAAACATAAAAGAATATAATGCAGTTCATTGTGCTCAAGTTACATAATAAATACAATAAATATATCCAGGCACAGCTCCTTCGCTATGGTGAAGGATCTTCGCCCCTGGCCAAGAACCAGGAGATGAAAAATAAAACGATAGTTCCACTATCATTTCATTTTTCATCTGCTGGCTCAGCCAGCATTACAGGGAGGGGCGGATCTGGGCCACAGCAGGTGGGAGTGCACTAAGGCCCATAATTCTACTTTTTTAGTGCCACATTTGTGTCATTTTTTGACACAAAAGCAGTGCAAACTTTCAAAATACAATTGTATTTTGTAAGTTTGCGCCGCTTTTGCCTAAAAAAGCAGCACAAACACAGCGCAAAAAAAGTATAAATATGGGCATAAGTATGCAATGTGTGTTTGGCCAGCCGTCTGAGGCCGGCGAAACACACATGCACGCTTAGACTTCATAGAAACCGCTATTTAGGAAATGCAAAATGCCTCTGTACATGTGGCCCTTGATCTTTACCATAGTGAGCGTCTGATGGATAAGATACAGGTAAATGGCCCGTTTTGAGGTGGAATCTTACCAAGTAGTACCTCTGGTTGCTTGGATGCTATATAAATATGGCTCCATAATTTCTTTTTGATTATTGGAGTGCAAACCTACTCCATCCTTTTGCCACACTCTTTTCTCAGAAAGAATAGCCAGTAAATCAGTTTTAACAGAAACTCTAGCTGGCTGATTTAGGGACATATTTAAGAAAAGTGGTATTTAGCACAGTGCAGCGCCACTTTTCTTGCGCCCTTAGCGTTCCCCTAATGCCACCATGCGTGCACCATATTTAAAATACGACGCACCATGGCAGTAGTTAGGAGACTAGTGTCAGAATTGTTTACACTAGTCCGGCTCTTTGCATGATTAGCGTCAAAATGTTTCATGCTAATCATGCAAAGCACCCAGAGGCCCATTGAAAGCAAGGGAAGCCTCCTTTTAAGGCCTACTCTGAGAAGGCATGAAAAGTTCCCAAAAAAATGTTGCAAAGAAATCTCTTAGATTACTTTGTGACATTTTTTTACCCCCCTAACGGGAAAACGCCCCCTTTGCATACATTATGCCTGGCGCAGGCATAATGTAGCACAAAGGGTGACAAAGTGGCACAATGCATGCATGTGAATATGGCGCAGAGTTTTGGACTTTTTAACGCAACATTAGCATAAAAAAATGACGCTAATGTTGGAATTAGAATGGCACTAGGGCTCTCAAATATGCCCTCAAGTTTCTGTGGATTGCAAAAAAATTGCAGAGGTCACATTGAATACAATTGAGCCTTTCCATAAAGCAACCATTGAATGTTACAGGCTTTATCAGCCTCATCATACAATCATCAATCACAATTTAGTTAAATGACACTTCAGGTCTAGACCAAATAGATAGCCACAACAAAGTTGGTGCTATGTCTATAGAGTTCGCTCGAAGCTGTAAGCCCAATCGATCGTGGCACACAGAGGCAGGTACACTCCTGGGCAGTCGAAGCAAGCTGCGTAGAAAGTTGTTATCGTCGATCTGCAACTGTGCAGGATCACAGAGCCCCCAAATACATGCACATTATGAAGCAACAGAGATGCAGCTAGCCTTGCAGATTGTAATTGTCACCTCTAGAGGTGAGGATCCAAGTTTAGCAGCAAACGCAAATATTGGGGCCTTTGTCTGTTCGAACTATGTGTTCCTTACTTTTAGCAGACATTTCCAGGTACTCTTACAGTGAAAAGAGTTCCCCAAGGACGTGAAGGACGAGGCACACTGCAGCTTAGTGCCACTGATACAGAACGGACTCAACTTGCCTAACTATGAGCTACAGACCATAGTAAATGACCAAGTAGACAGCCCTAATCCACCATGAACTACTCAAATCTATCCAGCAACCGTTGGAGGCCTACCCTGATTCTGGACATTAGGACGCAATCTTCAGTGTACATGAATACTGGAAGGCACTTTGGGGCATATTTACAATTTTCTAATGCAGGGCAGTGACGCAAGCCTTCTTGCTGCGCTGTCCTGCGTCAAAAGAAAAGGGCAGGATTGTACTGTATCTATACGATACAGAGCACTTCTGTCCTTTTCCCCTGCACTAGAGCACAGTGGGCTGCCATGCGCCAGTGCAGGCACCCTCGCACCAAGGTGAAGGGTGTCTGCGTTGCAGGGATGATTGTTTTTGTGCAGGAAGGGACACTCTCCAGCCCAAAAACAATCATGAGAGACATTTTCCTCTTTCTATGTGTGCTGCACAATGAAGCACTCTATGAAAAATGTTAAAACGAGGAGAAATAAAGGGGTTTCTCCTCATTGCGCCTCCCTTACACCTCCCCTGGGGATGCTTAGGCTTTTGACGCATTCCCAGGTTTACAAGTCCTTGTAAATCCGGGAGTATGTCAAAGTCCATGGGACGCCTCTTTGATTCAGAGTACCTTATTCCATATATACAAAGCCATGGAGAACCATGCAAAGTAGGTTTGTGTGGCCTTGTAGATGTGGCCCTGCGCCGCTGGTGCATTAAAACAAAGTGAGGAACCAGTGGTTCAACCCGCTTGTAAAGATGGCCCTTTGTTCCCATACATGTTAGATCTGCCTCTGTTCCATACAGAAATGTCTCAAGGTTGTTGGTGTAGAGGTGACATAAAAAGGGGGCAGGAACAGAGCCTTGTCTGACACCCCGCCTGATCTTAATAGGGGGTGTACATTCACCTTTGGGGTTGTATCTGGCACATCTCTGTACGTTCTTGTGGAGTTTGGAAAGTAGATGCACAATCTCAGGATCTGTTCCATCGCCAACACCCCCCTCCATAGTTTAACTCTGTTGGTGTTATCGAACGCCAAACTGAGGTCCATGAAGGAGAGGAGCAGGAGTGAAAAATGATGGGAAAAATGGAGCTGTAGAATCTCAGAGATTTCACTATGCCATTTTTCTGGGCCTCCTAAAGGAGGAAGTCCCCCCTTGCGTACATTATGCCTGGCTCAGCCATAATGTTGCGCAAGGGTTTACAAAGTGGCGTAATGCATGCATTGCACCACTTTGTAAATTTAGCACAGCGTTTTTGCCAACCCAACATCACAGTAGTGTCAAAAAGGTGATGCTAGGGCCCGTATTTATACTTTTTTTAGCGCCGCATTTGCGCCGCTTTTTGACGCAAAACGGCGCAAACCTACAAAATACAATGGCATTCTGCAAGTTTGCGCCGTTTTGGCGTCAAAAAACGACGCAAATGCGGCGCAAAAAAAGTATAAATACGGGCCTAGGTGGTGCCAGACCCTTCCTAAATTTGGGCCATAGTTTTGGCCTGGGAGGTTGCTTAGATGAGAGTCCTTTTCCTGTTCTAATTGATGGCTTACTGCAGCGCAGTCAATCAGCGAGTAGCGATTTGGAGTCGAGATGGTAAAAAACCTGGGGGCCGGAGATCTCGATGAAACTGGATTGGGGAGCATGGCAGAATTTGCCCTTTAGCTCAGGGGAACAGCATGTATGTTATGCTTAAAATGCTTAAAACCAGTCTATGCAATACAAAACGCACCAGCTTCATAACACAATCCCCTCACTTCCTTTTAGAACTATTGCCTATCCCAGACACTCTGCACACGTCATTTATATCGCTGTAAAGAGTGTCACAATCGAAATTCACAAGTGATGACCTTAAACAGTAAATTACTTTATTTTTTAATTGAGACGCATTCTCAGCATGACCTGATAACACTGGAATGTTATTTAATACAACCCGAAGGGTGTAGCTTCCGGGGGTAACTTCAAAATTTTACCGGTCAGGATTGCATAGTCTGTTTTATCATTTCTAGTTGGAGTAAAACTAGAATCATGAGGCGAGGGAAAGGCTGCGTCTTTGTGGCATTGATCATTATGTCCTGAGGGGCTTGAATGTCGCGCTGAGCTATTTATGTGCTATTTAAGTCTCCCTAGCCCCCCCTCTTCGTTTCTATAGCTTCCTTGCTATTTCAGACACATTGGGCCAGATTTATGTAAAGTTGTGCATTATGTCATGATGTGCCACTTTTGTTGTGCCTCATTGTGCTCCCCCTAACACCACCATCTGTGCACTGTATTTATGATAAGGCACACCATGGTGCACATTAGGGAACTAGATGAAAAAATCTGGATGCTAGTTTGGCGCTTTGCAGAATTAGCACCAAAGTTTTTTATGCCAATCCTGCAAAATGAAAGGAGGTCCATTGAAAACAATGGGAGCGTCATTTTAACGCTTGCCTTAGGCAGGCATTAAAAATTACATTAAAAATGGCACATTGGAATCTCATAGATCCCACTGCACCATTTTTCTGGGCCTCCAAGCGTCGGAACTACCCCTTGCATACATTATGCCTGACGCAGGCATAATGTGGTGCAAGGGGTTTACAAAGTTGTGTAATGCGTGCATTGAGCCACTTTGTAAATATGGTGTGGCGTTTTTGCCATCCTACTGCCACATTAGCATCCAAAAAATGGCACTCAGGTTCGGCATGTCCAAAGAACTTGGGAGAGATTTGTATTAGGAACTCTTACAGTGCTTATTCTGTGCTTTTGAGAATAGAGGGTTACAGGGTTGAGCAGAGTAGTGAGGACGTCATCCTAATAATATGTTACCATTAGAGGGGTTACCTTTACCTTCAACTAGATTTAGTAATTTTGAGTGGATAGTCATTTGATTTTGAATGTGAAGGGCTCCTGTCTACCAGCAAACTAACCATGGACTGATTTTGTGGCTTAGTAGCCTAAGATAATTTCCTAGTTCCAAGATTTTCCTGGCATACTTTGCCTTTCCTCTTTTTGGTCGGCGGTGATCCCACAGAGTACTTGCCATTATGCAATGTATTCTCGGGTACAATTTCCAAATCCCCTGTAAAAACTCATGGCTTACTGAGTGCCCGGCTGCTGCCCCCTCTTAACCCCACCCCCTGTGAGAGCTTCATGCCCGAACAAACTGACAATGGTCCCAGAGTGGGGTCTCCAGCTAAATCCATCAACACAGCCTTCTTGATGGCTCCCAGACTCCCCTCCGCGCATTCAATTTCAGAGTTTATTGCACCCATTGCAGTAGACAAAAAGCTGGTAAAAGAGATAAATACTAGACGTTCTTTAGGTGGTGCAGATAAAACTGTAGATTTTTTCTTACCCATGATATTTTATGAGGCAATACTACCTTTTGTGTGCAATAGACAGTTGCAGAGTAAGTGGCAAAGAGATGTGGGCCAGCCTAAACTCATTCAGCCACCGGCAGGCACAGAGAGGCCAGCTCTTGGACTGGTCCTGGCCTAGTCCTAGCCTGGTCTTGGCCCAGGTCATCTCACATGCATCCTGTGCCGTGGGCATGAAAATGACAATAAGTACAGCCCAACCAGTACAAATCCACAGCCCCTCATCCCCTCAGCTGTTTCACAGGTCTTATGAGCAATGTGGTCCTGCCGCACTCCTTGGTGGCTGCTGGTGCATTGTAATAAAAAATTAATTACTCAACCTTATGGTGATAAAGAGAAGCAATTCTGAGCAAGATATTTAGCAAGATCTCCGTCTCAAGTGCCAAGGTGCACCTTGCTTTTCCTTGAAAATGGGCACATCAGGTCTCAATGACTGCACCTTGTCATGGCAAATGCTGTTCAGTCAGTTTTTGGATTCAACCTGGTCAGTCTGGTCTATCAGGGTCCAGCTGATAGGTCCCCCTCGGGTTCCAGCTCCAGGAAACTCAATCCCTGTTAGAGTTGTACACTTCAGGACATGGTATTTCTGTCCCACTGGACTGGGTATTGTGAATCTCAACAGTGAGGACCTGGCCTGGCAGTTCAGGCTGAACTGTTCCCATGGGAGACTGGGTAAAGACTGATTTGCATATGGCTGGGTCCATACTGGGGTGGTATGGTGAGCAGAAGAACAATGGATTAAACCTAGATCTGTGACTGGAGGTGAGTGGTTGAAACGTTTCAGCACTCCGTCCATCATCCTTTTGTGTTGCTAAAGTTGCTCTAAGTGGGAAGGGTATGCCCAGATGTGGGTCCCTTGCTCACTGTGCCACTGGATTCAAGCTATCCTGGCTAATGAAGGGTGATACCTTGAAACCGGTCCCAGGATGCTTGTTTCCGGTCCAAGGAGGGCCTGGCCTGGCAGTTCGGGCTGGACTGTTCCCATGGGGAACAGGGTCAAGACTGATTTGCATATGGCTGGGTCCAAACTGGGGTGGCATGGTGAGCAAAAGAACAATGGGTTAAACCCAGATCTGTGACTGGGGGTGAGTGGTTGAAAAGTTTCAGAACTCCGTCCATCATCCTTTTGTGTTTCTAAAATCTCAACAGTGCCTCCGATGGGCAGAATCTCCAACTTTATCTCAGAGTATTCTTTGTATTTTGCCTCTTAAGAACAATATAATTAGCTCTCTAATTCCTTTGTTATTAAAATTGAGAATGTACACTTACAGATTAAGGGCCTGAATTAGAGTTTGGCCGAGGAGTTACTCCATCACAAACGTGACAGATGTACCATCTGCCGTATTACAATTCCATTATAGCCTATGGAACTAGTGATACGCTGGGCAGGATCTCCGTCACATTTGTGACAGGAAAACTACTCAGCCAAACTCTAAATCAGGGCATTCATCAGAAACCAATCATGAAGGCATTCTTAGAGACTGTTTTCTTCATCCTCTTAGCCAGAACACACCTTACCTTGTTTCAGAGAACTGTCCATCAATAGGGTAACGTATATTACTGACACTACCAGTACATCAGGTTCTCCATCAAATATCTACCTTGTAAAAATTATGAAACAGCCTAGTCTAATACTGGTCAAAAATTTTACCTCAATCTTTAACTTTTCAATTGAATGAGGTATAATGCCAAGAGAAAAGAATTCTGCAATGCTAAGACTCTAATAAAGATAACGCTCTTTGCTGATGAGCAGTGACATCTGCCCTATCTTCTTATTACTTTGTCTGCCATAATTATAGAAAAGCTGATCTTTCCACCTTGCTTTTAAGTCAATGAAGATATCACCATAATATATAGCTTATACAATTTTAAGCAATACCATAGAGTGTATTTTTAAATGAATTCAAATGGGTAGGAAGGATATGGCATTTTTTCCTCTTTTCTAAAAGAAATATGAGCAGTGAGGAGGAAAATTAACATCAATAAGGACATAAATAAGTACTCAGTTTTTTAAATGAACACAGAAAAAGTCAAAGAAGGTGCAAAGGGGTGATCACACTTAAAGGATTGGCAAGAAGACAAAAGTAATTTCTTGTAGATGGAGAGAGGATTTTTTTAATGAACAATGTTCTTAAAATGATTATGAACACTCCTCTCTATTTAGAGTAAATCAATAATTGTCTTTCCCGCAAGTGACTGCCGACAGCGTTTTGACCCAGACAACTCATCAGGACACAGTGAAGAACATTTCAGCACATATAAGAACTATATGGAATGAAGCAAACTTCTGGGTATATTTATGGGTAATTGGTATATGGCAGCACCACAAGTCTTTTTCCTGCACTACCCAACTCCTATAGTAAAGGGCAGGAATACACCATGTTTACAAAATGTGGTGCATTCCTGTCCTTTCTCCCTGTGCAGGTATAAAATTGGCTGCCTAATGCCAAGGAAGGCACCCATGCACCATGGTGCAAGAGTGCCTGAGTTGCATGCAGGATTGTTTTTGTGCAGGAAAGGACACTTTCCTGTACAAAAGCAATCCCAAGAGGCATTTTCATCTTTCAGAATGCATCACACATGGAAAGAGGAACAATCAAGGAAAAATGAAAATATTTCTCCTAGTTGTGGCTGTTCTGTGGAGGCGTAAGTTTTTAGCACTGCCCAGGTTAATACGATTAAGTAAATGTGGGGCAGTGTCAAAACCCCTGGGTGTTGTCAGCGAAAACCCACCACAACGCCCATGGAATGCATCCCTGGCACAGAGTAAGGCGTTGCAGTGACTTGAGCTACTTTGTTTTACTCCATATACATATGGACATGAAAAGCCACTCAAAGTTGCTTTGCGTGGCCTCATAGATATGGTTGAGAGGCATGCACCACCGGAGCATTAAAAACAGTGACCCTCTGGCGGTGCAAGCCTCTCATAATTATGCACCCCAAAATCTAAATAGACTTGCCTGTATGAATATGAGTGCCATCATATTTGGGTGCACCTGCAGTCTCACACTTCTGAAATGATCATTTTTCTGTAATCCTTACAATGAACAAGGTGGGGACGTTGGGATGAAAAGCAGGGCATTTGTTCATATAAAGGGGGTCTCAAAGTTCAAATAGGAGGCATGATATGACATAATATACTGGAAACTGCACCTACTGTGGTCTGTGTGGTGCTGCAAGGTTCAGGAATAATCAATAGAGTAAACTGAAACAGCTTATGAACTGGATGAGGGCAACGGAGAGCTGATGGCAGAGAGTCGTGCAGTCAGGGCACTGCGACAAGCATGACCAGCACTTTTGGGATTGAAAAGGTGTACTCAACTGCATCCAACTCCTAAGGAATGGCAATAAAGCCAGCGGCTGTTCCTAGTGATTGTAAGTGGGGGGCAGAGTGTGGGGAGATGGGGGTAAATAAAATAAAAGTTTGCTTACTTGCCAGCCACCGTCTGTCTCGGGTCCAGATTCCGCAGGGCTGGCACACAGTGCGCAGGGTCTGAGCCGCCAATCATGACAATGCTCTCATTATGGCAACACTGTTTACCAGCATGAAAGCAGTGCCATGATTGGACTGCGAGGGCTAGCTAAGCGCTCGCCCAGGGCCTGGGAGGTTGTGCCTCTTCTCCACCCGGCTGCTGCAGCACAGCAACGTGGAGAGATCTAAATGCGCATGTCGGTGAGGCTGGGCTTGGCCAGCCGGCCAAACTGACTGCGCATTTACTGTGCACAACTCTGCCTCTCCCCTGCTGCCATTATGGCCTTATCCTGCCCTAGTGTCTAGTGAAGGGTTTTCTTAGCATTTTATTTTTCACTTTGCCCTCTTCTGGCTCACCACAGGGAGGCTACCCTCCTCTGCCATAATGGAGGAGCCGCTGCTGAATAAAGCCTAATATAAAGTAAACTTGACAATCCAAAAAGGGAGCACCCTGTCTTACATTTCAGCTCATATAGCCCTAAAGCATCATGATAAATGCAGTCATTAGAATGAATTTCAATAACATTTTTAAAAGTCTTTCACCATAAATGGGTGCAGCAAGTGCTGTAACGTTGTAGAAAGTTTTTCACCATAAGATGGTGGGGCGAATGCCGAATCTCCGGACACGTGTTTCTGGCTTTCGGCCGTCATCAGCGGAGAGCAAACTGTGGCAGATGGGGTTGCTTGAAATGCCACCTAAAGGTATTGGCAGGGTTTTGTACCACTCAATAGGCGCACAGGTGCTTCACCAGAGCTCGTCAGCTCAAACGCTCACAGGAGCCGTTAAATACACAATCCAAAAAGGGAGCACCCTGTCTTACATTTCACCTCAAATAGCCCCAAAGCATCATGATAAATGCAGTCATTAGGATGAATTCAAATAATATTTCAAAAAGTCTTTCACCATAAATGGGTGCAGCAAGTGCTGTAACGTTGTAGAAAGTTTTTCACCATAGGTTGGTGCGGCGAATGCCGAATCTCCGGACACGTGTTTCTGGCTTCAGACTACACATCAAAAAAGGAAGTTTTAAATCCCTCCTGTTCGTGCATTGAAATATACATTTAGCTTCCCCAGGATTTATGAGAATAAAACTCTACCTGCAGATCTCCAAACAATCTTCGCATTCTTTTGACCATTGCCATGAATAAAATGGTGTAATTGATTGATAGGGTTTTTCTCCCTTGGTTGCCATAGCAAATAGTGGAACAAACTCCTTTCGAAATCCTGTGTACTCCCTTTATTGCTTATCTTTTATATAAAAAAGAAAAATCTTGATTTTTAACCAGTAATGGTTTTAGGAGTTTTGTTCAATAGTGCTAAGAATGTATGGCATATCTGCACTAGTACAAAAAAATAACATAACATAGCATAACACAACACAACAAGACATAACATAACACAACACAAGGCACACAACATAACATAACATAACTCAACCAGTTCTAGGTTGCAGGGAGTCAATTTCATATCTATCATCAACTAATATTCATAAACCATGCCTGAAGTTATCTTTGTTGTCTTTTATTGAAAACTATCTGCAAAGAATGTTCTTACACAACACCTAAACTCCCTAATTCATACAATTCGTTTACATCCATATATTCTAACATCAAATAACTACTCTGCTTTTGGTTGTGTAGTTAACATCGGAATTCAGTTAAACTGGAGCCATCATATTGAATAGCCTCAGCCAACAAGTGTCTCGCAGAAACCAACCCCGCTTTTCAGGGCTGAAAAGAGAAAACTTACTACACAATGATTATGAAATAACATAACATAGGTTAACATAACATAACAATTCAAATTGCCATTATAGCATGGTTTTACACCAGGACGGTAGGCATTGCCAAACGCCTCCCGGGGCCCCAGATGCCAAAACTGTTGTCACCAAGGATTCTGTCTGAAAGAAAGGTGTAAGGGCACACGCACATATGCACGTTTACACACCCTCTTGTGCGTGTGCTCACACACACACAAACACACAGGTTCACTAGTGCGCAGACATTCTTCTGTTGTGCGAACCCAACACCAAGCCCTTGCTCTCCTTGGGTTCTCCTACGTATCTCTCTTGCAAAGTTGGACTTCGGTTTCCTCACTTGAATCCCTCTTATCTGGCTACTGCAGATGGTGCCCTTTCCTTTCTATGTGCTCACACACACAGTGTGCCAAAAAATGCTGTTCCTGCAACACGGCCAAGTTCTCTGTAGCTTATTTGATAGGGATTGGCTGAGCTCTCAGTGTCCGATCCCTTAACTATGCAGGCCTGCCAGTTGTTTACTGGCTGCTGATAAGCTACTGTAAACTTGAGAACTATGCATTGTAAAGCACTGTTCTAGGATATAATCATATGTACAAAAAAATGAACATGTACATGTGTATAGAGAGTCCTTACTCTGACCTGAATCAATGATACTTGCAACGGTTTCTTGCCATGTGATATCTGTTTGTTAAGGTTGGATGTCACCATGCTATATGATGTCACATGGGACATGGAATTGTGAAATAGAATGTAGTTTAAACGTGTAATAGTTAATTGTCAAAGAGTCCTTGCTGGAGGAGGTGCTATAATAAAGTATCCTTTTTTTTTCCTGTTACAAGTGTACTGTTTCAAGAGTGTGGAGTGAAAGTGAGCAGAGATCTTAATGAGAATCGGTCGAGAGAGTGCAGAAGAAGTGGACGGAGATGTACTGTTCCATCATATTTGAAAGACTATGTCAAATAGGGCTTTATGGTTTGCTATGTTTAATGTCAATGTGAAATAGGTCAATATAATTGATTTTATGCATTTTCTTTATTAAGTTGATATCTTAGATAATATTATATAGATTGTTTTTTGTTAGTTAGTTAGGATAATAACTTATTGAAGGAAGGAGAAGTGTGATATTTGTTTATTAAGCTTGAATGTCACCATGCTATGTGATGTCACATGGAACATGGAATAGTGAAATAGAAAGCAGTTCAAATGTAAAACAAGCCACAGCATGTATCTCAAATGCACACAAAGTTTTTCATCACACCAAAACGAAAAATATTTCTCACACACAGCTTGAAAAGTTCACTTTTTTAAATGGTCATTGACCATTTTTTTTAAAGAAAAGTACAATACGTTAAAAAACATACTATTTTCCTGACAAAGATGATCAAATACAGGGGCATATTTATACTCCGTTTGCGCCGAATTAGCGTCGTTTTTTTCGACGCAAATTCGGCGCAAAACTAACGCCATATTTATACTTTGGCGTTAGACGCGTCTAGCGCCAAAGTATGGGCAAATAGCGTCATTTTTTTGCGTGAACGCCTTCCTTGCGTTAATGAGATGCAAGGAAGGCGTTCCCGTCTAAAAAAATGACGGCGACGCAAATGCGTCGTATTTATACTCCCGGCCAAAAATCACGCCCGGGAGTGGTCGGGTCAAAAAACCCCGCATTTGCGCCACTTTTTAACGCCTGGGTCAGGGTAGGCGTTAAGGGGCCTGTGGGCTCAAAATGAGCCCACAGGTGCCCTCCCCTGCCCCCAGGGACCCCCCCTGCCACCCTTGCCCACCCCAGGAGGACCCCCAAGGATGGAGGGACCCACCCCAGGGACATTCAGGTAAGTTCAGGTAAGTATAATTTTTTTTTTTTAATTTTTTTTTGGTGGCATAGGCCTTATTTGTGCCCCCCTACATGCCACTATGCCCAATGACCATGCCCAGGGGACATAAGTCCCCTGGGCATGACCATTGGGCAAGGAGGCATGACTCCTGTCTTTACTAAGACAGGAGTCATTTAAATGGCGTCTGGGCGTCGAAAAAAATGGCGCAAATCGGGTTGAGGTGATTTTTTTGCCTCAACCTGACTTGCCCCATTTTAAGACGCCCTAACGCCATTTTCCCCCTACGCCGGCGCTGCCTGGTCTACGTGGTTTTTTTCCACGCACACCAGGCAGCGCCGGTCTGCTAGCGCCGGCTAATGCCATTCCATAAATACGGCACCCGCATGGCGCTTCAGAATGGCGTTAGACGGCGCTAAATTTTTTGACGCTAACCTGCGTTAGCGCAGTTTAGCGTCAAAAAGTATAAATATGGGTCACAGTGTCTTGGAAAAAAGGTTTCTGCCGATGTTTTGCTGAGCATGTAGCCAACAATAGCCCTGCCTATATTGAAACCTATAATTAAACCGTTGAGAAATTGTGGCTGTACTTTAACACGAGATAGTGAAGCTCAGGAAAAGTGCAATTAGTAAGTGATTCAAAGAATAACTCCACACCGCACACAGAACTGACTGTACTCTTACAAAACAATAGCAAGAGCAAAACATCCCACAGTAAAATTACAGTGTCTAATTCATATCAGGTCTTATCAAATGGCTATTAGAACGAATAAAAACGCATTTCATTTGTAAATGTATTGCCAGCACCTGAAATATCTGACATATATAAAAATAAATCCACAGATTAGCAAAAAAAATATTGCCTTATACTGTTCACCTCCATATCGCCAATCCTCTGCAACCACTTTCAGTCCTACTATCACAAGAAAATTAATGACTTGTTAAAGGACTGGAGCCCTAATGCTGATTTTTTTGTCATAGGTGAACACAGATCATGCATGTGCGCCATGACATAGGCTTGTTTCACGGATCGCAGGCTTGTTGAACCGGATTGTAGGACACCATTGGGGACATAACCCCCTCGCAAGAGAACTTCCCACTGTTTGCAAAGGAAAGTGCAACAAACCTCTAGTGTCCACTGAGTGGAGCTGTGATCACTGGAACCCGACTGGCAATGATGCTCAATAGGAAAAGCCTATGCTACAAGGTGCGTCTGTGTCCGTCGCAAGAAGTCTGACTTTGCTGTACAGGATCTGGACTTGGGAGCTGTGACAAAAGGCCTCTTTTGACATGGTAGCCCCCCCACTTTTTGTCTGGAAAATTATGTGTTTTCAAACTGAGTGCCCTGGGCCCCTGCTGTACAGGTTCCCAGGGCCAGATCTCTTTCCCCAAAACTGTACAATGTTTGATAATTCAGCCACCTTTGTAAGTCCTTAGTAAATGGTACCCCTGGTACCTAGGGCACGGATACTAAAGAGGGCCCCTCAGAGCTGCACCACCAATTGTGCCACTCTGAGAGGCCCTACACCAGCCTCATGCAGACTAGCATTGCAAGTGCATGACAAGGTGAATCTAAAGTTGCAAACTTGACATGGAACTCACCAATAGTGCCATGCCCACTAACATTGCATGCACTATAGGTAAGTCCCCACTCTGGCAGGTCTGACACACCTAAGGCAGGGTGCACTACAATGTGTGCATGAGCAAATATGCCCCTATTGTGTCTTTGCTAAAACTTAAGGCATAATAAGTTTACAAAAAAACTATAGCAAACGCATGTGCAGGACCCTGGTCGCTACGAGTTCCCTGGCTACATGATGGCCTCTCTGAACGCTGGGTTGCTTGATAATAAACAACTCAGAATGATAAACCCACAGTAATACCAGTGGTGGATTTAGTATAAATTGTAACCAGAGGGCACCTTAGAAGTGCCTCCTGCAAAACCTAACAGCTGTGGCATGGGCGCTGACTGGTCTTAACCAGCCTGCCACCACCGACCTTATTTTGGACTCCTGAGGTGAGAGCCTTTTTCTCTCAGGAACCAGAACACAAAGCCTTTCCTGAGTGCCGGTGTTACACCTCCTCCCCCAGGCAGGCATCCTGCACCAGTGGTCAGCGATAAAGGCTTTACTGCCTTTTAAATCTGTCCTCTGCTGCTAACATCAGATGGCCATCCAACAGTTCTGTCCCCACTTTGGGTGGGAAATCTGGTGGGAAAACTAGCAAGGACAGGATGAGTGGACGTCCCGAGCCTGCACTGCCCCTCGGGTATGGCACGCAAGGTGACCACTCCATTTCATTTTCCTGCATCTTAGATGGTAGGAAAATAGCCAATCAGAGTTAGGGATGTGACCCCTTAGCACAGGAAATGTTCACTTAGTGGGTGTTGGAAAATGGGTTATTGGTAGGGCAGGTAGTTACCTACACCTAGCAACAAGCCACTAACCTCCACATAGGTACAGTTAGGTCTCAGTAAATTAATCCCAGCTCAACCCTTGGTAGCTTGGCAACGAGCGTCAAGGCTTAACTTAGGAGACAAAGTGTAAAGCATTCAAATATCACAAAACAGTGATTAAATAAAACACAGGAAACAGTTTAAAAATCCAAAACCAATTTATAAAAATAGTTTATATTTTTATCTTTAAAATGACACAAAAACGATTAAAATCGGTTCAGGGGAACCGGAGATATGAATTTTTAAAGAATTATTACTTTTCTAGCGCTTAGAAACAAAAAGCGCCAATCGGGTCATCTGGTTGCACCTCGACCGGGGCAAAGTCAAACTTTCAGGCCGACCGCGATGGAGCCCTGCTCGGCTACAGGTCGCGGGAGGCCTCGGTTAAAAAGTTACCTTCTGACTTAGTCTTTATTTTGAAGTTTTTCTTCACCGGGACGAACATGCCAGTTGAATCCGACCTCCTGGAGCCCTTGTCCGGATACGCGATGTGGGTTTCCTCGGTGGAGACTTTTACCTTCGGACTTAGTCGTTTTTTCGAGATGAAAATCCTTCGACCGGGGTAAACCTGGATCTTGATCCGACGTCCATGGAGCCCTTCTCGGATACGATGGCTGGGAGGTCCCGGTCAACTTTTTACGTTCGGACTTAGTCTCTTTTTTGGATGTTTTTCTTTACCGGGACGAACCACGAAGTCAGGCCGGGTCGCGGTTGAGGCAAGCCGGCTAGAATTTCCGCGGCGGGTCGGTCCCTCTCTGGAGCTTTTTTTCCAAAAATTCTCAAATCTTTTCCAAACTTCTGGGGCTTCACCCAGATGTTCTTTTAAGGTTCTTTTGGGGTCCACAGCTCACCCCAAGGGTCCAGAAGTTCTGTGATGGTCCTTGGGGAGTGCGGACTTCAACTCCCAGAATGCACCTGGCGCAAACTCCTTTTTGGCCACTGGACAGTGGTCAGCTGGTCGCTTTCTTCAGGAGTTGGTGCAGGGGACTCTGGTTAGCAATTTTTCACCTGTAGCAAACAGGGAGTCCCTCCTTGAACCAGTTGAAGCCAGGCAAAGTCCTTCTTGTGGTGAAGCCCAAGTGTGCAGCTGGTGCAGTCCTTCTGAGTGCAGGTTCCAGGTGCAGGCCAGGGGTCCAGCAGGGCAGTCCTTCTTCTTCCTTAGTTCCTTTCTTGTTGAATTCTGGAGGGGATCTGAGGCGTGGGTGCAGGTCTGCCAGTTTTATCCTTGCTCCTGGGTGAAAAGCAGGGGGGCCCTGGTTCTCCAATCAGGGACAGGGTCGTCCCCCTGTGATGACCACTTCCTGGGAAGTGTGGCAAAAATCCATCCCATAAGGCAACAGTCTCTAAAAATCCAACATGGATGAATCTGATTTTTGGAGGTTACATCTGGCTGAGCCCACCCACTGGTGTGGCTAAAAATCATAAACACACCCCTCTCCTGCCCTCTCCTAATCTAATCAAGGGGGCACCTAATTGTCTGGGGTTGCAGGATGTGGGGGTGTTGCTGGGTGCTGCAAATGTCCTTCTCTGCCTTTGAAGACCAGTTTGGCAGCCCTCCCCCTTCCTGCCTCACCATCTGCTGAGGGGAGATTCTCTCCCCCAAGCACATTCCTTTGTGTGAAGCCTGGCCACTTCACACCTCATCAAGGCAGCCTGGCAGAAGCTGCTGCAGGCTGGCCAATCAGAGCACAGCAGCAAAAACAATGCAGAGCTGAAATTGGCAACTTTTTAGGTAAAGTCTAAACTTTTTACCTGAACTAGTTATATTAAATCCAACAACTGGAAGTTGTAGGATTTATTACAACAATTAATTTGATACCAAATTCTTGGTATGCAACATTTAAGGAGACTTTAAAATTTAAAATAAAGTCTGCCCATTCTAGCCTATGAAGGCCATTTACTTCAATGAAGGAAAAACGAATTTGGCTGTTTTTACCTCACCAGGGCTTATAAATCTATTTTTATAAAGTCCCTGCTTATAGTTACATGGCACCCAGCCCTAGGGGCACATAGGGCACACCATAGGGGTGACTTATATGTAAAAATAAGGTAGTTTAAGACTTTGGAAGTACCTTTAATTCCAAAGTCGAATTTGCATATAACTTTAATTTAAAAGCAGCCAGCAAGGCAAGCTTGCTTTTAAAATGACACTGGGCACCTCAGCAATGCACCTAGGTGTGCACCACCTATGCTGTGGTCCCTAAACCTACTTGCCCTACCATATACTAGGGACTTATAGGTAGGTTAACTTAGCCACTTATAATTAGCCTAATTTGCATATCCATTTTACACAGAGCACAGGCCCTGGGACTGGTTAGCAGTACCCAGGGCACCTTTAAAGTCAGGAAAACACCAGCAAAAAGTGGAAAATGGGGGCAAAAAGTTATGGGGCCTCTGCAATCAGCCCTGTTTTCTCACAGTGGGTGTAGCCCATTGGCCACTACCAGGTACTACCCCTAATGCCCTCTTAATGCAGTAATTAGTGGGCATCCCTAGACCAACAGGTCAAATTCAATGGGCACAAGAAGACCAGGAACAAAGAAGACATGAGGCACAAGAACAGTAGTCCTGCTGCACAAAGAAAAAGTTGAAAACCCCTACCTGCTGCTCCAAGGACTCGACAATCACTGCTAAGGATTCACCTGGGAACCTGAAGGACTCTAAAAAAACACAGATCACCTCTAGTCTTCTGAAAATTGCCACAAAACTCCCTCAGAGTGAAGGTATCACTCTCCTGCACCCTGCAGCCAAGGAACCTTTGAAGTCCAGTTCACTGACCGGCAGCTGGATACCGAACTAGACCTAGCAGCCTGACCAAGATGCACACAACAGACTGGAAGAAGAAAACCTATCAGTGTGCAAAGATTGCTGGCACTGGGAACTTCAGTTCCTGAGATGTGGCATTACCAGGGGTTCTGGACTCCCTACCTCGGACATCCAGAAGCAAAGTCTGCTCCGAACTCTCAAAAGCCAAGAAGGAAGCACCAGTCGAGCGACTTCAGGACACCCAAGAACCACCCCGTAATGTGGCCCAGTTGACCTGCATTCCACTCTCCAAGTGACCTGCTCCTGGCTCAAAGGACTCCAAGATGCACAACTCCTGGCTGACCTACCTGCGCTGCACCCAGCCTCCCTGGCCCCTCATCAACAAACCAGCTGTGCTCTAAGAATCTTTAATCCCTTGCGACTTTCACCCTCGAGGGGGACTCACCAGACATAACTTTAAATCAATCTGTGCAGTGTGTTTTCAAGTGGCACCCCTCTCCATTGAGTACCAGCTCCATCACTTTCAGCTGCTGCTCCTGCTTGTACCATGAACCACACAAATTTCTCCGGCTGGTCCACAGGACATCTCAACTACCTTGACCTAAAAATAGGAGGTGACATTTGTGAGCCTGATTTTGTATGCGTTTTTAAAGGTTTTCCCATTCATTTTCTTGGTGCGAAACTACACTCAAAAACAGAACATCAAAACTAAGAAAGCACTTACTGTATATTGATGATCTTGGCCTTCAAAAAGTTATAAAGATCTGAATTATTTCTGTAAATTGGTCCCAAGTTATTTTTCCGAGTGTGTGTCCACATTTATTGATAGTGTGAGTTCAGCAGATGCTTAGCACATCTCCAAGATAAGCCTAACTGCTCATCCACACGACCACAAAAACAGAACATTAGGTCATCTGCTTTTTACCTCTGGATACCAAAGTGGGGTTGCTTGGACTCACTGCACAGTGAATGTCATTTTCTTACACTATAAAGGAGCCAGCCTCCTACATTAGGCGGATCAGCAATGGGCATTTGCTGATACCACTTTGCCACTAAGTGATCACATGAATAACTCTAAAAATTGTCTTTAGCCTAGATGTATTTTGCAAATTGACTATTTTTTTAAATTTTAAAATTAGTTGCTAGGGCCCTGGTTAGGTCCCTGAAATAGTAATTAGAATGTAAAAGTTTTTCCTGCAGTTAGGCTTTACAAAACATTTTCAAAAGTTCACAAAAGTTTTCAAACGTTTTTCCAAATGTTAGAAAGGTCCCACCTTTAGTGAGAAAAATGTCTGATGCAGAGAACCAGACTCAGGGACTCGACCTGAGCCCTTGGATGGGAATGAAGTACCCCAGACTAAGGGCTCTCTGCGAGGGTTACCAAATTCACACTGGTGCTCATGATGCCACATAAACTCTTAGGAGGCTTGTGGCAGAATATGAGACTGAATTCTCAGTGGGTGAGGGTGAACTCTCAGAAACAAAAAATCAAGACAACTCAGAAGAAACTGAGGAGGAGGAGGTAGGATCCTCTGTCTCATAAGTAGGCACCCCACAGAGGAGGATGGAGCTCTGGCTAGGTTAAGCCAAAGGCTGGCTTTGGAAGCTAAACTTTTGGAAATATAGATAAAAAGAAGAGAGTTGGGTCTAGGACCGATCTCTGGTGGCAACATACAGGTAACTAGGTAGAAAGAGACAATATTTTACCCTAAAACTCCGTAAAGGAGTTGCCCCCCCCTTTTTCAGAGGGTGATGATATCATCAAATTATTTTCTGTCCATGAAAGAGCCTGCATAGCCATGAAAGTAGTTAGGAAACATTGGGGCTCTCTATTTTGGGAACTGTTCTCAGATAAATACAGGGATATACTCCTGACATTGAATGAGGCAGCTGCTAAGTCCTATGGCCTCATGAATGCTACCTTGATTGAGAGCTTTGGACTTACAACAGAAGAATACATGGTAAAATTCAGGGAGATCAGAAAACCCCAGAGTCAGTCCAGGGTAGAATTTGTGGATTTTTAATAAAAAATGCTGGGTGGCTGGTTAGAAGGTAACAAGGCACAAAACTATGATGGGCTTTACAATTGAATTGTGGAAGAGCATCTTTTAAGTAATGATAAACTGCATCAGTTCCTGGTAGACCTATGTCCACTTTCTCCTCTGAAGTTGGGGAAGAAGGCGACCACTGGGTCAAGGCAAGGGTAACCAAAGCTACCAGTGGTGGGGGAGACTAAAAGAAAGAGGCCAGGCCCCACCCCCCAGGGAAAGATGGGAACCAAAACAAAAGCAATGAGTCTTCATCAGGCCCCCAAAACCCTGCACAGGAGTGAGGTGTAGCTATTTTAGCTATAGTTTTTATACATGTTATTTTAGCAAACCAGGCCAGCCGCTGTGCACTTTAACCTAGATATGTTTTATTCAGCTTTGTTTTATTACTTTAACATTTGCCACATTTGCTGCCTTGTTTTATTTTCTCTATCTAGCCGTTCATTGCCTAGGTTAGCACTGTGTTCTTAAACAAGACATTTCTCTCACTCTGTGTTTTTCTCAAGGCTGCAGTAAGATAGGTTGCCAGCAAAAGTGGTACGTTTTGTCTTCAATGTTCAAGAAACATACACACTCTTACAGGGATCCTTTTTTGGAAAATCAGCTGTTTTATTATAAAAACACTACTTTGACCCATGTATGTTAGAGGGAGACTCCAGCCAGTTAACCACGACCGTCTGCTGATTGCTTTGCTAAAGCTGCTTATGTAGACTACAGGCCTCTTGCTCAGGTATGAGGGATGATATGTTCCCAGAGGGAACCTGAAAGGCAGAAATAGAGCATAACATGCTGGCTCTAACATAGCTTAGGTAGGAACTATCTCTACAAACCTTAGAGCAGTATGGTAGTGTTATTCTTGTGTATTACACTCCTTGTCACAATTCTAATCTTATTGTGCTTTATTACCTAAGATGCAGTTACTTCAATAAAACCTTATGGAACTATACTCTGCCTCTGATCATCCTTGCATATGTGAGACTAATGTAACTGAGAAAAACCTATGAGATCTTGAGTGACCACAATTCGCCTGAGGGTTCATGTATGTCATGCGCCTGGTAGCCGCAATCATCCCTGCTCTTGGGTGGAGATGAAGCACTGCTAGTTAGCCAGAAAAAAACTCAGATTAGGCCGACAGGTGTCACACGGTGCGGGATCAGACTCTGCCTCCCGAATCCAGTAGTCTCATTAGGATAATGAGAACCTATGCGACATGGCGCCACCAACGTTTGGTCACACACTAATTTTCAGGTCCTCCTGAGTATCTCTGTCTTACTACATGCAAAAGACACCTCAGTACTGTATTCTGAGACATCCGTGGTACTCAGGATTTTTCCACCTCAGCAAAGTAGGGAGTACATAAATAAAACTGTAGGTTGTTCAATCTTGAACGCTAAAAGGATAATCCCCATTTGGTGTGTTTCTCTCTGAACAAAATTTACTATTTACTATGGCAAACACGCAATGTGTAGCAATTGCAGTTAATATGCCACCACCCCTTACTGCACATTTATTGGGACGTGGCCTCACAGCCCAGGGGGTCCAGTTACATTTGTTGTTGAAGCTCATGGAGCATTCAGAACAGACATTTTCTATTCTTGGGTCTCATTTCCAGCAGCCGATGGGAGCACAAATACATTTCACCACAATACATCTGCAAACATACCTGCACAATACAGAGCTTATGGATATTTAGAAATACCTCTATCTTATCAAGACCATAATAATTGGCCTTATGGCACCCTACCACACACAATGCTACATGTTAGGTTAGATCCTCTAAGTAATGACGGTCCTACCTGGCCTTTACTGGCCACATATACACCGCACCATGATGCAGCAACCTTGCCGGTAGCTGATGTTCACTGCTTATATACTGAGCTTATGGCAATATACAGACTATTTGTACAGTTTGTAATGAAAACATTAAATACAAACCCAGCACATGCTGCCCTGGTGCAACCACATGCAGCCTCGCCAGGCATTAATCATTCGATCATGGATAAGGTACCCACCAAACGGGAAGAGATTCCGTTTTGGATAGCTCAAAAAATAAATGCACTGGGAGCAGTATTTCCCCATACGGGACCAAGGATAAACATATCCTATTAACTGTGTGCTTGGCATTTGGGATGGTTCCCACAATAGATAACTGTAATACCTGGGAATTTGCCATGTTCCATACTACCGCACACGGAACACCAACACTTGCCAATCTTCCGGAAATGTTCAAACAAATTCAAGATGAATACGGGGCTGCCCTAGACTTGGGGATGCAACTTATGGGCAACTTTGCCACTGTATCTTTTATTATAATAAGTAACCTTAATGGGGAAGCAGTAGCACTAGCAGTGTGTGTGCAGCTCCGGGACGTTCCTCAACAGGATCAAGAACGTAAACTACCAAAGATTATTGCGGAGACCTACTCTAGCATTGGTCAAGATATTCTGGGGGCCAGACCCATAAAACCACAATTTCAGGGTAAACCTAATAAAGATTCTACCAAGCAAGCACCTGAAGGTTCTAAAAAACGCTGGGATAAAAAACAACAAACACCTAAAAAAGAAAGGGGAGAATCTCCACCTAGGGAGACCCCACAGAATAGATATAATCTCAGATATAGAGATAATATAAAAACACCTGACAGATATCAATATACTGATACACGCCAATCTTGTTCCTTTCAGGACTCACCGGAAAAATGCAGTGAGAGAGATGGGCGGCCAGAGTGGAGAACTGAGTCTGTCAAACAGAAACAGGAAACAGAACGATCAACAGACTGTTAAAAAAGAAGAGAAACTTCCCCAACAAAATCTCAAATTTAAAAAGAAAAGGTGGCAGCAGTTGCGATTCGTTGTGCCACTCAGGAAGAGGGCTCTACTGAAGAACAAGACGTGGGCACTAGCTCTGCTGTGAAAGCAACTGATGACTTCTTACAAGTTGAAACTGCGGGCATGCGTGTCTCCACGCCGACAGGGTGTACAAAGTAACGATACAGTGAGATGGAGAGACTGAACGCACAATAGACGCAATCTTTTGGGACCGCGTTGTTAATATCTATGATATTTTACTGGCTGAAAAGAATTGCCCACCTGAATTTGTCCGTACTTGCCCATGTGGGGAAGAGGTTATCAAACCTTCGGTCTCGCCTCTTGTACCCGATGAACTCACAGAATCCGACTCCACTGATTGGGCATTGGCGCAGGTTCCCGCGTTATACCGCAACCACATAAGGTGGGATAAAGATTCCCCCATCATGTAATTCCAATTAATCAACCCCAACCTCAAAACCCAATAAAACATGATGCTAAAGCACCTGTGAGGGAAATCTTCACACAACTAGAGTACCATGGCTTAATTGAACCTTGTGTCTCACTGATGAATAATATTTTACTCCCTATAGCTAAACCGGACCATCCATACAGAATAGTGTTAGACTACAGACACTTAAATAGTCATACACGCACTTAAGCTATATAAAATTCTCATAGCACAGCACTTATGAATAATATAGTGCGCAAAAAATACAAAACAACTTTGGATATTTCCAATGGCTTCTTCTGCCAAAATATAGCACCTGAGAGTAGAGACTTGACAAGTTTCAGTGCACTAGGCTTCCAGAAATAATTCAGTCATTTACCACAATGGTACAAGAACAGTCCAGGACTGTTCGCGACTCGTGTAACTTCAATAGCACACGACATTGAATCGGAAGCATTGTCCTATGTAGATGATATCTACCCTACGGATGACGAATTATCACAACATCTAAGACGGGTAGCCCCCATTGTTGTAGGATTTGCTGAATTCGGCTATAAATTCAACTTAAAAAAAACTAAAAAGCCTTTCTTAGTGTCCTGTTTCTGGGATACGAATTATCAAGTAAAGGAAAGAGCCTAGAACCACAATTCTTAGAACAATGTGCACAGTTACATCCCCCAAATACCATTAAAAATTCCAATCACTATTGGGTTTTCTAAATTTTGGCAGAACGTGCATTCCAGATTATGCATCACGCATCAAACCCTTATATGACTTGATACGTCCTGACTTTTCCAGTAAATTCTGGACAGTCTAACACACACGCATTCCCAGAGCCTTTCAACAAGACATGCTTGCAGCACAACATCTACACACAAGGGCCAATAAAAAAATCTGGTCATCAGAGTAATTGCTGGTGCCATTGGTTTCACCTATGTAACATTTAATGAGGGTGAGGCAGTCCCAATCGCATACAAATCACATATGTTTACTCAACAGCAGAACAACGTTTTGCTCCCACTGAGAAAATTCTCACTTCTGTTCAGATGGCTGTCATTAAGAAAAGACTACGAGCCCAGGGGAAACGCATTATTGTTGTCCATCGAATCCCAGCCCTCAAGGATGTTACCACAGCCAGCATTCCAAACGCTAAAGCATTACATCCATGTTAGATCCAATGGGCAAGTCTCTGGCAGCCACTGATGTAGACTATATTTTTTACCCTAGAACACCCAGTTCCAGCAAATACATTGCCTATTGATCAATATCAAAGAGTCATGTACACCAATGGCTCAGCACAACCTGCTATAGGCTCAACGCATCAATAATCCGCTGCTTGCGCAGTCGTAAGCGGTTACATGGAGGGTAATAAATTCTATCTACAACATACCTTTATGCAAACGCTAGGGGATTGCACTGCACAACTAGCAGAGCTAAAGGCTCTGGTGATGGGACTGGAACATACAATCCTGACCAGCTAACGCTGATTGTCTGTGATTTGTACTATTGTGTCCAGTCCTTCAATGAATACCTGCATTACTGGTACCAGAATGGGTTCAGAGATTCCAAAGGTAACACCATCAAACACAGACCTCCGTGGGGGAAAGTAGCGGATCTGAAGGAACCACTAACAAATGTCCATGTAGTACATACACTTGGATACCAGAGCACTAGAATACACGTTGCTGGGAATACACTGGCTGCTAAAGCAGCCAAATCAGCAACAGCAACAGCTACAGCTTCTGTTGCTGTGGTAACTCATTCTGGAATGAAACCGGACAATGAAATACTAGCAGCCGTGAAATCTTTGGCTGACAGCACACTTTTACCAAAAGGATTTCCCACTAAGTAAGTACTCCTACCAGATGGGAGACATGCTTGATGCAGAAGTAAAAATACTAGGCGTGGGAATTGAAATGATTCCCAATAAAGACCTTAGACCAGAATTGATCAAAGCAGCGCATGAGGGAGTTGCTTCTGCCCATGCTGGTGTGGCAGCTACAATATCTTTGTTGCAAGCTTGTTATTGGTGGCCAGGTCTATACAAGCAGACCAAGCAGAATGTCCTTTGTTGTGATATCTGCCAACAAATTAAAAGTTCCACCGTCAAACGCCCACCGCAGACACACCTCCTAATTTCCAAAGAAGGCATTGTCTATCACGAACCACCGCGGGAGACTTCTGTCAGTTCTCCTCCTCAAAATACGGCTCCAGTGTTTGCGCGTACTGCTTCTGGATACTTTGCCAACATCACTGACACTTTCTCGAACTATTCTGCCTCTTCTGCATCTGAACCGTCAAAAACACGTAAGCTGATAATTTGGCTTAAAATAAATTACTTTATTCTTCCATGGAACTATCTGTGGCTTTTCTTGACTATATTAGCTTTCCTCCTATGGATTGACTTTGTTATTACTTTATTTCTACTAATACATGGTCATTACCGTCGTGAACAATCAACAGTTGAACTGCTGGATGATGTCCTGAAACGCTATTTCTCTTCTCACAAAGTCCGCAGAGACTTGTCTTTCGTGAACAATTCTGCTATACAATTCCTGAAGGGATTGTTTGGGATACAGTCACATTTGATATATACGGCCCGACTGAGGTCATTCAGATACCATATGTGTTTAAACCTTTTAAGAATGATGTAATAATACCCGGCATTGTTTCTGATGACTGTGATGTGAAAACAGTTGATTCTATGATGAGTGAATTGCAGTATTTTACTGTATTTGAGGATGTTTATCAATCAAACAAAAATGATGGAGATATGTTCTGTTATAATTATTATGGACACCATTTCATTCACAGAGCAAGTACCCCGAAAACTGTTTTTAATTACACACAATGGGAACATTGCCCTACTCCACCACAAGGGAGTTCTAAAAGATATCCTGAAAAATCTGCACATTTTCCTGGGCACAATGTTAAAACTGCTTAGTCATATTATTTCAAATTGCCATTGATGGAAATGTACATATATTATTGACTGATACAAAATTCATTTATTTGGATTCCTATGGTTCACGGTTGGCTAGAGAAGGCTATGAATATTGATTAAATACGATTGATTTAAAAAGTGTGTGGGGAACAAATAATTGGCAAATAAGGGGAAAGAAATCTTTATTTAGAGCATGCCGGATACCTGTTCAAATGATATTTTTAAATGAAACTGTACGACAGACAAGTTGTTCAGGCTTAACTCCACAGGGAGTTTTAAAACAAGTAGGCCTGACCCTTGCTATGGTCAGCTGAACATGCAGGTTTAGTGATGACATACAGTGTAGGGAAACTATGCCAGCAATGGTTGAAGAGTTAATCACTAGATGCTGTTCAAGAACACCTCAGTCTCCTGTCTAATAATACTGACATACAGGATTTCTTGTTAGGCCCCAGACAACAATGCAGAAAGTGCGTCTTATATGCAGTCTATAGTGAAATTTGGAAGCTTTCCCAACAAGAAGCTGCTGCCTGGTTAAGGCAAATAGACCAGGAAAATTTGAAGAAGACATTAGCTGTTGAGATAATGGGATTCATACCCTGTCTGACTGGCTATGCACCTTAAACAACATCATTTCATCTTCAATAGACATAGTACAGATCGACATGTCCTTAGACTCAACTAAGATCCAATATGCAGTTAGGTTGGACACTACAAACACTAAAGGCAGGTCGCATTCCTTGGCAACACGTCAGCACGAGGGACATCATTTCCACATTTAAATTAACGTGACAACAACAACTAATGGCTAAAAAAGAAGCGATTTATTTCATGTTAAATATTGAGAAATTAGAAAAGTTGCCTTTTACTGTGGCTGAAAAACCATCTGCTGAGTGGTCAACACATGGGGTCATCAATCTGCCTTTTTCAACACTTCAATTCATGACCTGCTTAAAACACATTCCAGTGGGCAGATATGAGAGGCTAGGAGATAGTTACATACACGAGGTGTGGGAGCTACTCTTCTTGTACAAATGTCTCGGTGGCATGAATGAGGTCTTTCTTAGCGGTAGTGAATGTGAGACTTCTGTCAACCGCTCAATGGTTTGTAAACAGCTGTCTTTGCAGAGGGCGTGTACTGCTTCGGCAGTGACCTTGGCTTGTTATCTGAAGGGAGTCCCAATCCCCTTGATTAGACCTGCATTCCAGGTGCTCTCGAATGGCAGCTATGTACTCCTTAATAGTGAGAGCTGTTGTGGAATGCGAGCCGGAATAGTTGATGTTGTTTCGGTCACCAAAATTATTACATGCTTCGGGAATGTACTTTTTCCTCCTGCACAACAGAGGAAAGGCACTGAGATTTGCCCCCATGTCGCTACTTCAAATGTGAATTTTGACAAGCTGAGCAGACTCAAGGCTTTATTGTTTTAAAAAACATGTGATGCTTACAACTGCACTCGAGACCTATGCGCTTCAGGTTGCGAGGTCATTCTCAGAGATACAGTCCCTTTAAACTAATAACTTTCCGAGACACTTCAGTGAACTCGTAGGTCGGACATTTCACTTGTCCAGTACTACTGGAATCGCACATTTCTTTAAGACTGTTGGTTGTGGTTTTGTTCACACCTTCACCTCTATATTTGGCTTAATACCTTCAGCCATACGTTCAATATTCTCCAGTATTTTCATGGGGTTTACTATAACTTTGGCTAGAATAGGTGGCATTTTGCTGTTGCTACTTTTTCTGTGCAATGGCTCTCCCTTTACAACAAGGAGGACTGAAAGAACTTCCTCCAGCTCAGCTGTAACATGAATGCTGTAGGAAAGTACCATCTTGCCTGTCATGTTACCCCCATTTGTACTGTATGTATGTTTGTTTTTGCCTGTGTCACTGGGATCCTGCTAGCCGGGGCCCCAGTGCTCATAAAGTATGCCCTGTATGTGTTCCCTGTGTGGTGCCTAACTATATCACTGAGGCTCTGCTAACCAGAACCTCAGAGGTTATGCTCTCTCTGCTTTTAAAATAGTCACTGCAGGCTAGTGACTAATTTTACCAATTGTTATTGGCACACTGTGTAGGAGGCTGGCCTGGCTTAAAGTGGGTACCTTGTGGTACTTACACCTTGTGCCAGGTGCAGTTATCCC
Organism: Pleurodeles waltl; assembly: GCF_031143425.1. Taxonomy (NCBI): domain Eukaryota; kingdom Metazoa; phylum Chordata; class Amphibia; order Caudata; family Salamandridae; genus Pleurodeles; species Pleurodeles waltl. The sequence goes on along the minus strand of NC_090436.1, from coordinate 1,010,375,697 downwards.
TTATTAGTAGCAAAGAGGTGTTTCTAGCAGTTTAGGCTGATAGAAGGTAGCTATGGCAAAGGTTAGGCTCAACTAGGAGACATGCAAAGCTCCTACTATACCACTTATATCATATGCACAATATCATAATAAAACACAATACACAGAGTTACTAAAAATAAAGGTACTTTATTTTTATGACAATATGCCACAAGTATCTCAGTGAGTACCCTCAGTAGGAAGGTAAGTAATATACATAAGTTAAATGTACACAAACCCAAAACAGGTAAGTAAGAGTCAGAAAAGTAATGCAAACAGTGTAGAATTACAATAGGATGCAATAGGCAAACATAGGTCTAGGGGCAACACAAACCATATACACGAAAAGTGGAATGCGAATTACGAATGGACCCAAGACCTATGGGAGCTTGTAGAGGGTCGCTGGGATTGTAAGAAAACAGTCAGGGTGTCCAAGATACCCCACCCCAAGACCCTGAAAAGTAGGAGTAAAGTACTACCCCAAAAGGACACAATAGTCGTGGTAGGGGGATTTTGCAAGAACCACAAACACCAGCAAAGCACTGAAGATGGATTGTTGGACCTGAGGACCAGCAAAGCAAGGGGACCAATTCCAAGAGTGCGATAGTGTCCTGGTGGGGCAGGAGCCCAGGAAACCCCGGATGAAGGTGCAAGGAAGATGCCTCCGGATGGAAGAAGCTTAGCATTCTGCAACAACGAAGAGAGCTAGGAACTTCTCCTTTGGATGGAAGATGTCCCACGGCGTGTTGAAGGTTGCAGAAATACCACAAACAAGCCTTGCTAGCTGCAAGGGTCGTGGTAGAGGTTTTTTGATGCTGCTGGGGACCAGGAAGGACCAGGATGATGCCCCTTGGAGGAGGAGACAGAGGGGGCGCTCAGCAACTCAGAAAGCCCCCACAGAAGCAGGCAGCAACCGCAGAAGTACCAGAGCAGGCACTTAGAAGATTTGTGAACTGGAGCTGGCTCAGAGTCACAAAGGAGAGTCCCACGATGTCGGAGGCCAACTCAGAGGGTTGAGCACTGCAGGGCGGAGTGCTGGGGACCCAGGCTAGGCTGTGCACAAAGGAAATCCTGGAAGAGTGCACAGGAGCCGGAGCAGCTGCAAATCACATAGTACACAGGTTTGCAGTCTAGCATGGGGAGGCAAGGACTTACCTCCACCAAACTTGGACTGAAGGATCACTGGACTGTGGGAGTCACTTAGAGTTCTTGTGTTCCAGGGACCACACTCGTCAGGATGAGAGGGGACCCAGAGGACTGGTGATGCAGTCTTTTGGTGCCTGTGTTAGCAGGGGGAAGATTCCGTCAACCCACGGAAGATTTCTTCTTGGCTTCCAGTGCAGGGTGAAGGCAGACAGACCTCAGAGCATGCAACACCAGGAAACAGTCGAGAAAGCCGGTAGGATGAGGTGCTACAATGTGGCTGGCAGTCTTCTTGCTACTTTGTTGCGGTTATGCAGGTGTCCTGGAGCAGTCAGCGGTCGATCCTTGGCAGAAGTCGAAGAGGGAAGCGCAGAGAAACTCTGGTGAGCTCTTGCATTCGTTATCTGGTGAGATGCCCACAGGAGAGTCCCTAAATAGCCCACAGAGGAGGATTGGCCACAGAGAAAGGTAAGCACCTATCAGGAGGGGTCTCTGACGTCACCTGCTGGCACTGGCCACCCAGAGCAGTCCATTGTGCCCTCACACCTATGCATCCAAGATGGCAGAGGTCTGGGACACTCTGGAGGAGCTCTGGGCACCTCCCCTGGGTGGTGCTGGTCAGGGGAGTGGTCACTCCCCTTTCCTTTGTCCAGTTTCACGCCATAGCAGGGCTGGGGGGATCCCTGAACCGGTGTAGACTGGCTTATGCAAGGAGGGCACCATCTGTGCCCTTCAAGGCATTTCCAGAGGCCAGGAGAGGCTACTCCTCCCAGGCCCTTCACACTTATTTCCAAAGGGAGAGGTTGTAACACCCTCTCTCAGAGGAAATCCTTTTTTCTGCCTTCCTGGGACCAGGCTGGCCAGGCCCCAGGGGGGCTGAAACCTGTTTGAGGAGTTGGCATCAGCAGTAGCTGCAGTGGAGACCTCGGAAAAGTTAGTTTGGCAGTACCCGGGCTCTATGCTGCATGGAATTGTCCCCCCCAATACCAGAATGGTCTTGAGGTGACAATTCCATGATCCTAGACATGTTAGATGCTCATGTTCGGACTTACCATTGTGACGCTGGATATAGGTAGTGACCTATATGTAGTGCACGCATGTAATGGTGTCCCCGCACTCACAAAGTCCGGGGAATTTGCCCTGAACAATGTGGGGGTATCTTGGCTAGTGCCAGGGTGCCCATACACTAAGTAACTTTGCACCTAACCTTCACCAAGGTAGGGTTAGACATATAAGTGACTTATAAGTTACTTAAGTGCAGTATAAAATGGCTGTGAAATAACGTGGACGTTATTTCACTCAGGCTGCAGTGGCAGTCCTGTGTAAGAATGAGCTTCCTATGGGTGGCAGAAGAAATGCTGCAGCCCATAGGGATCTCCTGGAACCCCAATACCCTTGGTACCTAGGTACCATATACAAGGGAATAATAAGGGTGTTCCAGTGTGCTAATGAGAATTGGTAAAATTAGTCACTAGCCTGCAGTGACAATTTTAAAAGCAGAGAGAGCATAAACACTGAGGTCCTGGTTAGCAGAGCCTCAGTGATACAGTTAGGCACCACACAGGGAACACATACATGGCACACTTTATGAGCACTGGGGTCCTGATTAGCAGGATCCCAGTGACACATAGCAAAAAGAAACATACATACAGTAAAAATGTGGGTAACATTCCAGGCAAGATGGTGCTTTCCCACATATACCACTTAGAAACCAGTGGGTCACTGATTCTATGGGAAGTCATTGGGCTGAAATATATTGCAGCAATGAAACAGAAGGAAGATAATGTTCAGCATCTGTTTGCAGTGGTGGTAATAAGGTAGCCGACACATTCACAACATGATCTTAAAGAAAGTCCAGAATAGGGTAAAGCCAATAAGCTGGGCCATGTTCCCATTAGAAAAACATGATTACCCTTGGCATGCAGAAGTCTATACTCATAGGGGTACATTCATTATCCACATTTTGTAGTCTGTGACTAGCGCTAAACTAGTACTGCTGACGTACTACAAATTGAAATTCCCTAACCTGTGGGTCGAGATTTCTGCCTCTCCTATTTTGTCTGTGTGGAGATCTGAGCCATGGTGGCAGAGATCAGAGCACTCATAAGCTTACTTTACTATGCACTTCACAACCCCACTGAAAGTCTCTCCACTCTACGACACTTGTTTCTATGACACTCTACTGTCTGATACTCTCCTCCACTTTACTGTACGACATTCCACATAACAACACTCCACTCAACGACACTGGACTGTATGATATGAAGCACATTTTTATAAAAAATACAAATAAATTGATATTAAATGAAAAAAACAGATGGCAACTTACTTATAGTTAGGAAGAAAAACTTTATTTATTTTTTCAATACAAACCAAATTTAAACTACGCAAACCTTGGAAATTACAATGTTTTACTTATACATTAAATTTACAATGTATGCAACAACTTTTAATTCACACTATTTTCACCTTGCTAACTACATATCTATAGCTTACTCCTTCTCCATGCATTGCTTATACTCTTTCATATTACATTAATTATTCCATATGAAATCATACCATTCCTAATATCACTTGTGACATTTCAAATCACATCATTTATGAGAACACAGTACATGGTAGAATGACTAGATATAGTTGTGTGGTGAGCGAGCTGAAAACTCCATCTGTATACATCTACTTCCACAACATTTACTCTGTTTGAAACAAAACAATGAGGCACACATGCCAGCAGGTACCGAAGCACAATACCTTTATTCCACCACCCAGCAACGCATTTCGACCATCACGGTCTTGATTACATGACCCAGGCACCCATAATGTTTCTTATATATAGTAATATCAGAATAGATAAAGAAAACATCATTCAAATTTCCATTTGTAAAACACAAACTAGCAATAACCATAACCTATTCTGACATAAACCCCTGTCTTTCAATAAATATTATTTCCACATAAACATCATCCATTAGGCTTTAAGTATCCTCACATATTCATGATATAATAAAAGCTAAAGTAGCAAAAACAAAATATTTGTATCAAAAGTCAATTATTTTCTTAATTTTAGATGACATATTTAAAAAAATCACCACCTACATGGAAAGGGAGATTGTTTTGAAAAAATAGGGGTTCACATTATTTTCAAACAACATGATCTTCAAAGTAAATAGCAAAATAATAAATAGCAAAATTATTAAAACAATTCAATGAAAATTGCAAAGTTAGAGAGACTCACTTAGATTAAGTATTCAAGGTGTCCATGTAAATCTTCACCCATAAATATCCCCACCGGGGTCAGAGAGCCCATCTGTAAGATAAACCTCAATTCCTTCCTCCTAAGGGTCAAAACTCTCTCCCACTCCCTTGGATTTCTGGGTATACAGAAAATGACCACAAATATGGCCTGCTCGCAAACCCCTCCTTGTGAATCATTAAAGTTTTCCGCTGTGCCATAACTATGATCATTGTTCGTTATGGCACAGCAATGTTCCAAGATTCATTACTTCACAGAGAAAATGGCGGATCCTATGTACCATTTATTGCAGGGACACATAACACCATATACAACAAATTCAGGTGGTCATTATGACAATGGCGGTGACAGTTAAAGTGGCGGTAACACCGACAACAGGGTGGTAGTAATTACCACCAAATTATGACCATGGCTGTGATAACTCCCAACACAGACAGCCAATGTACCACACCAACCACCAGGGTGTTAGCACCATTGACCACGGCGACAGCCATCAATAGCCAGGCGGAAGCCAAGGTACTGCCCACCATATTATGACTTAACAAACCGTCACGGTTACTGGGGCGGAACCAACTCCATCAAAAGCCTGGTGGAAATACTGCAAAGTAAACAAAAGACTCACCATCAGAGACACAGAGAAGACCACCACAACCATGGAACCAGAACTACAAGTCTTCCCGATGCGCTTCTATGCCATGCTCCACCTCGAAAACCATCTTAGACAAAGATGACGACGATGAGTACAGCTGCCTAGCACACAATGGAGGAAGGCAGGAAAATTAGAGTGACACACACAAGCACAACACACACCATTCACACACAAACCATGCACACAACCAGCCGCAGAGGAAACCCAATGTCACATGACACACGTCATAATAATGCAAGGACTACATTTAGGTTTAACTGATATTGTAATTTGATGCCAACAGCCACCATATTGTCTGAATAAAAATAGAAGTAAGTGTCCAGAAGGGGCCAATGGCCAGTCCAAAGTACAAAAGGCCTACATGGTCACAGGGCACAGCCTTAGCCTCAACTTGTTTCGTGACAATATCCACACTACACTGTGCCGGGGCATCATGTTGGAAATGGGCAGGCACCTCAGGGGGAAGGGGGTGGCACCTCAGCTGATGTGGGGAACTTGCCCACTGGTTTTGGCGGGGGCTCCATGCCCATGCCCATTTTCCTTAGCTTGGGAGTGTAAGGTCAAAGTCTCTGAGGTAGGAAACTTGCCCACTGGCTCGGAAGGGGGGCCCATGCCCATTTCTCGTTCCTGGGGAGTGCAAAGTCACAGTCTCTGAGGTGGGGAACTTGCCCACTGGTTCTGGAGGGGGCTCAATGCCCATTTGTCTTTGCTAGAGAGTGCAAGGTCACAGACTCTGAGGTGGAAAACTTACCCACTGGTTCTGGAGAGGGCTTCTGGTACAAGAGCCCCTGGAGGGTGGCCTACATGCCCTCTGCTGGAGGTGAGGCCTGCTGTGTCTCAGCTGGAGGTGAGGGCTGCTGTGTCTCCGCTGGAGGTGAGGGCTGCTGTGTCTCAGCTGGAGGTGAGGGCTCCTTGCCCACTGCTGGTGGAGGTGTTACCCTGCCTGCCTCTGCTAGAGGTGAGGGGTCTTTTCCCACTGCTGGTTGAGGTGTTACCCTGCCTGCCTCTGCTGGAGGTGAAGGCTCCTTGCTCATTGCTAGTGGAAGGAGCCCCTTGCCTCTCTTGTTAGCGGAGAGGGAACCTTCCCTTTTATGGGTGGTGGAGCGGGATGCTTCCTTTTCTCTGGGTGGTGGAGTGGGATCCTTCCCTTTTTTGATTGGTGGAGTGGGAACCTTCCCTTTCTTGCCTGCATGACTCAGAGGTGTCTCCACTGTCCCCGTCTCATGTCCCTTGAGTTTCACCACCCTAGTTCTACCTTTCTGAGGTGGAGGTATGCTCACAGTAGGGTGTGAAGCTGTCACACTCTGGGGCCCCTTTGTACCAGCAGCTGTTGATTTGATGGGAGCAGTGGCAGACTGTTTGGCTGAGGTGCTGGGCTGGGCCATTTGGACCCTGCTCTTACCGGCAGGACGGGGGGTGGAGAAGAGGGCAAGAGGTTAAGTTGGGCAAGGAAAAGCTTCTTAAGGACAGTAAAGCAGGATGAGGGAGGAGGGATGGGAGTGGAGGTTCAGGGAGTGGAGGTTCTGGGAGTGGTTGTTGGAGGTGTACGCCAGATGCACTTGGTTGCAAGTGCATGGGCAGTTTGCTGATGTGAGGTGGATGGCTTTTGGGAGTCTGAGTGCATGTGTTTGTGTCTCTTAGGATGAAGGCAGACAGTGTGGGAGAGGACACAGGGGACGTGTGAATGGATGTTGTGGAGGTGTCTGCAAGTGAGGTGTGTGTGCTGCTTGGTGTGGGAATGGTGGCTGTTGATGTAGTGCATGCAGGTGTGAGTGCGGATGTGACTGTGAGGTAGGAAGAGGAGCAGGAGGGAGAGACAGTGGAGGGAGTGGATGTTGTTGTGTGTACAACGTGTTGCTCCCCTCACCCTCCATCCCACTTGTTCCCTCGGCATCGGTGGACTCTGTCTCCTGGGTCCTGTGGGATGCAGCTCCCTCCGTCACCAGTGCCGCTGCTCCTCTGCCATATGATGCCAATGCACACATGGACAGGATGACAGAAAAAAAAGGTGGGGAGAGAGAAAAGAAGCACTGGGTCAATTAAAGCACCAACACCACAGTTGACATACACATTATCATTACACACAGGAACCAGGATTGTATACTATTGTAAGGAAATGCCTTCCTTGGCATGGTTACCCCCTACCTTTTTGCCTTTTGTTGATGCCAGTTATGAATGAAAGTATGCTGGGACCCTTCCAACCAGGCCCCATCACCAGTTCTTACCTAAACTGTACCTTTGTTCCCACAAATGGCACAGCCCTGGCACACAGATAAGTCCCTTGTAAATGGTACCCCTGGTACCAAGGGCCCTGTGGCCACGGAAGGTCTCCAATGGCTGCAGCATGTATTGTGCCACCCTGGGAACCCCTAACTCAGCACAAGCGCACTGCCTCACAGCTTGTGTGTGCTGGTGGGGAGAAAATAACTAAGTCGACATGGCACTCCCCTCAGGGTGCCATGCCCACCTCTCACTACCTGTGGCATAGGTAAGTCCCCCCTTTAGCAGGCCTTACAGCCCTAAGGCAGGGTGTACTGTACCACAAGTGAGGGCATAGCTGCATGAGCACTATGCCCCTACAGTGTCTAAGCAAAACCTTAGACATTGTAAGTGCAGGGTTGCCATAAAGAGTATATGGTCTGGGAGTCTGTCAATTACGAACTCCACAGTTCCGTAATGGCTATACTGGAATCTGGGAAGTTTGGTATCAAACATCTCAGCACAATAAATGCATACTGATGCCAGTGTGCAATTTATTGTAAAATACACCCAGAGGGCCTCTTAGAGATGCCCCTTGAAAACCAGTCTGACTCCTAGTGCTAGGCTGACAAGTTTCTGCCAGCCTGCCACAACCAGACGAGTTTCTGGCCACATGGGGTGAGTGCCTTTGTCAATCTGTGGCCAGGAACAAAGCCTGTACTGGGTGGAGGTGCTTCTCACCCCCCCCCGGCAGGAATTCTAACACCTGGCGGTGAGCCTCAAAGACTCATGCCTTTTCTTACAGCACCCCAGGGCATCCCAGCTAGTGGAGATGCCTGCCCCTCCGGCCACAGCCCCCACTTTTGGCGGCAAGGCCAGAAGAGATAATGAGAAAAACAAGGAGGGGTCACCTACCAGTCAGGGCAGCCCCTAAGGTGCCCTGAGCTGAGGTGCCCACTGTCTTTAGAAATACTCCACCTTAAGCTTGGAGGATTCCCCCAATAGGAATAGGGATGTGCCCCCCTCAGGGAGTAGGCACAAGGAGGGTGTAGCCACCCTCAAGGACAGTAGCCATTGGAAAGAAGAAGGACTGCTGACCTGAAAGCCCCACAGAGACGACAGAGACACCAACTGACTTGGCCCCAGGCCTGTCTCCAGACTCAAAGAACCTGCACAGCAACATAACCGAAGAGGACCAGTGACCTCTGAGGACTCAGAAGTCTGCCGTAAACCTAAAGGACCAAGAAACTCCAGAGAACAGAGGCACTGTTCAGAGTTCAAGTGCATGGGCAGTGTGCTGATGTGAGGTGGATGGCTTTTGGGAGTCTGAGTGCATGTGTTTGTGTCTCTTAGGATGAAGGCAGACAGTGTGGGAGAGGACGCAGGTGAATGGATGTTGTGGAGGTGTCTGCAAGTGAGGGGTGTGTGCTGCTTGGTGTGGTAATGGTGGTCTCCAGACTCAAAGAACCTGCACAGCAACATAACCGAAGGGGACCATTGACCTCTGAGAACTCAGAAGTCTGCCGTAAACCTAAAGGACCAAGAAACTCCAGAGAACAGAGGCACTGTTCAGAACCTGTAACAACTTTGCAACAAAGAAACAACTTTCAAAGAGACTCTCCCTTCCGGCCGGAAGAGTGAGACTTCACACTCTGCACCTGACGCCCCTGGCTCGAGTTCAGGAGAACCAACACTGCAGAGAGGACTTCCAGGTGACTCCAAAGATGTGGACACCCTGGGTCGACCCCCCTGCGCCCCTAGCGACACCTGAGAAGCCCCTCTGTACCCTGCCTGCATCACCTAAGTGACCCCAGGGTCCCTCCTTTGCTTTCTATGGCAAACCCAACGCCTACATTGTCCATTGCACCCGGCGGCCCCTGTGCCGCTGTGGGTGTGATTTGTGGGCTTGTGTGTATCCCCCAGTGCTCTACAAAACCCCCCTGGTCTGCTCCCCGAGGATGCAGGTACTTACCTGTAAGCAGACTAGGACCGGAGCACCCCTGTTCTTCATAGGCGCCTATGTGTTTTGGGCCCTCCTTTGACCTCTGCACCTGACCGGCCCTGTGTTGCTGGTGCTGTGGCTTTGGGGTTGCCTTGCCAGGAGACTGACTGTGTAAGTGCTTTACTTACCTGAGAAACCTAACCAAACTTACCTCCCCCAGGAACTATTGATTTTTGCACTGTGTTCACTTTAAAATAGCTTATTGCTATTTCAACCAAAACTGTGTGCACTACTGTTTTAAATCAAAGTTCTATACTTACCTGTGTGAAGTACTTTACATTTTATGTACTTACCTCAAATCATGAATCTTGTGGGTCTAAAAATAAATTAAGAAAATATATTTGTCTATATAAAAACCTATTGGCCTGGAGTTAAGTCTTTGAGTGTGTGTTCCTCATTTATTGCCTGCGTGTGTACAACAAATGCTTAACACTACACTCTGATAAGCCTACTGCATGGCCACACTCCCTCAAAAAGAGCATTGGTATTATCTAATTTTGCCACTATCAACCTCTAAGGGGAAGCCTTGGACTCTGTGCATACTATCTCTCAACTTCCTACAACTATGCACCGCACTGGCATTCAATTGGCTGGGTGCCACAGCAAGATGAGAGCCAACCACCACCTACTACACCCCTCCTAGGACCCACTAAGCCCTATCTAACATGGAATGCAACCTAGCTAAGATTCCAGATTTTGTAAAACACCCATTTCTCTTGAGCTGGATCGTGCTGCAATGTCTGACCTGGCATTAAGGGGCACCCACTAACAGAATCCCACCACAGGATCCCATGCCACCTACCAATAATTGTTGTTACACTCACTTTACTCACACCTTTGGGACTACTGGGATGCCCTCTAGCGCCCATCCTGCTCTGGATAGGCCACGGCCAGTATGCAGGCCATCAGGGGGGTCAGGTTCCAACGGGCACCCCACCCTCATTGGGAGGCCATCCCCAGCTGGGCCTCTGTGGTCTTGGATGTCACATGCATCATGCCCAAGGTGAACTCACCTGTTGGCCTGGAGGGAGGCCCATACAGCTGTCCATACTGAGGTAGGACCCCAACCACCAAGCGCTCCTACTCCTCCGAAGTGAAGGCGTAGTCCTTTCCCCGGTCACACGGGCCATGGCAGGATCAGGATCCATACACAGGTCACAGCAGCACACGCAGTGTAGGTGTTGGCCTGTAGAAAGTCAGGAATCAAGTGAGGTTATAGACAGAAAATGGCAGTCACGTCCGAGGCAGCGTACACCTATGCTTGTGATCCCAATTGGCCATTGTACTCCTTAGAGCCCCATATTAGCCAATGAGGAATAGCACGGTGGTTCAAGACCGCCTTCTGCCATGACGCCCAACGCTGGCGGAGTTACTTCACTTCCACCTGTCCCTACATACAGGACAGGCGATAGCCATTTTATGGTGGTGGACAACATTCAGATAATCAAGAACTGCGTCATTGCTATAAATTGCACATACACTGCCATTCCCATTGTACCATTACATTAATGCTCTATGTACACTGAGGTGATGGTTCCATTGTTTGAATTGTGACACCCTACTCACTCTTGTGTCCCTTAGATACCTACAACTGCGGATGAATACGAGGAGGAGACAAGACCCCGTGTACAGACCCCTTGTGGACTTGGCTACACTGGAGGACAGGTACATAATACTCACCTATAGACTGGACAGGGCCAACACCACAGAGCTGTGTGCTCAATTGGAGCTTGATCTGATATCAGCTATTCGTCATCCCACTGGGATACCACCTCTTGTGCAAGTTCTTTCAGTGCTCCATTTCCTGGCATCTGGGTCTTTCAAAGTCACAGTGGGCTTGGCAGCAGGAATGTCACAGCCAATCGTGCTGGCAAGGGTTTTGTCTGCCTTGGTCAAACACATGTGTATCTTCAGTGCTTTCCCCCAGGTGAAGATTTGGCAACTGTGAAGGCAGGATTCTATGCAATGGGACATATACCTAACATTATTGTGGCGATTGACAGAACAGATATTGCTTTTGTCCCCCCTTGTCACAATGAACAGGAGTTCAGGAATCTGAAGGGTTTTCACTCACTCAATGTCCAAATGGTATGCCTGGCTGACCAGTATATTTCCCATGTCACTGACAAATATCCTGGGTCAGTGTATGACGCCTTCATCCTGAGGAATAGCAGCATCCCAAATGTGATGGCACAACTACAGAGGCACAGGGTGTGGCTCAGAGGTGAGCCTGAGTCCCAACGCAATGTATGTCAGTATATGCCTTCAGAAGTTATCCCCATCCCATTGTGTAAGGTTAATGTTTGTCCCTCAATACTTGCAGGTGACTCTGGCTACCCAAACCTATTGTGGCTCCTGACCCCAGCGTGGAATGCCACAACAGGGGTTGAGAATCGGTATAATGATGCACGTGGGTGAAGCAGGCGAATCATTCAACGTACCTTCAGCCTCCTGAAGGCCAGGTTCAGATGCCTCCATCTGACAAGGTGGATCTCTGTGCTACTCACCCGATAAGGTCTGCCAGATAGTAATAACATGCAGCATGTTGCACAACCTGGCCCTCAGACGACATGTGCCTTATCTGCAGGAGGAGGAGATTGGAAATGTCCTTGTGGCAGCAGTGGACCCTGAGGGCAGTGAGGATGAGGAGGCAGAAGATGAGGACAACAGAACATCAGTTATACGTCAATACTTCCTATGACACACAGGTGAGAGTGGAACTGACCATTCCTCTGAATATTGATGTTTTATGTGTGGCTGTAGCAGGATGGCATTCACTTCCTTTGCATCTCAACTTACTGCCACCTATGCCTCCTCATTTTGCAGATGTTGGTGTTATAACAACTGTGTACTGATATGACAACTACAGACAGCTACAGGTCATTATTTGTATGCTATCAAAGTGTTCAGATCATTTGCACAAGATGTGACTGTTTTCATATTGCACATTTTCAACACAGAAAACACTATCACTCAAGTTGTGTTCAAGGGTGTTTATTTTAGTGCAAATTATAGATGGAAAAGTGCAATGGAATGGGATGATTGTAGAGTTAAATCCAGGGTATTGTTACATTCTGTTTGTAACACAGGTCCAGTGTCCAAGGGGCCATAGAAAGGGGAGCAAAGGCAGTTCAGAGTGGACAAGGTGACAGGGTGGGACACAAGGGGGACATTCAGGAGGGTCTCATTTCCTGGCGGTGGTCTTGGTCTTGGCAAGTGTCTCTGGCTTCTGTCTGGGTCGCAGGGAACGTGTGTGGGGTGGTTCAGCTTCTGCCGGGGAGGGTTGCTGGTGGCTTGTGGGTCCTGTTCCAGGGCCTCCTGTCCAATAGCTGCAGCAGATGTGGAGGGCTAGTTAGTAAACTAGCTAGAGGTAGAGGCTTGTTGGTGTGCTGTCCATTCCCTCGTGATGTTGGGCATATCAGCCAGCACCCCTGCTATGGAGACCATGGTGGTGTTCAGGGCCTGCAAATCTTCCCTCTTCTTCCCTCAATCTTTTCCTCATGGTGTACCTCCTGCAGCTGCTTGTTCTCCTGCATGTTGGTAAGGATCTGGCCTATCTTGTCCTGGGATTGTTGGTAAGCTCCCAGGACATTAGTGAGTGCCTTCTGGAGAGTCGGTTCCCTGGGCCTGTCCTTCCCCTGGTGCGCAGCAGTCCTCCCAGTGTCCCTGTCCCCCTGTGCCTGTGTCCCCTGAACGGTGTGTCCACTGCCACTGACCCCATGACCCTGATTGTCTTGGGTGTGAGGTGTGGACTGGGGTCCCTGTACAGGTGGGCACACTGCAGATTGACGTGTCCTGGGGACAGAGGTGTGGGGACTTTGGGTGGCTGCTGTGGTGTTGGATACTGAGGGCAGAGGCTCTGTGTTGGAATGGGAGTGGGCTGGGGTTGCCAACTGACCAGAGGTCCTTAGTGGGCCAGGAAGTTTATCAGATTCTTAAGTTCAGAGTTACTGTCATCACTGGAGCACCTTCTATTGGGGGACTGGATAGTTGTGACACCTCCTCACCACTAGGATTGGCTGGGGCACCTGTGGGGATGTAAATGATGGTTTATGCTTCATGTCTGTGACATATTGTACATCCCTATCTTCTCCTTTATCGTTGCTGTTGCCCTGCCATCTTTATTTGTGTATGGTGATGTATTGCACGCTTGTTAGTACTCCATGCTGTGCATGCTTTGGTGATGGGTGTACATACAGGGCTGGGAGGGCTGTCAATGCATTGGTATGACATGCAGGGCTTGGCATTGGGGTTGATCACATGTGTAGGTGCATTGTGTGGGATGGAGTAAAGGGATGGGAGTCAAGGTGAGGCGGTGAGGTGGCATGCAGGTATTGGGGGGTGATAAGTAGTAAATATTGACTCACCAGTGTCCAGGCCTCCTGCTACTCCAGTGAGTCCCTCAGGATGCAGGATTGCCAAGTCTTGCTCCTCCCACGTGTAGGAAAGTACCATCTTGCCTGGCATGTTACCCCCATATTTCACTGTATATATGTTGTTTTAGTGTATGTGTCACTGGTACCCTGCCAGCCAGGGCCCCAGTGCTCATAAGTGTGCCCTGTGTGTGTTCCCTGTGTGATGACTAACTGTCTCACTGAGGCTCTGCTAATCAGAACCTAAGTGATTATGCTCTCTCTGCTTTCTAAATTGTCACTAACAGGCTAGTGACCAATTTCACCAATTTACATTGGCAGCATACTGGAACACCCTTATAATTCCCTAGTATATGGTACTGAGGTACCCAGGGTATTGGGGTTCCAGGAGATCCCTATGGGCTGCAGCATTTCTTTTGCTACCCATAGGGAGCTCTGACAATTCTTACACAGGCCTGCCACTGCAGCCTGAGTGAAATAATGTCCACGGTATTTCACAGCCATTTACCACTGCACTTAAGTAACTTATAAGTCACCTATATGTCTAACCTTTACCTGGTAAAGGTTGGGTGCAAAGTTACTTAGTGTGTGGGCACCCTGGCACTAGCCAAGGTGCCCCCACATCGTTCAGGGCAAATTCCCCGGACTTTGTGAGTGCGGGGACACCATTTCACGCGTGCACTATACATTGGTCACTACCTCTGTATAGCGTCACAATGGTAACTCCGAACATGGCCATGTAACATGTCTAAGATCATGGAATTGTCTCCCCAATGCCATTCTGGCATTGGGGAGACAATTCCATGATCCCCCGAGTCTCTAGCACAGACCCGGGTACTGCCAAACTACCTTTCCCGGGGTTTCACTGCAGCTGCTGCTGCTGCCAACCCCTCAGACAGGTTTCTGCCCTCCTGGGGCCTAGTCAGGCTTGGCCCAGGAAGGCCGAACAAAGGACTTCCTCAGAGAGAGGGTGTTACACCCTCTCCCTTTGGAAAAAGGTGTCAGGGCTGGGGAGGAGTAACCTCCCCCAGCCTCTGTAAATGCTTTGATGGGCACACATGGTGCCCATCTCTGCATAAGCCAGTCTACACCGGTTCAGTGATCCCCCAGCCCTGCTCTGGCGTGAAACAGGACAAAGGAAATGGGAGTGACCACTCCCATGACCTGCACCTCCCAGGGGAGGTGCCCAGAGCTCCTCCAGTGTGCTCCAGACCATCTGCCATCTTGGAAACAGAGGTGTTGCTGGCACACTGGACTGCTCTGAGTGGCCAGTGCAAGCAGATGAGGTTAGAGACTCCTTCTGATAGGCTCTTACCTGTGTTACTAGCCTATCCTCCTTCCTAGGTAGCCAAACCTCCTTTTCTGGCTATTTAGGGTCTCTGCTTTGGGGAATTTTTCAGATAACGAATGCAAGTGCTCATCTGGGTTCCTCTGCATCTCTCTCTTCACCTTCTGCCAAAGGATCGACCGCTGACTGCTCAGGACGCCTGCAAAACTGCAACAAAGTAGCAAAGACGACTACTGCATCCTTGTATCGCTTATCCTGCCGCCTTCTCGACTGTTTCCTGGTGGTGCATGCTCTGGGGGTAGCCTGCCTCCTTCTTGCACCAGGAGCTCTGAAGAAATCTCCCGTGAGACGACAGAATCTTCCCCCTGCAACCGCAGGCAACAAAAGACTGCATCACCGGTCTTCTGGGTCCCCTCTCAGCACAACGAGCGTAGTCCCTGGACCTCAGCAACTCAGTCCAAGTGACTCCCACAGTCCAGTGACTCTTCAGTCTAAGTTTGGTGGAGGTAAGTCCTTGCCTCCCCACACTAGACTGCATTGCTGGGTACCGTGTGATTTGCAGCTGCTCCGGCTCTTGTGCACTCTTCCAGGATTTCCTTCATGCACAGCCAAGCCTGGGTCCCCGACACTCTAACCTGCAGTGCACAACCTTCTGAGTTGTCCTCTGGCGTCGTGGGACTCCCTTTTGTGTCTTCGGGTGGACTCTGGTTCACTCCTCTTCCAAGTGCCTGTTCTGGTACTTCTGCGGGAGCTGCCTGCTTCTGTGAGGGCTGCCTGACTTGCTAGACGCCCCCTCTGTCTCCTCATCCAAGTGGCGACATCCTGGTCCCTCCTGGGCCACAGCAGCATCCAAAAACCCTAACCGTGACCCTTGTAGCTAGCAAGGCTTGTTTGCGGTCTTTTTGCGTGGGAACACCTCTGCAAGCTTCTTCACGATGTCGGACATCCATCCTCCAAAGGGAAAGTTTCAAGCCCTCTTCGTTCTTGCAGAATCCACAGCTTCTACCATCCAGTGGCAGCTTCTTTGCACCCTCAGCTGCGATTTCCTGGGCATCTGCCCACTCTCGACATTGTCGCGACTCTTGGACTTGTTCCCCTTGTTTCACAGGTACTTAGGTCCGGAAATCCACTGTTGTTGCTTTTCTGGTGTTGGTCTTCCTTGCAGAAACCCCCTATCACGACTTCTGTGCTCTCTGGGGGTTATAGGTGCACTTTACACCTACTTTTCAGGGTCTTGGGGTGGGCTATTTTTCTAACCCTCACTGTTTTCTTACAGTCCCAGCAACCCTCTGCAAGCTCACATAGGTTTGTGGTCCATTCGTGGTTCACATTCCACTTTTGGAGTATATGGTTTGTGTTGCCCCTATACCCATGTGCTCCTGTATCTTTACATTGCTTGCATTACTTCCTTTTGCTATTACTGCATATTTTTGGTATTGTGTACATATATCTTGTGTATATTTCTCATCCTCATACTGAGGGTACTCACTGAGATACTTTTGGCATATTGTCATAAAAATAAAGTACCTTTGTTTTTAATATATCTGTGTATTGTGTTTTCTTATGATATTGTGCATATGACACCAGTGGTATAGTAGGATCTTTGAATGTCTCCTAGTTCAGCCTAAGCTGCTCTGCTATAGCTACCTTCTATCAGCCTAAGCTGCTAGAAACACCTCTTCTACACTAATAAGGGATAACTGGACCTGGTACAGAGTGTAAGTACCCCTTGGTACTCACTACAAGCCAGGCCAGCCTCCTACACCGTGCTGTAAGCTTTGCGTGAGGAGGAGGGGGTCTACCGCCAGTCCTCTGGACGGTGCCTTGCTGCCACAGAACATACCTTTCCCCGTAGGTCGTTCCACCTCTTCCTGATGTTGTCCCTTGTTCTTGGATGCTGTCCCATGGCGTTCACCCTGTCGACGATCCTCCGCCACAGCTCCATCTTCCTGGCAATGGATATCTGCCGTACCTGTGCTCCAAACAGCTGTGGCTTTACCCTGACTATTTCCTCCACCATGATCCGCAACTCCTCATCAGTGAAACGGTGGTGCCTTAGTGGGGACATGGGTGCTGTGTGGTGTGTGTGTTGTGCAGAGGGTGTTGAGTAATGTGGTGGGGTGTGGGATGTGGAGTGTGTTACGGATGAATGGGTGTTTGTGGTGTGTGTGAGTGTAGTTGTCTCTGTGAGATTCTTGCCTGTCTTGTGGCAATTTTTGGTGTTCGTAAAGGGTTTTGTGTAATGTGGGTGTGTGTTTTATAGTGCTGTGAGTGGGTGTGGAGTGTGTATCAGTGTCAGGTGTGTGTTTTTGGTATTGGCCAATGTTGTGTTGTTTTGTATTTGGGTGGCCATTCAAACCACGCCAGTGTGTACCACCAATGGTTTACCGCTGTTGAATGTCTGCCGTGGTGATTCGTGGGTCATATTGTAGTGGGCGTTTCTTTGTTGGCGTAACTGTATAGGTGGTAGTACTGACACTTTAACACTGACCTTTGGTCTGGCGGATATGTGCTTGTGGAAGTATTCTGTCGGTTTGGTGGGTGGGTGACATATTATGGCAAACAGATGTTCGCATTCCCGATGGTATATTGGAAGCTGTCACCGCACGATAAGCACGATTTACGGCCATTGTCATAATGAGGGCCTCAGTTTTACTTGTAATCAGCTTCCTTTTTCTCCATCTTTTGTGTGTGCAATTTAGAGTAGTTAAGACCTAGTTTCCATTGGAAGAGCATTTTTTGTTTTGCCAGTAACTTTGGCATCGCTTAACAAATCTTCACAAACTTTTCAAAAGTAACAGTCTGTACAATTGCTATCTTAAAAGTTTCAGGATGATCCATCAAGCGGGGGCTGAAAAAAAGGGGTCAGTTTCAAAATACCCTTTCCCATTGCATTTTCCCATAGGGATTTTCAAGATGACTACAGCCCGAATTGCTGGACTGAATTACACCAAATTTGGCAGAAAGCTAGCTCTTAGTCCACAAATCAGTTGAGCAGATTTTAACATATTAAAAAAAGAACTGTAGATATCTAGGGATGCTGAGGATCTGTGGATCAACTGTCCCCGTGCTGATATCTGGTTGGCTGCCAACATACTTCAACCAGGAAGTGCTGGCAGCCATCTTGGGACTCAGCCTCAGCGGAGTCCCAAAGAAAAAAACGAACAAAAAAAGTAAAGGGGCAGAGCAGGTATAGCATGAGCCTGTAGCCTTGGAGAAATGGTACCCCAGGGTATTTATTTATTTAGTCCCTGGGTTGGCTAGGTCCTGGGGGCATTAGGGTGTTGAAAAAGTAAAAGAGCACACAGGGTCCCCCTCCTAAGGATTTCAGATGCCCTGGGGACTGTCCCCCCCCCCCACAATGTGGGGACCACCACCTCTCTGAGGCTACCAATATAATCAATGGGTGCCCCTTGGCCCCCCTGCTCCCTGGTAACCACCACCTTCCTGGGGCACTGCACATTATCTATGTGAGGGGGGCCTGCTTACCCCACCCATGCCCCGGTGACTGCCACCTCCCAGGGTCAAATGCTATTATAGAAATGCGGGGTGTTCAATGCCCCCCGCATCCCGGGGACTGCCACTTCCCAGGGGCAATATTTCTTCATGTATGTGGGCATGCCCTCATAGCACCTCTCTCAACCTAGGAACCACCACCTCTCTGAGGCAATATTTCTTTATGAATGCAGGTGTGCCGACTCGGCCTTCCAGCACCTCAGGGACCACCGCCTCCCAAGGACAAATGCTGTTCAATTGAATGCGGGGGTCTACGTGGCCCCCTGCTGCCTCGGGGACTGCCACCTCCCTGGGGCAATTTACATAATGTATGTGTGGCCACTCGGCTTACCCACCCCTAGGACCACCACCTCCCTGGGGCAAAATTTAATAAAGATGGGGGGGTCCGTGCAGCAGCTGGTTCCTGCTACCTGCCTTGGGAGGTAGCTGTTTGGTTTTACTTGGCAGGAACTGACAGCTCCCACCAAGCAAAAGCAAATATAACTCCACTTTCAACCAGTGGGAGCTGTCCAACAGCTCCTGCTTGCTGAAAGTGGAGTTTTCATCTCTTTCTTTGCATGCAAACATTGCCCCAGCAAGCATATTTAAAGCAGCTTCCTGCTTGTGAGAGCAATGCTGGCTCGTGCAGGAGATGGGAACTGACTGGAACCTCAGGGACCTTTAGGCTCCCCTACAGTCCCCATAGGCTTTCGTTTGTGCCCTGGGCACTTGTTTTATATATGGCCAGGCCCCAAGGGATGGGGTCACTGGGGTCTAAATCGGGCCAAGGGAGGGGGTCACATGGCCCCCTCACTTTTGAAAAAAAGTATTTGGCCCTGGGGAGGTGGTGGTACCTGGGGTCTGGTGGAGCCCTTTCGGCCCCTCCTATAAATATTTTTAAAATTAGCCCTGGGAATGTGGTGGTCCCTAGGACCAGAGGGTGTCCAGGCACCCCCGCCACATATACTTACAAAATGTAGCCCCGGGGAGGTAGTGGTCCCAGGGACCCACAGGGTTTTTGAGCACCCCCACATATGTTTTAATCATCGTCTTGGGAAGGTAGTGGTCCCTGAGACACGGAGGTCTGTGTGGGTCCCCCTAACTTTTTTAATATGAAGAAACAGGGAGGTGGTGGTCACCTGGGCCCAGGGGGGCATGCTGCTCCCTCATATTTTTTTACTGTTGTCCTAAGGGAGGTGGTGGTCACCGCGGCTGGTGGTGGTCTGTGCAATCCTACCCTTCGTTTTTTTATTACTAAACCCCAGGGAGGTGGTGGTCTATTTGTGTCACATCTTAGTAAAAATTGCATATTTCTGCTTCCTCTGTCATACAATACAGTGCAGCAAGTTGTCTTGCATTGGTGACATTTTGATAAATCTGACCCCAGGGTTTAACAGGAAATAAAGATCCATTGGTTTATTGGCCTTCCCAATGCCTGCCTCTTGGGAATGTGCAGTCCAATCTGGACGCCAGGTTCACTCATTTGCATATGCTTGTTTTCTTTGATGGTCTCTTGCAGACATTGTTAATGAAATGACTGTTCTTTATAATTTCTGCTTCAATGTACCCCTTGCATTTGTGGGTAATCTCTATATCCTTCGTCTCTTTTTTTTTTTATTTGAGCTATCATAGTTGGCTCTCATTACAAATGGCCCAATAGTACTGATGGAACTGGCCTCATTAGAATTATTAGTTTTGGAGGAACACCGCAGCTCCATGATGTTTCACCCAGCGATGCCGGCTAAATACCCAGTGGAAAACATGGACAGTAAATCTGATTCTCTCATGCTATTCTTCAAAAGTTTGCAATCTCCATTTCCTCCTACTAGAGTCACTGCAAAATAGCAGGGATTAGTGTGGGCTACTCACAATGAGGACCTCATTAGTAAAGAAGGAATCAACGGAGCTCCTTAAATTCTTTACTCTTGTACATTATTTTGGAAACCCTTTAGTTTACAGAAACCAGATAATAAACTCTGACTTGCTGGGAACCCTGATTGCTTTCTCCATCTTGAAAATATTGATTATTTGTCTCCTCTGAGGATTCTTAGCACCTTTGCCCCTCTAAAGATGACAGTGAGCTTTCTTTGCAATCTTGATTTCATTCTCATAAAGTTTCTAATTCTTAACACCTCCAAGGTCCCTGAGCACTTGTCCTCCCACAACAAACTACATTTCCATCTGGGAATGTCAATCATGTAATCCCTTGAGAGGTCAGATTACCTCAATCCCCTTCACTACTTTGAACACATTTAATACATTTCCTGAATATCGAGTTTGATCCTTTTCTCCACTTCCTAAAGTAGTGATTTTCAACACTTTGGGAGGAACATGACACAGTGGGTGTCACCAGATGGCTGTGATTGCATTGCTTAGTGGGACAAGATCTATCAACTATAAGCCACCTCTGTAACATACGAGTGATATCATCACCAACTATCATCATAGAAAGAAACTGAATATTTGTCACACGCTCCATAGCAGGGGATGGTCATTCACAACGTGTTCCAAAGGCAAGACATGAGAATGGTATTCTCTATCTCCACTTACTGGGTAAAGATGATCACCATCTGTTTTTACTGCTGGTGGGTGAACAGTAAAACCCAGTACCTCTAGAATGGTGAGACAAGAGTCACTGTCAGTCACTAACAGGTGAAATAGTGACCAACAATCTCTAACAAGAGCTCAGCATGTCACCCACTGTCTCCACAGCTAGGCACTCCTAATAGAATTAACATTATTAATTTTCGGCCTTGGATAACACAGATGTGCACCTTTTGTAGCACAACAGCTCATCTCAAAGTGAGATGCAGTCTTTAAAAGAAAAAGTGACCCTTTCCTTCCTTTTGATTTGACAAGAACATGAATAATGTGTTTCTGCACACCAACCCAATCCAAATAACATTTTGGCAACAATCCACATGCCATCAAACATCCATACATATTAGGACAAACACCATTAACAAGTCAGATTTGTGTAATTTGTGATATTGTGCACAATATGTTTATGTTAGCAAATGTTGTCAGCTTACTGAGAGGTAATGAGGTGACTCCTCATAAAAGTGTCTATAAAGCCTTATGGAAAGAAATGTAGGGCCTGGTTCACAAAAATAAACTTACACTTTTGTGTTTACAATGGTCTGCTACTCACAAAGGTATTTTAAGAATGGCATATTTATGACGGTGGAGTCTCTGTACATAGAAAGATAGGACAGTCCTATAATTTTATGTGCAGAGACTCCCTAGCAGTATAGGTGTTACTTGTAAGATACCTTTTTGAATAGGAAACAGTTGTAAGTGTATGCAAAAGTGTAATTTTACCTTTGTGAATCAGGTCTAGAAACTATTGATACCGATTTTTAGGTCTAGCGTAAGAGTATGGCCCTACGTATACTTTTTAAGTATACTTTTTCAATGGGCTTAAAGGTATTTCATTTTCTTGCCACAGGATCATTTAAAAATCCTTCCGTGCTAGTGGTGAAAGCTTCCTCTTTGTCCCTCGCATGAAGCACCAGCCAACTACTTTATCCCTGAACTTTATCTGTTGATCTGGTATGTTGTGGGAATACTTTCTTCTTTGATCCCTGCTGGTGCTACTGTGTGCAATTAATTCACTTACTCTCCCAGTGGTCTGCAGACTAAGGAATGCAGACTCCAGATCACTGGTCCATGCTTTCACATAGACAGTTTTGTAAGAATTATTCCTTTCTCCTCACATTTGCCTGAGGGCACCCAGCGCATGCTATTAATTAGGAATTATTTGAGAAGGGAATCAGAAGTAAGGACCTCAGCGTTGCCCCATTACACAAAGCGGCCTCTGGCCAGTCCTCCTGTCAGCCTGGGTCTTGCTAAAAAGCCTGTTGAATATCACGAGTCGTCTCTTGACTTCTCTTTAATAGTTGCTATTTGTTTGCTCTTTGATGTCCATGGCAGTCTAGCCTCGAGTTGCAAAGTTCCGAAGGGACACAACTGTATCTATTCTTTTATCAGCAGCAGTAAACGGCCCGTTGCTTAATGAAGGTCATGACACAATCTCACTTTTAACCGTAAATATATGTAACTTAAATTGACCATTTCTGTTGCAGCACACATGCTTGAACTTAGCTTGCAACCAGAGCACGTTTATTCAGATCTTGTTCGCAGTCACCAAAATCTCCTTGCCCATGTTCCAGGCTATGTTTTGAACCAGAAGGCAGTATGTCAAGCATTCTACTACACTGTCAGTGTTTTAATGTGCAAAAACTGACAGAGGAGCTTTGCTGGGGAAGAAGTGGGTGAAAGGCGCAATGTTATATAAACTGTTCACGCTCTGACATTCAATCGTATTATTAAACAACCCTGCACTTCATCTGTCTGTCGTCATTTTTTAATTTGCACAAAGGCACAAACGAACAAACAAAAAAAAAACTAAAATATTTATTTAGTACAAACACAACAAAGCATTAAAATACAGTTGCGGTTTTATCCAACACGAGAGACACCCTACATTTTAATTCACATAAAGCGTGTGCAAATAGAAAGGCAGCATCTCTTTCCCTCATTTGCTAAACTGACAGTGCTTTCACAACTGAACCAGAAACTATTCAGCTCACCTCTACCACCTCTCCCTCCCTGCCCACTCTCCTGTTGCTTCAAACGTTCCTCTGAAGCTTACCCGTCCTCGCTAAAAAAGAAAAGAAAAACCTCACTTTCATATTTTTTTATGTTTATTTGCACATGTAACTCAAAAGTACAAATCAAAAGAAAAAAATGTCTGTTTCACAGACTTTTGTTTTCTCCTGTTTTGTGATTTCTCTCCCTCTAATACAAATTATTCTTCATTTAATCCATAGTTTTTCCTTGTTTTCATATTATTATCCACTATTGCTCACTCTGCCCCATGTCAGCTTCCACTCAGTACTGAGATACCGTAATATCCAGCTGTTCCCACGCCACCTTGATGGGGATTATTTTGGTTGTAGCATGCAGATGTTTATTTCACTTTTAAGAGCCTTTCGACGGGACTGTACCATTGAAACAACAATTTTTTACTATATGAAGAAGGCAGTCTGACATACATTCGTTATTTGCTAGCACTGTCCTCACGCCTCATGTAACCTGCTGGCCAACAGAAACACTGACCCAGCTCATCACCCATCGTGTGAGGAGCCACAACGGTCGAGACAGCAAAGCAGAAACTCACCCACATCGAAATGGGTGCAAGAAAAACAGGTTTACTTGGTTGCATTTTTAATTGTCATTATGGTGGGCCTTCGTGTGCAAATGGAACATAGCATTTAGCAATGAGTGGCACAAGGGAATTATCAGGATCGCTTCTTGATGTGTAGGCTCTCTCTAAAGTGTCACATAAAATAAATAAATATAGGCACCTACATACTATTTTCTTATGCCATGCTCATTACCACTCTAGGGAAGCACTCTATGGAAGCACCAAATGCAACCTCAATGTTAGTGCAATGTTAGTGCATCATACCAGCAATATGATCACAATTGTATGTATATTCTGTGTGAGGGAAGCTTGCATTGTAACTTCTGTGTGAGTGAAGCTTGCTTTGTACCTTCTTTGTGAGGGAAGCTTGCACCAATTCCTAGATAAACTACCTATCCCTCTCTATCCTCCTTTCTATATATTCTATGCAACTCCCACCATTTATATTCACCATGTCACATAAGTCCACCACACAAATACACTCTGTACCACACAATCCCACACAGCACAATTCCACACGTAACAATTAAAAAACAAACCACAAATTTCCAATCCACATCACATACATCTCCTACACTCCAAACCAAAACACATAAATAAAAGGCAATGACCCTCATTACAACCCTGGCGGTTGGTGATAAAGGGGCGGTAATACCGCCAACAGGCTGGCAGTAACAAAAATGGAATCATGACCAGGGCGGAAACCGCTCAGACAGCCACTTTAACACACCGACCGCCAGGGCAGAATCAACAAGCACCATGGCGGTAACCGCCAACAACCAGGCGGAAAACAATGTACCGCCCACTCTATTATGACCAGCCTATCTGATACCTTTTAGTGGGCGGTACCAATGACATCAAAACCCTGGCAGAAACAGATCTCATAAGTCAAAAGACTCACCTGTGGAGACTCAGGGGACAACCACGACGCCATGGAGCCCGAGTTGCAAGTTTTCCCCATGCTCGTCTACCTTCTGCTTCATTATGAACACCAAAGCAGGCGAAGACGACCACGTGGGTACTTCCGCCGGGCACACAAGGGAGGGAGAAGGAAAGAGAAAGTGACACACACACGCAACACACACACCCCCACCCCCAACACCATACACACAACCAGGAGCAGCAACATAACATATCTACTGTGTACCCCTCAGGAATAATGCAAGGACAAAATGATTTGAAGAAAGTGAGTGTAATACGATAAAATACTATGAATAAGAGCATCAAAATGCAAAAGTACATACATATTTACAAATGTAGGGACACTGCCCAGTCCTCAATGTCTGTGGGTCACAGGGCCACAACACACAGGCCAAGGCTCCACCTCACTCCTGCAACAACATGGAGAGAACACTGCAGGGGCATCAGGTCGAAAATAGACAGGCACCTCAGAGGGACAGGGAATGGGGGGCATCTAAGCCGGAAGATGGTACAACACCACTGGTCCTGGAGGGGGCAAAATGCCCTGTGATTTGTCCTGGGGAGTGCAAGGCCACAGTCTCTCAAGTGGGTGGTTTGCCCACTGCTTGGTGCTGGGGAGTGCAAGGCCACAGTCTCTCAAGTAGGTGGTTTGCCCACTGCTTGGTACTGGGAGTGCAAGGCCACAGTCTCTCAAGTGGGTGGTTTGCCACTGCTTGGTCTTGGGGAATGCAAGGCCACAGTCTCTCAAGTGGGTGGTTTGCCACTGCTTGATCTTGGGGAGTGCAAGGCCACAGTCTCTCAACTGGGTGGTTTGCCCACTGTTTGGTCCTGGGGAGTGCAAGGCCACAGTCTCTCAACTGGGTGGTTTGCCACTGCTTGGTCTTGGGGAGTGCAAGGCCACAGTCTCTCAACTGGGTGGTTTGCCCACTGCTTGGTCCTGGGGAGTTCAAGGCCACAGTCTCTCAAGTGGGTGATATGCCCACTGCTTGGTCCTGGGGTGTGCAAGGCCACAGTCTCTCAAGTGGGTGGTTTGCCCACTGCTTGGTCCTGGGGAGTGCAAGGCCACAGTCTCTCAAGTGGGTGGCTTCTTCCACTGGTTCTGAAAGGGGCATTGTGCCCTGTGATGCAGGTCTTGGGGAGTGCAAGGTCACAGTCTCTCACCTGGGTGTCAGACCCACAGGATTTGCAGGGGCCAGGACGCACAACAGCCATGGATGCAGGACTACACACTGTACGCCGGCGGTGATGGCTGCTCAGTGGTGGCAGTGGTGTTGATGGCGATGCTGGCAGTGGTGGGGGGAGGCTCCAGCCCTTCCCCTGTAGCCTCGGACGGCTGCCCACTAAGGCTGGTGCTGCTGGCAGTGGTGCTGGTGGCGGTGCTGGCAGTGGTGGGGGGGGCTCCAGCCCTTCCCCTGCAGCCTCAGACGGCTGAACCACCATGGTTGGTGATGGGGGCTCCAAATGAGTCCCAGCACCAGGCCTCCTGTCCTTCCTACCTTCTGGTGCAGGCCCCTTGCCCGCTCCTGTCAGCAGCCGGGAATTGCTCCTTGCCCTTCCCTGTAGCAGATAGGGGGGTGCCTCCTTGCCCTTCCCTGTAGCAGATGAGGGTGCCTCCTTGCCCTTCCCTGTAGCAGATCGGGGTGCCTCCTTGCCATTTCCTGTAGCAGATGGGGTGCATCCTTGCCCTTCCTTTTGCCTTTGCAGCTTTGCCTTATGTGAGTTGTTATTTGGTGGGATAGCTGTTTCCCTCTAGTGTGCATCCTTTAGTGATAGGTTTCCATGAGGTCTGTGATGGGTGTCCATGCATTGGTGTTGCATGCAGGGCTTGGTATTGGGATGTCTGAGTTGTGATGGTGGGGTGTGTGGGATGTGGTGGAGTGATGGGAGTGAGGGTAAGGGTAGGGATATGTGATGGCATGCAGGTACGGGGGTGATAGTAATAGAGATTTGATTTACCAGAATCCAGTCCTCCTCCTACTTCTGCCAGGCCCTCAGGATGCATGATTGCCAAGACTTGCTCCTCCCATGTTATAATTGTGGAGGAGGAGGTGGGAGTCCAGCGCCAGTCCTCTGTACAGAAAATTGGTGTCTTGCTGCCACGGAACGCACCTTCCCCCATAGGTCTTTCCACCTCTTCCTGATGTCATCCCTTGATCTTGGGTGCTGTCCCACGGCGTTGACCCTCTCCACGATTCTCTGCCATAGCTCCATCTTCCTAGCAATGGATGTCTGCTGCACCTGTGATTCGAATAGCTGTGGCTCTACCCGGATGATGCCTCCACCATGACCCATAGGGCCATATATACAAACACATTTTCCCATTGACACAGAAGGGGAAAAACCCTTTGCTACATCTGGCCCTTAGCTCCTCCTCTGAGAACCTGGGGTGTTGTTGTGGTGCCATGGGTGTAGGTTGAGTGGTGTGGGTGAGGGTGTGTGGGGTAATGTGGTTTTTTTGTGGGTGTAGTTCTTTTTGGTGTAACAGTGTGGGTTTCGCTACCGCCAGTTTATCACCTACATTTGAGCTGGCGGACTTGTGTGTGTGGCTATATAGTGACGGATTGCTATGCATGTGTCATAATACGGGTAGCGGTGATCCACCGCGGCGGTGGTATGTTGCCGGCAGTCAGCATGGTAGTAAGTGGTACTTACTGCCAATGTCATAATGAAGGCCAATTTAATTTACAACACCAGAAGCTCTAACTCTCGCAAATGTGAGACCTATTGGATTTCAAATGCTTGTTTAATAATATAGCTAATCAGTGATATAAATTCGTAAAGGAGGTTGAAGTCCCACTCAGGCAACAACCATAATCCTTGTTAAGGCTGAACCACAAAAGTAACTAAATTAGCCTGTGGTCAACCCTCTGGTAGCTTAGCACAAAAGCAGTCAGGGGTACCTTAGAGGCAATGTGTAAAATATTAATGCAGCACATTAACAGCAATATAGTGGAAACACAACACAAGAAAAACCCAAGTTAGAAACTTAATAAATAAAATTATACCAGGATAACAAACATCCAATCAGTAGAACCAGACCTTTTCAGTATTAAAGTTTTTAATGATAAAAGCGGTCATCTGGTTGCCGTACACAAGAAAGTCACTAGCTCAGCACCACTACAAAGATCGGAAACAGAGACCAGTTTAGTCCCGCTGGAGGGTTACTTTCTCATGTCTGAAGAGTTCAGTTCTCATTGGAGAAGTCCACAAGGAGGAAGCTTCCGGTGAGCATGGCAGGTTGAGCGTCAGGGATGCTGCAGGGGTAGCACAAATATCAAGTCATCACTCTAGCTTTGTGTTGACAGTTGTCACGGGCTGTCATTGCTGTAGTGAGAAGTGCAAGTGTCGAATTGCCAGCTGTCACAGTCGGTCATTGTAGATACGAAGAGCAGGCATCACCAGAGTTTCACTTGGAGGTCGTCACAGGCAACAGAGTTTTGGCCCAGTCACGAGGAGCTCAAAACTCAGGATTTACACCTTTGATTCATGGAGGAACTTCCACTGATGCCTGACAAGGGTCCAGACTTAGAGGCATCTATTGGGGATCAGGACTCACTCCAGCAGAGCCCAGCAGCAGGACTCAGATAGGTACATTTGCAGGTCCGGTTGCAGCAGGCCACAGCAGTTACTCAGTGGCCTCTAAAGCTTGCTGTGTCCCTGTATCTCACACAGGAGGTCGTTCAACTGACGCTGGGAGGCCTGGGATGAAGGCAAGCAGGTCCAGTCTCTCTTGTCAGTCAGCAAGGCAGTCCCACAAGCAGCAGGGCAGTTCTCAGGCAGCAGGGCAGTCCTTCTTCTGAATCTTCCACAGGTCCAGCAGTGTCCTGATGAGATGATTTAAAGCTCCAGTGTCAACCTAGTGCCAGCCCTTGTGTGAGAGGCATTCCTGCTCCATCCCCATAATTGATTCTGGAAAGGTTTTCTCTACTCCTAGTCAAGGCTCCAAAATGACTGCAGTGGTAAAAGGCAGGACATACCTGGTGCCCAGTTCCATTGTGTATGCTGTGGGTAGAGCCCTTTTGGAGTGTAAGTGAGGCTGGGTACTGCCCCTCCCCATTCATCCTTCTGGGATGGTTCATCCTGTCCACACCTAAGCCCTCTTTGTGTCACTGTCTGGAAGTAATGTGCAAACCCCAACAGCAGAGTCATTCATAGTCCTGTGACCCCTGACACTGCCTGAAGCACAGTTAGTTGGGACAAAAAGTTCTAAAAGTGCCATTTTCAGAATTGTGACTTAAAATAGAACTTTACCAGTAAAGAGGGGTTAAAATTACAATTCATTTGAGTGTAAATAGCATATCTCTATCTGCTCCCAAGCTAAGGTTTGCACTTCCTAAACGTGATAAGGTAACTCACTGTTGTTCAATGGGGAAGTTACAGCTTACAACAGGGAAAATGACTATAGGAGTTTTTCTTTGCTAGGACATGTAAACCTGTAGTGCACATGTCCTACTTTTTAAATACCATGCACCCTATCTTGTGAGCCTTTTAGACTTGTCATAGGAGCGACTTATAATTATTTTAAAAAACAATTTACGCCTGGCAAAAGGTTTATTTTGGAAGGTCAAAACAACAATTTAAAACTGCACGCACAGGCTGCAGTGGCAGGCTTGAGGCATATTTTACAGTGCCACTTTAGTTGTTGGCATAATTAGTGGCGCTACCCACTTGTAGCATTTCACTTACAGGCCCAAAGAACTGGTAGAACCATTTACTAAAGAGTTACAAGTAAATTAAATGTAGCAATCAGTTGTAGGCAGATTTTACAATCTTTTAGGGAGGAAGCACTAGATTTCACTCTTGGGTAGAAGGGAAACATGCAAAGAGGTCTGCAACATATCTACAAAAAAAGGCCAGATCAAACATTGTACATTACATAATGTGCTACTGTATGTTTGCAAACATTTTTGATTTTGAAAAGAGCATGGTGGAAGTTACATTCACGTGAGTATGGTGGGCATGAGTTAAGGCAAAGGTAGTAATAATGAATGAAAGTGTTACATTACCAAAGATTTCTACAATACAACATCTATTGTGATAAATTGTAAATGCTATACAAAGTACCAGCTCTGAGTACCCAATTTATAATCAACATATTCTGTCACAGTCTTTGCAGTGCTTTCTGTTATTGTGCCGTTTGTAATCAAATGTTCACAAATTGTTCATTTATCTTTGAAAACAGCCACTGTTATCCTAAGGGGATCTCATCCTGACTCTTGAGAAAAACAAATTCAGTGTGTGGTTTCTATCCTCTCTCCTATGAAGCAAAGCACTAATCGTGTGCTAAGGTCTGTGATCTCAATACATCCCTACCTGCCAAACTCATACAACCCTTACCATTCTGTTCAGAATCAGTATCTGATCTCTGTCACTGTACAACACTGGGAGCTTTACAAAAAAGGCATTAGAACATGGATATTACAATTCTCATTGTTCATGTTCAGGGATTTTGCCTATGAAATCCATTTGCCTGCCTTTTTAGGGTTAGATTTCTCACAGTAGCTTCAAACACACATACGCTAATAAGTGTAGGGCAATAGCTTTGCATAGATGTCTGACTTGCAGGGTATGTTGGGATGAGGTCCCATAGGCACATGAAGCTCTGGATTCAGCTTGCAATCAAGGTATGTGCTGGACATCTGCACAGCCTAGCATTGTAAGGGGACCTCCTTGGTGAGTGGCTCAGGGATATTTCTAAAGGTGTCCACATCACCCAGAGATTATACCTGTGCTCAATGTCACTTCACATTAATATTAGCATGTATTGGGATATGGAAAATGGAAGATTTCTCAGAACAAACAAATGGTGTCAGAAGAAGGGCACGAGCTCACCTGGCAGAATTACCACCTGTACTCATAGTTTGATCTTAGCGGTTCGTGATGAGGGGTTAGAGAAATGTCTTGGCTTTCTGAGTCAACATCATTGGATTCCTTTGGTGGGCTAGGGCTTTCCATGAAGTCAAGGTCACCTGCAACAGAGGGCGCCAGCAGAACGTATTGGGCCTCATCTCCACATTTAAAAGATACTAAAAGAGGGCCCCACCAGAACTTTTTGGGCCTCATCTCCACATTCAAAAGGCACCAATTCAGGGTCTGGCTAAGGCGTCCATTCCATGGTAGCTGGACAGCAGCCCATAGTCAAACATAAAGAACACATTATCATAATTTAAAATGCTAACCCTCTAGGTGAGACAGGCTTTCGAAAACCAGCGCCACAGCGCACATCAATGACACTCATGGACGCAATTTCAACAAAATGCCAGGGGTAGTGAAATTGACATCAAAATCTTTGACTGTTCAACGTCAATACAGGTTTGATCACTGGCTCATCCATTTGACACTCAAGTAGTGGCTTTTTATTTGCTGCCACAGCCTCAATATCAGTGTGCTATAATTTGATATGGATATACCAGTGAGGTGAAATCTATGATTCTAACAAATATCCCCATACCAAATTCTGGTGATTCTCAGTCCACCCTCCCCCCTCAGAATGGGAAATAGCTGCTCAACCTTTCGTTACCTCATAATTTACGAGCAATTATTTCCAAGTTCGATGGAAAAAAAAATGTTGACATTTTCCACTTACTTGTTCTCCAGCTAGCAGCCCTTTCTCCTACAGCAGCAAAGGCAGGTCCAGTGTCACCGTGCCCGGAGTTATCAGTCCCAGAGTTTGCAGACTTGAAAATTGTGGGCCCGAAATCCAGTGTGATGATAGTTTGAGATATTTCACATGGAGCTACTGCTCTGGGTAAAATACTCTAAATCATGACAAGGGTTAAGTATTTAGACCCAGAGGAAAGAAAAGGCACCTGCAAAAAATAAATGGCTTATAGAGCCTGTTTACTTTCCTTTCATGCCCCTCTCTTCATAACCTGAAACTAGCTGTTGCAAACGGATATCAAAGGGTAAGCAAAGAGAACTACTTATGCTTCAAGTGAGTCCTCAGTGAGGTCCATTCAGCCTCCTCCCGATCGTTAGTTCCCGTTTGAATGCTGGTTTAGTTAAGAAATATTTGGACAATAAAGATGCATTTAGGTTTGTGAAAGAGAGAGTTATCTAGGTTATCAGAGATCCTCTTGCTGGGCATCTTATAGCAGGTAGGGTTCTAAATGATAATAACTGCCCTCAACAAATTTTAATTTTCCTTGTCCGATCTGTGCCACAGAACTTGTGTCCAATAAGTGTCTAAAAGCACAGCAATCAGCAAAGGAGCTTCTCTTCCCTGTTTGATGAGTGCCAAGTTGGCAAATCCTGAAACTCTGTGGGGTGGTGAACATAGGCATTTTGCAAGTCTTTGTTCCTTACCCCTTGGGTTTTCACTAAAGGTGGTCAGGGCAGGAGAGGAAATATGGCCCATATTTATACTTTTTTAGCGCCGCATTTGCGCCGCTTTTTGACGCAAAATCGGCGCAAATTTACAAAATCCAATTGCATTTTGTAGGTTTGCGCCGCTTTTGCATCAAAAAGTGGCGCAAATGCGGCGCTAAAAAAGTATGGCCCATATTTATACTTCGCCATTCTGAAGCGCCATGCGGGCGCCGTATTTATGGAATGGCGTTAGCCGGCGCAAGCAGACCGGCGCTGCCTGGTGTGCGTGGAAAAAAACCACGTAGACCAGGCAGCGCCGGCGTAGGGGGAAAATGGCGCTAGGGCGTCTTAAAATGGCGCAAGTCGGGTTGACGCTAAAAAATCGTCTTAACCCGATTTGCGCCATTTTTTCGACGCCCAGACGCCATTTAAATGACTCCTGTCTTAGTAAAGACAGGAGTCATGCCCCCTTGCCCAATGGCCATGCCCAGGGGACTTATGTCCCCTGGGCATGGTCATTGGGCATAGTGGCATGTAGGGGGGCACAAATAAGGCCCCCCTATGCCACCCAAAAAAAATTGAAAAATATAAAAAATTATACTTACGTGAACTTACCTGAATGTCCCTGGGGTGGGTCCCTCCATCCTTGGGTGTCCTCCTGGGGTGGGCAGGGGTGGCAGGGGGGGTCCCTGGGGGCAGGGGAGGGCACCTGTGGGCTCATTTTGAGCCCACAGGCCCCTTAACGCCTACCCTGACCCAGGCGTTAAAAAGTGGCGCAAATGCGGGGTTTTTTGACCCGCCACCTCCCGGGCGTGATTTTTGCCCGGGAGTATAAATACGACGCATTTGCGTCGCCGTCATTTTTTTAGACGGGAACGCCTTCCTTGCATCTCATTAACGCAAGGAAGGCGTTCACGCAAAAAAATGACGCTCTTTGCCCATACTTTAGCGCTAGACGCGTCTAACGCCAAAGTATAAATATGGCGTTAGTTTTGCGCCGAATTTGCGTCGAAAAAAACGACGCTAATTCGGCGCAAACGGAGTATAAATACGGGCCTATGTATTTAGACAACAGGCTAGTAACCCGGAAAGTCATTTGTGTCAGGAGCCTCCCAAAACACTTTTCAAAGCACAAACCTGTTGTCTATTTACTTATCCTCCCTTCGGCCTGCTTTACATCTACTACAATCTCTCTACAAAGTATAGGTTTACAACATATTGATAGCATAAAATTTAAATTTCTTTTTGATCCCTAAATAGTGCCTTTGGGAATGAGACAGTCCAACTGTTTTTAAAAAGCAAACTTGTTCACTTTTCATTGTCTTGCACTTTTCACTTTTCCCTCCACTTATATTTTTGTTATTTTGTCATCTGCCAATGCTGCTTCTGCTTGTGACC
The DNA here is from genome assembly GCF_031143425.1 of Pleurodeles waltl. Lineage (NCBI taxonomy): Eukaryota > Metazoa > Chordata > Amphibia > Caudata > Salamandridae > Pleurodeles > Pleurodeles waltl. Next base: position 1,010,342,441 of record NC_090436.1, on the reverse strand, counting down.
ATATCACTGCTTTTGACTTTCGAACCATGCCTCACCAGCTAATCAATGTAGATGCATCTCTGCAGCTTATGGTGCCTTTGCACACACCTTTGCTCTTGTCTCCGTGCTCTTAAATAAGCCGCTAACTTCTCTGTCAACATCTCAGCTGCCATGCCCCCTTACTATAGCTGTTGACATCAATGTACTGTTATGCTGTGTTTTGCAACAAGTATAATTTCTATAAAAACTACATCTTGGTGCTGAATAGGAAAGTGTTGACGAGAATTCTGTGCAATACAATCAAGTAAATCTTTGTTTTGAATATTTTGTCAAATTATTTGTTGGTACACAATTAACAAATGTCTATAGCACTGAAAATCCGGAGGCAAGAGACTTGGGCTAGATTTATAATCCTCATCAGAGCGACAGAGTAAATTACTCCCTCATCCTGATGGAGGTACCGTCCACCAGATTTGGTAATGACTGCCAGGCAGGGGGTCGTTTCTTAATTCATTGCCAGGAACCACAGTCTTGGTCATTCCTGTAAATGCTTTTTGCAATTTGGTCTAGGGCTCCATCAACATTTAGCAATTTCTAATACCCCTTATCACCAGGGTTTTACTGGGGGTGGCAGGCAGTTAAATCTTCCCTGTAATTTCACCCATCTAACTTAAGTGGACAGAATTAGTTGCCTGCCTCCAACATCCCTTATTCCACCGGGCCATCAGAAGAATTTAATCATGGAGAAGAGAGGTCATCAGATGAAGGAAGGTCCCACGCTGCCGGAGAACAACTCAGCGAGTTGAGCGTCACGGGATGGAGTGCTGGGGACCTGTGCCAGGTTGTGCATGAAGGAATTTTGCAAATAGTGCACAGAGGCCTCAGGAGGTGAAGAAGGCGCAGCACACAGGGGTACCATCGCTCTCAGGGAAGGCAAGGTATTACCTCCTCCAAATTGTGTCAGCAGGAGCTCAGGACAGTCTATGTTGATGGGGTCCACACTCTGTGTCCCTTGGAGCACGCTCGTCACTGTGAGAGGAGTCCAAGGGTACCGGTGGTCCTCTTAGAAGGTGCCTGAGTGAGCAGGGGAGTGACTCCGTCATCCCAGGAGGGATTTCTTCAGTCCTTCTGGTGCAGGATGAAGACAGGGAGTCCCCAGAGAGTGCACACAATGGAAACTGTTACAGTTACTGGCTGGAGCTCAAGTTGCAAAGGAAAAGTATCCCTTGTGGATACTTTGTTGCTGTTACAGCAGTTCCTGGAGCAGGCTGCGGTTGATCCGAGGTCAGAAGAAGAAGTAGTAGTTGCTGAGGATTCCTGAAGGAAACTTGAAAGCAGAATCTGAAGAGAACCCACAGGAGAGACCCTGAATAGCCTTGAGAGGGGGTTTGGCAACCTTATCAGATAAGGACTTATCAGGAGGGGTCTCTGACGTCATCTGCAGGCACTGGCCACTCAGAGACCTCCAGAGTGCCCCCACACCTTGCAAAGTAGGATGGCTGAAGTCTGGGACACACTGGAGGAGCAGTGGGCACCCCCCCTAGGGTGGTGATGGACAGGGGAGAGGTCACTCCCCTTTCCTTTGTCCAGTTTCACACCAGAGCATGGGACAAGGGGTCCCTGAACCAGTGTAGACTGGCTTCTGCAAAGAGGGCACCATCTGTGCCCTTCAAAGTATTTCCAGAGGCTAGGGGAGGCTACCCCTCCCCAGCCTGTGACACCTATTTCCAAAGGTAGAGGGTGTAACACCCTGCTCTCAGAGAAAATGCTTTGTTCTGCCTTCCTGGGACTGAGCTGCTCAGACCCCAGGAGGGCAGAACCCTGTTGACAATACTGACAATTTTAAAGACGGAGAGGGCATAAGCACTGAGGATCTGATTAGCAGAACCTCAGTGACACAGTTATTCACTACACAGGGACATACATTCAGACCACAAACTATGAGCAATGGGGTCCTGACCAGCAGTATCCTAGTGAGAAAGGCAAAAACAAACTGACATACAAGTAAAAATGGGGGGTAACATGCCAGGCAAGATGGTACTTTCCAACACAACCCACCTCACTCCAAAAAAGGGCCACTAAGGCTAACCTTGCCCAGATGGGTCTTCATTGTCGAAGTGGAAATATCTGGAGAGTCCATCTGCATTGGAGTGGGTACTCCCAGGTCAATGTTCCACTGTATAGTCCATTCCCTGTAGGGAGATGGACCACCTCAACAATTTAGGGTTTTCCCCTTTCATTTGTTTAAGACATAATAGAGGTTTGTGGCCTGCCTGAACAGTAAAGTGAGTACCAAACAGGTATGGTCTCAACTTTTTCAGTGCCCAGACCACAGCAAAGGCCTCCCTCTCTATAGCAGACCAACACTTTTCTCTAGGGGTCAACCTCCTGCTGATAAAAGCAACAGGTTGATCCTGGCCCTCAGTGTTAAGCTGTGATAGAACTGCCTCTACCCCTAATTCAGAAGCATCAGTCTGGACTATGAATTTCTTGGAGTAACAAGGGCTTTTTAGGACAGGTGCAGAGCACATGGCCTGTTTTAGCTCATCAAAATCCTTTTGACAGCTAGCTGTCCACAATACCTTTTTAGGCATCTTCTTGCTGGTAAGGTCATTAGGAGGGGCTGCAATGGAGCCGTAATTCTTGATGAACCTCCTATAGTACCCTGTGAGGCCTAGGAAGGCTCTCACCTATGTTTGAGTTGTAGGGGGAGCCCATTCCATAATGGTCTGGATCTTCCCCTGCAGTGGTGCAATCTGTTCCCCAGCTACCAGGTAGCCCAGAGAAATTACTTTCCCCTGCCCTATCTGGCACTTTGAAGCCTTGATAGTGAGGCCTGCCTTTTGCAGGGCATCCAATCCTTTCCATAGGTGGACCAGGTGGGGGGACCAGGTGCTCATCCCAGGTAGAGCTAAAGACAGCTATATCACTAAACGCTTCCAACCCTTGGATGACTGTGTTCATCAACCTCTGAAAAGTGTCAGGTGCATTTTTCAAACCAAAGGGCATAACAGTAAACTGATAGTGCCATCCAATGGTGGAAAATGCAGTTTTTGGTTTAGCATCGTCTGACTTAATCTGCCAATACCCTGCAGTTAAGTCAAAAGTGCTTAGATGCTTGGCACAAGCCAGTGTATATATTAGCTCATCTGCGCTGGGTATAGGGTGAGCATCAGTTTTGGTTACTTGATTGAGACCTCTGTAGTCAACACAAAACCTAATTTCTCTTTTACAATCTTTACTGTGAGGTTTTGGGACAACCACCACTGAGATAGCCCATAGGATCTCTGAAGGCTCAATCACTCCTAGGCCCAGCATTTTCTGTACCTCTTATTTCATGCAATCTTTGACATGGTCAGGCTGCCTATAAATCTTACTTTTGACAGGTAAACGTTTGACAGGTAAACTGTCTACAGTGTTGATTGTGTGCTCACACCAGGTAGTTGTTCCTGGTATTAGTGAGAAGAGGTCAGAGAATTGGCCAAGGTACTCAGCAGAAAGGCAATCTGCTAGCACCACTCCCTCCACTAAGCCATCATCTTCAGTGTTGAAGAAGAGGTCAGGGAGAGGGTCACTCTCTTCTTCCTGCCCCTCATTAGTTGCCATGAGTAGGGTTAAGTTAGCCCTGTCATAGTAAGGTTTCAGGCGATTGACATGGAGAACCCTAAGGGGACTCCTGGAAGTTCCCAGGTCTACCAAGTAGGTGACCTCACCCTCCTTTTCAACAATGAGATGGGGTCCACTCCATGTGTCCTGGAGTGCTCTTGGGGCCACAGGCTCCAATACCCACACCTTCTGTCCAGGGTGATACTGGGTCAAGACAGCCTTCTGGTCATGGCATTGCTTATGGAGCTCTTAGCTGGCCTGAAGGTTTTTACTGGCCTTTTTCATGTACGCAGCAATTCTGGATCTTAGGCCAAGTGCATAGTCCACAATGTCTTGCTTTGGAGGCTTAAAGGTTGTTCCCAACCCCCCCTCACAAGTGCAAGGGGAACTCTTACAGGGTGCCCAAAGAGAAGTTCAAAAGGGCTAAAGCCCACTCCTTTTTGGGGTGCCTCCCTATAAGCACAAGGAGGCATGGCAACAGGACATCCCATCACCTTCTGAGTTTTTCATGGAGTCCCATAATCATACCTTTGAAAGTTTTATTAAACCTCTCAACCAGACCATTTGTCTGTGGATGGTAAGGAGTAGTGAACTTATAAGTTACACCACACTCCTTCCACATAGCTTTGAGGTATGCAGACATTAAGTTACTACCTCTGGCTGTGTCAACACCAGAGCATTACGCGCTCTATTGGCGACTAGATTGCAAAAACCCAACATTCTCAAAACACCGTCATTTATGCATTTTGATGATATGTTGTGGTTTAACCTTTTGCATTGTAGAGTTCAATCCTGAAGACTGATTTTTAATATGCTTACAAATAATGTTCCTTTGCAATGTATTGCTGCAGGTTTTCAGAGTGTGTTAGGGCGTGGCCCCTTTCCAGGGTCTTCCAGAGACTTTCCCTGCAGCATGCCTGGGCGTGGTTGTGGGCTGGGCCAAGACTCTATAAAAGAGAGCCAGCCCAACTCCCAGTGCTCACTATTCAGAGGTCCCAGTGCAGAACAGCAGCTATTTCCAGAGTTCCTGTCCGGTGGCCTATTTGATCTTCCAGACCTCTGCTTTTCATGCTTCATTGGTGATCCTTGTTATGGGCGGTAAGATGGTAGTTGGGTTTACTCCCCGAAGCCGTTTATTTGAGAACTCTCATATTCTTGAGTCTAATTCTTTATTTGATTAACAAATTACTTTGAGCTTATGAAAAGTGCACTTCAGTGTTTGTAATATTTACATGGAGGTTTATGAATCGGCAAGACGCAGGATTCCTTTTATGAAGATTTAAAACTTATGTTTCATTACGCGCTACCATTTTTTAACATGTACATGGATGCTTACGAATCGGCAAGACGCACAATTCGTTTTATGAAGATTTAAAACTTGTGTTTCATTACACGCTACCATTTTTTTAACATGTACATGGACTCTTACGAATCGGCAAGACGCGCGATTCGTTTCATGAAGATATAAAGCTTGTATTTCATTACGCGCTACCATTTTCTTGACATTCACATGGAGGCTTACTAATTGGAAAGACACACAATTTGTTTCATGATGATTTAAACCTTGTTATTTATTCAGCGCTACCATTTCTTGACATTTTGCATGGTGGCATTCGAATCGGTAAGGCGCGCGATTCTCTCCTCGAGCCTATTTCATGATGTTCATTGTATGCTACCATTCTAGGAAATTTGTTTGGTAGTATTTGAGTTGGCAAGTGTGTGATTTATTTCTTGAACTCATATAATTTTAGTCATTGAAGCACAATTCTTCCATGGTGTTTACTATATATAAATATATATCTGCAAAGTGTGTAATCTGTGTTGAAACATTTCAAGAAAACACAAAAGGCCAGAGTTTCTAAATGTAATATTGTATGGTTCTATTATGCATTCTCAAAAAAAGGATTCATACGACTGATTTAAAATTTAGTCAGAATGTTTTTTCTGATTCTCATTTAAAGGAAAGTACTTGAATAAGAAAGTTTTCATGTAATTCATCTTGATTCCCTTACAGGTATCCAGCCATCTTGAAACTTAGTCATTTTAAACGTAATTCTTGGATTGTTCATGTTTTCAGAATGACTATGCTTAGAATCTTAGTCTAGTATTGATTTCAGGAGATATAATTTTCATACTGTGTGTTCTAACCTTTTTTTCTTACTACAGGTCTCCTTCCCAGCTGTCCCCTTCCTAATCCCCTCTTCCCCTCTTGAACTCTCTTAGCCTCTGTGATTTATCTATCAGAGTCTTGGAGCTGTTCAGTGGTGGACATGTTGGGAACGTATGCAGACCCAGAGGATCTGGTGACTCTGACAGAATAGTGAGCCCACAAATTATTATCCTCCTGGTTTGTGTATGTTCTTAGCATGGCCACGCTGGACGAGTTAGTCAAGGCTATCACCCAGCTCCAGGCAGAGGTGGTATCATCCAAAGAATTGACAACTAGCTTAGCTGTGAAAGTGAGTCAGTTGCAAGATAAGGTAGAGAAGAAGGAGCAAAGTCCCACAAGTGCGTATTGGCCAGGTACTTCTTCTCAGGCTTCTGGAAGTAATCCGACAAACATTTCTCTAAATGTTCCTTCCGCAATTCCCTTAGCTCCCCCAGAACGTTTCTCAGATGACCCTTCGAAAGAACAATCTTTCCTGGTTCAAGTGGGACTACACTTCACCTGCAGACCACATACTTTCCCCGATGCCCAGTCCAAAGTAGCTTTCTTGTTATCATATTTGGCTGGGGATGCAGCTACTTGGGCAATTCCTCTTGTGTGTAAAAATAGTCCCTTGTTGTACAACTGGAGAAATTTTGTTCGTGAGTTTGAGAGAGTTTTTGATCGTAGAACTGTAACACAGTCAGCAGATCGTGAATTATTAGATTTACGCCAAGGGAATCAAGATCTAGTATCGTATTTAGCCAACTTTAACTGGCTGGTTGCCGAGACATCCTGGCCTGAAGAAAAACAAGTGGTCCTGTTTTACAAGGGACTCAAAGAGGAACTAAAAGATATTTTAGCGCAAATTGACCAACAACCGACAGACTGTCAAGAATTAATAAACCTTGTTTTGAGGCTTGATCATCGTTTAGCAGAACGTAAAGGAACGCGCAACAAGATTGAAAAATATTCATGGCGTGCTCATGATAACAGAGACTCAAGAACTCCGAAAGAGAGAACGCCAGAACCGATGGAAATTGGAACCATCAGAAGTCCTTTGACCAAAGATGAAAAGGATCTACGCAGAAAAAATGGACAATGTCTTTATTGTGGGCGGAAGGGTCATTTTGCAAAAGATTGTCCAATCAAACCAAAGAACAAGCAAGGTCCAGTTCAGAAGGTCGCAGCCAATGCACCAGTCGAGTTGGAGAACTAAAACACCCGAGATGCAGAGAAGGGTTGCTCTTGGGTGCCACCGTGGACCCTTCACAATCTAGACATCTTAAACTGGAAATAAGAGTTCAGGTCAAGAAAAAGATTTATTTCAAAAAGGCTCTAGTCGATTCTGGGGCTACTGGGAACTTTGTTGATGTCCAATTGGTTTGTGCATGGGGGATCCCATGTATTGAAAAGAAGACCCCAGAAATCATCCAGGCAGTCGATGGAAAACTCTTGACTGGAGGTCCAGTAACTCTTTAGACTATCCCCTTGTCGATAATTTGTGAAGATAAGAATCAAAGAAAGAAACATAAAGAGAAAATCATCCTTGACTTGATCCATGCTCCCCAATATGGGATCATCCTTGGTTTGCCATGGTTAACTCATCACAATCCAGAGATCAATTGGGCAGAACGAAAAATCATGTTCTCATCTGCTCTATGTAACGAACAATGTCTCCAAAAGATTCAAGTACCAAAAGTTTGCAAATCTTCCATAGCTACTGCCGCAGAGAAAGAAATTCAACCACCCAAACAGTATTCAACTTACAAAGATGTATTTGATGAGAAAGGAGCAGAGACTCTACCTCCTCATAGATCTTATGACTGTCAAATTGATCTAGCCCCAGGTGCGATACTTCCCAACTGTCGGGTGTATGCCCTGTCAGAACATGAAAATCAACATTTACGAAAATACCTATATTAATTTTTGGAGAATGGCTTCATTCGTCCCTCTAAGTCTCCTGCAGCTTCGCCTTTGTTTTTTGTTCCAAAAGCTAATGGAGAACTTCGAACTTGCATCGACTATAGGGGTTTGAACAAAATAACCATCAAGAATAAATATCCTGTACCCCTAATTCCGGTTTTATTGTAACAAGTAAAGAGAGCAAAAATCTACACGAAGCTTGACCTTCAAGGTGTTTATCATTTGGTCAGAATAAGAGAGGGTGACGAATGGAAAACAGCATTCAAGACAAGAAATGGCCTTTTTGAATACACCGTCATGCCTTTTGGTCTGTGTAATGCTCCAGCAGCATTTCAATTTTTCTTGAATGACGTTCTTAGAGAGTACCTCGACATATTTGCCATAGTCTACATCGATGACATTTTGATCTACTCAGACAATGAAAACGAACATGTCCAACATGTCAAGAAAATTCTCGCAGCCCTTCAAAAGCACCATTTATATTGCAAACCAACCAAGTGTGAGTTTCATGTTACCACAGTTGAGTTTTTAGGGGTTATTCTTACCCCTCAAGGTATGGTGATGGCAGAAAAGAAAGTGAAAGCCGTATCTGATTGGCCCACCCCAAAGACTGTTCGTGATGTACAATGTTTTCTGGGGTTTGCACATTTTTACCGGAGGTTCATAAATCATTTCTCCCAGACAGTGGCTCCAATCACTAAGCTACTAAGAAAGAAAGAAAAGTTTGTATGGTCCCCAGAAGCTGATCAAGCCTTCTCGACTTTGAAGGAAGCTTTCTTCACTGCCCCAGTCTTGATTCATCCTGCTGCAAAACGACCTTTCATAGTGGAAGCTGATGCTTCAGATGTAGCAATAGGAGCCATCTTATCACAACGAAACAAAGACACTGGCCAACTTCATCCTGTAGCTTATATGTCTCGGAAGTTGAACGAAGCCGAACAGAACTATGTCATTGCTGAAAAAGAGCTTCTGGCGATTCGTGACGCCTTTAAAGAATGGAGACATAATCTGTTGGGTGCCAAATACACGGTTACAGTATATACTGATCATTGTAATCTTCAATTCAAGAGTTCCGCCAGACTTTTGATCCCTCGGCAATTACGCTGGATGCTGTTTTTTGCCGAAATTGATTTTGTAGTAACTTTCCGGCCTGGTAAAGATAATCGCAAAGCTGATGCCTTGTCCCGTCAAGAGTCTACCAAGTTGCCTGCATTTCAAGCCTCCAGAGCTATCATTGCTCCTGACAAGGTTCTATGTATCATAAAGACTGAAGATTTATTTGAAGAAATTTGCAACTCTTTCACTGTTGAAAAATGGCAAACATGGGCCCAAGCAGATCCCAAAAGGTCAATCAAGCAAGGACTACCCTTTCATAACGCTTGTTTGTTTGTACCCACTACCAAACTTCCAAGATAGTGTTTCATTGGTTGCATGTTATACCTACGGCAGGTCACCAAGGTACTCCTAAAACTCTTGAACTAATCTAATGTTATTTTTGGTGGCCTACCCTAATAAAAGATGTAAAAGCAATGGTAAACAACTGCGAAGTTTGTGTTCGCATTAAAACAAGTCATTCAAAACCAAAAGGGTTGTCACATCCACTTCCAACCTAAGTCGTCCATGGGAGCACATTTCTTTAGACTTTATTACAGGTTTGCCAGTGGTTCAAAGGCATTCAGTAGTTCTGCTGGTAGTAGATAGTCCCACGAAATATGGACATTTCATTGCATGTAAAAAACTGCCCATTTCTAGTAAACTGGCAACTATTTTACTGAATAGAGTGATTTGTTATCATGGATTGCCAATGGTTATCCTCTCCGATCGGGGGTCGCAATTTGCCTCCAATTTCTGGAAGACATGGTGTAAAACACTCCAAGTGACATCTACGCTATCTACTAGTCACCATCCTCAAACAGATGGTCAAACGGAGAGAATAAATCAGACTTTGAAACAATACCTACGTGCCTACGCTGAAAAGGCACTTCATTCTTGGACATCTATGCTCTGGTTAGCTGAGTTAGATTATAATAACTCATTCCACACTTCTATTGGCGTTACACCCTTTTTTGGTTTATTTGGTTATCATCCTGACACTTTGACCATCACAATTCCTAAAGAAAGTTCTCTTAATCCAGCTGTGTCAGAAACCATTCAGCATTTGCATCAAACCCAGAAACTGATTCAACAGCATTTAGAAAAAGCCAAACAAAAATACAAAAGGCATTATGACAAGAAACATTGTGAAGGACCGCAATATCAACCAGGTGACAAACTGTGGCTTTCCACAAAACATATAGACTTCAAGAAGAAGCACATGTTTAACCCCAAATTCATAGGTCCTTACACTGTCCTTCAGCAAATCCATCCGGTGACCTTTAAAATACAATTACCCAGATTCCTACGGATTCATCCAGTGTTCCACACTTCCCTCTTGAAAAAGGCAGTCCAAAAGGTCCACCCTCATCCAGCTCCTGTTCTAGTAGAAGGAGAAGAAGAATACGAAGTCAAGAAAGGGTTGGATTCTAAACTGAGAGGGCGTAATCTTTGGTATTTAATCTCATGGATAGGTTATGGTCCTGAAAGTAACTCATGGGTTTCTGCATCTGATGTTCATGCTCCAGTACTTGTGAGACGCTTTCATCGTCTTGATCTAGGCAAACCAGGCCCTAGAGCACGCCTGGGAGAGGGGAGTACTGTCAACACCAGAGCATTACGTGCTCTATTGGCGACTAGAATGCAAAAACCCAGCACTCTCAAAACACCGTAATTTATGCATTTTGCTGATATGTTGTGGTTTAATCTTTTGCATTGCAGAGTTCAATCCTGAAGACTGATTTTTAATATGCTTACAAATACTGTTCCTTTGCAATGTATGGCTGCAGGTTTCCAGAGTATGTTAGGGTGTGGCCCCTTTCCAGGGTCTTCCAGAGACTTTCCCTGCAGCATGCCTGGGCGTGGTTGTGGGCTGGGCCAAGACTCTATAAAAGAGAGCCAGCCCAACTCCCAGTGCTCACTATTCAGAGGTCCCGGTGCAGAACAGCAGCTATTTCCAGAGTTCCTGTCCCGGTGGCCTATTTGATCTTCCAGACCTCTGCTTTTCATGCTTCATTTGTGATCCTTGTTCTAGGCGGTAAGACGGAAGTTAGGTTTACTCCCCGACTCCATTTATTTGAGAACTCTCTTATTCTTGAGTCTAATTCTATATTTGATTAACAAATTACTTTGAGCTCATGAAAACTGCACTTGAGTGTTTGTAATATTTACATGGAGGTTTATGAATCAGCAAGACGCACAATTCGTTTTATGATGATTTAAAACATATGTTTCATTATGTGGTAACATTTTTTAACATGTGCATTGACGCTTCTGAATCGGCAAGATGCACAATTCATTTTATGAAGATTTAAAACTTGTGTTTCATTACGCGCTACAATTTTTTAACATGTACATGGACGCTTACGAATCGGCAAGACGCGCGATTCGTTTCATGAAGATATAAAGCTTGTATTTCATTACACACTACCATTTTCTTGACATTTACATGGAGGCTTACGAATCGGAAAGATACACGATTTGTTTCATGATGATTTAAACCTTGTTATTTATTACGCTCTACCATTTCTTGACATTTTGCATGGTGGCATTCGAATCGGTAAGACGCGCGATTCTCTCCTCAAGCCTATTTCATGTTGTTCATTGTATGCTACCATTCTAGGACATTTGTTTGGTAGTATTTGAGTTGGCAAGTGTGTGATTTGTTTCTTGAACTCATATAGTGTTAGTCATTGAAGCACAATTCTTCCATGGTGTTTACTATATATAAATATATATCTGCAAATTGTGTAATCTGTGTTGAAACCTTTCAAGAAAACACAAAAGACCAGAGTTTCTAAATGTAATATTGTATGGTTCTATTATGCATTCTCAAAAAAAGGATTCATACGACTGATTTAAAATTTAGTCAGAATGTTTTTTTTGATTCTCATGTAAAGGAAAGTACTTAAATAAGAAGGTTTTCATTTAATTCATCTTGATTCCCTTACAGGTATCCGGCCTTCTAGAAACTTAGGGGGTCATTACAACCCTGGCGGACGGTGTTGAAGGAGCGGTAAGACCGCAAACAGGCCGGTGGGAAAAAAAAGGGAATTATGACCGTGGCGGAAACCGCCAACATAGACATCCACTTTAACACTCCGACCACTACTGCGGTACAGACAAGCAGCACGGCTTTCACCGCCAACAGACAAGGGCGGAAGACAAAGTACCGCCCACAGTATTACAACAGGCCAATCCGCCACCTTTTCCGGGTCGGATTCACCGTGGATAAAAACACGGCGAAACAGACATTTCAATGGGAAAATGCTCACCTGAACAAACTCCACGAGGAAGGAGGGCACCATGGAGCCGGAACTCCAAATACTCCCTGCGCTTGTCTTCCTGCTCCTCTACGAACATCAGCAACGGCGGCGCCAAAGACAACAGTGAGTACTGCACCTATGACATAGGGGAGGGGGGAGGCAAAAGTCACGGACACACACATGCAACACCCCCACCCCCAACCTGACCCTCACCCACTACAACACACACACCAATGCATTTCCGAACATCACAGTAACATCCCCCAACCCCCCCGGAAGAATGCTAAGACAAAAGGAAATGAGTTCAACCATTGTAATGTATCAAAAAACAGTTAGCTCATATATACATCAATATATACACATTCCAAATATGTACATCACGATTAGTAGTAGAGGTATGCACATTTCAATGTCCGTGGACCACTGGGCCCAAAATGCACGGGCGAGGCCCACACACAATACCTGTCCTGGAACGGAGAGAACACTGCAGGGGCATCAGATAGAAATACAACTGGCACCTCAGGGGAAAGGGAAGGGGGGGCACCTCAGCCGGATGAGTGCACCACTCAGGATCCACGACGGGGCTTCATGCCCATTGATGTATCCTGGGGAGTGCAAAGCCACAGTCTCACAAGTCTCTACAGTGGGTGGTATGCCCACTGTACCATCCTGGGGAGTGCAAAGCCACAGTCTCTCAAGTCTCTACAGTGGGGGGGTTGCCCACTGCTGTATCCTGGGGAGTGCAAAGCCACAGTCTCTCAAGTGTCTACAGTGGGTGGGTTGCCCACTGTACCATCCTCGGGAGTGCAAAGCCACAGTCTCACAAGTCTCTACAGTGGGTGGTTTGCCCACTGTACCATCCTGGGGAGTGCAAAGCCAAAGTCTCACAAGTCTTTTCAGTGGGTGGTTTGCCCACTGCTGTATCCTGGGGAGTGCAAAGCCACAGTCTCACAGGTCTCTACAGTGGGTGGTTTGCCCACTGTACCATCCTGGGGAGTGCAAAGCCAAAGTCTCACAAGTCTTTTCATTGGGTGGTTTGCCCACTGCTGTATCCTGGGGAGTGCAAAGCCACAGTCTCTCAAGTCTCTACAGTGGGGGCTTGCCCACTGTACCATCCTGGGGAGTGAAAAGCCACAGTCTCTCAAGTGGATGCATGTCTCCACTGGTTCTGGAGGGAGACTGGTGCCCAGAGTGCTTCATCCTGTGCAGGATAGATGGAGTGGATGCATGTCTCCACTGGTTCTGGAGGGGGACTGGTGCCCAGAGTGCTTCATCCTGTCCAGGATAGATGGAGTGAATGCATGTCTCCACTGGTTCTGGAGGGGGACTGGTGCCCAGAGTGCATCACTCACCCCGTGACGGTCCCTGTTGCGTCACTGCCGCTCATGGGCTAGCGGTGCTTGAGTTGGCGGTGCTTGCCCTGTTCAGCAGTCCTTCCCATGGCGGTCTTTGCCCTGTTCAGCGGTGCTTGCCATGGCGGTCTATGCCCTGTTCAGCGGTGCTTGCCCTGTTCAGCGGTGCTTGCCATGCGGTCTTTGCCCTGTTCAGCGGTGCTTGACTTTGCTGTCTCTGACCTGTGCTGCAGTGTGTGCCATGGCGGTCCCTCATTGCCCAGCGGGGCTGTGGCTGCCGGGGCCCTCCTGGGCACTGACTCTGGTGGTGGTCTCCTGACCAGTGACGATAGTGCTGCCCTCCAGGGCACTGACTCCGGTGGTGGTCTCCTGACCAGTGACGATAGTGCTGCCGTCCTGGGCACTGACTCCGGCGGTGGTCTCCTGACCAGTGACGATAGTGCTGCCCTCCTGGGCACTGACTCTGGCGGTGGTCTCCTGACCAGTGACGATGGGGCTGGCGGTGGCGTCTTGGGCAGCGGGGAGGATGGCGGCCTTCTCCGCTGTGTTACTCTTCCCAGACTTTGGCGACTTCTTCTGCCCCTTCACTACCTTGGGAGGAGTCACAGCTGACTCGACACTCCCCCTGGGACCCTTGTGGGCGGCTTTGCTGGCAAGTGTCTTCCCCCTCTCCCGTCGGGCACTGTCCAACTTCTGGTGCTTCACAGGGGGTGGACTGGCAGTGCTTTACCTCGAACAGGCACCACTGGTACCGGAATCTTTTTGTCTGAGGTGCTACTACGGGACCTATGAATTGGAGGGGGGGGTGATGGGACAGAGGTCAAGGTTGCTCATGAAAAGTCTCTGACGAACACTGGGACGGGTAGCTGGAGGGGGTCTGGGAGTGGAGGAAGAGGAGGTGGTTGTAGGAGGTGTAACTTTTGGTGATTTGGGTGCAGGTGCATGTTCTGGAGGCTGTCGTGAGGTGGATGGATGTTGGGTGTGTGTGTGCCCGTATTTGTGTACTTTAGGAGGGGGCGTCACAGACACACTGGGAGAAGACATAGGGGACGTGTAAATGGTAGTGGGGGTGGTGAGTGCAGGTGAGCGGGGTGTGGTGCTGGGTGTTCTGGTGCAAGTCCTAGTGGCTGCTGTGGTAGTGCATGCAGGTGAGAGTGTAGACGAGACTGGGAGGGAGGAGGGAGAGGACGAGGAGGGGGAGGGGGACACAGTGGAGGCAGTGGATGTTGCTGTGTCTGTATGTGGGTGATGCTTGTGTGAGTGCCTGTGGGATGTGTGGTGTCTATGTTTGCCTGAGCTGCCCTTGTGTGTTGAGGTGTGTGCAGGCTGGTCTGATGGTGTGCTTGGGATAGGTTGAGGTACAGGGGATTGGGTCTGGGTGGAGGAGTTGGAGGGAGGAGGCTAGACACAGGGACAATGGCTGCCATCAGTACTGAGGCCAGAGATTGCAGGGTTCGATGAAGGGCAGCCTGACCAGAATGAATGCCCTCCAGGAATGCAATGGTATGTTGCAACTCCCTTTCTACACCCTGGATGGCATTCACAATGGTAGACTGCCCAACATGACCTGAGGAGGTCAAGGGCCTCCTCACTGAGGGCAGCAGGGGTGACAGGGGCAGGGGCTGAGGTGCCTGGGGCGAAGGTGATGCCCACCCTCCTGGATGAGCGGGTATGGGGTGAAGGCTGAGGGGCTGCTGGGAGGGCGGTGCTGGTAGGGGGGGTGGCGGCTGTACCTGTAGAAGTGGGGGGGCATTGTCCCACTTTAGAGGTCAGGCATCCGCCATTTCAGGGACCCACATGGCTTCATTTACAACTGCGTCACAAATACCTCGGCCTGGGCTCAACACACATACAGGAAGATTTTTGTATTTTGTGTCGTGTTCTGTGTAGCTGTGGGTACATACCTCAGAATTGGTTGACACTGTGGACACTGTTGTCCTTCCTAGGCACCGTCAGCTGGGACATGTGAGGAGATGGCGGAATCCTCCGGTGTACTGACCGCTGGTGGACCTGTTGACAATGGAGGAGCGACGTTTAATCATCACCTACAGGTTTGACCGTGCCACAATCCAGGAACTGTGTACCCAGATCTGATGTCACCAATCCGCCATCCCACAGGTATATCCCCTCAAGTGTAGGTGCTGTCAGTACTCCATTTCCTAGCAAGTAGGTCATTTCAGACAACAGTGCCATGGCATCAGGGATGTCCCACCCTATGTTTTCTAACATATTTTCCAGAGTGTTGTCTGCCCTGCTGAAACACGTGAGGAGCTACATCGTTTTCCCTCAGGTGGAGGATTTGGCTACAGTGAAAGGTGACTTCTATGCCCTGGGACACATCCCCAACATCATAGGTGCCATTGATGGGACCCATGTGGCTTTGGTCCCCACCCACAGGAGTGAACAGGTGTACAGGAACCGGAAGAGTTATCATTCAATGAATGTACAGATGGTATGTTTGGCAGACCAGTACATCTCGCAGGTAAATGCTATGTTCCCTGGCTCAGTGTATGACGCCTACATCCTGCGGAATAGCAGCATCCCTTATGTGATGGGTCAACTCCAGAGGCACCGTGTGTGGCTATTAGGGGACTCTGGTTACCCCAACCTGTTATGGCTATTGACCCCAGTGAGGAATCCCAGGACCAGGGCAGAGTAACGCTACAAAGAGGCCCATGGGCGGACTAGGAGGGTGATCAAACGCACCTTTGGCCTCCTGAAGGCCAGGTTCAGGTGCCTCCATATGACAGGTGGTTCCCTATTCTACTCACCAAGGAAGGTGTGCCAGATCATCATCGCCTGCTGTATGCTTTACAATCTTGCTTTGCGACGCCAGGTGCCTTTTCTGCAGGAGGATGGTCCAGATGACGGTGTTGTGGCAGCTGTGGAGCCTGTGGACAGTGATGAGGAGGAAGCAGAAGAAGAAGACATTGATAACAGGGACTCTGTCATACAGCAATATTTCCAGTGACACACAGGTGAGAATTTTTTTTTACTAATATATTTACTTTCACACTTCTACCTCTATCCTGTCTGTCAATTTGAAGCAGTATTTGCTAACTGAGTGGTACATTTACATTATGGTTTCACAGGTGTGGTTACCAACGTGTGTCATCTGCTTGCATCCTTCATGGGCTTGTGATGTGTTACATAGGTATGTTGACATTACATTTTCGAACGGATTTTGTCATTTGTCACAGATAATACACATTTTCAAAATCACAGATTGACTCCAGATTGTTTTGTGGTTCAAGGGTGTTTATTGAAGTGCTAATTATTGGAGGGGGTGGCAAAATGGTGATGGGTGATGGTGGAGGAATGTCCATGGCAGAGTCCAGTCTATTAGTCTCACAGGTGCACTGCCCATATGGGCATAGGAAGTGGAGCTGGGGCAGTTCCAATCTGGACAGGGTAACAAAGTGGGACAATGGGATGTCAATCAGGGTGGTCTCATTTCTTGGCGGGGGTCTTGCCATCGTGCTCTGTCTTGTTCCCGGATCTCAGGGACCGCTTGCGGGGTGGTTGTCTGTCTGCAGGGGGTGGGGTGCTGGTGTGGTGGTCCTGTGGCGGGGTGTCCTTCCACTAGCGCCGGCGGAGGTGCTGGGCAGTTCATCGTCCAGGCTAGTGTCAGGGGCCCCTTGGAGTGCCACGGTGTCCCTCATGGTCTTCTGTATGTCCTTCAGCACCCCTACGATGGTGCCCAGGGCGGAGCTGATGGTTCTGAGCTCCTCCCTGAACCCCAAATACTGTTCGTCCTGCATGCGCTGGGTCTCCTGAAACTTGGCCAGGACCGTAGCCATCGTCTCCTGGGAGTGGTGGTAGGCTCCCATGATGGAGGAGAGGGCCTCGTGGAGAGTGGGTTCCCTGGGCCTGTCCGCCCCCTGTTGCACAGCAGCCCTCCCATTTCCCCTGTGTTCCTGTGCCTCCGTCCCCTGGACTGTCTGCCCACTGCCACTGCCCCCAGGTCCCTGTTGTTGATGGGGTGGTGGGTTATCCTGGGTTCCCTGTAGTGGTGGACACACAGCTGATTGACGTGTCCTGGGTACGGCGGTATGGGCCCGCTGGGTGGGTGCTGTGCTGGTGTTACCAGAGGGTGGAAGGTCAGTGTTGGGCTGTGCCTGTGCGAGGGGAACCGACTGTCCCGAGGCCCACGATGGTCTGGGCTGGTCATCTGGATCCAGTTGGACAGAGCTGCTGTCACCACTGTGGGCCTCTTCTGTGGGTGGGGTGGAGATGTCTGGACCCTCCTGTCTGGTGGCATTAGGTAGTAGCCCTGCAGGTTTGTAAAAGCATGATTATTGCATCTGTGTGTCTCATGGTGTGCAATGGGTGGGTGAGCGTGTACCCCTGTGCTAGCATTCCTGTGTGGGGGCTTGTGTGATGATGGTTGGGGGGTTGTTATGGGTATGTGCAGTGGGCATGCTTTAGTGATGGGTGTCCATGCTTTGTTGTGTCATGCAGGGCTTGGTGTTGGGATGTGTGGTTTCTGTTATTAGTACATTAGTGAGGAGTTGGAGTGATAGGGGAGGGGGTGAGGGTGGGGGTGTGTGATAGCATGCAGGTAGGGTGGGGGATATGATAGTTAAGATTAGACTTACCAGTGTCCATTCCTCCACCGACTCCTCCGAGGCCCTCTGGATGCATAATGGTCAAGACCTGCTCCTCCCATGTTGTTAGTTGTGGGGGAGGAGGTGGGGATCCGCAAACAGTCCGCTGAATCACGATGTTGTGCCTGGAGACCACTGAACGCACCTTCCCCCATAGGTCGTTCCACCTCTTCCTGATGTCCTCCCAATATCTTGGGTGCTGTCCCACTGCGTTGACCCTGTCGACGATTCTCCGCCATAGCTCCATCTTCCTAGCTATAGAGGTGTGCTGCACCTGTGATCCAAATAGCTGTGGCTCTACCCTTACGATTTCCTCCACCATGACCCTGAGCTCCTCCTCCGAAAACCTTTGGCATGCCATGGGGTGGTGTAGGTGATGTGTGTGGGGTGTATGTGGTGATGAGTGTAGTGATGTGTAATGGTGTGTGGTACTTTGTGTGTGGATGTTGTGTGGGTGATGGTGTTGTGTGCCTCTGTGTGGTGGGATTGCCTATTGCTGTGCTATCTCTCTGTAGCCTTCGTCTCTAATTTTTGGTCGTAGGGGTTTGTGGGTGATGTGGGTGTGTGTTTTATATTGTGTTTGGTGTGTGGGAGTGGTGTTTGTATGTGTATCAGGTGTGTGTATTTTGAATTGTCCAATGTGGTGGTATTTTGGAGATGTGTGTGTATTTTGAGAGCGGCGGTGTGTACCGCCAATGGAATACCGTGGTTGAAAGACCGCCGCGTGGATTCGTGGGTCGTGATAGCATGGGCGTGTTTCTGTTGGCGTGACGGTGGAGGTTTTGTTTTCGCCAGTTTATCACTGACCTTTGGTGTGGCGGACTTGTGTGGTTGTCTGAGTTTCTGCGGATTCCGAGACGTGTGTCATAATAGCTGTGGCGGAATTCCGCGGCCGCGGCGGTGTATTGGCGGTCTTCTGCACGGCGGTAAGCGGCTTTTACCGCCAATGTTGTAATGACCACCTTAGTCATTTTAAACTTCATTCTTAGATTGTTCATGTTTTCAGAATGACTATGCTAAGAATTATAGTCTAGTATTGATTTCAGGAGATATAATTTTCATATTGTGTGTTCTAACCTTTTTTTCTTACTACAGGTCTCCTTCCCAGCTGTTCCCTTCTTAATCCCCTCTTGAACTCTCTTAGCATCTGTGATTTATCTATCAGAGTCTTGGAGCTGTTCAGTGGTGGACGTGTTGGGAACGTACGCAGACCCCGAGGATCTGGTGACTCTGACACCACTTCCTTAGGGAAACCCACTCTGGAAAAGATTCCCAGGAGGGATTTTGCCACTGCAGGAGCTGTAGTGGTCCTTAAGGGAATTGCTTCAAGATACCTAGTGGCATGGTCCACTACCACAAGGATGAATCTATTGCCTGAAGCGGTTGGAGGGCCAAGGGAGCCAACTATGTTAACCCCTACCCCTACCCTTTTAAAGGGCACCCCAACCACAGGGAGTGGAATTAAGGGGGCCTTAGGTTTACCACCAGTATTGCCACTGGCTTGGCAGGTGACACAGGAGCGACAGGACTCCTTAGTGTCCTCTGACATGTGAAGCCAGTGAAACAATGGAACAAGTCTGTCCCAAGTTTTTCTCTGGCCCAAATGCCCAGCCAAATGGATATCATGTGCCAAGGTCAGAAGAAACTCCCTATATTGCAAAGGGATGCCCAATCTCCTGGCAGCTCCAGGTTTAGGGTCCCTTGACTCAGTGTAGAGGAGGTTTTCTTCCCAATAGAACTCATGGCTATCAGTGATATCCCCATTCTGCTGTTTGACAGCTTGCTGTCTCAAACCCTCTAGTATGGGACAGGTCTGCTGTGCCACACTCGGCTCTTCCCTAGCAGGCCCCCTGCACCCAAAAGCTTAGCAATGTCTGCTGCCAGCTCATCTGGTGTAGGTTGTGCACAGGGAGATGATTCCTCTTCCTCAAAATGGGACTCTTCAGGAGAGGGAATGATAGTGGGCAAGGATTTAACCTTTCTACCCCTAGCTTTTGAGAACAATTGATTCATTGTTCCAGGATCCAAGTTTCCCTGTCCTCTTTGCTTCTGGGCCTGAGCCCTTGTGAGAGCAAAGATATGCCGTGGAATGCCCAGCATTGCTGCATGAGCCTCCAACACCACTACAGCCCAAGCTGATGTCTCCAAATCATTGCTTAGTAAGAAGTCTACAGATAAATCATTGACTACCACAACTTTCTTTGGACCAGTAACCCCTTCCCCCAGTTGAGATTCACAACAACCATTGGGTGGCTAAGAGTGTTGTTATGAGCATCAGTCACTTAGTACTGCTGACCAAGTAGGTGTTGATCAGGGTGAACCAGTTTCTCAATCACCATAGTGACACTGGCTCCTGTATCCCTGTAGGCCTCAACCACAACACCATTTATTAAGGGAAGTTGCTTGTACTTACCCATATTAAGGGGACAAAGTCAATACCACCATCAGAGACTAAAACAGCCTCTGTGGTCTCCCTAACAAGATCAACCCCAGCTACACTACCATTGGTGAGCCCAAATACACCCTTTGTTTAGCTATTTGCAGTAGACTTCCCACCACCACTGCTATTACTAGGGGCACTAGAGGACGCAGTTGGGGTTGTGGTAGGGGGAGCCTTGGTGTTTTTCTCTGGGCAGGAGGAATCACTTGCCCAATGGCCTTTACATTTACATAAATAACACCATGGCTTCTTTTGGTTGTTAGAAGAGGATTTGGACCCACCACCCCCAGAGAATTTTTGTAGGCCTGATAAAGACTCAGAATGCTTTTTATCTTTGTCCCCACCCTTGTCAGAAGACTTACCATCCTTCTTCTTGCCATCCTTGTCACCACCTGTATGAACTTTTCTGTTCACTCTTATTCTGACCCATTTGTCTGCCTTCTTTCCCAATGTTTGGGGAGCGGTCAGATCTGAGTCTACCAAGTACTGATGCAACAAGTCAGACACACAATTATTCAGAATATGCTCTCTCAGGATTAGATTATATAGGCTTTCATAGTCAGTCACCTTACTCCCATGTAACCATCCAACCAAGGCCTTCAGTGAACAGTCTACAAAATCTGTCCAGTCTTGAGAGGACTCCTTTCTGCTATCTCTGAACTTTATCCTGTATTGTTCAGTGGTTAAGCCAAATCCATCTAAGAGTGCATCTTGGAAAACTTAGTAGTTATTGGCATCACTTTCTCTGACAGTAAGGAGCCTATCCCTACCCTTTCCAGTGACTGATAACCACAAGATAGCAGCCCACTGCCGTGAGGGACCAACTGTGCCATACAGGCCATCTCAAGTGCAGCAAACCGCTTATTAATGTTATCCCCCTCCTTGTAAGGGCGGACTATCTTATGCAGGTTCCTAGAATCGTGTTCTCTTACAGGATTACTATCAAGGAAACTGCTGCAACCATGGGGAACTGACCCCAACTTCTGCCTTTCCCTCTCTACATCTAGAGATTCCCTGTCTAAGGCCAACTGCTGCTCACTCAGCTCTAGTCTGACCTCTTCCAACCTCAGCTTTCTGAGTTTCCTGTCTAGGGTGTTATCCACAGGGTCGGAGGCTTTGGAATTCTGAGACACAGAGGAAATGTGGGAATGTGCAGAAGTGGACTTGGCTCTAACTACCTGAACCCTAGTTACCTGGCCTTTTGGAGTGAAAGGTGTCCTACTAGTGTGTGACCCCCTCCCACTACCAATGCCACTAGGTGGCCTGTTAGCTGACAGGTCTTTGGAGAAGCCCTCCCAGAGTCCTCAGGGCCCTCCCCTGATTCTTGCTGGGTACCCCCCCTCCTCTACCGCCTGATCCTGGGATGGGCCAGACTGGTTCTGGTCACTTTCTAGGAGAAGGTTAAGGAGAAGATCTTTGGTAGGGTTCTTACCAATTCTTAAACCTCTTTCTGTGCAGAGACCTCTCAAACTTTTAAAGTTTAAACTACCATAGGTTGTCTGAAAAACTGTGGGAGTAAGCTCTACTGCAGACATAGTTGTAAGAAAGAATTTAAGATAGAGAGAAAAACGTTTTTAGAAACTTTTAAGGAAAAAAGAATAACTTTTCAAACTTTCCAAAACTTTGGAAAAATGTTTGGAAACATTTTAGAAAGTGTTTAGAAAGAGAGTTAAACTGTTTAGGTTAACTGTGTATATTTTTAGTATTTGGAATATGTTTTTTTTATGAAAAGCACCAATGTCCAAGTGGTAAAGCAGTTACAATACTTATCCCACCATTGCACCACCAATGTAGAAGGCTGGCCTGGCTTATAGTGGGTACCTGATGGTACTTACACCTTGTAAGTACAGGTAGACCAAGGCACACAGAGAGGTGAAAGTTCAACAATGATTGTGGGACGAAAGTAGAGCCCAAGTACAATGAATCCAAAGGCGAAGAGTAAAACGATGATTCCGGGTAGGTGTTGTAGGTAGAGTCTTTATTCACAGGTGTGGGTTTGTGTCGGCCTACAGGAAACAGCCAACACGTGTTTCGTCACACAAGTGACTTTATCAAGGCTGTGAAGAAGTAATAAGAACACACCAATATATACAGTTGGTCTGAATATATAGACTTTGCAGAATTACACAATGTATATTAAACCTGTGATCACCAATGAAAAGATGCATGTGCGATTAGATGCAAGTGAGAAAACAGTCATGCGGCACGGCAAAAAATGGATGCTGTTAAGTTGATCCAAACACAAATGCGAGTTAAAGCAGAGACTGTGTTCAGTGAGTACGGTGCGACGCGTCTATTTTGGATGTCTACGAATATGGTGATTATATTGTGAAGTGAACCCGAACACTAGTACGGTAGAAAGCAAGGAGGTAAGGTTACAGCAGTGACAACAGTGATTATGTTGGTAGAATAAAGTATGGTACCATGTGAGTAGGTTTAACAAGAGACAACGCTCAGAGAGAGTGGCAAAATGGATATGAGGTAGGTAGCCTGAAATGAATTAAGTTCAGAAAAGGGGAAAGAAAAAGGGGGGGGGGGGGCAAACGTGCTATGGGGTAAGGTAGGAATTAATGCAAAGGTAAGTCATGGTAAAACATACCTGGGCCCGTCCGGCCAGAGGCACAAGAAGACAGTAAATTCAGTAAATAAAGAATCGATGATTCCAGTGATCGAGTGTAGGATGATATCCGAGCCCTGATAAGCCCAAATATGTGACCTAATTGGGTAAACAGAATTGATCTCAAAGAGGTTGTAGGGGTTAGGATCTCCAAAAATGGCTTGCGGTGTAAAATAATGGGAAAAATTAAACCCCGAAAAAGCCCGATTGCTGGTAGTGCGCAATGGACCGCTCATATGTATGTTGCAAGGTAATACTATCAATGCCCTGAAAGAATAATAAGTCAGAGCCAATGTAAGGCATTAGGTGTCAGCGTGTCCGTAGATTTAAAATAAAACCGGGCAGAATCACCACGTTTTACACTGGAGTATGCCTACGTTGCATAAGAGTAGGTAACACCCCCTTGGAGAGTAAAAGCAAGATGCTTGCTTGTATGTAAATTGAATATGTCAATGACCGAGTTGTAGCGAACACGAAAGTCAGTTTACATAATACTGATTATCTCAGTATGGCGAGTGAAAACATGAAAAGACCCCCCCAGCAGTATGAGCAACGTTAGAAGGGTCCCGAATACCTGTATGCTGGTCCGGGAGTGTCCTATTCGGCGAAGCGAGTCAGAAGCTCAACGACGCGCGTTCGTTTTGAGCTCTTTCAAAACGGGTAGAAATAGAAAAGGGACTATGCTAAACAGTGGTAGGGAGGTGGGTGGCTGAAGCCATAAGAAGAAGGAAGAGAATGACGGCGGCCATATTGGGAAGGATAAGTATGTAAAAGAAATACAGTGCAAAAGACTGGGAGACGATTATAAGAAATCTAAGTGCAGGAGAAATTGTGAAAAGGCAGGTCAATGTAAGTGGACAATCAGAAGCAGCAAAAGAAGGGAAAAGGATAGTGTGTTACGTGGGTTAAAGAAGTGAGGATTGAGAAAAAGTGTGGTATGTGTAGAACACCGAGAAGGTCACCCGACAAAGTGGAAACGTATATGTAATAAGGGATTGGAAAGTTAAAGAAATTAAAGAATATTAAAAAATATATGTATATAGCCCGTGAGTACTACTGAGCTATACAGAAAACATATTATGTACAGGTGTCATATCATATAGGGTGGTCACTCAATTTTTAGACATAGAGTAGTGTAACAAATGCAACTGCGAAAAACATTGGAAGAGTTTATAAGTTTTGTGGTGATATAAAAGTAAGGGAAAGCAATTCATACTAATATTAGAGACAACAATGTTGAGATATTCTAGGCCAGGTTTCTCTGAGCCAGTCAAAGCGTAAGGTATAGTGTATACACAAATATAGTCACTTTCTGTGTAAAGCGGATGCCAGGATATAGCAATGCGTAACAAGTATTGGGAAAGTTACAGTGATGTATATTACACAATACAAAAAAAAAAAACACATAGCATTAATGGTAAACACATTTTACGTGAGAAAAAAATGCAGTTCGTGGTCAGTGTTGAGTCCAAATTCAACTGCACGGAGTTTGAGAATCCATTTGGCCTCGCACTTGCGGAGGTCCCTGGTTCTGTCACCCAGTCTAGGTGATCCTGTGACCTGAGCAATTCCGTGAAATTTGATGTTGAGGATGTCCCTCTCACCATGTGAGGTGTTGAAATGAACAGCCAGCGGATATGCATTGTTGTTGTTTCTGATGGCCCTAATGTGTTCCTGAACACGTTCTTTGAGTGGCCGTATAGTACTGCCAATATAGATGCGGCCACATGCACAGATGATACAGTATACAGTGTATCTAGTATTACAATTGATAAAGCTCCTGACATTGTAGACCATCTTAGTGTTGTAGGAGAAAGAAGTAGTTCTGTTGAGAGCCATTTGGCAGGAAATGCAGCCCCCACATTTGAAGAATCCATTGGGTTTCGTAGGAAACCATACTGGGGGGCGTGTCTGTGTATGGGGCATGAGAAAGCTAGGGCATAAGATGTTCCTCAGGGTGCGTCCCCTGCTGTGAGTCATGGTAGGTGAGCTGTTGATGTAGTTTCTAAGACCTGAGTCTAGGAGTAGTAAGTTTGGTTGATGAGAGGCATTTGCGTGAGTAGTGTTGTCAGAGGGCCTGTCTAAAGACAGGCTTGTGCTATCACTAGAAAGATTGGAGACGTCCGACAGACTACCGGAGATGGACTCAGTCGGAGTTGTGATTCTAGTCTGTAAGTTGGTGGTTTCTCTATTAACCTGGTAGAATTTTCGTGCAAACGTGTATATTCTTCCACTACTGTAGTCATTCTCGTCCCTAATGAGCTTCCTCATTTTTTTATCTTTTACATATAGTTGGTAACCAGTAAGGATGTCTTTCATGATTGCATAGTTCTTATCGGTCGCTTCAGTGAGGTTGAGATTCTTGATCTCCTCCTCAAGTGAGGCAATCTCCAAAAGTAATTTGTTTCGTTTTCTGTCAGCATGTTTAATGAGTATGTTTATCATGCCGAAAGAGGTGGAGGAGATGAGATGTTCCCACTCTCCTAACAAATCTGGATCCAGGTCTTCAAATGATGGAAAAATTATGACACGCAGTCCTCTCGGGACTTGTTTGATTTCTAGGTAACGCTTGAGAGTAGTTATGTCCCACCAACGAGCTAATTCTTGTTTCCTAAGTCTCTCTAGTTTAATGAATTTGTGTTTGAGCCCTTCTTTGGGTGGTGTGGGATTAATGACACGTGTAGTGAGTGATTTCTTAGAGAACAATTCAGCTGCTAAAATGTCTCGGTTATCGTCAAAAGAAGCCATGCCTGAACTCTTAGTGGAGAAAACGTCTTGAAAGTAGAAAGCACAGCTGTAGATGTAAATCGTATACGAGTAGGCGGAGTGCAGCTATACCACAATGGAGGCAATACCAAGCCAGAGACTAAATTATAGACACGGGTAGTGAGTGGTAAGAATGCCGCACTTCCGTTCCGTTACAATTCTTGTTAAGGTAACACAGTAGGTTAAATGAGAGAAAGAGGTGCCATTTGGTCAGGTGCCTCACTACACTGGTGGGCACAAAAATTTGTGTATCAAGATACACAAAAACAGTAAGTACAGGTAGACCAAGGCACACAGAGAGGTGAAAGTTCAACAATGATTGTGGGACGAAAGTAGAGCCCAAGTACAATGAATCCAAAGGCGAAGAGTAAAACGATGATTCCGGGTAGGTGTTGTAGGTAGAGTCTTTATTCACAGGTGTAGGTTTGTGTCGTCTTACAGGAAACAGCCAACACGTGTTTCGTCACACAAGTGACTTTATCAAGGCTGTGAAGAAGTAATAAGAACAAACCAATATATACAGTTGGTCTGAATATATAGACTTTGCAGAATTACACAATGTATATTAAACCTGTGATCACCAATGAAAAGATGCATGTGCGATTAGATGCAAGTGAGAAAACAGTCATGCGGCACGGCAAAAAATGGATGCTGTTAAGTTGATCCAAACACAAGTGCGAGTTAAAGCAGAGACTGTGTTCAGTGAGTACGGTGCGACGCGTCTATTTTGGATGTCTACGAATATGGTGATTATATCGTGAAGTGAACCCGAACACTAGTACGGTAGAAAGCAAGGAGGTAAGGTTACAGCAGTAACAACAGTGATTATGTTGGTAGAATAAAGTATGGTACCATGTGAGTAGGTTTAACAAGAGACAACGCTCAGAGAGAGTGGCAAAATGGATATGAGGTAGGTAGCCGGAAATGAATTAAGTTCAGAAAAGGGGAAAGAAAAAGGGGGGGGGGGGGAACGTGCTATGGGATAAGGTAGGAATTAATGCAAAGGTAAGTCATGGTAAAACATACCTGGGCCCGTCCGGCCAGAGGCAGAAGAAGACAGTAAATTCAGTAAATAAAGAATCGATGATTCCAGTGATCGAGTGTAGGGTGATATCCGAGCCCTGATAAGCCCAAATATGTGACCTAATTGGGTAAACAGAATTGATGTCAAAGAGGTTGTAGGGGTTAGGATCTCCAAAAATGGCTTGCGGTGTAAAATAATGGGAAAAATTAAACCCCGAAAAAGCCCGATTGCTGGTAGTGCGCAATGGACCGCTCATATGTATGTTGCGAGGTAATACTATCAATGCCCTGAAAGAATAATAATTCAGAGCCAATGTAAGGCATTAGGTGTCAGCGTGTCCGTAGATTTAAAATAAAAACCGGGCAGAATCACCACGTTTTACACTGGAGTATGCCTACGTTGCATAAGAGTAGGTAACACCCCCTTGGAGAGTAAAAGCAAGATGCTTGCTTGTATGTAAATTGAATATGTCAATGACCGAGTTGTAGCGAACACGAAAGTCAGTTTACATAATACTGATTATCTCAGTATGGCGAGTGAAAACATGAAAAGACCCCCCCAGCAGTATGAGCAACGTTAGAAGGGTCCCGAATACCTGTATGCTGGTCTGGGAGTGTCCTATTCGGCGAAGCAAGTCAGAAGCTCAACGACGTGCGTTCGTTTTGAGCTCTTTCAAAACGGGTAGAAATAGAAAAGGGACTATGCTAAACAGTGGTAGGGAGGTGGGTGGCTGAAGCCATAAGAAGAAGGAAGAGAATGACGGCGGCCATATTGGGAAGGATAAGTATGTAAAAGAAATACAGTGCAAAAGACTGGGAGACGATTATAAGAAATGGAAGTGCAGGAGAAATTGTGAAAAGGCAGGTCAATGTAAGTGGACAATCAGAAGCAGCAAAAGAAGGGAAAAGGATAGTGTGTTATGTGGGTTAAAGAAGTGAGGATTGAGAAAAAGTGTGGTATGTGTAGAACACCGAGAAGGTCACCCGACAAAGTGGAAACGTATATGTAATAAGGGATTGGAAAGTTAAAGAAATTAAAGAATATTAAAAAATATATGTATATAGCCCGTGAGTACTACTGAGCTATACAGAAAACATATTATGTACAGGTGTCATATCATATAGGGTGGTCACTCAATTTTTAGACATAGAGTAGTGTAACAAATGCAACTGCGAAAAACATTGGAAGAGTTTATAAGTTTTGTGGTGATATAAAAGTAAGGGAAAGCAATTCATACTAATATTAGAGACAACAATGTTGAGATATTCTAGGCCAGGTTTCTCTGAGCCAGTCAAAGCGTAAGGTATAGTGTATACACAAATATAGTCACTTTCTGTGTAAAGCGGATGCCAGGATATAGCAATGCGTAACAAGTATTGGGAAAGTTACAGTGATGTATATTACACAATACAAAAAAAAAAACACATAGCATTAATGGTAAACACATTTTACGTGAGAAAAAAATGCAGTTCGGGGTCAGTGTTGAGTCCAAATTCAACTGCACGGAGTTTGAGAATCCATTTGGCCTCGCACTTGCAGAGGTCCCTGGTTCTGTCACCCAGTCTAGGTGATCCTGTGACCTGAGCAATTCCGTGAAATTTGATGTTGAGGATGTCCCTCTCACCATGTGAGGTGTTGAAATGAACAGCCAGCGGATATGCATTGTTGTTGTTTCTGATGGCCCTAATGTGTTCCTGAACACGTTCTTTGAGTGGCCGTATAGTACTGCCAATATAGATGCGGCCACATGCACAGATGATACAGTATACTGTGTATCTAGTATTACAATTGATAAAGCTCCTGACATTGTAGACCGTCTTAGTATTGTAGGAGAAAGAAGTAGTTCTGTTGAGAGCCATTTGGCAGGAAATGCAGCCCCCACATTTGAAGAATCCATTGGGTTTCGTAGGAAACCATACTGGGGGGCGTGTCTGTGTATGGGGCATGAGAAAGCTAGGGCATA
This sequence comes from Pleurodeles waltl, assembly GCF_031143425.1. NCBI lineage: Eukaryota > Metazoa > Chordata > Amphibia > Caudata > Salamandridae > Pleurodeles > Pleurodeles waltl. The sequence continues at coordinate 1,010,313,657 of NC_090436.1, read as the reverse complement.
AGATGTTCCTCAGGGTGCGTCCCCTGCTGTGAGTCATGGTAGGTGAGCTGTTGATGTAGTTTCTAAGACCTGAGTCTAGGAGTAGTAAGTTTGGTTGATGAGAGGCATTTGCGTGAGTAGTGTTGTCAGAGGGCCTGTCTAAAGACAGGCTTGTGCTATCACTAGAAAGATTGGAGACGTCCAACAGACTACCGGAGATGGACTCAGTCGGAGTTGTGATTCTAGTCTGTAAGTTGGTGGTTTCTCTATTAACCTGGTCGAATTTTCGTGCAAACGTGTATATTCTTCCACTACTGTAGTCATTCTCGTCCCTAATGAGCTTCCTCATTTTTTTTATCTTTTACATATAGTTGGTAACCATTAAGGATGTCTTTCATGATTGCATAGTTCTTATCGGTCGCTTCAGTGAGGTTGAGATTCTTGATCTCCTCCTCAAGTGAGGCAATCTCCAAAAGTCATTTGTTTCATTTTCTGTCAGCATGTTTAATGAGTATGTTTATCATGCCGAAAGAGGTGGAGGAGATGAGATGTTCCCACTCTCCTAACAAATCTGGATCTAGGTCTTCAAATGATGGAAAAATTATGACACGCAGTCCTCTCGGGACTTGTTTGATTTCTAGGTAACGCTTGAGAGTAGTTATGTCCCACCAACGAGCTAATTCTTGTTTCCTAAGTCTCTCTAGTTTAATGAATTTGTGTTTGAGCCCTTCTTTGGGTGGTGTGGGATTAATGACACGTGTAGTGAGTGATTTCTTAGAGAACAATTCAGCTGCTAAAATGTCTCGGTTATCGTCAAAAGAAGCCATGCCTGAACTCTTAGTTGAGAAAACGTCTTGAAAGTAGAAAGCACAGCTGTAGATGTAAATCGTATAAGAGTAGGCGGAGTGCAGCTATACCACAATGGAGGCAATACCAAGCCAGAGACTAAATTATAGACACGGGTAGTGAGTGGTAAGAATGCCGCACTTCCGTTCCGTTACAATTCTTGTTAAGGTAACACAGTAAGTTAAATGAGAAAAAGAGGTGCCATTTGGTCAGGTGCCCCACTACCCTGGTGGGCACAAAAATTTGGGTATCAAGATACACAAAAACAGTAAGTACAGGTAGACCAAGGCACACAGAGAGGTGAAAGTTCAACAATGATTGTGGGACGAAAGTAGAGCCCAAGTACAATGAATCCAAAGGCGAAGAGTAAAACGATGATTCCGGGTAGGTGTTGTAGGTAGAGTCTTTATTCACAGGTGTAGGTTTGTGTCGTCTTACAGGAAACAGCCAACACGTGTTTCGTCACACAAGTGACTTTATCAAGGCTGTGAAGAAGTAATAAGAACACACCAATATATACAGTTGGTCTGAATATATAGACTTTGCAGAATTACACAATGTATATTAAACCCGTGATCACCAATGAAAAGATGCATGTGCGATTAGATGGAAGTGAGAAAACATTCATGCGGCACGGCAAAAAATGGATGCTGTTAAGTTGATCCAAACACAAGTGCGAGTTAAAGCAGAGACTGTGTTCAGTGAGTACGGTGCGACGCGTCTATTTTGGATGTCTACGAATATGGTGATTATATCGTGAAGTGAACCCGAACACTAGTACGGTAGAAAGCAAGGAGGTAAGGTTACAGCAGTGACAACAGTGATTATGTTGGTAGAATAAAGTATGGTACCATGTGAGTAGGTTTAACAAGAGACAACGCTCAGAGAGAGTGGCAAAATGGATATGAGGTAGGTAGCCGGAAATGAATTAAGTTCAGAAAAGGGAAAAGAAAAAGTGGGGGGGGGGAACGTGCTATGGGGTAAGGTAGGAATTAATGCAAAGGTAAGTCATGGTAAAACATACCTGGGCCCGTCCGGCCAGAGGCACAAGAAGACAATAAATTCAGTAAATAAAGAATCGATGATTCCAGTGATCGAGTGTAGGGTGATATCCGAGCCCTGATAAGTCCAAATATGTGACCTAATTGGGTAAACAGAATTGATGTCAAAGAGGTTGTAGGGGTTAGGATCTCCAAAAATTGCTTGCGGTGTAAAATAATGGGAAAAATTAAACCCCGAAAAAGCCCGATTGCTGGTAGTGCGCAATGGACCGCTCATATGTATGTTGCGAGGTAATACTATCAATGCCCTGAAAGAATAATAAGTCAGAGCCAATGTAAGGCATTAGGTGTCAGTGTGTCCGTAGATTTAAAATAAAAACCGGGCAGAATCACCACGTTTTACACTGGAGTATGCCTACGTTGCATAAGAGTAGGTAACACCCCCTTGGAGAGTAAAAGCAAGATGCTTGCTTGTATGTAAATTGAATATGTCAATGACCGAGTTGTAGCGAACACGAAAGTCAGTTTACATAATACTGATTATCTCAGTATGGCGAGTGAAAACATGAAAAGACCCCCCCAGCAGTATGAGCGACGTTAGAAGGGTCCCGAATACCTGTATGCTGGTCCGGGAGTGTCCTATTCGGCAAAGTGAGTCCGAAGCTCAACGACGCGCGTTCGTTTTGAGCTCTTTCAAAACGGGTAGAAATAGAAAAGGGACTATGCTAAACAGTGGTAGGGAGGTGGGTGGCTGAAGCCATAAGAAGAAGGAAGAGAATGACGGCGGCCATATTGGGAAGGATAAGTATGTAAAAGAAATACAGTGCAAAAGACTGGGAGAAGATTATAAGAAATGGAAGTGCAGGAGAAATTGTGAAAAGGCAGGTCAATGTAAGTGGACAATCAGAAGCAGCAAAAGAAGGGAAAAGGATAGTGTCTTACGTGGGTTAAAGAAGTGAGGATTGAGAAAAAGTGTGGTATGTGTAGAACACCGAGAAGGTCACCCGACAAAGTGGAAACGTATATGTAATAAGGGATTGGAAAGTTAAAGAAATTAAAGAATATTAAAAAATATATGTCTATAGCCCGTGAGTACTACTGAGCTATACAGAAAACATATTATGTACAGGTGTCATATCATATAGGGTGGTCACTCAATTTTTAGACATAGAGTAGTGTAACAAATGCAACTGCGAAAAACATTGGAAGAGTTTATAAGTTTCGTGGTGATATAAAAGTTAGGGAAAGCAATTCATACTAATATTAGAAACAACAATGTTGAGATATTCTAGGCCAGGTTTCTCTGAGCCAGTCAAAGCGTAAGGTATAGTGTATACACAAATATAGTCACTTTCTGTGTAAAGCGGATGCCAGGATATAGCAATGCGTAACAAGTATTGGGAAAGTTACAGTGATGTATATTACACAATACAAAAAAAAAAAACACATAACATTAATGGTAAACACATTTTACGTGAGAAAAAAATGCAGTTCGTGGTCAGTGTTGAGTCCAAATTCAACTGCACGGAGTTTGAGAATCCATTTGGCCTCGCACTTGCGGAGGTCCCTGGTTCTGTCACCCAGTCTAGGTGATCCTGTGACCTGAGCAATTCCGTGAAATTTGATGTTGAGGATGTCCCTCTCACCATGTGAGGTGTTGAAATGAACAGCCAGCGGATATGCTTGTTGTTGTTTCTGATGGCCCTAATGTGTTCCTGAACACGTTCTTTGAGTGGCCGTATAGTACTGCCAATATAGATGCGGCCACATGCACAGATGATACAGTATACTGTGTATCTAGTATTACAATTGATAAAGCTCCTGACATTGTAGACCGTCTTAGTATTGTAGGAGAAAGAAGTAGTTCTGTTGAGAGCCATTTGGCAGGAAATGCAGCCCCCAAATTTGAAGAATCCATTGGGTTTCGTAGGAAACCATACTGGGGGGCGTGTCTGTGTATGGGGCATGAGAAAGCTAGGGCATAAGATGTTCCTCAGGGTGCGTCCTCTGCTGTGAGTCATGGTAGGTGAGCTGTTGATGTAGTTTCTAAGACCTGAGTCTAGGAGTAGTAAGTTTGGTTGATGAGAGGCATTTGCGTGAGTAGTGTTGTCAGAGGGCCTGTCTAAAGACAGGCTTGTGCTATCACTAGAAAGATTGGAGACGTCCGACAGACTCCCGGAGATGGACTCAGTCGGAGTGGTGATTCTAGTCTGTAAGTTGGTGGTTTCTCTATTAACCTGGTTGAATTTTCGTGCAAATGTGTATATTCTTCCACTGCTGTAGTCATTCTCGTCCCTAATGAGCTTCCTCATTTTTTTATCTTTTACATATAGTTGGTAACCATTAAGGATGTCTTTCATGATTGCATAGTTCTTATCGGTCGCTTCAGTGAGGTTGAGATTCTTGATCTCCTCCTCAAGTGAGGCAATCTCCAAAAGTAATTTGTTTTGTTTTCTGTCAGCATGTTTAATGAGTATGTTTATCATGCCGAAAGAGGTGGAGGAGATGAGATGTTCCTACTCTCCTAACAAATCTGGATCTAGGTCTTCAAATGATGGAAAAATTATGACACGCAGTCCTCTCGGGACTTGTTTGATTTCTAGGTAACGCTTGAGAGTAGTTATGTCCCACCAACGAGCTAATTCTTGTTTCCTAAGTCTCTCTAGTTTAATGAATTTGTGTTTGAGCCCTTCTTTGGGTGGTGTGGGATTAATGACACGTGTAGTGAGTGATTTCTTAGAGAACAATTCAGCTGCTAAAATGTCTCGGTTATCGTCAAAAGAAGCCATGCCTGAACTCTTAGTGGAGAAAACGTCTTGAAAGTAGAAAGCACAGCTGTAGATGTAAATCGTATAAGAGTAGGCGGAGTGCAGCTATACCGCAATGGAGGCAATACCAAGCCAGAGACTAAATTATAGACACGGGTAGTGAGTGGTAAGAATGCCGCACTTCCGTTCCGTTACAATTCTTGTTAAGGTAACACAGTAAGTTAAATGAGAAAAAGAGGTGCCATTTGGTCAGGTGCCCCACTACCCTGGTGGGCACAAAAATTTGTGTATCAAGATACACAAAAACAGTAAGTACAGGTAGACCAAGGCACACAGAGAGGTGAAAGTTCAACAATGATTGTGGGACGAAAGTAGAGCCCAAGTACAATGAATCCAAAGGCGAAGAGTAAAACGATGATTCCGGGTAGGTGTTGTAGGTAGAGTCTTTATTCACAGGTGTAGGTTTGTGTCGTCTTACAGGAAACAGCCAACACGTGTTTCGTCACACAAGTGACTTTATCAAGGCTGTGAAGAAGTAATAAGAACACACCAATATATACAGTTGGTCTGAATATATAGACTTTGCAGAATTACACAATGTATATTAAACCCGTGATCACCAATGAAAAGATGCATGTGCGATTAGATGCAAGTGAGAAAACAGTCATGCGGCACGGCAAAAAATGGATGCTGTTAAGTTGATCCAAACACAAGTGCGAGTTAAAGCAGAGACTGTGTTCATTGAGTACGGTGCGACGCGTCTATTTTCGATGTCTACGAATATGGTGATTATATTGTGAAGTGAACCCGAACACTAGTACGGTAGAAAGCAAGGAGGTAAGGTTACAGCAGTGACAACAGCGATTATGTTGGTAGAATAAAGTATGGTACCATGTGAGTAGGTTTAACAAGAGACAACGCTCAGAGAGAGTGGCAAAATGGATATGAGGTAGGTAGCCGGAAATGAATTAAGTTCAGAAAAGGGGAAAGAAAAAGGGGGGGGGGGGAAACGTGCTATGGGGTAAGGTAGGAATTAATGCAAAGGTAAGTCATGGTAAAACATACCTGGGCCCGTCCGGCCAGAGGCACAAGAAGACAGTAAATTCAGTAAATAAAGAATCGATGATTCCAGTGATCGAGAATATCTCAACATTGTTGTCTCTAATATTAGTATGAATTGCTTTCCCTAACTTTTATATCACCACGAAACTTATAAACTCTTCCAATGTTTTTCGCAGTTGCATTTGTTACACTACTCTATGTCTAAAAATTGAGTGACCACCCTATATGATATGACACCTGTACATAATATGTTTTCTGTATAGCTCAGTAGTACTCACGGTCTATATACATATATTTTTTTATATTCTTTAATTTCTTTAACTTTCCAATCCCTTATTACATATACGTTTCCACTTTGTCGGGTGACCTTCTCGGTGTTCTACACATACCACACTTTTTCTCAATCCTCACTTCTTTGAATCTAGTATTACAATTGATAAAGCTCCTGACATTGTGGACCGTCTTAGTATTGTAGGAGAAAGAAGTAGTTCTGTTGAGAGCCATTTGGCAGGAAATGCAGCCCCCACATTTGAAGAATCCATTGGGTTTCGTAGGAAACCATACTGGGGGGCGTGTCTGTGTATGGGGCATGAGAAAGCTAGGGCATAAGATGTTCCTCAGGGTGCGTCCCCTGCTGTGAGTCATGGTAGGTGAGCTGTTGATGTAGTTTCTAAGACCTGAGTCTAGGAGTAGTAAGTTTGGTTGATGAGAGGCATTTGCGTGAGTAGTGTTGTCAGAGGGCCTGTCTAAAGACAGGCTTGTGCTATCACTAGAAAGATTGGAGACGTCCGACAGACTACCGGAGATGGACTCAGTCGGAGTGGTGATTCTAGTCTGTAAGTTGGTGGTTTCTCTATTAACCTGGTCGAATTTTCGTGCAAACGTGTATATTCTTCCACTACTGTAGTCATTCTCATCCCTAATGAGCTTCCTCATTTTTTTATCTTTTACATATAGTTGGTAACCATTAAGGATGTCTTTCATGATTGCATAGTTCTTATCGGTCGCTTCAGTGAGGTTGAGATTCTTGATCTCCTCCTCAAGTGAGGCAATCTCCAAAAGTAATTTGTTTCGTTTTCTGTCAGCATGTTTAATGAGTATGTTTATCATGCCGAAAGAGGTGGAGGAGATGAGATGTTCCCACTCTCCTAACAAATCTGGATCTAGGTCTTCAAATGATGGAAAAATGATGACACGCAGTCCTCTCGGGACTTGTTTGATTTCTAGGTAACGCTTGAGAGTAGTTATGTCCCACCAACGAGCTAATTCTTGTTTCCTAAGTCTCTCTAGTTTAATGAATTTGTGTTTGAGCCCTTCTTTGGGTGGTGTGGGATTAATGACACGTGTAGTGAGTGATTTCTTAGAGAACAATTCAGCTGCTAAAATGTCTCGGTTATCGTCAAAAGAAGCCATGCCTGAACTCTTAGTGGAGAAAACGTCTTGAAAGTAGAAAGCACAGCTGTAGATGTAAATCGTATAAGAGGAGGCGGAGTGCAGCTATACCGCAATGGAGGCAATACCAAGCCAGAGACTAAATTATAGACACGGGTAGTGAGTGGTAAGAATGTCGCACTTCCGTTCCGTTACAATTCTTGTTAAGGTAACACAGTAAGTTAAATGAGAAAAAGAGGTGCCATTTGGTCAGGTGCCCCACTACCCTGGTGGGCACAAAAATTTGTGTATCAAGATACACAAAAACAGTAAGTACAGGTAGACCAAGGCACACAGAGAGGTGAAAGTTCAACAATGATTGTGGGACGAAAGTAGAGCCCAAGTACAATGAATCCAAAGGCGAAGAGTAAAACGATGATTCCGGGTAGGTGTTGTAGGTAGAGTCTTTATTCACAGGTGTAGGTTTGTGTCGTCTTACAGGAAACAGCCAACACGTGTTTCGTCACACAAGTGACTTTTCAAGGCTGTGAAGAAGTAATAAGAACACACCAATATATACAGTTGGTCTGAATATATAGACTTTGCAGAATTACACAATGTATATTAAACCCGTGATCACCAATGAAAAGATGCATGTGCGATTAGATGCAAGTGAGAAAACAGTCATGCGGCACAGCAAAAAATGGATGCTGTTAAGTTGATCCAAACACAAGTGCGAGTTAAAGCAGAGACTGTGTTCAGTGAGTACGGTGCGACGCGTCTATTTTCGATGTCTACGAATATGGTGATTATATTGTGAAGTGAACCCGAACACTAGTACGGTAGAAAGCAAGGAGGTAAGGTTACAGCAGTGACAACAGCGATTATGTTGGTAGAATAAAGTATGGTACCATGTGAGTAGGTTTAACAAGAGACAACGCTCAGAGAGAGTGGCAAAATGGATATGAGGTAGGTAGCCGGAAATGAATTAAGTTCAGAAAAGGGGAAAGAAAAAGGGGGGGGGGGGGAAACGTGCTATGGGGTAAGGTAGGAATTAATGCAAAGGTAAGTCATGGTAAAACATACCTGGGCCCGTCCGGCCAGAGGCACAAGAAGACAGTAAATTCAGTAAATAAAGAATCGATGATTCCAGTGATCGAGTGTAGGGTGATATCCGAGCCCTGATAAGCCCAAATATGTGACCTAATTGGGTAAACAGAATTGATGTCAAAGAGGTTGTAGGGGTTAGGATCTCCAAAAATGGCTTGCGGTGTAAAATAATGGGAAAAATTAAACCCCGAAAAAGCCCGATTGCTGGTAGTGCGCAATGGACCGCTCATATGTATGTTGCGAGGTAATACTATCAATGCCCTGAAAGAATAATAAGTCAGAGCCAATGTAAGGCATTAGGTGTCAGCGTGTCCGTAGATTTAAAATAAAAACCGGGCAGAATCACCACGTTTTACACTGGAGTATGCCTACGTTGCATAAGAGTAGGTAACACCCCCTTGGAGAGTAAAAGCAAGATGCTTGCTTGTATGTAAATTGAATATGTCAATGACCGAGTTGTAGCGAACACGAAAGTCAGTTTACATAATACTGATTATCTCAGTATGGCGAGTGAAAACATGAAAAGACCCCCCCAGCAGTATGAGTAACGTTAGAAGGGTCCCGAATACCTGTATGCTGGTCCAGGAGTGTCCTATTCGGCGAAGCGAGTCAGAAGCTCAACGACGCGAGTTCGTTTTGAGCTCTTTCAAAACGGGTAGAAATAGAAAAGGGACTATGCTAAACAGTGGTAGGGAGGTGGGTGGCTGAAGCCATTAGAAGAAGGAAGAGAATGACGGCGGCCATATTGGGAATGATAAGTATGTAAAAGAAATACAGTGCAAAAGACTGGGAGACGATTATAAGAAATGGAAGTGCAGGAGAAATTGTGAAAAGGCAGGTCAATGTAAGTGGACAATCAGAAGCAGCAAAAGAAGGGAAAAGGATAGTGTGTTACGTGGGTTAAAGAAGTGAGGATTGAGAAAAAGTGTGGTATGTGTAGAACACCGAGAAGGTCACCCGACAAAGTGGAAACGTATATGTAATAAGGGATTGGAAAGTTAAAGAAATTAAAGAATATTAAAAAATATATGTATATAGCCCGTGAGTACTACTGAGCTATACTGAAAACATATTATGTACAGGTGTCATATCATATAGGGTGGTCACTCAATTTTTAGACATAGAGTAGTGTAACAAATGCAACTGCGAAAAACATTGGAAGAGTTTATAAGTTTCGTGGTGATATAAAAGTTAGGGAAAGCAATTCATACTAATATTAGAGACAACAATGTTGAGATATTCTAGGCCAGGTTTCTCTGAGCCAGTCAAAGCGTAAGGTATAGTGTATACACAAATATAGTCACTTTCTGTGTAAAGCGGATGCCAGGATATAGCAATGCGTAACAAGTATTGGGAAAGTTACAGTGATGTATATTACACAATACAAAAAAAAAAACACATAGCATTAATGGTAAACACCTTTTACGTGAGAAAAAAATGCAGTTCGTGGTCAGTGTTGAGTCCAAATTCAACTGCACGGAGTTTGAGAATCCATTTGGCCTCGCACTTGCGGAGGTCCCTGGTTCTGTCACCCAGTCTAGGTGATCCTGTGACCTGAGCAATTCTGTGAAATTTGATGTTGAGGATGTCCCTCTCACCATGTGAGGTGTTGAAATGAACAGCCAGCGGATATGCATTGTTGTTGTTTCTGATGGCCCTAATGTATTCCTGAACACGTTCTTTGAGTGGCCGTATAGTACTGCCAATATAGATGCGGCCACATGCACAGATGATACAGTATACTGTGTATCTAGTATTACAATTGATAAAGCTCCTGACATTGTGGACCGTCTTAGTATTGTAGGAGAAAGAAGTAGTTCTGTTGAGAGCCATTTGGCAGGAAATGCAGCCCCCACATTTGAAGAATCCATTGGGTTTCGTAGGAAACCATACTGGGGGGCGTGTCTGTGTATGGGGCATGAGAAAGCTAGGGCATAAGATGTTCCTCAGGGTGCGTCCCCTGCTGTGAGTCATGGTAGGTGAGCTGTTGATGTAGTTTCTAAGACCTGAGTCTAGGAGTAGTAAGTTTGGTTGATGAGAGGCATTTGCGTGAGTAGTGTTGTCAGAGGGCCTGTCTAAAGACAGGCTTGTGCTATCACTAGAAAGATTGGAGACGTCCGACAGACTACCGGAGATGGACTCAGTCGGAGTGGTGATTCTAGTCTGTAAGTTGGTGGTTTCTCTATTAACCTGGTCGAATTTTCGTGCAAACGTGTATATTCTTCCACTACTGTAGTCATTCTCGTCCCTAATGAGCTTCCTCATTTTTTTATCTTTTACATATAGTTGGTAACCATTAAGCATGTCTTTCATGATTGCATAGTTCTTATCGGTCGCTTCAGTGAGGTTGAGATTCTTGATCTCCTCCTCAAGTGAGGCAATCTCCAAAAGTAATTTATTTCGTTTTCTGTCAGCATGTTTAATGAGTATGTTTATCATGCCGAAAGAGGTGGAGGAGATGAGATGTTCCCACTCTCCTAACAAATCTGGATCTAGGTCTTCAAATGATGGAAAAATTATGACACGCAGTCCTCTCGGACTTGTTTGATTTCTAGGTAACGCTTGAGAGTAGTTATGTCCCACCAACGAGCTAATTCTTGTTTCCTAAGTCTCTCTAGTTTAATGAATTTGTGTTTGAGCCCTTCTTTGGGTGGTGTGGGATTAATGACACGTGTAGTGAGTGATTTCTTAGAGAACAATTCAGCTGCTAAAATGTCTCGGTTATCGTCAAAAGAAGCCATGCCTGAACTCTTAGTGGAGAAAACGTCTTGAAAGTAGAAAGCACAGCTGTAGATGTAAATCGTATAAGAGTAGGCGGAGTGCAGCTATACCACAATGGAGGCAATACCAAGCCAGAGACTAAATTATAGACACGGGTAGTGAGTGGTAAGAATGCCGCACTTCCGTTCCGTTACAATTCTTGTTAAGGTAACACAGTAAGTTAAATGAGAAAAAGAGGTGCCATTTGGTCAGGTGCCCCACTACCCTGGTGGGCACAAAAATTTGTGTATCAAGATACACAAAAACAGTAAGTACAGGTAGACCAAGGCACACAGAGAGGTGAAAGTTCAACAATGATTGTGGGACGAAAGTAGAGCCCAAGTACAATGAATCCAAAGGCGAAGAGTAAAATGATGATTCCGGGTAGGTGTTGTAGGTAGAGTCTTTATTCACAGGTGTAGGTTTGTGTTGTCTTACAGGAAACAGCCAACACGTGTTTCGTCACACAAGTGACTTTATCAAGGCTGTGAAGAAGTAATAAGAACACACCAATATATACAGTTGGTCTGAATATATAGACTTTGCAGAATTACACAATGTATATTAAACCCGTGATCACCAATGAAAAGATGCATGTGCGATTAGATGCAATTGAGAAAACAGTCATGCGGCACGGCAAAAAATGGATGCTGTTAAGTTGATCCAAACACAAGTGCGAGTTAAAGCAGAGACTGTGTTCAGTGAGTACGGTGCGACGCGCCTATTTTCGATGTCTACGAATATGGTGATTATATTGTGAAGTGAACCCGAACACTAGTACGGTAGAAAGCAAGGAGGTAAGGTTACAGCAGTGACAACAGTGATTATGTTGGTAGAATAAAGTATGGTACCATGTGAGTAGGTTTAACAAGAGACAACGCTCAGAGAGAGTGGCAAAATGGATATGAGGTAGGTAGCCGGAAATGAATTAAGTTCAGAAAAGGGGAAAGAAAAAGGTGGGGGGGGGGAAACGTGCTATGGGGTAAGGTAGGAATTAATGCAAAGGTAAGTCATGGTAAAACATACCTGGGCCCGTCCGGCCAGAGGCACAAGAAGACAGTAAATTCAGTAAATAAAGAATCGATGATTCCAGTGATCGAGTGTAGGGTGATATCCGAGCCCTGATAAGCCCAAATATGTGACCTAATTGGGTAAACAGAATTGATGTCAAAGAGGTTGTAGGGGTTAGGATCTCCAAAAATGGCTTGCGGTGTAAAATAATGGGAAAAATTAAACCCCGAAAAAGCCCGATTGCTGGTAGTGCGCAATGGACCGCTCATATGTATGTTGCGAGGTAATACTATCAATGCCCTGAAAGAATAATAAGTCAGAGCCAATGTAAGGCATTAGGTGTCAGCGTGTCCGTAGATTTAAAATAAAAACCGAGCAGAATCACCACGTTTTACACTGGAGTATGCCTACGTTGCATAAGAGTAGGTAACACCCCCTTGGAGAGTAAAAGCAAGATGCTTGCTTGTATGTAAATTGAATATGTCAATGACCGAGTTGTAGCGAACACGAAAGTCAGTTTACATAATAATGATTATCTCAGTATGGCGAGTGAAAACATGAAAAGACCCCCCCCAGCAGTATGAGCAACGTTAGAAGGGTCCCGAATACCTGTATGCTGGTCCAGGGGTGTCCTATTCGGCGAAGCGAGTCAGAAGCTCAACGACGCGAGTTCGTTTTGAGCTCTTTCAAAACGGGTAGAAATGGAAAAGGGACTATGCTAAACAGTGGTAGGGAGGTGGGTGGCTGAAGCCATTAGAAGAAGGAAGAGAATGACGGCGGCCATATTGGGAATGATAAGTATGTAAAAGAAATACAGTGCAAAAGACTGGGAGACGATTATAAGAAATGGAAGTGCAGGAGAAATTGTGAAAAGGCAGGTCAATGTAAGTGGACAATCAGAAGCAGCAAAAGAAGGGAAAAGCATAGTGTGTTACGTGGGTTAAAGAAGTGAGGATTGCGAAAAAGTGTGGTATGTGTAGAACACCGAGAAGGTCACCCGACAAAGTGGAAACGTATATGTAATAAGGGATTGGAAAGTTAAAGAAATTAAAGAATATAAAAAAATATATGTATATAGCCCGTGAGTACTACTGAGCTATACAGAAAACATTTTATGTACAGGTGTCATATCATATAGGGTGGTCACTCAATTTTTAGACATAGAGTAGTGTAACAAATGCAACTGCGAAAAACATTGGAAGAGTTTTTAAGTTTCGTGGTGATATAAAAGTTAGGGAAAGCAATTCATACTAATATTAGAGACAACAATGTTGAGATATTCTAGGCCAGGTTTCTCTGAGCCAGTCAAAGCGTAAGGTATAGTGTATACACAAATATAGTCACTTTCTGTGTAAAGCGGATGCCAGGATATAGCAATGCGTAACAAGTATTGGGAAAGTTACAATGATGTATATTACACAATACAAAAAAAAAAACACATAGCATTAATGGTAAACACATTTTACGTGAGAAAAAAATGCAGTTCGGGGTCAGTGTTGAGTCCAAATTCAACTGCACGGAGTTTGAGAATCCATTTGGCCTCGCACTTGCGGAGGTCCCTGGTTCTGTCACCCAGTCTAGGTGATCCTGTGACCTGAGCAATTCCGTGAAATTTGATGTTGAGGATGTCCCTCTCACCATGTGAGGTGTTGAAATGAACAGCCAGCGGATATGCATTGTTGTTGTTTCTGATGGCCCTAATGTATTCCTGAACACGTTCTTTGAGTGGCCGTATAGTACTGCCAATATAGATGCGGCCACATGCACAGATAATACAGTATACTGTGTATCTAGTATTACAATTGATAAAGCTCCTGACATTGTAGACCGTCTTAGTATTGTAGGAGAAAGAAGTAGTTCTGTTGAGAGCCATTTGGCAGGAAATGCAGCCCCCACATTTGAAGACTCCATTGGGTTTCGTAGGAAACCATACTGGGGGGCGTGTCTGTGTATGGGGCATGAGAAAGCTAGGGCATAAGATGTTCCTCAGGGTGCGTCCCCTGCTGTGAGTCATGGTAGGTGAGCTGTTGATGTAGTTTCTAAGACCTGAGTCTAGGAGTAGTAAGTTTGGTTGATGAGAGGCATTTGCGTGAGTAGTGTTGTCAGAGGGCCTGTCTAAAGACAGGCTTGTGCTATCACTAGAAAGATTGGAGACGTCCGACAGACTACCGGAGATGGACTCAGTCGGAGTGGTGATTCTAGTCTGTAAGTTGGTGGTTTCTCTATTAACCTGGTCGAATTTTCGTGCAAACGTGTATATTCTCCCACTACTGTAGTCATTCTCGTCCCTAATGTGCTTCCTCATTTTTTTATCTTTTACATATAGTTGGTAACCATTAAGGATGTCTTTCATGATTGCATAGTTCTTATCGGTCGCTTCAGTGAGGTTGAGATTCTTGATCTCCTCCTCAAGTGAGGCAATCTCCAAAAGTAATTTGTTTCGTTTTCTGTCAGCATGTTTAATGAGTATGTTTATCATGCCGAAAGAGGTGGAGGAGATGAGATGTTCCCACTCTCCTAACAAATCTGGATCTAGGTCTTCAAATGATGGAAAAATTATGACACGCAGTCCTCTCGGGACTTGTTTGATTTCTAGGTAACGCTTGAGAGTAGTTATATCCCACCAACGAGCTAATTCTTGTTTCCTAAGTCTCTCTAGTTTAATGAATTTGTGTTTGAGCCCTTCTTTGGGTGGTGTGGGATTAATGACACGTGTAGTGAGTGATCTCTTAGAGAACAATTCAGCTGCTAAAATGTCTCGGTTATCGTCAAAAGAAGCCATGCCTGAACTCTAAGTGGAGAAAACGTCTTGAAAGTAGAAAGCACAGCTGTAGATGTAAATCGTATAAGAGGAGGCGGAGTGCAGCTATACCACAATGGAGGCAATACCCAGCCAGAGACTAAATTATAGACACGTGTAGTGAGTGGTAAGAATGCCGCACTTCCGTTCCGTTACAATTCTTGTTAAGGTAACACAGTAAGTTAAAGAGAAAAAGAGGTGCCATTTGGTCAGGTGCCCCACTACCCTGGTGGGCACAAGAATTTGTGTATCAAGATACACAAAAACAGTAAGTACAGGTAGACCAAGGCACACAGAGAGGTTAAAGTTCAACAATGATTGTGGGACGAAAGTAGAGCCCAAGTACAATGAATCCAAAGGCGAAGAGTAAAACGATGATTCCGGGTAGGTGTTGTAGGTAGAGTCTTTATTCACAGGTGTAGGTTTGTGTCGTCTTACAGGAAACAGCCAACACGTGTTTCGTCACACAAGTGACTTTATCAAGGCTGTGAAGAAGTAATAAGAACACACCAATATATACAGTTGGTCTGAATATATAGACTTTGCAGAATTACACAATGTATATTAAACCCGTGATCACCAATGAAAAGATGCATGTGCGATTAGATGCAAGTGAGAAAACAGTCATGCGGCACAGCAAAAAATGGATGCTGTTAAGTTGATCCAAACACAAGTGCGAGTTAAAGCAGAGACTGTGTTCAGTGAGTACGGTGCGACGCGTCTATTTTGGATGTCTACGAATATGGTGATTATATCGTGAAGTGAACCCGAACACTAGTACGGTAGAAAGCAAGGAGGTAAGGTTACAGCAGTGACAACAGTGATTATGTTGGTAGAATAAAGTATGGTACCATGTGAGTAGGTTTAACAAGAGACAACGCTCAGAGAGAGTGGCAAAATGGATATGAGGTAGGTAGCCGGAAATGAATTAAGTTCAGAAAAGGGGAAAGAAAAAGGGGGGGGGGAAACGTGCTATGGGGTAAGGTAGGAATTAATGCAAAGATAAGTCATGGTAAAACATACCTGGGCCCGTCCGGCCAGAGGCACAAGAAGACAGTAAATTCAGTAAATAAAGAATCGATGACTCCAGTGATCGAGTGTAGGGTGATATCCGAGCCCTGATAAGCTCAAATATGTGACCTAATTGGGTAAACAGAATTGATGTCAAAGAGGTTGTAGGGGTTAGGATCTCCAAAAATGGCTTGCGGTGTAAAATAATGGGAAAAATTAAACCCCGAAAAAGCCCGATTGCTGGTAGTGCGCAAAGGACCGCTCATATGTATGTTGCGAGGTAATACTATCAGTGCCCTGAAAGAATAATAAGTCAGAGCCAATGTAAGGCATTAGGTGTCAGCGTGTCCGTAGATTTAAAATAAAAACCGGGCAGAATCACCACGTTTTACACTGGAGTATGCCTACGTTGCATAAGAGTAGGTAACACCCCCTTGGAGAGTAAAAGCAAGATGCTTGCTTGTATGTAAATTGAATATGTCAATGACCGAGTTGTAGCGAACACGAAAGTCAGTTTACATAATACTGATTATCACAGTATGGCGAGTGAAAACATGAAAAGACCCCCCCAGCAGTATGAGCAACGTTAGAAGGGTCCCGAATACCTGTATGCTGGTCCGGGAGTGTCCTATTCGGCGAAGCGAGTCAGAAGCTCAACGACGCGCGTTCGTTTTGAGCTCTTTCAAAACGGGTAGAAATAGAAAAGGGACTATGCTAAACAGTGGTAGGGAGGTG
The DNA here is from genome assembly GCF_031143425.1 of Pleurodeles waltl. Lineage (NCBI taxonomy): Eukaryota > Metazoa > Chordata > Amphibia > Caudata > Salamandridae > Pleurodeles > Pleurodeles waltl. Next base: position 1,010,297,203 of record NC_090436.1, on the reverse strand, counting down.
GGTGGCTGAAGCCATAAGAAGAAGGAAGAGAATGACGGCGGCCATATTGGGAAGGATAAGTATGTAAAAGAAATACAGTGCAAAAGACTGGGAGACGATTATAAGAAATGGAAGTGCAGGAGAAATTGTGAAAAGGCAGGTCAATGTAAGTGGACAATCAGAAGCAGCAAAAGAAGGGAAAAGGATAGTGTGTTACGTGGGTTGAAGAAGTGAGGATTGAGAAAAAGTGTGGTATGTGTAGAACACCGAGAAGGTCACCCGACAAAGTGGAAACGTATATGTAATAAGGGATTGGAAAGTTAAAGAAATTAAAGAATATTAAAAAATATATGTATATAGCCCGTGAGTACTACTGAGCTATACAGAAAACATATTATGTACAGGTGTCATATCATATAGGGTGGTCACTCAATTTTTAGACATAGAGTAGTGTAACAAATGCAACTGCGAAAAACATTGGAAGAGTTTATAAGTTTCGTGGTGATATAAAAGTTAGGGAAAGCAATTCATACTAATATTAGAGACAACAATGTTGAGATATTCTAGGCCAGGTTTCTCTGAGCCAGTCAAAGCGTAAGGTATAGTGTATACACAAATATAGTCACTTTCTGTGTAAAGCGGATGCCAGGATATAGCAATGCGTAACAAGTATTAGGAAAGTTACAATGATGTATATTACACAATACAAAAAAAAAAACACATAGCATTAATGGTAAACACATTTTACGTGAGAAAAAAATGCAGTTCGTGGTCAGTGTTGAGTCCAAATTCAACTGCACGGAGTTTGAGAATCCATTTGGCCTCGCACTTGCGGAGGTCCCTGGTTCTGTCACCCAGTCTAGGTGATCTTGTGACCTGAGCAATTCCGTGAAATTTGATGTTGAGGATGTCCCTCTCACCATGTGAGGTGTTGAAATGAACAGCCAGCGGATATGCATTGTTGTTGTTTCTGATGGCCCTAATGTGTTCCTGAACACGTTCTTTGAGTGGCCGTATAGTACTGCCAATATAAATGCGGCCACATGCACAGATGATACAGTATACTGTGTATCTAGTATTACAATTGATAAAGCTCCTGACATTGTAGACCGTCTTAAAATTGTAGGAGAAAGAAGTAGTTCTGTTGAGAGCCATTTGGCAGGAAATGCAGCCCCCACATTTGAAGAATCCATTGGGTTTCGTAGGAAACCATACTGGGGGGCGTGTCTGTGTATGGGGCATGAGAAAGCTAGGGCATAAGATGTTCCTCAGGGTGCGTCCCCTGCTGTGAGTCATGGTAGGTGAGCTGTTGATGTAGTTTCTAAGACCTGAGTCTAGGAGTAGTAAGTTTGGTTGATGAGAGGCATTTGCGTGAGTAGTGTTGTCAGAGGGCCTGTCTAAAGACAGGCTTGTGCTATCACTAGAAAGATTGGAGACGTCCGACAGACTACCGGAGATGGACTCAGTCGGAGTGGTGATTCTAGTCTGTAAGTTGGTGGTTTCTCTATTAACCTGGTCGAATTTTCGTGCAAACGTGTATATTCTTCCACTACTGTAGTCATTCTCGTCCCTAATGAGCTTCCTCATTTTTTTATCTTTTACATATAGTTGGTAACCATTAAGGATGTCTTTCATGATTGCATAGTTCTTATCGGTCGCTTCAGTGAGGTTGAGATTCTTGATCTCCTCCTCAAGTGAGGCAATCTCCAAAAGTAATTTGTTTCGTTTTCTGTCAGCATGTTTAATGAGTATGTTTATCATGCCGAAAGAGGTGGAGGAGATGAGATGTTCCCACTCTCCTAACAAATCTGGATCTAGGTCTTCAAATGATGGAAAAATTATGACACGCAGTCCTCTCGGGACTTGTTTGATTTCTAGGTAACACTTGAGAGTAGTTATGTCCCACCAACGAGCTAATTCTTATTTCCTAAGTCTCTCTAGTTTAATGAATTTGTGTTTGAGCCCTTCTTTGGGGGGTGTGGGATTAATGACACGTGTAGTGAGTGATTTCATATCCGCTGGCTGTTCATTTCAACACCTCACATGGTGAGAGGGACATCCTCAACATCAAATTTCACGGAATTGCTCAGGTCACAGGATCACCTAGACTGGGTGACAGAACCAGGGACCTCCGCAAGTGCGAGGCCAAATGGATTCTCAAACTCCGTGCAGTTGAATTTGGACTCAACACTGACCACGAACTGCATTTTTTTCTCACGTAAAATGTGTTTACCATTAATGCTATGTGTTTTTTTTTTTTGTATTGTGTAATATACATCACTGTAACTTTCCCAATACTTGTTACGCATTGCTATATCCTGGCATCCGCTTTACACAGAAAGTGACTATATTTGTGTATACACTATACCTTACGCTTTGACTGGCTCAGAGAAACCTGGCCTAGAATATCTCAACATTGTTGTCTCTAATATTAGTATGAATTGCTTTCCCTTACTTTTATATCACCACGAAAACTTATAAACTCTTCCAATGTTTTTCGCAGTTGCATTTGTTACACTACTCTATGTCTAAAAATTGAGTGACCACCCTATATGATATGACACCTGTACATAATATGTTTTCTGTATAGTTCAGTAGTACTCACGGGCTATATACATATATTTTTTAATATTCTTTAATTTCTTTAACTTTCCAATCCCTTATTACATATACGTTTCCACTTTGTCGGGTGACCTTCTCGGTGTTCTACACATACCACACTTTTTCTCACTTCTTTAACCCACGTAACACACTATCCTTTTCCCTTCTTTTGCTGCTTCTGATTGTCCACTTACATTGACCTGCCTTTTCACAATTTCTCCTACAATTCCATTTCTTATAATCGTCTCCCAGTCTTTTGCACTGTATTTTTTTTACATACTTATCCTTCCCAATATGGCCGCCGTCATTCTCTTCCTTCTTCTTATGGCTTCAGCCACCCACCTCCCCACCACTGTTTAGCATAGTCCCTTTTCTATTTCTACCCGTTTTGAAAGAGCTCAAAACGAACGCGCGTCGTTGAGCTTCTGACTCGCTTCGCCGAATAGGACACTCCCGGACCAGCATACAGGTATTCGGGACCCTTCTAACGTTGCTCATACTGCTGGGGGGGTCTTTTCATGTTTTCACTCGCCATACTGAGATAATCAGTATTATGTAAACTGACTTTCGTGTTCGCTACAACTCGGTCATTGACATATTCAATTTACATACAAGCAAGCATCTTGCTTTTACTCTCCAAGGGGGTGTTACCTACTCTTATGCAACGTAGGCATACTCCAGTGTAAAACGTAGTGATTCTGCCCGGTTTTTATTTTAAATCTACGGACACGCTGACACCTAATGCCTTACATTGGCTCTGACTTATTATTCTTTCAGGGCACTGATAGTATTACCTCGCAACATACATATGAGCGGTCCTTTGCGCACTACCAGCAATCGGGCTTTTTCGGGGTTTAATTTTTCCCATTATTTTACACCGCAAGCCATTTTTGGAGATCCTAACCCCTACAACCTCTTTGACATCAATTCTGTTTACCCAATTAGGTCACATATTTGAGCTTATCAGGGCTCGGATATCACCCTACACTCGATCACTGGAATCATCGATTCTTTATTTACTGAATTTACTGTCTTCTTGTGCCTCTGGCCGGACGGGCCCAGGTATGTTTTACCATGACTTATCTTTGCATTAATTCCTACCTTACCCCATAGCACGTTTCCCCCCCCCCCTTTTTCTTTCCCCTTTTCTGAACTTAATTCATTTCCGGCTACCTACCTCATATCCATTTTGCCACTCTCTCTGAGCGTTGTCTCTTGTTAAACCTACTCACATGGTACCATACTTTATTCTACCAACATAATCACTGTTGTCACTGCTGTAACCTTACCTCCTTGCTTTCTACAGTACTAGTGTTCGGGTTCACTTCACGATATAATCACCATATTCGTAGACATCCAAAATAGACGCGTCGCACCGTACTCACTGAACACAGTCTCTGCTTTAACTCGCACTTGTGTTTGGATCAACTTAACAGCATCCATTTTTTCCCGTGCCGCATGACTGTTTTCTCACTTGCATCTAATCGCACATGCATCTTTTCATTGGTGATCACGGGTTTAATATACATTGTGTAATTCTGCAAAGTCTATATATTCAGACCAACTGTATATATTGGTGTGTTCTTATTACTTCTTCACAGCCTTGATAAAGTCACTTGTGTGACCAAACACGTGTTGGCTGTTTCCTGTAAGACGACACAAACCTACACCTGTGAATAAAGACTCTACCTACAACACCTACCCGGAATCATCGTTTTACTCTTCGCCTTTGGATTCATTGTACTTGGGCTCTACTTTCGTCCCACAATCATTGTTGAACTTTCACCTCTCTGTGTGCCTTGGTCTACCTGTACTTACTGTTTTTGTGTATCTTGATACACAAATTTTTGTGCCCACCAGTGTAGTGAGGCACCTGACCAAATGGCACCTCTTTCTCTCATTTAACCTACTGTGTTACCTTAACAAGAATTGTAACGGAACTGAAGTGTGGCATTCTTACCACTCACTACCCGTGTCTATACTTTAGTCTCTGGCTTGGTATTGCCTCCATTGTGGTATAGCTGCACTCCGCCTACTCTTATACGATTTACATCTACAGCTGTGCTTTCTACTTTCAAGACGTTTTCTCCACTAAGAGTTCAGGCATGGCTTCTTTTGACGATAACCGAGACATTTTAGCAGCTGAATTGTTCTCTAAGAAATCACTCACTACACGTGTCATTAATCCCACACCACCCAAAGAAGGGCTCAAACACAAATTCATTAAACTAGAGAGACTTAGGAAACAAGAATTAGCTCGTTGGTGGGACATAACTACTCTCAAGCGTTACCTAGAAATCAAACAAGTCCCGAGAGGACTGCGTGTCATAATTTTTCCATCATTTGAAGACCTAGATCCAGATTTGTTAGGAGAGTGGGAACATCTCATCTCCTCCACCTCTTTCGGCATGATAAACATACTCATTAAACATGCTGACAGAAAACGAAACAAATCACTTTTGGAGATTGCCTCACTTGAGGAGGAGATCAAGAATCTCAACCTCACTGAAGCGACCGATAAGAACTATGCAATCATGAAAGACATCCTTAATGGTTACCAACTATATGTAAAAGATAAAAAAATGAGGAAGCTCATTAGGGACGAGAATGACTACAGTAGTGGAAGAATATACACGTTTGCACGAAAATTCGACCAGGTTAATAGAGAAACCACCAACTTACAGACTAGAATCACCACTCCGACTGAGTCCATCTCCGGTAGTCTGTCGGACGTCTCCAATCTTTCTAGTGATAGCACAAGCCTGTCTTTAGACAGGCCCTCTGACAACACTACTCACGCAAATGCCTCTCATCAACCAAACTTACTACTCCTAGACTCAGGTCTTAGAAACTACATCAACAGCTCACCTACCATGACTCACAGCAGGGGACGCACCCTGAGGAACATCTTATGCCCTAGCTTTCTCATGCCCCATACACAGACACGCCCCCCAGTATGGTTTCCTACTAAACCCAATGGATTCTTCAAATGTGGGGCCTGCATTTCCTGCCAAATGGCTCTCAACAGAACTACTTCTTTCTCCTACAATACTAAGACGGTCTACAATGTCAGGAGCTTTATCAATTGTAATACTAGATACACAGTATACTGTATCATCTGTGCATGTGGCCGCATCTATATTGGCAGTACTATACGGCCACTCAAAGAACGTGTTCAGGAACACATTAGGGCCATCAGAAACAACAACAATGCATATCCGCTGGCTGTTCATTTCAACACCTCACATGGTGAGAGGGACATCCTCAACATCAAATTTCACGGAATTGCTCAGGTCACAGGATCACCTAGACTGGGTGACAGAACCAGGGACCTCCGCAAGTGCGAGGCCAAATGGATTCTCAAACTCCGTGCAGTTGAATTTGGACTCAACACTGACCACGAACTGCATTTTTTTCTCACGTAAAATGTGTTTACCATTAATGCTATGTGTTTTTTTTTTTTTGTATTGTGTAATATACATCACTGTAACTTTCCCAATACTTGTTACGCATTGCTATATCCTGGCATCCGCTTTACACAGAAAGTGACTATATTTGTGTATACACTATACCTTACGCTTTGACTGGCTCAGAGAAACCTGGCCTAGAATATCTCAACATTGTTGTCTCTAATATTAGTATGAATTGATTTCCCTAACTTTTATATCACCACGAAACTTATAAACTCTTCCAATGTTTTTCGCAGTTGCATTTGTTACACTACTCTATGTCTAAAAATTGAGTGACCACCCTATATGATATGACACCTGTACATAATATGTTTTCTGTATAGCTCAGTAGTACTCACGGGCTATATACATATATTTTTTAATATTCTTTAATTTCTTTAACTTTCCAATCCCTTATTACATATACGTTTCCACTTTGTCGGGTGACCTTCTCGGTGTTCTACACATACCACACTTTTTCTCAATCCTCACTTCTTTAACCCACGTAACACACTATCCTTTTCCCTTCTTTTGCTGCTTCTGATTGTCCACTTACATTGACCTGCCTTTTCACAATTTCTCCTGCAATTCCATTTCTTATAATCGTCTCCCAGTCTTTTGCACTGTATTTCTTTTACATACTTATCCTTCCCAATATGGCCGCCGTCATTCTCTTCCTTCTTCTTATGGCTTCAGCCACCCACCTCCCTACCACTGTTTAGCATAGTCCCTTTTCTATTTCTACCCGTTTTGAAAGAGCTCAAAACAAACGCGTGTCGTTGAGCTTCTGACTCGCTTCGCCGAATAGGACACTCCCGGACCAGCATACAGGTATTCGGGACCCTTCTAACGTTGCTCATACTGCTGGGGGGGTCTTTTCATGTTTTCACTCGCCATACTGAGATAATCAGTATTATGTAAACTGACTTTCGTGTTCGCTACAACTCGGTCATTGACATATTCAATTTACATACAAGCAAGCATCTTGCTTTTACTCTCCAAGGGGGTGTTACCTACTCTTATGCAACGTAGGCATACTCCAGTGTAATACGTGGTGAGTCTGCCCGGTTTTTATTTTAAATCTACGGACACGCTGACACCTAATGCCTTACATTGGCTCTGACTTATTATTCTTTCAGGGCATTGATAGTATTACCTCGCAACATACATATGAGCGGTCCATTGCGCACTACCAGCAATCGGGCTTTTTCGGGGTTTAATTTTTCCCATTATTTTACACCGCAAGCCATTTTTGGAGATCCTAACCCCTACAACCTCTTTGACATCAATTCTGTTTACCCAATTAGGTCACATATTTGGGCTTATCAGGGCTCGGATATCACCCTACACTCGATCACTGGAATCATTGATTCTTTATTTACTGAATTTACTGTCTTCTTGTGCCTCTGGCCGGACGGGCCCAGGTATGTTTTACCATGACTTACCTTTGCATTAATTCCTACCTTACCCCATAGCATGTTCCCCCCCCCCCCCTTTTTCTTTCCCCTTTTCTGAACTTAATTCATTTCCGGCTACCTACCTCATATCCATTTTGCCACTCTCTCTGAGCGTTGTCTCTTGTTAAACCTACTCACATGGTACCATACTTTATTCTACCAACATAATCACTGTTGTCACTGCTGTAACCTTACCTCCTTGCTTTCTACTGTACTAGTGTTCGGGTTCACTTCACGATATAATCACCATATTCGTAGACATCCAAAATAGACGAGTCGCACCGTACTCACTGAACACAGTCTCTGCTTTAACTCGCACTTGTGTTTGGATCAACTTAACAGCATCCATTTTTTCCCGTGCCGCATGACTGTTTTCTCACTTGCATCTAATCGCACATGCATCTTTTCATTGGTGATCACGGGTTTAATATACATTGTGTAATTCTGCAAAGTCTATATATTCAGACCAACTGTATATATTGGTGTGTTCTTATTACTTCTTCACAGCCTTGATAAAGTCACTTGTGTGACGAAACACGTGTTGGCTGTTTCCTGTAAGACGACACAAACCTACACCTGTGAATAAAGACTCTACCTACAACAACTACCCGGAATCATCGTTTTACTCTTCGCCTTTGGATTCATTGTACTTGGGCTATACTTTCGTCCCACAATCATTGTTGAACTTTCACCTCTCTGTGTGCCTTGGTCTACCTGTACTTACTGTTTTTGTGTATCTTGATACACAAATTCTTGTGCCCACCAGGGTAGTGGGGCACCTGACCAAATGGCACCTCTTTTTCTCATTTAACTTACTGTGTTACCTTAACAAGAATTGTAACGGAACGGAAGTGCGGCATTCTTACCACTCACTACCCGTGTCTTGTACTTACACCTTGTCCCAGGTCCAGTTATCCCTTATTAGTAGATTAGTAGTGTTCTAGCAGCTCAGGCTGATAGAGGTGGCTATAGGAGAGCAGCTTAGGCTGAACTAGGAGACATGCAAAGCTCCTACTACACCACTTATATCATATAGCACTATATCATAAGAATCACAATACTCAGAGTTACTAAAAACAAAGGTACACAACTGACTGCCAAGCACTGAAGATGGATTCCTGGACCTGAGGACCTGTAAAGGAAGGAGACCAAGTCCAAGAGTCACAAAAGTGTTCAGGGGGGGGCAAGAGCCCACTAAACCCCAGATGAAGGTGCAAAATGGCTGCCTCTGGGTGGAAGGAGCTGAAGAAGCTGCCAGGAACTTTTCCTTTGCACAGAATATGTCCCACGGCTTGCTGGAGGACGCAGCGTTGTTTCTTTGGAAAAAGTCCACAAACAAGCCTTGCTAGCTGCAAAGGTTGCGGTTGAAGAAAATGGGTGCTGCCTGGGCCCAGGAAGGACCAGGAGGTTGCCACTTGGAAGAGGAGACAGAAGGGGCCCTCAGCAACACAGAGAGCTCATGCAGAAGAAGGCAGCTCACGCAGAAGTACTTGAACACAGGTTGAAGAAAACTGAGCATGGCAGTGGTCTCAACTCTACAAAGGAGGGTCCCACGAAGCCGGTGGTTAACTCAGCGAGTTTAGCAATGCAGGACGGAGTACTGGGGACCTGAGCTGTGCTGTGCACAGAGGATTCCTTTCAAAAGTGCACAGAAGCCCTAGCAGCTGCAGTTCACGCAGAACACAGGATTACTGTCTGGCAAGGGGAGACAAGGACTTTCCTCCTCCAAATTTGGACAGATGAACTACTGGAATGTCGGGGTCACTTGGATTCAGCACCTATGTTCCAGGGACCATGCTCTTCAAGATGACCCATAGGACCGGTGAAGCAAAGGTTTGGTGCCTGCGTTAGCAGGGGGAATATTCCGTCGACCCACAGGATATTTCTTCTTGGCTTTCAGTGCAGGGTGAAGGCAGACAGCCCCCAGAGCATGCACCACCAGGAAACAGTCGAGAAAGCCGGCAGGATTAGGTGCTACAATGTCGCTGGTAGTTTTCTTGATACTTTGTTGCAGTTTTGCAGGCATCCTGGAGCAGTCAGCAGTCGATCCTTGGCATATGTCGAAGAGGGAGATGCAGAGGAACTCAGGTGAGCTCTTACATTCGTTATCTGAGGAAAAACCCACAAAAGAGACCCTAAATCGCCCTCAGGGGAGAATTGGCCACCTAGTCATCTAAGCACCAATCAGGAAGGGTCTCTGGCGTCACCTGCTGGCACTGGCCACTGAGAGGCCTCCATTGTGCCCTCACACCTCTGGATTCAAGATGGCAGAGGTCTGGGACACACTGGAGGAGATCTGGGCACCAGCCCTGGGGTGTTGATGCACAGGGGAGCGGTCACCTCCCTTTCCTTTGTACAGTTTCGTGCCAGAGCAGGGGCTGGGGGATCCCTGAACCGGTGTAGACTGGCTTATGCAAGGAGGGCACCATCTGTGCCCTTCAAAGCATTTGCAGAGGCTGGGGGAGGCTACTCCTACCCAGCCCTTAACACCTATTTCCAAAGGGAGAGGGTCTAACACCCTCTCTCAGAGAAAATCCTTTGTTCTGCCTTCGTGGGACTGGGCAGCCCAGACCCCAGGAGGGCAGAAGCCTGTCTGTGGGTTGGCAGCAGCGGTAGCTGCAGTGAAAATCCCAGAGAACTGGTTTGGCAGTACCCGGGGTTCATGCTGGAGCTCCGGGGATGCATGGGATTGGCACCCTAATACCAGATGTAGCATGGGGGGACAATTCCATAATCCTAGACAAGTTAAATGGCCATATTCAGAGTTACCATTGTGAAGCTACATATAGGTATTGACCTATATGTAGTGCACGCATGTAATGGTGTCCCCGCACTCACAAAGTCCAGGGAAATTGACCTTAACTATGTGGGGGAACCTTGGCTAGTGCCAGGGTGCCCTCATACTTAGTAACTTTGCACCAAACCTTCACCAAGTGAGGGTTAGACATATAGGTGACTTATAAGTTACTTAAGGGCAGTGTAAAATGACTGTGAAATCATGTGGACGTTGTTTCACACAGGCTGCAGTGGCAGTCCTGTGGAAGAATTGTCTGAGCTCCCTATGGCTGGCAAAAGAAATGCTGCAGCCGATAGGGATCCTCTGGAACTCCAATACCCTGGGTACCTAGGTGTCATATACTAGGAAATTATAAGGGTGTTCCAGTGTGCCAATTAGGATTGGTGAAAATGGTCACTAGCCTATGGTGACAATTTTGAAGACAGAGAGAGCATAAGCACTGAGGTTCTGATTAGCAGAGCCTCAGTGACACAGTTAGTCACTACACAGGGACATACATTCAGGCCACAAACTATGAGCACTGGTGTCCTGGCTAGCAGGATCCTAGTGAGACAGGAAAAAACAAACTGACATACAAGTAAAAATGGGGGTAACATGCCAGGCAAGATGGTTCTTTCCTATATGTATCCAACAGAAGGTGGATCTAGGAACAAAACACACCACGATGTGAATGAACTCAATATATGGCACTGTGTTGGCCACCAATACTTGCACATTGTACATGCCATTGATGTCATACAGACTGCACCCACAAGCACATGAGTAGTCACTCTGGCACACATATGCACAATCTAGCCTGTGAGGAGGAAACAGACAGTGAAATACAGAGATAAATGTGCACATGAGGCAACTACCTGCTTCTCTGGTGCACCATACAGCTGTTCATACAGGGGTGAGACCTCAGTCACCAGCCTCTCTTGCTCCTCTGGTGAGAAGTCAGGGCCCTATCACCTGCTCGACATGGCATGATTGATTCCAGAGGTGATTCACAACAGCTCGGTAGTGGAGGTCTTGCTGGCAGCCACACAGGAGTCAAGAGAGGGACTGCAGAAAATGACAGTCACGTCCACCACGTACATGGTCGTCACTGCCAGTGGGTACAGCCATTGGCCCACAACCGCCACTGGCAACAATGTTAGCCTATTGCTGTGCCTGCCATAGTTGCAACCTCCTACCAGTGGTGGTTGCGGCGGTTCCTAATGTCTAGTGGAGTATGTCAGACAACTGCCATTTTAGAGGCCTGAAATGCGGTGCTGGGCTTCACAAACTGCGTCAAAACTCAGAAAATGTTATTTTGACCTCACAAACATTCTCATCTTGTCTTTTCATGTAGGTCCTACTACGCAAACACCATTTGTAGTATGGTGCAGGGCACAGACGGCATTTTGCAGTGGGGCGCAGTCCACCCCTGACACAGGTCATTTCTGCAGTCAAGATATCCAGTCACATTTTGAGAGGCATTTGTGATGCACATCTTTGAGTTATGTCCAGATACATGATGTGTACACATGTGTAGCAAACCTTGGGGTCACATGTGACCCTTGTGTCATTAGCAGCTGTTTTGTGTACTGTTTGTCATGTCCTTCCCTTCTAAACTTTCTTGTCACGTTATCATTGACATGCATCATGTATGTAGCTGGGGGCACAATGACTAATGTCAGAACTCATTTCTTGTCATATATAGGAACCCAGGAAGAGAAAGAATGCTCAACCATCTGTCTAACGTTCACTGCCAGACTGACAGATCATGGAAGAACACCATGTCATACTCCTATATCGTCTGAATCGGCAAACAACAGTAGACTTACGTCACCACTTGGAGCCAGATCTAAAATTACCTATTAGTTATCGAACCAGCATACCACCCATTGTATAAGTCATGTCAGTATTTCACTTTCTAGCCACAGGGTCCTTTCAACATACAGTGGCCCTGTCTGCTAGTATGTCCAACCTATGTTCAGAATGGTAGTGAAGGATGTCCTCCCACCAATGTTGAAACAGATTGACAGCTACATCCAGCTTCCCCGACGTGCGGATTTAACCCATGTGAAGGCTGATATTTATGGTTTTGCATGCCTCCCACATGTGGTGGGGGCTATTGATGACACACATGTTGGCTTGGTCCCACCGCATGCCAATAAAGAAATTAACCGCAACAGAAAGAACTTTCATTCCATCAACGGCCAAGGTGTATGTTTGGTGAACCCATACATTTCACAGGTCTGTGCCCATTATCTTGGTTCAATCCATGATTCCTTCATAATGCAGAACATCACTATCCCCCAGCGGAAGCCACAACTGCATCCAGAGAGCGCCTGGCTTGTTGGTATATCACATCTGCCCTGTTTTTGTGTGTACAATGTCTGGTGCCACAATTCTGATAAGAGGGACTCGTTGCTCATATGTCCCACTCCTTAACTAGAGACTCTGCATATACAAACAGTCCTAGATTGCTGATGCCACTAAGGAATCCAGCTATGACAGGGGAAGTCTGCTTCAATGAGGCCCATGGAAGAACAAGGCGGATAGTGGAGTGGGCTTTTGGGGTCCTGAAGGCCAGGTATAAGTCCCTGGACCACACTGGTGGAGCCCTCCTCTACTCACCCGGAAAAGTGTGTCAGATCACTGTGGCATGCTGCATGCACCACAACATTGACGCACGGAAGAATATCCCATACATCTCAGAGGAGGGGGAACCTGCAGTGCCACCGGGTGAGCTTCCTGAAATGCCAAGTGAGGATGACGGTGATGAAGAGGAAGGAGCAGACTTGCGGGAAGATCTCATCAATAGCTACTTTTCATGAGTGTAAGCAGGTCAAGTGACATAATGGCTGTGACTGTACAAAGAACTGTAGTTGCCAGAATGTGTTGAGCACAGTGTTTTGGCAAAAACTGTGGAGCGAATGCTCTGCTATATTCAGCCAAAGGGCACTTGAAGGATTAGCCTTTGGCATATCACCCCCTTGAGGTAGCTACATTTTTTGTGTCAGTCTCATTGCAATGTACTTTCCTTTCCAGATTCTTGCCATATGAGCTGTAAAATAGGAGTTTTTTTAAAGACTATACTCCTTGTTTTGTCTTTGTCCAAGTACCTTTGCTATGACATTGTCAAGTGGGCATTTGAGAGTTTTGATATTGGTAGATATCTGATGCTGTTCTGACATTGGAAGTGGACATGGCTTGTTCCAGGTAATTTCGGTCACAGATTTGGGGTGTTTGAGACTTGTGCGAAGGCAGCTTGAAAAGTATTTGTGTGTAAAGTCCGAAGTGTACATTGTGCTTGTTCATTGTGCTGTGTTGGCCCGATTGCATCGTGTGTGATTATGTGACCTTGAAATGTTATTATCAAGTGCAAGCAAGGCATTTACCCTTCACACAGGCTTTAAACTCTATATGACCTGTATGTAGCTGTAGATGTGTTTCATCATTGCAGGCCACAGTGCCTGTGCCACAACACTGAAATAGGTTTTGTTATATCACCAGCTGCATGGTCATTGTCTTTTGATTATCCTGTGACCAGGGACCGTTGGCCTGCCCTCTGTCTGTACCTTGGTTTATGTGATGTTGAATTACTTGGTTTGGAATGTGAGAAGGCTCAAGTTGATGACACAATTCTCTTTTCTGTTTGAGTATTCTACAGGACAATGTCCTTCTGTGTCTGGGGGGCTGTACCTTAGTATATATACCTTGACACAGTATGAGTCGGCCATTCTTGGCTCAGACAGTCCAGACATATAGACAACCCAGTTACTATACAGTGAAATAAAGTTTTTGGTGTGACCAGACACTCGTGGCAGAGTGTTTGTGTGTGTTTGTAGTAATTCTTAGACGGACACTGTACCAGTTACATATCTCTCCTTGCATTAGTATCCTGTGTCTTCCTCATTTACTTCACATGGTCTTACATCTCTATATAGCAAAATGTGGGACAAAAGCAAGCAGACAATGACTTTTTGATAGGTGGATTTATTGAAAAAATTGTGCTGTAGAAAATGAATTGATACATGGTTGAAAAGAACAGTGAAGGGTTCAGTCATGGTGGAGGAAATCACTGGAGTACATGTCACACAATTGTCAGTCCAAAGTCCAGTGTAGTACTCCCATGGGAAAGTGGAGGTAGTTGAAGAACATTCAACAGATTGAATATGTGGCACACAAAGGAGGTCCTTTAGGAAGAGGTCACTTGTTGGCAGTGGTGGGTGTCTTGCCATCTGTACCTCCTGGAGTCTTTGCTGGTCTTCCCCTCTTGCATGGGAGGTGATCTGCGACTATAGAGGCAGGGGTCTCTGTGGTGGGTTCTTCTCTTGATAAGGTCTCCCTTCTAGTGGCTTGCACCGAAGAAGGGCCAGGTGTTGCTGCACCAAAGGAAGGGGTATATTGTTCTTGAGAATCCCTGATCAGAGCAGTATTCATTTCCCTCAACACCCCTGTTATTGAGGCCATGTTGGTATTGTGGGCCTCCCACAGTTAAAGCATATCCCGATGGAGATCCTTCTGTAGCTGCTTGATCTCTCAGAGTTCTGCAAGTACCAGGCCTAGCATGGCTTGGGACTCCTGATAGACCCCCATGACAATGATGATGGTGTCCTAGCCAGGAGCATCCCCAATGACTTCAACCCGCTGGCCCACAACATCCCTCTCATGTACCCTACCCCCTCGGGCCTGTTCTCTTACCACAGGGTACTCCTTCCCACTGGTTCAAGGACCATCATTGTCCAAGGTGTGATGCTGCGACTCAGGATCCTGGACTGGGAGGCATAAAATGGTTGCCACTGTCCCAGGGACACAGGTTGGGGTGCTAATAGCTGCCTTTTATGTTGAGGTAATTGTGCTGGGAGGTGTTGATGTGGCCACAGTAAGACTCACAGTTGGGTTCTAACCAGGTTCCCCAGATTGGGCCGAACCATCCTCCATGTGCAGGCATCCAGGAGTGTCTTCTTCACAAAGGGCTTTAATCATGGAGGTAGTGGCAGTCTCTTTTGTGGGCTCTTTTGTGACAACTTGACCTGTTGATGTGAAAGATATAGGGCCATATTTATACTTTTTGACGCAAAACTGCGCTAACGCAGTTTTGCGTCAAAAAAATTAGCGCCGGCTAACGCCATTCTGAAGCGCCATGCGGGCGCCGTATTTATTGAATGGCGTTAGCCGGCGTTATCCGACCGGCGCTGCCTGGTGTGCGTGAAAATAAACAGCGCCGGCGTAGGGGAAAATGGCGTTTGGGAGTCCAAAAATGGGGCAAGTCAGGCTGAGGCAAAAAAATAGCCTCAACCCGATTTGCGCCATTTTTTTACGACGCCCAACCCCCATTAACATGACTCCTGTCTTAGCAAAGACAGGAGTCATGCCCCCTTGCCCAATGCCCTTGAGCATAGTGGCATGTAGGGGGGCACAAATCAGGCCCCCCTATGCCACAAAAAAAAATAAAAAAAATACTTACCTGAACTTACCTTAATGTCTCTGGGGTGGGTCCCTCCATCCTTGGGTGTCCTCCTGGGGTGGGCAAGGGTGGCAGGGGGTGTCCCTGGGGGCATGGGAGGGCACCTCTGGGCTCATTCTGAGCCCACAGGTCCCTTAACGCCTGCCCTGACCCAGGCGTTAAAATCCAGCGCAAATGCAGGGTTTTTTGCCCCGCCCACTCCCGGGCGTCATTTTTGCCCGGGAGTATAAATACCACGCACATGCCTCGGAGTCATTTTTTTAGACGGGAACGCCTACCTTGCATCTCATTAACGCAAGGAAGATGTTCACGCCAAAAAATGATGCTAACTCCATGAACTTTGGCGCTAGACGCGTCTAACGCCAAAGTATAAATATGGAGTTAGTTTTGCGTCGAATTTGCGTCGAAAAAAACGACGCAAATTCGGCGCAAACGGAGTATAAATATGCCCCATAATGTTACTGGTTCTATTGTGACATCAACCTCGCAAAGGTTTACAGTAATATTTCACAAAGCCCTTCTACATAGTAGATGTGCAGGTTATTCTGTTGTGACAGGTAACCATGGTATTGGTTGCATTGACATTACATTTGTTAAGCATGACATTTCCATTTAAGTCAAGCAGCTGCAGAATTTTACAGGTCATTAGCACTTGGGAGGATAGGCAGAGATTTACATCTTCCCACCAGTTCAGGCAAAATAGTGGTTGGGCAGGATGTTGCTTTGACCATTTTGAGGCCTAGTTGACTGTTATGCAGGCAGACCCAGCAGTTTGTTATATATGTGATTGGAGTCATAAGGTAGTCAACGCATTGTGAATGTGTCTGCTGCCAAAACCATTCTGGTGATGTGTCTTGAGTCCTTTGGGATCATTTCTGTCGCACACTGGGTGAGCTGTCTTTCGGCCCTCAATAGTTTCATCAAGATGAACACTTAGCAGTTCAAGATGGAGCTAGGTGGCCAGACATATCTCTGGGTTGAGCATGATCTACATCTTGGTCCCTCCCACGTGAGAAAACTTCAATTGAGAGTTAGCATGGAAGGATTTTTGGGATAGGGACCACTGTTCTGCAATTTGGAGTCACTTGAACACGGCATTTTGGGCTTTGCAGTTATGTTACTCCCTCTACTTCCCACAATTGACAAATGGTATGCCCCCAGATGATTAAACTTAATTTGTGAGTTCACTAACAGATGCATGGGTGCAAGTGGATGCTGGGCAAGTGATTGGAGTTACAGTTACAGGTCCTCCTGGAGGTTGCAGTCATGTTGCTCCCTGTTCTACACACAGTGTACAAAGGTTATCCACCAAGGTGAGTACACTTCCATTGCAAGTTAACAAACAAGAGTATGTGGACAAGTGAATACAGGGCTTGCTTTTGGAGTTGGGGAGGCAGAGCCTCCTGGCCTTACCAGTCATTCCACTCCCTCTACTTCATACAATTGATAAATATCATCCCCCCAGGTGAGTGCACTTCATGTGTAAGTTCTCAAACATGAGTCTTTGGAGAAGAGGACACTGGACTCGTAGTTGGAATGAAAGTAAGAGAGCCTCTTGGGAGTTGCAGTCACGTAACTCCCTGTACTACACACACTGTACAAATGGTTTCCTCCCAGGTGAGAACACTTGAATCAAGAGTTAAGACACAGGGGTCTTTGCAGCAGAGAACACTGGTTTGGTGTTTGAAGTTAGAGGAATAGTGCCTCCTGGGAGTTGCAGTCCAGACAATCTCACTACTCCCCAATACTTGACAAATGATATCCCCCAGGTGAATAAGCTTCATTTTAGAATTGGTCATCAGTGGTCGTTGGAGAAGAGAACACTGTGCTGGTGTTTAGAGTTACAGATACAGGGCCAGCTGTGAGGTGCAGTTATGCTACTCACTATAGTACACACTTGACCAATGTTCTCCCCCTAGTGAGTACACTTCAATTGAGAGTTTACTAACAGATATTTTTGGCCAAGTGAACCCTGTGCTGGTGTTTGGAGTTTAGAAACAGAGCCTGCTGGGAGTTACAGTCATGTCACTCACTCTAGTACACACACTATACAAATGGTATCGTCCCAGGTGGATACACTTTAATTTGGAGTTAACAAACAAGGATATTCGTAGAAGGAAACACTGGTCTGGTGATTTGAGTAACAGTAACAGTGCCTGCTGGGAGTTGCAGTTATATCACTCACTCTAGTACACACATTTGACACATGTTGTCCTCCCATGTTGGTACACTTCAATTGGGAGTTAACAAACAAGGGTATTTGAAGAAGGAAACACTCTTCTGGTGGTTTGAGTAACAGTAGAAGTGTCTGCTGGTGGTGTCATTCATGTCAGTCACTATAGTACACACATTTGACAAGTGTTACCCACCCAGGTGGGTACACTTCAATTGGAAGTTCGCAAACAAGGGTATTTGGAGAAGAGGACACTGGGGTGACTGAGTGGATTAACTGTAACAATACCTCCTGCCTTAGCAGTCATGTCAGCCTCTGTACTACACACACTTGACACATGTTACCCTCAGAGATGGGTACACTTCAAATGGGAGCTCACAAACAAGGCTATTTGGAAAAGAGGTCACTGGGCTGTCTGAGTGGAGTAACATTGACAGTGCCTCCTGTCATTAGCAGCCATGTCAGTCCCAGTACTACACAGACTTGACAAATGTTACCCTCTCAGGTGAGTACACTTCAATTGGGAGTTCACAAACAAGAATACTTAGAGGACACTTGATTGGCTGGGTGGACTAACAGAAACAATGCATCCTGGCCTTAGAAGCCATGTCAGTCTCTATACTACTCACACAATTAATATGTTATCCTCCCAGGTGAGTATAGTACAATTAGATGTTAACATGCAAGGGCATCTGAAGTAGTAACCACTGCGCTGGTGGTTTGGTTGACAGTAACAGTGCATGCTGGGAGGTATAGTCATATAACTCCCTGTTGCTTCAATTGTGAGATGCCAGACAGGGGTCTTTGGACAAGTGGACACTGGGATGGTGAGTTGAGTGACAGTTAGGTGGCAAAAGGTGAGCAGTGAGCATGCATGACATGGCATTTGTGAGACAATTTGTAGATTTGTGATTTACTAGACTCAACTTCTCCAGGTATTCCTGTCAAGCACCCACTGTGCAGGATGATCAACACCTGCTCCTCCCAGGGATAGGGTTGTAAGGGAGGAGCGGGACTGCCATCGCCAGTCTTCTCGGCCTGCAGTTGGTGCCTGGAAACCAGAGCATGGACCTTGCCCCTGAGGTCATTCCACCTAATGTCCTCCCTTGTGCACAGAATGGTGCCTACAGCATTCCCTCTGTCGACTATCTGGTCCCAGATTTCCATTTTCATACTGAGCGGACTGTGCTACACTTGTGCTCCAAACAATTGTGGCTCTACTCTTATGACTTCATCCACAATGACATTTGACTCTTTGTAGGAAAGTACCATCTTTCTTGGCATGTCAACCCCATTTTTACCTGTATGGCAGTATGTTTTTGCCTTTCTCACTGGGATCCTACTGGTCAGGACCCCAGTGCTCATAGTTTATGGCCTAATGTGTGTGTCTGTATAGTGCTTAACTGTGTCACTGAGGCTCTGCTAATCAGAGCCTTAGTGTTCATGCTCTCTCTGCTTTTAAATTTGTCACTGTAGGCTAGTGACCTAATCTACCAATTCCAATTGGCACACTGGACCCCCCCCTTATAAGTCCATAGTATATGGTACCTAGGTACCCAGGGCAGCTGCTGCCACCTCACAGACAGGGTTCTGCCCTCCTGGGGTCTGAACAACTCAGTCCCAGGAAGGCAGAAGAAAGCATTTCCTTTGGGAGCAGGGTGTTTGTCCAACCGGGGACTCTTCTTTGGAACCCTCTTCTGGTTTGGCAGTGGCTCCTGTCCTTCCTGAAACTTCTTTCATCTTCTGGACTTGGGGGGGTCATTACAACATTGGCGGTAAAAGCCGCTTACCGCCGTGGAGAAGACTGCCAACACACCGCCGCGGCCGCGGAATTCCGCCACAGCTATTATGACCCACATCTCGAAATCTGACAAAAATCAGACACCCACACAATTCCGCCACACCAAAGGTCAGTGATAAACTGCCGAAAACAAAACCTCCACCGTCACGCCAACAGAAATACGCCCATGCTATCACAACACACGAATCCATGCGGCGGTCTTTCAACCGCGGTATTCCATTGGCGGTACACACCGCCACGCTCAAAATACACACACACATACAAAACACCGCCACATTGGACAATTCTAAATACACACACCTGATACACATACACACACCACTCCCACACACCCAATACAATATAAAACACACACCCACATCACCCACAAACCCCTATGACCAAAGGTTCAGAAAGAAGGCCAGAGAGAGACACCACCAGCAAGAACAACAGCATCCACAGGCACTCAACACCATCACCCACACAACTTCCACGCACAAAACACCACACATTACTACATATCACCACACTTATCACCACACACACCACCTCACACATCACCCACACCACCCCATGGCACAGCAAAGACACCCCAGGTTCTCGGAGGAGGAGCTCAGGGTCGTGGTGGAGGAAATCGTCCGGGTAGAGCCACAGCTATTTGGAGCACAGGTGCAGCACACCTCAATTGCAAGGAAGAAGGAACTATGGCGAAGAATAGTCGAGGTGGTCAACGCAGTGGGACGGCACCCAAGAAATCGGGACGACATCAGGAAGAGGTGGAACGACCTACAGGGGAAGGTGCATTCCGTGGTCTCCAGACACCACCTGGCGGTACAGCGGACTGGCGGCGGGCCCCCACCTCCTCCCCCACAACTAACAACACGGGAGGAGCAGGTCTTGGCGAATCTGCATCCTGAGGGCCTCGCAGGAGTCGGTGGAGGAATGGACTCTGGTAAGTCAAAGCTTTAACTACCATATCCCCCACCCTACCTGCATGCAATCACAGACCCCCACCCTCGCCCCCTCCCCTATCACTCCAACTCCTCACTAATGTACTAATAACACAAACCACACATCCCAACACCAAACCCTGCATGCAACAACAAAGCATGGACACCCATCACTAAAGCATGCCCAATGCACATGCCCATAACACCCCCCTCAACCATCATCACACAAGCCCCCACACAGGAATGCTAGCACTGGGGTACACGGTCACCCACCCATTGCACAGCATGACACACACAGATGCTATAATCATACTTTTACACCCCTGCAGGACCACTACCCAACGTCACCAGACAGGAGGGTCCAGACATCTCCACCCCACCCACAGAAGAGGCCCACAGTGATGACACCAGCTCTGTCCAACTGGATCCAGATGACCCGCCCGGACCATCGTGGGCCTCAGGACAGTCGGTTCCCCTCACACAGGCGCAGCCCATCACAGACCTTCCACCCTCTGGTAACACCAGCACAGCACCCACCCAGCGGGCCCATACCTCCGTCCCCAGGACACGTCAATTAGCTGTGTGTCCACCACTACAGGGAACCCAGGATAACCCCCCACCCCAACAACAACAGGGACCTGGGGGCAGTGGCAGTGGGCACACGGTCCAGGGGACGGAGGCCCAGGAACACAGGGGAACTGGGAGGGCTGCTGTGCGACAGGGGGCGGACAGGCCAAGGGAACCCACTCTCCACGAGGCCCTCTCCTCCATCATGGGAGCCTACCACCACTCCCAGGAGACGATGGCAACGGTCCTGGACAAGTTTCAGGAGACCCAGAGCATGTAGGAGGAACAGTATTTGTGGTTCATGGAGGAACTCAGAACCATCAGCTCCGCCCTGGGCACCATCGTAGGGGTGCTGAAGGAAATACTTAACACCAGGAGGGACACTGTGGCACTCCAAGGGGCCCTTGACACTAGCATGGACGATGAACTGCCCACCACCTCCGCCGGCACTAGTGGACAGGAGGCACCACCACAGGACCACCACACCAGCACCCCACCCCCTGCAGACGGAGAACCACCCCGCAAGCGGTCCCTGAGATCCAGGAACAAGACAGAGCACGATGCCAAGACCCCCGCCAAGAAATGAGACCACCCTGATTGTCATTCCACTGTCCCACTTTGTAACCCTGTCTATATTGGAACTGCCCCAGCTCCACTTCCTATGCCCATATGTGCAATGCACCTGTGAGACTAATAGACTGGACTCTGCCATGGACATTCCTCCACCATCCTCCCTCACCAATTTTACAACCCCCTCCAATAACGAGCACTTCAATAAACACCCTTGAAGCACAAAACAATCTGGATTCAGTCTGTGATTTTGAATTTGAGTTTTAGCAATTACAGTGACCAAATACTTTTTCAAATGTAATGTCAACATACCTATGTCACACAGCTCAAGTCCATGAGGAATCTAAGCAGATGACACACGTTAGAAACCACACCTGTAAAACCGTAAGGGAAAATGACAACTCAGTGACCATACACTGGGTGAAATCGCCAGACAGGATAGAGGTAGAAGTGTTAAAGGACTTGTAGTAGGCAAGGATGTTTTCTCACCTGTGTGTCACTGGAAATATTGCTGGATGACTGAGTCCCTGTTGTCAATGTCTTCTTCCTCTGCTTCCTCCTCATCACTGTCCACAGGCTCCACAGCTGCCACAACACCGCCATCTGGACCATCCTCCTGCAGAAAAGGCACCTGTCGTCGCAAAGCCAAGTTGTGAAGCATACAGCAGGCCACGATGATCTGGCACACCTTCTTTGGTGAGTAGAATAGGGATCCACCTGTCATATGGAGGCACCTGAACCTCGCCTTCAGGAGGCCGAAGGTGCTTTCGATCAACCTCCTAGTCCGCCCATGGGCCTCATTGTAGCGTTCCCCTGCCCTGGTCCTGGGATTCCTCACTGGGGTCAGTAGCCATGATAGGTTGGGGTAACCAGAGTCCCCTAATAGCCACACCTGGTGCCTCTGGAGTTGACCCATTACATAAGGGATGCTGCTATTCCGCAGGATGTAGGCGTCATGCACTGAGCCAGGGAACATAGCATTTACCTGGGAGATGTACTGGTCTGCCAAACATACCATCTGTACATTCATCGAATGATAACTCTTCCGGTTCCTGTACACCTGTTCACTCCTTTGGGGGGGACCAAAGCTACATGGGTCCCATCAATGGCACCTATGATGTTGGGGATATGTCCCATGGCATAGACACCTTTCACTGTAGGCAAGTCCTCCACCTGAGGGAAAACGATGTAGCTCCGCATGTGTTTCAGCATGGCAGACAACACTCTGGACAACACGTTGGAAAACATAGGCTGGGACATCCCTGATGCCATGGCCACTGTTGTTTGAAATGACCCACTTGCAAGGAAATGGAGCACTGATAGCACCTGCACTTGAGGGGGGATTCCTGTGGGATGGCGGATTGCTGACATCAGGTCAGGCTCCAACTGTGTACACAGTTCCTGGATTGTGGCACGGTCAAACCTGTAGGTGATGATCAAACTTCTTTCCTCCATTGTCGACAGGTCCACCAGCGGTCGGTACACTGGAGGATGCCGCCATCTCCTCACATGTCCCAGCGGACGGTGCCTATGAAGGACAACAGCGACCACAGAGTCAAACAACTCAGAGGTATGTACCCACAGTCTACACAGAACACCATTCATACACACAATGTAGCCTGTATTTTTGTTGTGAGACAAGGTCTAGGTATGTGTGACGCAGTTGGTAATTAGGCCATGTGGGCCCCTGAAATGGTGGATGCCTGACCTCTAAACTGGGACAATGGGATGTGAGGTAACTGCGCTGGCGTTGTACACCGTCGCGGTAGGCGGTCGAAGACTGCGGCGCAATGCTGCATTGGTTAACATTGGACCCTATGGGTCCCAGGAGCCAATGACGATGTACGCCGGCGGTGACGGTACGCACTGCTGCGGACGTGACCGCCGGGGACGTGACCGCCATTTTCTATCTGTTCAATCACTCGATACCTGATCTTCAACAGTAGAGGACCTACACTGCAAGTGCTGCTGTGACCTCGGTACGACGAGACAATGGCTCGTGCCTCTTAGGAAAGGGCCCCTGCCTTCACTGCAGAGGAGTTGGAGAAGCTCGTCGACGGGGTTCTCCCCCAGTACACGCTACTCTACGGTCCTCCAGACCAACAGGTAAGTACACAGGGAGCATGTTGTATGGGCTATGCCTGTGTGGAGAGGGTTGGTTCTAAGGAAGGGGGCACAGTTCTGCGTGCATGAAGGACTGTGAATGCATGTGCCACATGGCAAGGGTAGGGATGGGGGCCACTCACTTTGACGGTGCAGTTGGTAATGACTTCTCTTCTTCCCCTGTACATGTCATTTAGGTCAGAGCCCACCAGAAGAAAGATATTTGGCATGCCATCGCCAAGGAAGTCCGGAACCTGGGGGTCTACCACAGACGGAGCACCCGCTGCCGTAAAAGATGGGAGGACATTCGCCGCTGGAGCAAGAAGACTGTGGAGGCTCAGCTGGGGATGGCCTCCCAACGTGGGAGGGGTGCCCGTCGAACCATGACCCCCCTGATGTTCAGGATCCTGGCGGTGGCCTACCCTGAGTTGGATGGGCGCTTGAGGGCATCACAGCAGGCACAAGGGGGTGGGTACACTCTCATTCAGTGAACTTTGCACGCAGTGAAGGTGTCTGGGTGGGGGAGGAGGGCTGTGGGTTTCCCTAGGCCAGGGTGAGTTCCGTAGGTAAGGCCCCTCCGTAAGGCAGGCCATGTGGCACCCCACCCCTCCTCTGTAGAGTGCCAAGTACACCTAGTCATGCCCCTGTGTCATCTATGTGTGCAGATGTCGTACATAGTCTTGTAGGCCATTTCTCAGGAATTGCATCTGTAGAGCCCAACAGCGCAACGTAGTGCAGGGGGCTGCTGTGTCTGTATTGTCCGCCAACTGTAGCAGTAAGCCATGCACTCAACCTGTCTTTCTTCTGTCGTCGCCCCCTTTTTGTGGTCTCCCTGTTCTTGTGTGCATTAGCATCATCAGGCGGAGGTACAGTGGCACCGGAGCACGAGGGAGCTGCATCCCACCTGGCCATGGAGGGCCACACTACGGACTCAGAATACACTAGTGGGACGGAGGGTGAGGGGAGCACCACGGCAGTCAAAGGATCTTCAACCAGCGACATGGACTCATCTTCCGATGGGAGCTCCCTTGTGGTGGCGGCAACATCTGTGCCCCCCACATCTACAGGTACAGCCTCCACCCCACCTACCAGCACCTCCCTCCCAGCAGCCCCTCAGCCTTCGCCCAATGCCCGCTCACCCAGGAGGGTGGGCATCACCTTCGCCCCAGGCACCTCAGCCCCTGCCCCAGTCACCTCTGCTGCCCTCAGTGAGGAGGCCATTGACCTCCTCAGATCCCTCACTGTTGGGCAGTCTACCATTTTGAATGCCATCCAGGGTGTAGAAAGGGAGTTGCAACACACAAATGCATTCCTGGAGGGCATTCATTCTGGTCAGGCTGCCCTTCAGACTCTGGCCTCAGCACTGATGGCAACCATTGCATGAGCTTTGCATGTTTCCTAGTTCAGCCTAAACAGCTCTGATATAGTTACCTCTATCAGTCTAAGCTGCTAGAACACTACTACATTTCACTAATAAGGGATAACTGGACCTGGTATAAGGTGTAAGTACCCAAGGTACCCACTACAAACCAGGCCAGCCTCCTACACATACCCTTCACTACCTCACTCTCATTTGATCACTTCATTACTCTTTTTTCTCTCTTCCGTTGTATCAGCTTTTGTCACACCCAAATACCCATCTTTCTGGGCTTTACCTCTTCCTATTTTCCTCCTAGCATTTTAAAGTGCTGTTCTGACACACTTCTTTACCTCTTTTGTATCCGTAACACTGCTCTCCTTTCCTAGTTTTTATCCCTTTCCTTTTCATCCTTCTTTCAGCCATCCATTCCCCCTTGCTTTTAGTCATCTTCTTCCAATTTCCTCAGCTTTTCTCTCACCAAAATACCCCCTCTGAATTTTCCTCTCTATCTCGATTTTCTTCTTAGCATTCCAAAGTACTATTTTGGCAAACTTCTCAACCTCCTTTGTATATGTTTCACTGCTCTCTTTTCTAATTCATCCTCACTTTCCTTTTTGTCCTTCACTTTGGAATGTAGCCAGTCTTTTCTCCCTTTGCTCGAAGTCTTTTACTTCCAATTTTCTTCTCACTTTACATGTCTCCGATTTCTCCTTTTTTTCCCTTACCACCTTTCTCATGACCTTCTCTTTTCATGCCTTCTTATCACTCATTTCCTACCTCTTTTTTGCACCTTATTTCCATTTACCATCTTGTATTTTTTCTCTCACACCATTTTCTAATTTTTCCTTTTATACCTCAGTCCACTCTTTTCATCTCATTCTTTGCTGTCACTTCATTTATTATTTTCCCTTTATTTGCCCATTTTTGTTTTTCATTTTTGTGTTTGCTCTTCTTTCTATGTCAATTTATTTTTTACACTTCTCTCTTCCATCTATCTATTTCTTTTTTCTTCCTTGCTTTCATCTTCCTCTAGGTAAGTAAACAGTTAGAAAAGTAGTGCAAACACTGTAGAATACAATAGGATGCAATAGGCCTAGGGGCAACACAAATCATACACTAAGAAAGTGGAATGCGAACCACTTAGGGACCCCAGGACTAGTGTAGTGTGTAGAGGGTCACTGGGAGTGTAAGAAAACACTAAGGGTGTCCAAGATAGCCCACCCCAAGAACCTGAAAAGTAGGAGTAAAGTTACCCTACTTCCCCCGAAACACACTAAAGTTGTGATAGGAGATTCTGCAAAGATCACAACAGACTGCAAAGCACTGAAGACAGATTCCTGGACCTGACTGAGAACCTGCAAAGGAAGCGGACCAAGTCCAAGAGTCATGAAAGTGTCCAGGGGGGCAGGAGCCCACTAAACCCCGGATGAAGGTACAAAGTGTCTGCCTCCGGGTGGAAGAAGCTGAAGATTCTGCAACAACGGAAGATGCCAGTAACTTCTCCTTTGCACAGAAGATGTCCCAAGGAGTGCTGGAGGATGCAGAGTTGTTTCCACGCAGAAAGACCGCAAACAAGCCTTGCTAGCTTGGAGGGATGGTTACATGGCAGTAAGGTGACTGACTATGAAAGCCTGTATAATCTAATCCTGAGAGAGCATATTTTGAATAACTGTGTGTCTGACTTGTTGCATCAGTACTTGGTAGACTCAGATCTGACCTCTCCCCAAGAACTGGGAAAGAATGCAGACAAATGGGTCAGAGCAAGAGTGAACAGAAAAGTTTGTACAGGTGGTGAAAAGGATGGCAAGAAGAAGGATGGTAAGTCTTCTGACAAGGGTGGGGACAAAGATGAAAAACATTCAGAGTCTTCATCAGTCCCACAAAAATCCTCTGGTGGTGGTGGGTCCAAATCCTCTTCCAACAATCAAAAGAATCAAAAGAAGCCATGGTGTTATTTATGTAAGAGTAAAGGCCATTGGGCAAGTGATTACACTTGTCCAAAGAAAAACACAAAGGCTCCCCCTACCTCAACCCCAACTGGGACCTCTAGTGCCCCTAGTAATAGCTGTGGTGGTGGGAAGTCTATTACAAATAGCCAATCAAAGGGTGTAGCTGGGCTCACCATTGGTAGTGTAGTTGGGGTTGATCTTGTTAGGGAGACCACATAGGCTGTTTTAGTCTCTGATGGTGGTATTGACTTTGCCACCTTTGTTGCTTGTCCCCTTAATATGGGTAAGTACAAGCAGCTTCCCTTAATAAATGGTGTTGAGTTTGAGGCCTACAGGGATACAGGAGCCAGTATCACTATGGTGATTGAGAAACTGGTTCACCCTGATCAACATCTACTTGGTCAGCCGTACCAAGTGACTGATGCTCATAACAACACTCTTAGCCACCCCATGGCTGTTGTGAATCTGAACTTGGGGGGGTTACTGGTCCAAAGAAAGTTGTGGTAGTCATTGATTTACCTGTAGACTGCTTACTAGGCAATGATTTGGAGACATCAGCTTGGGCTGAAGTGCAGTTGGAGGCACATGCAGCAGTGCTGGGCATTCCTGGCCATATCTTTGCTTTGACAAGGCCAGAAGCAAAGAGGACAGGGAAACTTGGATCCTAGAACAATGGACCAAGTGCTCCCAAAAGCTAGGGGTAGAAAGAGTAAATCCTTGCCCACTATCCCTCCCTCTCCAGAAGATTCCCCTTTTGAGGAAGAGGAATCCTCTTGCTGTGCAGAACCTACACCAGATGAGCTGGCAGCAGACACTGCTGAGCTTTTGGGCGCAGGGGGGCCTGCTAGGGAAGAGCTGAGTGTGGCACAGCAGACCTGTCCCACACTAGATGGTTTAAGACATCCAGCTGTCAAACAGCAGAATGGGGATGTTTCTATTCCATAAGTTCTATTGGGAAGATAACCTCCTTCATTCTGAGTCAAGGGACCCTAAACCTGGAGCTGCCAGGAGATTGGTCATCCCTTTGAATTATAGGGAGTTTTTTCTGACCTTGGCACATGACATTCCTTTAGCTGGGCATTGGGGTGCCCTTTGAAAGGGTAGGGGTTGACATAGTTGGCCCCCTTGACCCTCCAACAGCTTCAGGCAATAGGTTTATCATTGTAGTAGTGGACCATGCCACTAGGTATCCTGAAGCAATTCCCTTAAGGACCTCTACAGCTCATGCAGTGGCAAAGGCCCTCCTGGTAATCTTTTCCAGAGTGGGCTTCCCTAAGGAAGTGGTGTCAGACAGAAGTAGTAACATCATGTCTGCATACCTCAAAGCTATGTGGAAGGAGTGTGGTGTAACTTATAACTTCACTACTCCTTATCATCCACAAACAAATGGTCTGGCTGAGAGGTTTAAAAAAACTCTCAAAGGTATGATTATGGGTCTCCCTGAAAACCTCAGAAGGAGATGGGATGTCCTCTTGCCATGCCTCCTTTTTGCTTACAGGGAGGTACCCCAAAATGGAATGGGCTTTAGCCCCTTCGAACTCCTCTTTGGGCATCGCGTGAGAGGTCCCCTTGCACTTGTGAAGGAGGGTTGGGAACAACCTTTGAAAGCTCCAAAGCAAGACATTGTGGACTATGTTCTTGGCTTGAGATCCAGGATGGCTGAGTACATAAAAAAGGCCAGTGAAAACTTTCAGGCCAGCCAAGAGCTCCAAAAGCAATGGCATGAACAGAAGGTTGTCCTGACCCAGTACCACCCAGGGCAGAAGGTGTGGGTATTGGAGCCTGTGGCCCCAAGAGCACTCCAGGACAAATGGAGTGGACCCCAGCTCATTGTTGAAAAGAAGGGTGAGGTTACCCATTTGATAGACCTGGGCACTGCCAGGAGTCCTCTTAGGGTGCTCCATGTCAATCGCCTAAAACCCTACTATGACAGAGCTGACTTAACCCGGCTCATGGCAATTGATGAGGGGCAGGAAGAAGAGAGTGACCCTCTCCCTCACCTCTTCTCCACCACTGAAGCTGATAGCTTACTGGAGGGAGTGGTGCTTGCAGATTGCCTTACTGCTGAGCAGAAGGACAACTGTATAAATCTCCTAGGCCAATTCTCTGACCTCTTCTCACTGATACCAGGTACAACTACCTGCTGTGAGCATACAATCAATACTGGAGACAGTTTACGTGTCAAAGTAAGATTCATAGGCAGCCTGAACATGTCAGAGATTGCATAAAATAAGAGGTACAGAAAATGCTGGACGTAGGAGTGATTGAGCCTTCAGAAAGCTCATGGGCTAGCCCAGTGATGCTTGTCCCAAAACCTCACAGTAAAGATGGTAAAAGAGAAATTAGGTTTTGTGTTGACTACAGAGGTCTCAATCAAGTAACCAAAACTGAAACCCAGGGCTGATGAGCTAATAGATCACTGGCTTCTGCCAAGTATCCAAGCACTTTTGATTGAACTGCAGGGTATTGGCATGTTAAATTATCAGAAGATGCTAAATCTAAAACTGCATTTTCCACCATTGGAGGGCACTATCAGTGCACTGTTATACCCTTTGGTTTGAAAAATGCACCTGCCACTTTTCAGAGGTTGGTGAACACAGTCCTGCAAGGTTTGGAAGCTTTTAGTGCAGTATATCTAGACTACTGCAGGGAAAATCCAGACAATTATGGAATGGGCTCCCCCTACAACTCAAACCCAGACGAGAGCCTTTATAGGCCTCACAGGGTAGTATATGAGGTTCATCAAGAATTATGGCTCCGTTGCAGCCCCTCTTAATGACCTCACTAGTAAGAAGATGCCTAAAAAGGTATTGTGGACAGCTAGCTGTCAAAAGGCTTTTGATGAGCTAAAACAGGCCATGTGCTCTGCACTTGTCCTAAAAAGCTCTTGTTACTCCAAGAAGTTCATAATCCAGACTGGTGCTTTTGAATTAGGGTTGGGGCAGTGCTATCACAACTTAACACTGAGGGCCAGGATCAACCTGTTGCTTTCATCAGCAGGAGGTTGACCCCTAGAGAAAAGCGTTGGTTTGCCATAGAGAGGGAGGCCTTTGCTGTGGTCTGGACACTGAAAAAGTTGAGACCATGGCTGTTTGCTACTCACTTTATTGTTCAGACAGACCCCAAACCTCTATTATGGCTTAAACAAATGAAAGGTGAAACCCCTAAGTTGTTGAGGTGGTCCATCTCCTTACAGGGAATGGACTATACTCCCAGGTCTATACCTGGGAGTACCCAGTCCAATGCAGATGGACTCTCCAGATATTTCCACTTAGACAATGAAGACTCATCTGGGCAAGGTTAGCCTTATTGTCCCTCGTTTGAGGGGGGTTGTGCAGGAAAGTACCATCTTGCCTGGCATGTCACCCCCATTTTTACTTGTGTGTTTGTTTTTGCCTGTCTCACTGGGATCCTGCTAGCCAGGACCCCAGTGCTCATAGTTTGTGGTCTGAATGTGTTCCCTGTGTGGTGCCTTACTGTGTCACTGAGGCTCTGCTAATCAGAACCTCAGTGCTTATGCTCTCTCTGCCTTTGAAAATGTCACTTCAGGCAAGTGACAATTTTTACCAATTCTGATTGGCACACTGGCACACCCATATAATTCCCTAGTGTATGGCATCTAGGTACCCAGGTTATTGGGGTTCCAGGAGATCACTATGGGCTGCAGCATTTATTTTGCCACCCATAAAAGCTCAGACCAATAATACACAGGACTGCCACTGCAGTCTGAGTGAAATAAAGTCCACGTTATTTCACAGCCATTTTACACTGCATCTAAGTAACTTATAAGTCACCTATATGCCTAACCCTCACTTAGTGAAGGTTAGGTCAAAGTTACTAAGTGTGAGGGCTCCCTGGCACTAGCCAAGGTGCCCCAACATAATTCAGGGCAATTTCCCCGGACTTTGTGATTGCGGGGACACCATTACACCTGTGCACTACATATAGGTCAATACCTATATGTAGCTTCACAATGTTAACTCCAAATATGGCCATGTAACATGTCTAGGATCATGGAATTGTCACCCCAATGCCGTTCTGGTATTGGGGGGACAATTCCATGCATCCCCGGGGCTCCAGCATAGAGCCCGTGTACTGCCAAACTAACTTTCCGGGGTTTTCTCTGCGGCTACCGCTGCTGCCAACCCTCAGACAGGTTTCTGTCCCCCTGGGGCCAGGGCATCCCAGTCCCAGGAAAGCAGAACAAAGGATTTCCTCTGAGAGAGGGTGTTACACCCTCTCCCTTTGGGAATAGGTGTGAAGGGCCTGAGAGGAGTAGCCTCTCCTGGCCTCTGGAAAGATGGTGCCCTCCTTGCATAAGCCAGTCTACACCGGTTCAGGAACTGGACAAAGAAGGGGAGGTGCCCAGAGCTCCTCCAGGGTGTCCCAGACCTCTGCCATCTTGGATGCAGAGGTGTGAGGGCACAATAGACACCTCTGAGTGGCTAGTGCCAGGAGGTGATGTCAGAGACTCCTCCTGATAGGCGGTTACCTTTCTCTGTAGCCAATCCTCCTCTGAGGGCTATTTAGGGTCTCTCCTGTGGGAATCTCACCAGATAACGAATGCAAGAGCTCACCAGAGTTCCTCTGCACTTCCCTCTTCGACTTCTGCCAAGGATCGATGGCTGACTGCTCCCGGACGCCTGAAAAACCTGGAGCTGGTATGACAGTACCCAGGGTCCATGCTGGAGCCCCGGGGATGCATGGGATTGGCACCCTAATACCATATTTGGCATGTGGGGACAATTCCATGATCTTAGGCTTTTTACATGCCCATATTGGGAGTTACCATCATCATCATCAAAATACTTTATTCAATTGAATTCCACAATCATAAAAGCAAATAATCCATACTAATAACATCAATCAATAATAAAAAAAGATAAAAGAAACACAGAATAAATCAAGCCATACCTAAACATAAGGGCCAAATAACAGGTAACATTACAAAAGGTTAAATGACTTCTCATGAGAAGCAATACAAAATCAATAAAACAGTAAGTTTAAAACAGAAGCTATTATCTTGGGTAAAAATTAAAAGACCTCACTGGATTACCTAAGAATTTGATCTAGCCTTGATCACTGCGCATAGATATAAAGCTAAACCATTACAGATCATGATTGATGGGAGGGACAAGAGATAAATAAAGGCTGGGCGACATTTTTTAAAATGCATTGATTTTTAAAGTGGGATCACAAACACTTTTCTCAAATCTGAATAAAATTTACAGATGAAAAATATATATGCATTGTGCTTTGATCAGACCCTGAGTCACAGGTACATTTTTCCAAAGCTAAAGTCCAGTCATTAATAAGCGGAAAGCTAACGAGATGATGAAAGATCTCTAGTCTTAGGCGCGTAAGGACAAACCGATGCCTTGGGTTCAATACATTTCTTAAATATGGTTCCATGCTATCTATTTGTTGCAACATAAGGTTCCTCCTTACGCTATATTTCTTTACCTCAGTAGCCCATCTCAAATCAGCCAAATGAGTAAGACAAATGTTTTTCAAGTCTTTCCTAGAGATTGTTTCCATTTTACCCAGGGTAAAATATAGCTCAGAATGGCCCAACTCTGTGAGAAAATTCTTTATGTAGTCCAGCCATGGGATTTTCAACGTGTGAGTTAATGCTAGTGCGTCTTCTATGATGGCCCTGTTCAGCCTAGCAGAGTCATAAGTCCATACTTTATGCCATAATAAAATTGGTTGAGTGTGAATTAAGTCTGTGAGGTATGTTACCCCCATTTCTAAATGGCATACCAATGTTGAGGTAGATTTTGGAACACTTAAAATAGGCTTTAAAAAATTGTTTTCAGCTAGCTATAAGATATTACAATTCCTATATCCCCAGAATCCTGCCCCATACAATGCAACAGAAACACATTTTGCGTTATACAATGTCATCATGTCCTTAGGGGTCACTCTCCCAACCTTTTTAGATTTTTTTTGTATAGCCATAGTAGTTTTTGTAAATAACAATTTCCTAGATTTTATGGCTTGTGACCATATACCTTTATTATCAAACATGATGCCTAAGTATGAAAAGGTTCCTGTGTCATCTAATTTCACACCTTTAGCGTGATCTGGGGTTTCATTGTGGAATTTCTACCACATGTCATTGAGAAGGTTTTGGAG
The DNA here is from genome assembly GCF_031143425.1 of Pleurodeles waltl. NCBI lineage: Eukaryota > Metazoa > Chordata > Amphibia > Caudata > Salamandridae > Pleurodeles > Pleurodeles waltl. The sequence continues at coordinate 1,010,263,890 of NC_090436.1, read as the reverse complement.
TGGTTGATTCTAAGGCCTAAGGCTTCCATATAATTATCAAAAGTTGTTAGTAACCGCTGCAAGGCTACTGGAGTGCAGGCCATCAGAACAGCGTCATCCGCATACAGGAGTGCTGGGATCTTTCGAGAACCAACCTGTGGGAGATCACTGCAAACGTCAGATAACACCCCCTCTAGTTTGTTAATGTATAAAGCAAACAAGAAGCGAGCTAGAACACAGCCTTGACGTACCCCCCGCTCAATGGGAAAAGCTGAGGTACATTCCCCCTGAGGCTCATAACGCACCCTGGCATTAGCTCCAGCGTATAGTTCCCTAATGACATGAACTATAGTTGTATCTACCCCCATGTCCAATAAGATGGGCCACAATTTGATGTGAACCACACAGTCAAATGCTGAAGTCAGGTCGACAAACATAAGGTATAAGGCTCCTGACTTGGCCCTTGTGTATTTGCTAAGTATGATGTCTAAGTTCAGAGCCTGCTCCATGGTCCCTATCCCAGCCCTAAAGCCAAATTGCAAGTCCGAAAGAATGTTATTTTCTTCTGTCCAATCTCGTAACCTATTTAGAATGATGCATCCGGCAATCTTTGCAAGAGTATCAAGCAGAGAAATTGGGCGATAACATGCAGGGTTTTGACGATCCCCCTTTTGAAAGATTGGAACAATAATGGACTCGGCCCAGGTAGGGATAAAGGCTGTGGCTCAGCAGGCACGTAAAACCTGTGTCAGTAATGGGCCCCATAGTGAAACATTAGACTTGTAAATATCAAATGGGACTCCATCTGGGCCTGGTGCTTTCCCGCTTTTACTTGCGTTAATAGCGTCAGTAACCTCATTTAAACTCAATGGTGGAGTGATGGGGTAAAAATCTGGTCTAGGGAGATTTGATTCCAGGGCCAAGTTTTTTAAGGAGTATATACCGGGGAAAAAAAGTGACCCAATCCTCTTCCATGATGGCTATTTCAATTGTTGGTGACGTTTCATCACATAGGAGAGGAGAGTTCACAGTTTTCCAGAATTTGACATTGTCGTTCTGAAGACTTGTGTCATGAAGAGAATGACATGCCTCATTTTTTAAGTTCAGTTTCCTTTTTTTATAGCCTTTTTATACTCCTTCCTACGAAGACTTATTCCGTGTTTGTCAGGATTTTGTTTTTGTAAATACTGTTTTAGGTTCTTATGGGCTTGTGTACATTCGCTATCAAACCATCCTTTGTCTACATGAGGTTTAGGTTTGCCAAAACTAACTGTAAGGGACTGTTTTATTCCGGTGGTGATTGCAATGAAAGCTTTAATACAATCCTGCGGACTGATATTGTCTGAAAGACAAGTTTCAAACTTGTTGGAAAATGTACTCATTAGTTGTTTCATTAAACCTATAGGTTCAATCTGTGACCACCGAACAGTGTAGCCATTTCTTGCTCCCAATTCAATGTTCTTTACCTTCTCTGCTGGTTCCTTGTGTTTGGTTATAGCTTGTGGCAATGCAAGGCTTAGACTTTGAGGATAATGGTCACTAAACATATCTTGAATTTTATACTGAGATACATAAAAAAGAAAATTATTGGATAATAATATAAAGTCAATTATTCTATTGGCGCGCCTGCCATTGAAAGTGGGTTTCAACTGTGATTTACTATGATTTAAACTATTACACAAAAGGAGGTCAAATTTAAATAGTGCTTCATTCAACAGATTACCATAATAGTTATGTGTGAAATGGAATAAATCATCATCTCCGCCTATGCCAAAGGAGCAAGATTTCTTAATGGTTTGAGGGCACAGATGTATATTAAAATCACCCTCCCACACAATAAAAGTCTCTTTATGCGATGAATTACATGCTCGATCCAGGTCTTCCTGCAAAACCTTGAGTACAGATAAAAATCTTTGTTGAGGGGCATAGATGTAAAAGTTAATAATCACCAATTGTGCTATGTGTTTTAGTTCACATGTAATCAATTGATAAAACGTATTAGAAATTAAGCTAATGCCCTTGATTAAATCGAACTTATTAGAGATGAAAGTGCACAGACCACCTTTTCCCCTGCCCCGTGAACAAGGAACTGTGTGGGGTATGAAATGTCCTGAAGCCGTTTATGTGAATAGGATCCACAGACCAAGTTTCTTGTAAGCACACCCAAGAAAAAGATTGAATGTATTCTAACCAGTCCTCATTCTTGATTTTAGAACGCAGACCTGCCACATTCCAAAATAGAAATAAAAAATCCTTTCTCCGAGTATTAATACCTTTTCCCACAAGAGACTGCTTTATTACTTTATTTTTTAGTGGGACAATGTTACTCTCTTTGTGGGGAAGAGAAGTTGATGCAGGGAGGAGCAATTGGACAGGAAGTCCGCTTATTAGCGCTTCATCGTTGACAATTTGACTCAGGAATGATTCCATGTCCATCCGTTCATCGCCGATGCTCTCCACCAGACCATTGCCACCCTTCAATAGGTCAGGGACTGGGGTTATCATAATAGGCTTAATCCTGCCCGCTTCCTGATCGAAGGGTAGTCAATCAGCTTCTTCCGAACAAAGAGCGTGAAATCTATTCTCAATAGGAATCGTGTAATATCTCTCAAATCTGCTTATTTGTTTTTCAGGATTAGGGCCAAAATGATCATGGCCTAAATTACGGGTGTAGAAAAAACCCAGAGGGATCAATACAATGCCGTGGTCCGTGATCTGCTGCGGGCTTAGGTTTCTCAGAATGTCTTCGACCAGTTTTGGGGTTTTAAACCAGAGTACCACACAGTCACCCCTGAGTATTTTGTGGTTCCTGCCCACCCATTTTACCCTTCTAACCATCTTAATATCCTCAAAGAGCGCATCTGTCATACCAGATTTCATACGTGTTCCTATCCAGTTTAGCGATTTGTTCCTCAAGGCTGTCCATGATTCCCTGTGATCCCCGGATAGGGTAGGAACATTTGCGAGGACTATCACGTAGGGAGTTGCCGCAGGAGGAAGATCTAATATGTCTCTTGATGTTGGAGAAAAATCTCGGGAAGGTTTCAAACTGTTCAGTATTTCCCCTCTGTTTATCTTCGCTTTTTGGTATTGGGGACTTCTGGTACTAACTGGTGGTGTACGTGAGTCTACATATCTTTGGGTAGTCTGAGGAATGAATGGTGGCTGTTGATGCTCTATAGGGGGATTACCGGTTGGGTCGGTATCGCCACAATGTTGAGTAGTTGCAGCTGTTGAGCTTGCAAACTGTGCCTTCATTAAGTTGAACATTAGCTCCACATTTCCCTCCAATTGAGTTGAGCGTTTTATCATTTGGTCGAAGGATGACCTAACTAGATGTTCCAAAGCGTTAGTGGTCTCTAGGGGGTTGGTTTTCACTTTCGCTCTTGGTTGTTTATTCTTCTGACCAGATTTTATGTTCTCACAAACAATTTGTACATGTTGCGTGGGTTCCATGAGTTGAGCTCCAGAAATACCACATCTGATATTATCAGGTGGCTCTTGACTGAAGACTTTGGTGGTCATTACAACCCTGGCGGACGGTGTTAAAGGTGCGGTAATACCGCAAACAGGCCGGCGGACAAAAAAAGGGAATTATGACCCTGGCGGAAACCGCCAACAAAGACAGCCACTTTAACACACCGCCTGCCACGGCGGTACAGACAAGTAGCGCGGCGGTTACCGCCAACAGACAGGAGGGAGACAATGTACCGCCCACACTATTACAACCTGCCAATCCGCCACCTTTTCCGGGGCGGAATCACCGTGGATAAAAACACGGCGGAAACAGCTTTTGCAATGGGAAAACGCTCACCCTAGCAAATCCCACGAGGTAGGAGGACACCATGGAGCCGGAATTACAAATCCTATCTGCCCTTGTTTTTCTGCTCCTTTACGACCAACAGCTACGTAGGCACAGAAGATACCGGTGAGTACTGCACCTATGACACGGGGGAGGCAAAAGTTAGGGGGACACCCACCAAACACCCCCACCTCCACCCTCGCATATCACAACATACACACCAATGCAGTCACAAAAATCACAATCCCCCCGGAAGAATGCAAAGACAATGCGAAATTCGGGCAAACATTGCAATGTGCCAATATACATGTAATACAAAAATATACAGACATATATCTCAAAATCACTCTTATTTACACATATAATCCGAGAAGTAGTGCAGATATGTACAAAACAATGTCTGTGCACCAATAGTCCAAAAATGCATGGGCGAGGCCCACAATAGATACCTGACCAAAATCGGAGAGAACACTGCGGGGCATCAGATAGAAACACTACAGGCACCTCTGGGGGAACGGAAGGGGTGGGCACCTCAGCCATATGAATGCGAAGCCAGATCCACGACGGGGCTCCATGCCCATTGATGTATCCTGGGGAGTGCAAAGCCACAGTCTCTCAAGTCTCTACAGTGGGTGGTTTGCCCACTGTTCAATCCTGGGGAGTGCAAAGCCACAGTCTCTCAAGTCTCTACAGTGGGTGGTTTGTCCACTGTTCAATCCTGGGGAGTGCAAAGCCACAGTCTCTCAAGTCTCTACAGTGGGTGGTTTGCCCACTGTTCAATCCTGGGGAGTGCAAAGCCACAGTCTCTCAAGTCTCTACAGTGGGTGGTTTGCCCACTATTCAATCCTGGGGGGTGCAAAGCCACAGTCTCTCAAGTAGATGCAGGTCTCCACTGGTTCTGGAGGGGGACTGTTGCCCAGACTGGATGAGTCTCCCCGTAAAAGTACCTGTCCTGTCACTGTCCCAGCTGCACATGGGATAAGGATGCCTGATGTGGCGGTCCATTCATTCCTACACGGTGCATGCCCTGTTCAGCGGTGCTTTGCCATGGCGGTCTATGGACTGTTCAGCGGTGCTTTACCCTGGCGGTATTTGCCCTGTTCAGCGGTGCTTTGCCATGGCGGTCTTTGCCCTGTTCAGCGGTGCTTTGCCATGGCGGTCTATGGACTGTTCAGCGGTGCTTTGCCATGGCGGTCTTTGCCCTATTCAGCGGTGCTTTGCCATGGCGGTCTTTGCCCTGTTCAGCGGTGCTTTGCCATGGCGGTTCAGGACTGTTCAGCAGTGCTTTGCCATGGCGGTCTTTGCCCTGTTCAGCGGTGCTTTGACATGGCGGTCTTTGCCCTGTTCAGTGGTGCTTTGCCATGGCGGTCTTTGCCCTGTTCAGCGGTGCTTTGCCATGGCGGTCTATGGACTGTTCAGCGGTGCTTTGCCATGGCGGTCTTTGCCCTGTTCAGCGGTGCTTTGCCATGGCGGTCTTTGCCCTGTTCAGCGATGCTTTGCCATGGCGGTTCAGGACTGTTCAGCAGTGCTTTGCCATGGCGGTCTTTGCCCTGTTCAGCGGTGCTTTGACATGGCGGTTCAGGACTGTTCAGCGGTGCTTTGTCATGGCAGTCTTTGCCCTGTTCAGCGGTGCTCTGACATGGCGGTCTTTGCCCTGTTCAGCGGTGCTTTGCCATGGCGGTCTTTGCCCTGTTCAGCGGTGCTTTGCCATGGCGGTCTATGGACTGTTCAGCGGTGCTTTGCCATGGCGGTCTGTGCCCTGTTCAGCGGTGCTTTGCCATGGCGGTCTTTGCCCTGTTCAGCGATGCTTTGCCATGGCGGTTCAGGACTGTTCAGCAGTGCTTTGCCATGGCGGTCTTTGCCCTGTTCAGCGGTGCTTTGACATGGCGGTTCAGGACTGTTCAGCGGTGCTTTGTCATGGCAGTCTTTGCCCTGCTCAGCGGTGCTCTGACATGGCGGTCTTTGCCCTGTTCAGCGGTGCTTTGCCATGGCGGTCTTTGCCCTGTTCAGTGGTGCTTTGCCATGGCGGTCTATGGACTGTTCAGCGGTGCTTTGCCATGGCGGTCTGTGCCCTGTTCAGCGGTGCTTTGCCATGGCGGTCTTTGCCCTGTTCAGCAGTGCTTTGACATGGCGGTTCTGATACGGACATTGGTGTGTGGCATGATGATCTCTACACTGGGCATTGGTGTGTGGCATGACGATCTCTACAATGGGCATTGGTGTGTGGCATGACGTTCCATCATTGCCCAGCGGGGCTGTGGCATCCTGGCCCCTCATGGGCTGTGACTCCGGCGGTGGTTTCTGGACCAGTGACGATACTTGGGCCCTCCTTGGCTGTGACTCTGGCGGTGGTTTCTGGACCAGTGACGATACTTGTGCCCTCCTGGGCTGTGACTCTGGCGGTGGTTTCTGGACCAGTGACGATACTTGGGCCCTCCTGAGCTGTGACTCTGGCGGTGGTTTCTGGACCAGTGACGATACTTGTTCCCTCCTGGGCTGTGACTCCGGCGGTGGTTTCTGGACCAGTGACGACGGTGCTGGCGGTTTTGTCTGGACCGCCGGAAATGATGGCGCACTTCTCTGCCGTGACACTCACAACAGGGTGGGCAGACTTCCTCTGGACCTTCCCCACCTTTGTTGGAGTTACAGCTGACTCACCAATCGCCTTCGATCCCATGTCACTTGTTGTCCCACCAGGAGTCTTAAGACGGTCCCATCGTCCACTCTCCAATTTCTGAGCCTTTACAGGGGGTGGGCTGCCAGTGCCTTGGCTCCAGGTCCTACTGCCTGCCCTGGTTGCCGGTGCACTCCAAAAACCTGGAACACGCACCACTGGTACTGGAGGCTTTTTGGCTGAGGCGCTACGACGGGACTGATGAATTGGAGGAGGGGGCAAAAAGGTCAATTTGACATAGGGACAGTTTCTGACGGACACTGGGATGGGTAGCTGGAGGGGGTCTGGGAGTGGAGGAAGAGGAGGTGGTTGTAGGAGGTGTCACTTTCGGTGTTTTGGGTGCAGGTGCAGGCACTGGAGGCTGTTGTGAGGTGGATGGATGTTGGGTGAGTGATTGCCGGCGTTTGTGTACTTTGGGATGGGGCGTCACAGACACACTGGAAGAGAACACAGAGGACGTGTAAATGGCAGTGGAGGTGGTGAGTGCAGGTGAGCGGCTTGTGGTGCTGGGTGTTCTGGTGCGAGTCCTAGTGCCTGTAGGTGTGGTGCATGCTGGTGTGTGTGTAGACGAGACTGGGAGGGAGGAGGGAGAAGAGGAGGAGGGGGACACAGTGGAGACAGTGGATGTTGCTGTGTCTGTATGTGGGTGAGGCTTGCATGAGTGCCTGTGGTGTGTGTGGTGCCTATGTTTGCTTGAGCTACTTGTGTGTTTTGACTTGTGTGCATGCTGGTCTGTAGGTGTGCTTGGGATGGGCTGGGGTACAGGAGATTGGGTCTGGGTGGAGGAGGTTGGAGGGGGGAGGCTGGACACAGGGATAAAGGCTGCCATCAGTGCTGAGGCCAGAGATTGCAGGGTTCGCTGAAGGACAGTCTGACCAGAATGAATGCCCTCCAGGAATGCATTACCGTGTTGTAACTGGCTTTTTACACCCTGGATGGCATTCACAATGGTAGACAGCCCAACAGTGAGTGACCTGAGGAGGTCAATGGCCTCCTACTGAGGGCAGCAGGGGTGACTGGGGCAGGGCCTGAGGTGCCTGGGGCGAAGGTGATGCCCACCCTCCTGGGTGAGCGGGCACGGTGTGAACGCGGAGGGGCTGCTGGGAGGGCGATGCTGTTAGGGGAGGTGGCGGCTGTACCTGTAGAAGTGGGGGGCACAGATGGTGCCGCCACCACAAGGGAGCTCCCATCGGCGGACGAGTCCGTCCTGCTGGTTGGTGATCCGGTGGCCGACGTGAAGCTCCCCTCACCCTCCGTCCCACTGGTGCATTCAGAGTCTGTGGTGTGGCCCTCCATGACCATGTGGGATGTAGCTCCCTCGTGCTCCGGTGCCACTGTACCTCCGCCTGATGATGCTGATGTACAAAAGGACAGGGAGAGCAGGAAAAGTGGGGGAGACAGAACAAAGAGAGTTTTAGTGCATGGCATGCCGCTACCGTTGGCTGACAAGACAGACGCAGCAGCCCCCTGCATAACGCCATGCTCCTGACCTCTGCACATGCAATTTCTGGGACAGGGCCTACATGGCAATGGTGGAAATCTGCGCACATGGATGCCACAGGGGCAACTATACCTCAACTTGGCACTCTGCTGAGGTGGGGTTGAGTGCCACATGGCCTACATTACGGAGGGGCCTTGCCTACCTAACTCGCCCTTTCCTAGGGACACCCACAGCCCACCGCCCCCTCCCAGACACCTCCACTGCACGCAAAGTCCGCAGAATGAGGTTGTACTCACCCCCTTGTGTCTGCTGTGATATCCTCAAGCGCCCATCCAACTCCGGGTAGGCCACCGCCAGGATCCGGAACATCAGGGGGGTCATGGTGCGACGGGCACCCCTCCCACGTTGGGAGGCCATCCCCAGCTGAGCCTCCGCTGTCTTCTTGCTGCAGCGGCGAATGTCCTCCCATCTCTTACGGAGGTGGGTGCCCCGTCTCTGGTGGGCCCCCAGGGTCTGGACCTCCTTGGCGATGGCACGACAAATGTCCCTCTTCTGGTGGGCGCTGACCTACATGACATGCACAAGGAAAGAGGAACAGTCATTACCAACTGCACCGTCAATGTGAGTGGTCTGCTCCCTACTCTGGCCATGTGGCCCATTCATTCCCATGCATAACTGTTCTATGTACTCTGCCCCCTTCCCTCTTCCACCCAGCCCTCTCCACCCAGGCCTAGCCCATACAACGTGCTCCCTGTGTACTAACCTGTTGGTCTGGAGGACCGTAGAGTAGCGTGTACTGGGGGAGGACCCCATCCACAAGTTTCTTCAACTCCTGTGCAGTGAAGGCAGGGGCCCTTTCCCCAGACGCAGCAGCCATAGTCGCTTCCAGACCGAGTTCACAGCAGCACTAGCAGTGTAGGTCCTCTCCTGACAGGTATCTAGTGAGTGAACAGATAGAAAATGGCGGTGACGTCCGCAGCGGTGACGTCCGCGGCGGTGCGCATCATCACCGCCGGCGCACCTGTTCATTGGCTCCTGGGACCCATAGGGTCCAATGTTAACCAATGCAGCATTGCGCCGCGGTCTACGACCGCCTACCACGATGGTGTGCAACGCCAGCGCAGTTACCCCACAATCCCATTGTCCCAGTTTAGAGGTCAGGCAGCCGCCATTTCAGGGGCCCACATGGCTTAATTTACTACTGCGTCACGCATAGCTAGGCCTATACTCAACACACATACAGGAAGGGTTTTTTGCCTAGTGTAGTTTTGTGTGTAACTGTGGGTACATACCTGGAGGAATAGTGACTGGTTCTTCGCTGTTGTCCTTCTTAGGTACCGTCAGCTGGGACATATGAGAAGATGGTGGAATCCTTCGGTGTACCGACAGCTGGTGGACCTGTTGACAATGGAAGAAAGACATATCATCGTCACCTACAGGTTTGGCCGTGCCACAATCCAGGAACTATGTACCCAGTTAGAGCCAGACCTGATGTCACCAATCCGCCATCCGACTGGAATCCCCCCTGACGTGCATGGGCTGTCAGTGCTCCATTTCCTTGCAAGTGGGTCTTTTTAGACAACTGTGGCCATGGCATCAGGGATGTCCCAGCCTATGTTTTCCAATGTCTTGTCCAGAGTGTTGTCTGATCTGCTGAAACACATAAGGAGATACATCATTTTCCCTGAGGTGGGGGATTTGACTACAGTGAAAGGTGACTTCTATGCCCTTGGACATATCCCGAACGTCATAGGTGCCATTGATGGGACCCATGTAGCTCTGGTCCCCCCGCAGGAGTGAACAGGTATACAGGAACAGGAAGAATTATCATTCGATGAATGTCCAGATGGTCTGTTTGGCAGACCAGTACATCTCGCAGGTAAATGCAATGTTCCCTGGCTCTGTGCATGATGCCTACATCCTGTGGAATAGCAGCATCCCTGATATGATGGGTCAACTCCAGCGGCACTGTGTATGGCTATTGGGGGACTCTGGTTACCCCAACCTTTCCTGGCTATTGACCCCAGTGAAGAATCCCAGGACCAGGGCAGAGGAATGGTACAATGATGCCCATGGGTGGACTAGGAGGGTGATCGAACGCACCTTCGGCCTTCTTAAGGCCAGGTTCAGGTGCCTCCATATGACAGGTGGATCCCTATTCTACTCACCGAAGAAGGTGTGCGACATCATCATCGCCAGCTCCATGCTCCATAATTTGGCATTGCGACGCCAGGTTCCTTTTCTGCAGGAAGATGATCCAGATGACGGTGTTGTGGCAGCTGTGGAGCGTGTGGAGCCTGTGGACAGTGATGAGGATGAAGCTGATGATGAAGAAAACGACAACAGGGAGTCAGTCATACAGCAATATTTCCAGTGAGACACAGGTGAGAACATTTTCTGGTTTAACTTTACATTAACTTTCACATGTCTACCTCTATCCTGTACCTACATTTCACTCACCATTTGTTAATTGAGTTGTACCCTTCCATTTCAGTTTCACAAGTGTGGTAACCTACGTGTCAGCTGCTTGCATCCTTAAGGGCTTGTGATGTGTGACATTGGTATGTTAGCCTTACAATGGGTAACCCATTATGACACTGTAATTGCTAATACAAAGTTCCAAATCATAGACTGACTCCAGATTATTTTGGCTTTCAAGGGTGTTTATTTAAGGGCTAAAAAAATCAAGTAAGGTTGTAAAATGGTGATGGGTGATGGTGGAGGAATGTCCATGGCAGAGTCCAGTCTATTAGTCTCACAGGTGCACTGCCCATCTGGGCATTGGAGGTGGAGCTGGGGCAGTTCCAATCTGGACAGGGTAACAATGTGGCACAGTGGGGGGATAATCAGGGTGGTCTATTTCCTGGCGAGGGTCTTGCCATCTTGCTGTGTCCTGTTCCTGGATCTCAGGGCCCGCTTGCGTGGTGGTTGTCTGTCTGCAGGGGGTGGGGTGTTGGTGTGGTGGTCCTGTGGCGGGGCGTCCTGTCTACTAGCGCCGGCGGAGGTGGTGGGCAGTTCTTCGTCCTGGCTAGTGTCAGGGGCCCCTTGGGCCCCTTGGAGTGCCACGGTGTCCCTCAAGGTCTTTTCAATGTCCGTCAGCACCACTACGATGGTGCCCAGGGTGGAGCTGATGGTCCTGAGCTCCTCCCTGAACCCTAAATACAGTTCGTCCTGCAGACGCAGGGTCTCCTGCAACTTGTCCAGGACCGTTGCCATCGTCTCCTGAGAGTGGTGGTATGCTCCCATGATGGAGGATAGGGCCTCCTGGAGAGTTGGTTCCCTTGGCCTGACCTCCCTCTGTCACACAGCAGCCCTCCCAGTTCCCCGGTGTTCCTGTGGCTCTGTCCCCTGGACCGTGTGCCCACTACCTCTGCCCCCAGGTCCCTGTTGTTGTTGGGGTGGTGGGTTACCCTGGGTGCCCTGTAGTGGTGGACACACCGCTGATTGACCTGTCTGGGTAGGGAGGTTTGGGCCTGCTGGGTGGGTGCTGTGTTGGTGTTACCAGAGGGTGGCTGCTCGGTGTTGGGCTGTGGCTGGTCAAGGGGAACCTGAGGCCCACGATGGTCCAGGCTGGTCATCAGGATCCAGTGGGGCAGAGCTGCTGTCGTCACTGTGGGCCTCTTCTGGGGGTGGAGTGGTGTTGTCTAGACCTGCTGGTGTGGAGACGTTCCTTCAGGTTCCTGCAGGGGTATAAGAACATGATTATTGCATGTGTGTGTTTCATGGTGTGAAGTGGTTGGGTGTGTGTGATCCCCAGTGCAGGCATTCCTGTGTGGGGGCTTGGGTGGTGATGGTTGGGGGTGTGTTCTGGGTATGTGCAGTGGGCATGCTTTAGTGAGGGGTGTCCATGCTTAGTTGTGTCATGCAGGGCTTGGGGTTGGGATGGGTGGTTGGTGTCATGGGTAGATTAGTGAGAATTTGGGGTGATATGGGAGGGTGTGAGGGTGGGGTGTGTGATAGCATGCAGGTAGGGTGGGGGATATGATAGATAAGATTTGACTTACCAGTGTCCCATCCTCCACCGACTCCTCCGAGGCCCTCAGGATGCAAGATGGTCAGGACTTGCTCCTCCCATGTTGTTACTTGTGGGGGAGGAGGTGGGGGTCCGCCGCCAGTCCGCTGCACCGCTATGTTGTGCCTGGATACCGTTGAACGCACCTCCCCCCGTAGGTCGTTCCACCTCTTCCTGATGTCCTCCCGATTTCTTGGGTGCTGTCCCACGGCATTGACCCTGTCGACTATTCTGCGCCATAGCTCCATCTTCCTGGCTATTGATGTGTGCTGTACCTGTGAGCCAAATAGCTGTGGCTCTACCCGTAGGATTTCCTCCACCATGACCCTGAGCTCCTCCTCGGAGAAGCGGGGGTGTCTTTGGCGTGACATGGGGTGTTGTGTGTGAGGTGTGGGGTGGTGTATGTGTTGATGAGTGTGGTGAGTGTAGTGGTATGTGGTGTTTTGTTCGTGGATGTAGTGTGGGTGATGGTGTTGTGTGCCTCTGTGTGATGGGGTTGTCAAAAGCTGTTCTGTCTCTGGACTTCTCTCAGAAATTCTGGTTGTAGGGGTTTGTGGGTGATGTGGGTTTGTGTTTTATATTGTATTGGGTGTGTGGGAGTGGTGTGTGTATGTATATCATGTGTGTGTATTTTGAATTGTCCAATGTGGCGGTGTTTTGGAGATGTGTGTGTATTTTGAGCGTGGCGGTGTGTACCCCCTATGGAATATGGCGGTTGAAAGACAGCCGCGTGGATTCGTGGGTCGTAATAGCATGGGCGTGTTTCTGTTGGCGTGGAGGTGGAGGATTTGTTTCCGCCAGTTTATCACTGACCTTTGGTGTGGCGGTGTTGTGTGGGTGTCTGAATTTCGGCGGATTCCGTGATGTGTGTCATAATAGCTGTGGTGGTCTACCGCGGCCGTGGCGGTGTATTGGCGGTCTTCTGCATGGCGGTAAGTGCCTTATACCGCCAATGTTGTAATGACCCCCTTTATCCTTCCTAGCTAATTTAGGTTTCCTTATACGTTTAGGTGAAGGTGAATGCTCGTCAGCATCTGAAATGAAATCAATTGTATCTTGGATACATCCATTTGTACCTCTAGTTTGAATTCCGCTTTCCGAAAAGTCAGTTTTGGAGAAGTTATTGCTGGCGGGAGAGAATTAGGAGATCCCGACGGGCCCTTCTGAATACATATCTTTTCCTCAACATTAGTAATCTGTTTATCAATTGCCCCCAAGGCTCCTGAGATAAATTTTAGAATTGATGAATGATCTTTCTGAGAAGTAGTATCTTTTGCGCTAGGTTGCTTCCTTTTACCCATTCTTACTAATTATTTAATCCTAAAAAGGTTCAGCAGTAATGCTCTAAGAACACTCCTTGCTAATAAATAAAGAAGACTAACACAGATAAAACGATCTCTATGTGACTGTGGCAATACAAGGTTAATAATAAAAATTATCTTCTCACAATGCTAAGAGTCTGTTTTGCAGGGTTGCCAAAAATGCAAAGTTAAACACCCTACTGCAAGAAATAAAAAAAAAGAAGAAAGTACCTGATTAGAGGCTTGATGACTAAGCCCAGTGACCACAAAGGGAATATCAGGGGGGTGGCCCAGCCCAGCCTCTGCCAGGCGCTGATGGGTGAAGGACGGGCCTGCATTTAGCCCGGGCTTTGCCCGGGCGCCCCCGCGCACGTCCCGTGAGGCGGGAACGCTAGTCCGAATTTAATGGGCTTGGCTCCCTGCCCCAGCTGCCGCCAACACAAACGCGTGTCCCGTGGAGCGGGACCGCGAGTCCAGATTTAAAGGGGTTTGGCTTCCTGCCCCAGCTGCCACCAGCACAAACGTTACCATTGTGAAGTTACATATAGGTATTTACCTATATGTAGTGCACACGTGTAATGGTCTCCCCGCACTCACAAAGTCCGGGGAAATTGCCCTGAACTATGTGGGGGCACCTTGGCTAGTGCCAGGGTGCCCTCACATTTAGTAACTTTGCACCTAACCTTCACTAAGTGAGGGTTAGACAAATGGCTGTGAAATGACGTGGATGTTATTTCACTCAGGTTGCAGTGGAAGTCCTGTGTAATATTGGTCTGAGCTCCCTATGGGTGGCAAAAGAAATGCTGCAGCCCATAGGTATCTGCTGGAACCCCAATAACCTGGGTACCTAGGTACCATATACCAGGGAATTATAAGGGTGTTCCAGTGTGGCAATCAGAACTGGTAAAAATGGTCACTAGCCTGAAGTGACAATTTTAAAGGCAGAGAGAGCATAAGCACTGAGGTTCTTGTTAGCAGAGCCTCAGTGACACAGTTAGGCACCACACAGGGAACACATTCAGGCCACAAACTAAGAGCACTGGGGTCCTGGCTAGCAGGATCCCAGTGAGACAGGCAAAAACAAACTGACACACAAGTAAAAATTGGGGTAACCTGCCAGGCAAGATGGTACTTTCCTACAATAGGCAGCAGTGCAAATGTTCCCCATGCAGAACATGCAGGGTAAGCAAAGCACTTGTGCAATCCTCCTTGCTTAAAACTGGATTGGCAGGAAAAAGCATGGACAACAGCTGTGTATGCCTTCATCACAAAACGTATAATGCATAGATAGCAGCTGTGCACACCATCAACTCTAAACAGCTGCAGAAACAACATTTTACTAAGGAGCACCTTGCAAGGCAGAGCATCACAGTTCCCCTCAGTTGCATTGGGTTATGATTTATGTGAGAAAATGAACTTACTTCTGTAGCATATGCATACTCACTTTGGGTTCTGGCCTCCCATTTCCCCACATTTCTCCCAGTCTCATTGTTCTAATTTTCTCCTCATTAAACTTGCCTTAGACTAAGGCAAGCCTCTCACAATCCTTTTTCATTCACCTCACAGTCTCTTACATTTCTAGTTCTACACTCTCTTTTCTTTCATACACTCTTTCACCATTTTGGCACCCTCTTTATCTTTCTTTTTATGCCAAGCTATCCAAAAACGAGGTAGTCTATTTTAGTGCAGTAGGAAACAGCACAAATCACCATTTGCGACCGCAAAAATAATGGGCTGGTACGATGTACCATCCTTATTTTGCAAGTTGATCGCAATTACCAACTCGCAACATAGGGATTTGAGACTTGCAATTGGGAAGGGGCATCCCGAGGGCGTCCCTTCCTAATTGTAAGTCACAAGGGGATGTATGATTACTTTGTGACCGCATTTGCAGTCGCAAAACAATCGCAGTTACCACCAATTTCAAATTGGTGATAACAGATTCGCAAAAGGGAAGGGTTCCACACAGGACTCCTTCCCCTTTGTGAATGGGTGCGAAAATATATTTTCAGAGCAGGAAGAGGTCCCACAGACCACTTCCTGCCCTAAAAAAAAAAGAAAAGAAAAACACTTTTCTTTTTTAAATGTATACCGTTTTCCTTTAACCCCTTAGCTGCCAGGCCTTTTCCCCTCAGATGCCAGACCTTTTTTTGTCTATTTGGGGCAGTTCACACTTAGGCCCTCATAACCTTTTGTCCACATAAGCTACCCATGCCAAATTTGCGTCCTTTTTTCCAACATCCTAGGGAATCCAGGGGTACTCAGAGTTTGTGAGTTCCCCTGAAGGAGACCAATAAATTGGAAAAAATACAGAGAAAATGTTGTTTTTATTTAAAAACATGGGAAAAAAGGGCTGCAGAAGAAGGCTTGTGTTTTTTTCCCTGAAAATGGCATCAACAAAGGGTTTGTGGTGCTAAAATCACCATCTTCCCAGCTTTCAGGAACAGGCAGACTTGAATCAGAAAACCACATTTTTCAACACAATTTTGGCATTTTACTGGTACATACCCCATTGTTACTATTTTGTGTGCTTTCAGCCTCTTTCCAGATAGTGACAGAAATGGGTGTGAAAACAAATCTGGATCCAAAAAGCTAACCATTTCTGAAAAGTAGACAAACTTTTGAATTCAGCAAGGGGTAATTTGTGTATATACTAAAAGGTTTTCCTACAGAAAATAACAGCTGAAATAAAAAAATATTGAAATTGAGGTGAAAAAAACAGCCATTTTTCTTCTCCACGTTTTACTCTGCAACTTTTTCCTGCAATGTCAGATTTTTGAAAGCAATATACCATTACGTCTGCTAGGCTCTTCTGGTTGTGGGGATATATAGGGCTTGTAGGTTCATCAAGAACCCTAGGTACCCAGAGCCACTAAATGAGCTGCACCTTGCAATGGGTGTTCATTCTATCCCGGGTATTCAACAATTCATTTGTTGAAATATAAAGAGTGAAAAATAAGTATCAGAAAACCTTTGTATTTCACAAATATGGGCACAGGATAAGGTGTTGAGAAGCCATTTACCATTTATTTAATTGTTATTAGCCTATCCGGCCTTAACAATAATCACACAATAGATATCAATCCCTCGAACTCAATAAAAATCACATTAAGATAAAAACATCTCAATAAAAGGAACTATGCTTGAATTTTTGATTTAACATGTGCCAAAATGTATCCAATTTACCATGCATTATCGTAAAACCTGATTTGACCATAATTTACATAAAAACTTAACTTATTCTAGAAAAACATTATGAATCTAATATTTAAAATGTCTTATTATGGGACGAGTCATTTGGGGCCTTGCATTGCCTTCCAGCCATTTAATAAAAGACCGAGGCCTAACCCAGTTTACATTGCCCTGCACCGATTTCCCAAGCTAAATAGGTACGGGATAACATAGGCTATTGTGCCTGTGCCAACTGTAGGTGCATTGATAGACGTAATTTCCATGCTTCCAAGATATAAGTTGAGACCTTTGTCACAATGTATTTCTCATCTGAACGCATACATAGCGCTTCCGCCTCCTTGCACTTCCTAACTCCGAAAGTTCTGAAAAGTGGACGAAGGTACAATTTACGGAGTCTGAGCGTAAAGTGACATAGTAAAAGGAAATGGGAAAGTGTTTCCGAACCACCATGAAGACATGGACAACATTCTAAACTACCCGGAGGAGCGGATTGCCATCTGTTGACCACCGCTGTCACTGGTAGTGTGCCCATACGGAATTTGAAGTAGAGAGCCCTTTTTTCCTCCGGATAAATACTGTCTATGAATATTGCTGGTTTAAGCTCTTGGTTAAACAAAATATACCGCTTGAATAAAGGGCTAAATGACTCGCACATAATCTCGGTCTTTCGCTCCCAATATGCCTTTTTTATGACAGCAAGACTAGGCCTTCCGATTTTTTCAGGATGGAGCCAAAAGTCATCCTGGCCAATAGCAGCCAGGATAGTTGAAATATGTTTGAACCAGGGCAGTTTCCGATGGTTTTGCAGCTTCATGATATCCTTAAGTACGTCTCTGAATGGTTTGAGAGCCTCTTTTGTCCAAATACGGATCCAGTATCTTACTGGAGCCAGAGCGATGTAGTCCTCAACCTTTCTCATCTGTAGATCAATTCTTATTGCGTTCATTGGTGTAGCATTACCTAGACAAAGTAATTGGCGTAATAATTTGTTCTCGGTTACTTGTATTGATGGAATCTTTCTGAATCCCCAGATCTCTGCGCTGTAAAGTGCTGCGGCTCTTGCTTTTGTTTTGTATGCAAGCAGCGCGGAGCTCACGGAGTGATTGCCTGTAGCCTTTGCAAATCTGAGTACTGCTCCGGCTTGTTGGGCCAAGGAAATTCTGCTTTTGTAGATTTGTGGTTTCCATGTCTGTTTTTCATCTAATCTGCAGCCCAGGTAATCATAGGAGGCCACTCGGGCCAAAGGCTTATTATTTACCCTAAAAGTCGATTGCAACGTCTGTTTTTGGTTGAGAATCATAAACTTTGTTTTCCCCTCATTGATTACCATGCTCCTTGAGGTACAGAAAGATTCGAAGCCCCTAAGTAGACCATGCATTGCTATCTCTGTTCTTGCCAGTAATACGGCGTCATCAGCAAAGAGCAAGATAGGTATACTTTCATTGGCTAGTTTTGGCACGTCCAGATTTAATTCCTTCAAAACTTGACTTACTTTATTTATGTAACAATTGAATAAGGTTGGGGCCAAAACGCAGCCTTGTTTTACACCTCGCTCAATTGGAATTTTGGCCGTATAATCATTTCTCGTAGAATATCTGACCCTGGCAGTGTTTCCTGTATGCAATAGAATTAGCAGCCTTAAGATTTTTCCCTGTATGCCCATGTCCGACAATAGCTGCCATAATGTTTGGCGATTTACGCTGTCGAAGGCTGTTTGGAGATCCACAAAGACCAGGTATAATGGACTGTTTTTAAGGGTGGCGTATTTAGCACAGATCATGTTTAGCTTAAAAAGTTGGTCTGTTGTACTTTGGCCTCTCCTAAAACCAGCTTGGTGTGTTGATATTAAATCTCCGTCCTCTAGCCATTGGTCTAGACGCGACTGAATCAATTTGGCAAAAATCTTTCCAACACTATCAAGCAGTGAGATAGGTCTATAATTGCTCACCATGTCCTGAGGCCCTTTTTTGTGAATTGGAACGATTATTGATTCCTTCCAAGAAGGAGGGATTACCTCGTAATGCCAAACACTGTTGAATAGACGGGCTAGAGCAGGTAACCATAACGTTAGCTGGTTACGGTAAGCATCTGAAGGGATGCCATCTGGGCCTGCAGCCTTATGCGGCTTTTGAAGGAGGATAACTTGTTTAATCTCTTTTTCACTAAATTCCGGTATTAACTTCATTGCACGTGGAATGACGTGGGCTACTTGCGTGGAATTTGTGCTGGAAAATTCGTTAGAGACTAGTATATTCTGGGTTCCGTTTACCAATCTAAAAAGACAATTTGAAGATGCTGCGTGGGTCTTTTGAAGAGGAAATTCTTTGCTTGATCTTTGATTTCTGCCTCCCAGCCCTTGAGTGAGGATGTTTGAGTTAATGGTCATCCCTGGTTCTGTCTTGGCCACTTCCTGATACAAGGCAGTAAAGTGCTTTACCCAAAGTTGAAGGTTAATATTCAGTTCTAGGTTTTTCGGGGGGCCTTCGCATCCCCACCTGACTATCTCCCAAGACTTTTTGGAGTTCCCTGCCGTTATTGCTTGCAGTAAAGTTTTCCAAAGTTTATGTGGAAATATCTTCCTTTTGTATCTTAATAATTTTTTGTACTGTAGCCTACATCCATGAAAATGTTGCTCCTTGGAATCATTCAAGTGCCGGTTCTTCAGTGCTTGTGATAAGGTCTTTTTTAGCTTTAAACACTCTTCATCGAACCAGCCCTCCATCATTTTAGGATTGATTTGAGGATGCTTGATCTTTTCCTTTTTTGTTTGCAGTAGCAAATTATTAAAGTTATGCAGGAGGGGTATAGCGTCATTATCTGATGGGTTTAAGAACGTGCTAAGTGATGACAACCAGGTTTGGCTGGGAACACTCATATAAGGTTCATCCTCATTTGACCTTAATATGTTTTTCCTGTTTGGTCTCATAGTTATTGTTAGGCTATTTCCGTTGAATGGAGACTCCGCCTTCCCTGGGCTCGTGTCCGGATGGACTATCTCCATTAGCAGTGGGTCGTGATCACTCTCGATTCTGTCCCTTATTTCCATATCGATGACGTAATGCCAGGCTTCGATGTTTATTGCCATATAGTCAATTATGCTTTGCCTTTTTCCAGTTCGAAAGGTAGATTTAAAGGTTTTATCTGACTTTGTTCTCCCATTTAATGTGCGAAGTCCTCCTTCTATTAATGCTTCAAAGATTAATTCTCCTTTCTTGGAGTCATTACAACGTTGGATAAGAGGCGTTGGGATATTCCAAGCATAATCTTCCTCTGCTACTTGTTCGTCCCAGAGGATAGAATGAGGTTTAGTGTTGAAGTCACCACATATCAATAAAAAGGTTTTACAAGGTTGGAGAGAGCGATTGTTCATGTGACCTGGTACTGGGTTCCTCCGATCCATAGTTCTTTTGTTTAGGATATGTTCTTTAAGGAGCCGCACCCCTGGCGTAACTTGAGCCCGGCTGATAGGTGGGAAGTACACATTTACTATTTCAAGTGACCATTCCTCGTATTTGACTGCGAGCGTCTGGATTCCCTTGCTTTGTACGGTGTGAGTTACTATGGAGTTCCTCAGTAATGAAGTTCTAATCCAAATGCTCAGACCTCCCGAGGGTCTTCCTTTTTTTTGCTTAATTGCAGGTGAGTGGAAGGTGGCGAACCCATCTAGGTCAATAGCATGTGTAGACCAAGTTTCTTGGAAGCAGCTGATGTCTTGTTTTTTAATGAATTCAACCCAGTCTTTATCTTCCATTTTGTTTTTTAAACCTGCTATGTTCCAGCTTAGAATTTTTAATATGGGACTGGTTTTATTTTTTAAGTTCGAGTTATCCATTTTTTGCTACGAGCTTTTAAATGATTGCTCTTTGCAATTCTGTAACTGTGGGGAATTACCCCTACTGTTTCTAGGGGAATTAGCTACCAGGCAGAACCTCATGTTACTCAAGTTTATTCGTTCAGGGAGTTGTTGTTTGGAGCTGATTGCTCCCTGAAGTATCGAGCCGAAATTGCCTTTTGCCTCTTGCCTACGCATCATGTTTCGGTCTGTAGCTTTTTCAAGAAGTATTGTTGGATATAGTTCTTTTTGCGGAGTAGCAATGGATATTCCCCAGGTCTTCATCGTGTTTGAACATTTTAAGATCTGTTCTGCTATCCAAGGTGAGGCCCAGACTGTTTCTGTTAATTCCCCGTTCTCTAATTCTTTTTTTGGTATGAATCTTACTGAAAGGAGA
Source organism: Pleurodeles waltl (assembly GCF_031143425.1). NCBI lineage: Eukaryota > Metazoa > Chordata > Amphibia > Caudata > Salamandridae > Pleurodeles > Pleurodeles waltl. The sequence continues at coordinate 1,010,243,260 of NC_090436.1, read as the reverse complement.
TCTTTAGTTGTTACATTCTGTAAGGCTGGCAGGGAGTTAACAAGACATAAGATGTTAGACCTATTCAGGATGTCGTGACTTCCTCTTGAGGAGTACTCAGGCATAAACAAGATCGTGGCTTCGGGGTTTTTAGTTGTTTCAGACCGGATCACAGTGTGCCCGCCACCTTCCTGCGACAGTCTACCTTGGAGTTGGGTGTTCTCATTTTGTCTGTCTTGGGTGGTAACTGCCCGACTAGTAGATATTCGATTTACCTGGCCTTTTTCCCTCCCCTGTTGCACTTCTTTGTTCCTTTGTTCTTCGTAGGGTTGCCTTTTTGGAGGCCAATTGTCCCTTTTTCCTTTGATTTCATTGGTTTCCAGGTCCAGTGCTGGGCGCGATGGTGCAGGCGAATCAGTGATCCACCCAGGCTGGTTGCTGAGATTATAATTTCCAGGGCTGCCCTGAGAACAATATTTTGCCTTTGTCCGGGGTGCGGGTACTGGGGCTGTTGTGTTGTCCACGCGCATGGTTGTTCTTATACTTTGTCCGTTTCGTATATACTCTGGGGTCTCTGCCCTTCTATTTTCGCCTTTGCTATTATCTTGTTCTGCCCCCTCACTAATGGGGTTCGGAGGCTGCTGGTATTTTCCGTAGTGGTCTCCTACTATGTTTGAGTAGTGTACCTGAACTAAATGTTCAGTTTTTGTAGCTGGGAGGTGCTTATCGATACAAATGCTGGGTTTGGATGTTCCTGGGCTCCATTTGGGTTGTTCGTTGGCTGGAGGATCATTTACCTCGTTTATCCCATGATTTGTTCCAGGGTCTTTTCCGGACCACCTTTCTTTGTCTAAGTCATGCCCAGATGCTTGGTGTCCCCTGGGGCCAGTGGGTATGCGGTTTATATGGGAATGGTGAGTGCAACTTTTGTCGCACAATAATCCGGGATTTTTATTTATAAAGTTAAACACTTTATCAGTAGGTTTCTCAAAAATCTCCGACTTAATGCTTTTATCTTTATACTGATGTTGGGCGCTCTCGTCACCTGTGTTCCTGATTTCTCCTATTAGGCCTATCTGTCGTAACATATTTAAGGCCTTTCCTGCTGGTGCTTTTTTTTTTCCTCTAGCTTTCTTCCATGTGTTTTTCCATCTGCCTGTTAGTTGAGGCCTTTTACCCAGTGGCCTTTTTTCTACTGTATTTGGGACTTTGCTTCCAAATTCAGGACTTCCATTTGTTCTCTCCCTCTTAGGTGTCTGATTTTTTACATCTGGGTAGTTCTCTCGTCCTGGGCCGAAGTGACTTTCTATATTTTCTTTGTCTACTGGCCCTTCGATTAAACTAGATTCTGTTTTTCCTAACTCGTGAATGCACCCCTGTGTGCTTTTAAGGTTATGTTTGCAGTCTTCGATTATGTCCTTGATTACTTTTGGGACTTCCAATAGTTTTTCCAGCAGTGGTCCACAAACTTGTCCATCCAACTTGTCCATTTTATCGGCCACTGCTTGGTGCAACAGGTTTTCCCTAATTACGCCCTCTACTAGGGCCATCCTGTAATCTATAGACTGTATTGAGGATGTAAGTTGTTTGGTCAGTTCAAGTTGATCATCAAATTTTTGAGACTGGGCCATGATCGTTGTTGCGATTGAGCCCAGTGTTGCACATATAACTTTCATGATACTAAGAATTGGTTGGTCTAGTGAGAGGTCGTCTCCAATGCCACTTTGTTCGTTGGTTATCTGACCTTCTGGATTTTTACCTTCCTTTCCTATGTGGCCTATGGTTATACTACCTTCCAGGAAGTTTAGATCTTCTGATGTTATGCTGTTTAGTTGAGGGTCTGTGTTGCCAATAACGGAGTTGTCGAGTGAGGACAGCTCCAGACTGAAAGAGCTACTGTTGAGTCTGCCCAGCATTGAATTAGTTTTAACAATTTGTCTTCCGCAGTGAAGCTGTGGCGCTGGGGTTTTATGGGTCTGTTTAGATGGTAAGCAGTCTGTTTCTGGACCCATTACATTTTGGAGTGCTGTGAATTCTGCTTGGGCACATTGTGGAGAGGATGTTAGTGAAAAATTCCCGGAGTTCAATAGTCCCGTTTGGGGGTCAGGATAAGGTGAATCGTTGCTTTTTCTTTGCTCTCCCGAAAAGTTGCTCCACTTTGGGGGGTTATTTAACTCCACTTCACCATCCCCAAGAGGATTACTCATTGGGCAGAATAATTGCGATAAACCAGCCGGTTGCTGTTGCTGCTGAAGTGGGCGAGTATCCTGGAGCCTGGTCGCTGGTAGCTCCAGTTCACCCCCCCCCATGTTGTAGCCACCCACTTCCCCCGGTGGCTGTGATCGAAGGCCACTGGCTCTGGGACTTTGCGTTTGCGGCTGTTCTGAGTTCGAGTTCACTTGGTTGTAATAGTTAGTGATAGTGTTTGTTTTTGGTCTAGTTTTCCTTACTCCCGTAGATCCACCCGGGCCCGGGTGTGTCGGTGTATACTTATGTCCCCTGCACAGAGGACTTAGAAGGCCCCCCACAGTTCCGCCTACAGTTTCTCCTGCATTCGGTAGGGCACCCTCTGTATCGTCAGAGTCAGTATGGGCTGGCAAGCAAGGCAGTGTCACCACTTCTAATGTCCCGCCTGACTCTTCTCCTGGCTCGGAATCGCTTTTGTTGGCGGGAGACCCGAATTGGACACCCTCTGCTGTGTCTGCTGTGTCCTCACCTAGGTTTGCGAATCCCCCCTGGGATTGCTGGATGGTTCTGGGGTCCTGGTCCAGGTTCTGGTCCAGGTCCTGGTCCTGGTCCTGATCCTGATCCTGGTTCTGGTCTAACCCTAGACTTTGTAGACTTTTGAGCTCCTGCTCCTGCTCTGGTCTTTGGGAATCCGCTAGGTGAGTGAACGCCTTATTGGCCTCCCTAGCCTTCTTTGTTTTTCCTCTTGTCCCAACCATCCTCCGGTTACCGTTCACTGCTCACTGCTCACTACTCACCGTTCACCACCCACCACTCACCGCACCCCTCCCCTTGACTCCTTGGTTCCTTACTGGGTTCCTTCCTTCCTTGCTTGGTCTTTAGAAGAGACCACCAATCAACAACGGCAAGTCCCAGTCCAAATCCCAATCCAAGGCCAAGGCCAACTAGGGCTATGGCTAGAGCTGTTGCTGTGGCTGTGGCCGTGGCCGTGGCTGGGTAAGGCTGGGTGAGACGACGTGGCGCGGTTGAGTACCGATGCCGGAGCCGAGGGCAGGAGCAGGAGAGGGAGAGGGAGAGGGGTTCAATGGGCGGGATGGTGGACAGGGACCCCCCCCCCTTCCCACGAAGTCTGCTTACCCGGCCTCTCCTGGTCAGTCCTGGTCTCAGTCCTGGTCTCACCCGGTCTGCTCTCCTACTCAGCGTCTTTTTCCAGGAGGGGGCTGTTGGAGGTCACAGGAGGTCCACAGGGGGACGGCCTTCCTTCTGGCTCCCTCTGACTAGTTTAATAATCTCCTTGGCTTCACCTAGTCCATGTGATGGCAGGGCAGGGCAGGGCAGGGCAGGGCAGGGGAGCAACTCCAAGCTCCAAGCTCCTCTGGTACCCCTCTAGTGCTCTAGTGCTCCTCTCGTGCTCTGGGACTCCGGTACTCCTCTGGTGCTCCTTCTGGCTTACTGCCTTCTGGCTTCTGGTTTACTGGCTTACTTAGTTAGTTAGTGACCACGCCGTAGTCCGCACCGTGACGGCGCTGGTGAAAACAGGCAGCAGCCCTGGTCGCTCTCGCCTGCTCGCGGAAGCTGCTCCCCCTGCCAGCAGCTTCTGCACCCCGGACCGTGCTCACTCGGCTTCTCAGCTTCCCGCGGCTGTTTTCTCCTGTTAACACGGGGAGTGCCCCCAGACCGTGTGCGCTGGACGCCGCGCACCTCGCGCTCACACTTGCACTCGCGGTGAGCCAACCGCGACGCGAGCCACCCGGCACCAGCGCCGTACGCCTGAGCTCCTCTCGTCTCTCGTCTCTCTCGTCTCTCGTCTCTCTCTGTTCTGTACTGTCTACTCAGAGCAGAGGTTTTTCAGACTCAAACATCAATTTTTCTCTAAGTTTTACTCTGTAACTTTTTCCTGCAATGTCAGATTTTCGAAAGCAATATACCGTTACGTCTGCTGGACTCTTCTGGTTGCGGGGATATATAGGGCTTGTAGGTTCATCAAGAACTCTAGGTACCCAGAGCCAATAAATGACCTGCACCCTGCAGTGGGTTTTCATTCTATGCCGGGTATATAGCAATTCATTTGCTGAAATATAAAGAGTAAAAAATAGCTATCAAGAAAACCTTTGTATTTCCAAAATGGGCACAAGATAAGGTGTTGAGAAGCAGTGGTTATTTGCACATCTCTGAATTCTGGGATACCCATACTAGCAGGTGAATTACAGTGCATTTCTCAAATAGACATCTTTTTTACACACTGTCTTATATTTGGAAGGAAAAAATGTAGAGAAAGACAAGGGGCAATAACACTTGTTTTGCTATTATGTGTTCCCCCAAGTCTCCGGATAAAAATGGTTCCTCGCTTGCATGGGCAGGCCTAATGCTCGCCACAGGAAACGTAACATGGACACATCACATTTTTACATTGAAATCTGACGTTTCCCTAGCTGTAGATTTTAACCTGTAGCTCAGCCGGCACCTAGGGAAACCTACCAAACTTGTTCATTTTTTCAAACTAGACACCTAGGGCATTCCAGGATGGGGTGACTTGTGGGGCTCTAACCAGGTTCTGTTACCCAGAATCATGTGCAAACCTCACAATTGTGCCAAAAAACACTTTTTCCACATATTTTGGTGACAGAAAGTTCTGGAATCTGAGAGGAGCCACAAATTTCCTTCCACTCAGCATTCCCCTATGTCTCCCAATAAAAATGGTACCTCATTTGTGTGGGTAGGCCTAGCGCTTGTGACAGGAAATACCCCAAAACACAACATGGACACATCACATTTTCTCAAAAAAACAGAGCTGTTTTTTGGAAAGTGCCTGGCTTTTGGCCTCTAGCTCAGTTGCCACCTAAGGAAACCTACCATACCTGTGCATTTTTTAAAACTAGACACCTAGGGGAATCTAATATGGGATGACGTGTGGGGCTCTCACCTGGTTCTGTTACCCAAAATCCTTTGAAACCTCAAACTTTGGCCAAAAAAACACTTTTTCCACACATTTTGGTGACAGAAAGTTCGGAATTTGAGAGGAGCCACAAATTTCCTTCCACTCAGATTTCCCCCAAGGCACCTGATAAAAATGGTACCTCACTTCTGTGGGTAGGTCTAGCGCCTGTGACAGGAAATGCTGCAAAACACAGTGTGGACAGTTCACATTTTCCTAAAGAAAACAGAGCTGTTTTTTGCAAAGTGCCTAGCTGGTGATTTTGGCCTCTAGCTCAGCTAGCACCTAAGGAAACCTACCAAACCTGTGCATTTTTTAAAACTAGACACCTAGGGAAATCCAAGATGGGGTGACTTGTGAGGCTCTCACCAGGTTCTGTAACCCAGAATCCTTTGCAAACCTCAAAATTATTTGGCTTAAAAAAATACTTTTTCCTCACATTTCAGTGACAGAAAGTTCTGGAATGTGAGAGGAGCCACACATTTCCTTCTACCCATCAGTCCCCCGAGCCGCCCGATAAAAATGGTACTCCACTTGTGTGGGTAGGCCTAGTGCTTGCGACAGAAAATGCCCCAAAACGCTATGTGGACACATCAAAATTATCAAATACAAAACTACCTGTTTTTGCGAGGGCCCTTTGTTTTTGGTCCTGGGGTCAGCAGCCACACAGGGAAACCTACCAAACCCAGACATTTCTGAAAACTAGACACCTGAGGGAGTCCAGGGAGGTGGGACTTGTGTGGATCCCACAGTGTTTTCCTACCCAGAATCCTCAGCAAACCTTAAATGTAGCTGAAAATCAAATTTTCCCCATATTTCTGTGTATGATCACCTCACCAGGACACATTTCCTACCACCCAACATTCCCCTCAGTCTCCCGGTAAAAACGATACCTCACTTGTGTGGGTGGGACAAGTGCCTGTGACATCGAAAAGCCAAAAACATGTTGAAATTAAGGGAGAACCAAAGCAGGTCCAAAAGGGCAGTTTGAAAAAAAGATTTTAGGCTGACAAGTGGGGCAGAATTTTTATCGTTATAGATGAGACAATGCTGGGTGGTAGGAATTTTGTGGATTCCTGCAGGTTCCGGAAGGTTTAATCACAAAAATGTGGAAAAAATGTGTGAATTTAAGCAAGGTTGGAGGTTTGCAGGGCATTGTGGGTAAGAAAATGGTGCGGGTGCATGCGAAGCACACCACCCTGGACTCACCCAGATGTTTATTTTTCAGATGTGTCTAGGTCTTGTGGATTTTTCTACATGGCAGCGTCCTAAAGTCCAAAAAGTGCAGCCCTCACCATTCAAAGTGGGATAATTTTGAGAGTTAGCCAAGCTCTCATGGCCCAAATGTAAAACCAAAACCGAAAATAATCAAATGTCCTCTTGCTTGCCATGGGCTAAGATCTTTTAGTGTGCGGGGAGAGAGCTGAAAGACTGTTACCCCCTTCAGTTGGGGTGGGGGCATAACCATGCTCATACTGGTTGGAAGCCACCACCACACATTTTTTTTTTAAATTCCCTGGCACTTAGTAGACTTTCTGCCCCCCGGGATGTGGATCGGGGGTAATTGCCCCATCTGCCCACTGGTGGGCAGAACAACTTTGGCTCCATTTATTTGGGGTGGGGATGTGGCCATACCCCACCCTCTTCTTTTGAAAAAAAATTCTTCCCTGGTCTCTGGTGGGCTTTCTGCCCCCTTTGGGGGCAGATGTGCCTTCCAAAAATAGCAGATATGGCCAACAGTTATGTGCCCTCATAGGGAGCGACCCTTGCCCAAGGGGCTGCCCCCCCAAACAAAACACACACATCCAAACACACCAATCCCTGGTGCCTAAGTAGTTTCTGCCCCCGGGGGCAGATGGACATAATAGAAATGGGAGCAGAAATGGCCTAAAATAAATGTGCCCACCCCCAGGGGAGCGACCTTTGCCTAAGGGGTTGCTCCCCTTGCATGAAAGTGACGTTAAAAAAAAACAAATCCCTGGTGCCTAGTGGCTCCTACCCCTAAGGGGGGCAGATCAGCATAATAAAAATAGGCAAATCTGCCCCCAAGGGGGGCAGAAATGGCCTAAGAGTAATTTTGCCCCCCGGGGAGCGCCCCTTGCCTAAGGGGTCGCTCCCCACTTATAAAACAAAATAAAAATGTTCAAAGGTGTCTAGGGGATTCTGCCCCCCTGGGGGCAGATCGGCCTAATTATAATAGGCTAATCTGCCCCCAGTAGGGGCAGAAAAGGTCTAAAAATATTTTGCCCCCCTGGGGAGCAGCCCTTGCCCAAGGGGCCGCTCCCCTCATTCAATAATATAAAAATAAATCCCTGTTGTCTACTGGTTTCTGCCACCCTTGGGGGCTGATTGGCCTAATAAAAATAGCCTGATCTGCCCCCAAGAGGGGAAGAAATGGCTTAAGAGTAATTTTGCCCCCAAGAGAGCGACCCTTGCCTAAGGGGTCGCTCCCCACATATAAAAAAACAAACAAAAACATGCCCTGGCGTGTATTGGTTTCTGCCTCCCTTGGGGGCAGAGTGGCCTAAAATAAATAGGCCAATCTGCCCCGAGTGGGGGCAGAAATGGCCTAAAAATAATTTGCCTCCCTGAGAAGCGGCCGTTGCCCAAGGGGCCACTCTCCTTATGCATATAAATGAATTTTAAAAACTCCCTGGTGTTCAGTGGGCCTTTCCTTTCCTGGGATGCCTTTCTCGGCCCCTCCACGTGATCGGAGGAGAAATGCAAAAGCATTTCTCTTCCGATCGGCGCTGGAAGCTCAGCTTCCAGCGCGAAGGGGCAGGCCTCTGATGAGGTCAGCGGGCGATTGCGTGCTGATGTCATTAGACTCCACAAGGGGGTTGTGGGGGGCGGGGGTGGAAGGGGAAGCAATCCCCCTTCCATTCCTGCCCAGGGATGTGGGGTGCGAGGCCCCGGGGGGGAGCACTAGTGCTTCCCCGAGGGCCCCTACTTATAAATAATAGTTACGTCCTGGGCACCCTAGTGGTGCTGCCCAGGACTTAACCGTTGCGTCCAAGGCACCCAAGGGGTTAAGGTAAATGGCCTGCATTTAAAAAAAACTGCTTTATTTAAAAGCAATCACAGACATGGTGGTCTGCTGTCCCCAGCAGGCCCCTATCCCTGTGAGTGCGGCCATTCCCAATGGGGTAGCAAATTGTGACCTACCTCGTGAATATTAATGAGGTAGGTAATTTGCGACCCCATTGGGAATCACAAACAGTGTCATTGACACTGTTGCTCATTTGGTTTAGCGACTTGCAATTTATGACTCACAAATGAGTCTCAAATTGCAACTCGCAAAAAATGTGGTCGTACATCTGGCCCACAATTTTTCACTTCAGATTTTAAGTTCATAGCTGCAGTATAACACTGTGCAGAAATTTATCAGATATGTGGCTAGCTGTCGGGCTGACTGGATGTACTGATGAGTGGATGGTCGAATTATGGACAATGGAATGGGGAAGAAAATAAATGTGATACAGAAATAGAAGAAGAAGAGGGTGACTAATGCTACAAGTACTGTAAGAAGAGAACAAAAGGAAGTGAAAAGATAGAAAGAAAAAAAGGGAAGAAGCATTTTTGAGTGATTCTAGTTGGAGAAAGATTTGCAAATAGGGAAACATATGTTAGAGGAAAAGAGAAACCTGAGCAAAGATGCAAAAGAAGGAACAATGGTGATGTGCATGTGAGAAAGAGAAGGTAAGAGACAGAGAGGACACGAGTGAGAAAGTGATGAACAGAAGGTGAAGGAATTGGAACTGGAACATATGCAGGTAGGCAACACTTACCAATATACAACCTTCATTGCAGACAGTGGGGCAGATTTAGCAAGAATTTGTGCTGCTACAAAATGACATAAATGGGCTAACTACAATCTTGGTGATGGGGTTACTCAGTCATAAACGTGACGGATCGCACATCTGCCTTATTATGATTCCTTTATATCATATGGAGATCGTAATATCTGTCACTTTTGTGATAGAGTATTCCATCTGCCAATATCATAATCAGGCCCAGAGTCTTCACATATTAACTTTTTTGCAGTGGAAAGCTACCCTTTCTGTATCACAAAGAGTGCTTTGCTCTTCTTTGCACTGCTTTGCATCAAAAGGGAATTTCATGGGTAGTTCTTTGCCATTCTAACACAATCACCTCTGTTTTTCACATACAGCCAGATCTATAAAGCATGTCAGACCCGGCATTGAGTAAAAAAATGCCTCCTTGAGGCAGGAGTCTGATAAATCTTTTAATTTCTCCCAACATTTCAAACAATTAGGCCCTCATTACAACCCTGGTCGATGATAAAGCAGTGGTAATACCGCCAACATGCTGGCGGTAATAAATATGAAATTATGACCATGGCGGAAACCGCTCAGTAAGACAGCCAATTTAACACACTGACCGCCAGGGCGAAATCAACAGGCACTACGACGGTAACTGCCAACAGCCAGGTGGAAGAAAAAGTCCTGCCCACAGTGATATGACCAACCTATCCGCTACCTTTTCTGGGGCGGGTCCAACAACATCAAAAGCATGGCGGAAACACTGCACAGAAGGAAAACGACTCACCTCTGGACACTCCTGGAAGAACCACGCTGCATGGGAGCCCGAGTTGCATGTCTTCCCCATGCTCTTCTACCTTCTGCTACACTACGAGCATCAACGCCGGCGAAGACCACCACAGTGAGTACTACCGCCTAGCACACAGGGGAGCGGGGTAGGAAAAAGAGATTGACACACACATGTAACACGCAACACCCCCACCCCCAAAACCACACACAACCAGATGCAATAACATTACATATTCACTTCGTACCCATCAGGTATAATGCAAGGACAACCAAAATAGAGTAAAAAGAGTGTAATAAGATAATTATATTAGTAATACGTGCATCCCAAAAAAAAGAATATAGATCTTTACAATGCAAGGGACACTGCTCAGTCCTCAATGTCCGTGGGCCACAGGGCCACATCACAAAGTCCAAGGCCCAACCTCACTCCTGCAACAACACGCAGAGAACACTGCAGGGGCATAAGGTCGAAAATAGACAGGCACCTCAGGGGGAGAGGAAACGGGGGGCACCTCAGCCGCCACTGGTCCTGGAGGGGGCAACATGCCCTGTGCTTGGTCCTGGGGAGTGCAAGGTCACAGTCTTTCAAGTGGGTGACTTGCCCTCTGCTTGGTCCTGGGGAGTGCAAGGCCACAGTCTCTCAAGTGGGTGACTTGCCCACTGCTTGGTCCTGGGGAGTGCAAAGCCACAGTCCCTTAAGTGGGTGACTTGCCCACTGCTTGGTCCTGGGGCGCGCATGGCCACAGTCTCTCAAGTGAGTGACTTGCCCACTGCTTGGTCCTGGGGAGTGCAAGGCCACAGTCTCTCAAGTGGGTGATTTGCTCAATGCTTGGTCCTGGGGAGTGCGTGGACACAGTCTCTCTAGTGGATGGCTTCTCCACCGGTTCTGGAGGGGGCATTGTGCCCAGTGAGCTTCATCCTGGGAAGGATGGGGTGAGTGGATGGCTTCTCCACTGGTTCTGGATGGGGCACTGTGCCCAGTGAGCTTCATCCTGGGAAGGATGCGTTGAGTGGATGGCTTCTCCGCTGGTTCTGGAGGGTGCATTGTACCCAGTGTGCTTCATCCTGGGAAGTATGCGGTGAGTGGATGGCTTCTCCGCTGGTAATGGATGGGTCATTGTGCCCAGTGAGCTTCATCCTCGGAAGGACGCGGTGAGTGGATGGCTTCTCCATTGGTTCTGGAGGGGGCATTGTGCCCAGTGTGCTTCATCCTGGGAAGAATGGGGTGAGTGGATGGCTTCTCCACTGGTTCTGGAGGGGGATTTGTGCCCTGTGATGCAGATCTTGGGGAGTGCAAGCTCACAGTCTCTCACCTGGGTGTCAGACCCACAGGATTTGCAGGGGCCAAGCCCCACAACAGCCGATGGATGCAGGACTAAACGCTGTCCGCTGGCAGTGATGGCTGCTCGTTGGTGGCAGTGGCGGTGCTGGTGTCGGTGGTGGCAGTGGTGGGGGGAGGCTCCAGCCCTTCCCCTGCAGCCTTGGAGGGCTGCCCACTCGGGTTGCTGCTGCTGGCAGTGGTGCTGGTGGCGGTGCTGGCAGTGATGGGGGAGGCTCTATCCCTTTCCCTGCAGCCTCAGATGGCTGCCCACCTGGGCTGCTGCTGCTGGCAGTGGTGCTGGTGGCAGTGCTGGTGGCGGTGCCGGCAGTGGTGGTGGGAGGCCCCTGCCATCCCCTGCAGCCTTGGATGGCTACCCACTCGGCTGCTGCTGCTGGCAGTGGTGCTGGTAGCGGTGCTGGCAGTGGTGAAGGAAGACTCCAGCCCATCCCCTGCAGCCTCGGACGGCTGCCCACTTGGGCTGCTGGCAGTGGTGCTGGTGGCATTGCTGGCAGTGGTGGGGGTAGGCTCCAGCCCATCCCCTGCAGCTTCAGATGGCTGAACCACCAAGGTTGGTGGTGGGGGCTCTGACTGAGTCCCAGCACCAGGCCTCTTGTCCTTTTTGCCTGTTGGTGCAGGCCCCTTGCCCTTCCTGCCAGCAGCTTGGGATGGCTCCTTGCTCCTCTTTGCAGCAGGGGGGGCTGCTCCTTGCCCTTCTTTGCAGCAGCTGGGGGTGCCTCTTTGACCTTCTTTGCAGCAGCAGGGGGTGCCTACTTGCCCTTCCTTGATGCACTTGGTGCAGGCACCCTATCAGTGTTGCTGCTGATGCCCGGGATCCTCTCCCACCTGGTGTAGCTTTGGGCACTACTATGTCCCTGGACTGGGTGGCTGAGGTGCTTGCCTGGGTTCTTACCACCCTGGCCAGATGTGAGGGATGGGGTGGGGGAGGGCTAGGGAAGAGGTCAAAGGTGGAGAGGAAAAGCTTCTTAAGGACATTGGGGCGGGAAGAGGGAGATGGTCTGGGAGTGGAAGTAGAGGGAGTGGTTGTAGGATGTGTCTGCTGTGTTTGGGTGCAGGTGCATGGGCTGGATGCAGTTGTGAGGTGGATGGCTGTTGGGTCTCTGAGTGCTTGCGTTTGTGTACTTTGGGAGGAAGGGGCACAGGCACAGTGGAGAGGACACAGGGGACGTGTGCATGGATATGAGGGTGGTGACTGCCAGTGAAGGGCATGTGCTGATAGGTGTGCTGGTGATTGGGGTAGTGGATGAGGATATAGTGCATGCAGGTGTGAGTGTAGACGCAACTGGGAGGGAGGTGGACAACAAGGAGGCGGGGGCCACAGTGGAGGCAGTGGATGTTGGTATGTCTGCATGTGGATGGTGTTTGTGTGAGTGCCTGCGGGATGATGTGTGGTGCTTGTGTTTGCCATGTCCACTCCTTTGGGTCCTGGGTACATTCTCGTCTGACTGTGTGCTTGGGATAGGTTGGGGTTGAGGGGAATGGGATTGGGTAGAGGAAGCTGGAGGGGGAGGCTAGAAACAGGGACAATGGCTCCCATCAGAGAGGAGGCCGGACCCTGGATTGATCTCTGTTGGGCCACCATGCCAGTGTGAATGCCCTCTAGGAATGCATTTGTCTGTTGCAATTGGGCTGCCAGCCCCTGGATGGCATTCACAATGGTTGACTGCCCAAAAGAGATGGATCGCAGGAGGTCAATAGCCTCCTCACTCAGAACAGCACGGCTAACTGAGGCAGGGCCTGAGGTGCCTGGGGCAAAGGAAATGCCCACCTTCCTGGGTGAACGGGCACGGGAAACACGCTGAGGGGCAGCTGGGAGGGCGATGCTGGTACGAGGGGTGGTGGCTGTAGCTCCCCTCCTGTCTCTGCCACGGTGTACCCTTGCCCTCCATCCCACTGGTGCCCTCACCGTCATTGGATTCGGCCTTCTAGGCCCTGTGGGATGCAGCTCCCTCCGCCGTCGATGCCTCAGCTCCTCTGCCAGATGATGCTAATGCAAATAAGGACAGGGTGACAAAACAAAAAGTGGGGAGACAAAGGATACACTTGGTCAATGGCACAAACAACACCAACGTTGGCGTACACGACACACACACAGAGGGAACAGCCCTACGTATTATGCAATGCACTACAAGTCACAAAGCTAGTCACCAGCCCAGCCGCTTGTGACATACCTGAGACCCACAGACCCGTGCCCAGTAGTGGATGCCTACTAGCTTGGTTGGAGGTATTTTACATCAGAACCCTGCCCAACATGGGACCTATGCTGCAATGTCAGGCCTGGCCTAGGGGCACCCACATGCGCACATCCCCCACACGGATACCACCTCACCATGTGCAAGTTGTGTATTGGGGCACTGTACTCACCCCCTTGTGGCTGTTCTAAAACCCCCAAGCGCCCAACCAGCTCTGGATAGGCCACCGCCAGTATGCGGGCCATCAGGGGGGTCAGGGTTCGACAGACAGCCCTTCCTTGTTGGGAGGCCATCCCCAGCTGGGCCTCTGCCATCTTCCGTGCCCAGCATCTCAGGTCCTCCAACCGTTTCCCTACCGTAGACCCCCAGGGTCCTCACGTCCTTGGCACGTTATACACCCTTTTTCTGATGGGTGCTGACCTGCAGGGAAATGGACACAGGAAAAGGTATTACTCCGACCGTCCTGCCTGTTACACTCATGGCCCACCATGCCCCTTCCCATCCCCATTAGCACAGACATGGCCCACCATACATGCTGCATGGTGCCCAGGGCCCATCCACCTACCCCCCCTCCATGAGGTCTTCATCCTCAGCATTCCATGCATTCACGCCCCATGCATCATAGTCACAGTGTACTCACCTGTTGGTCTGGAGGCATACAGCATTCGGTACTGGGGTAGGACCCCATCCACTGTCTCTCCAACTCCACCGAGGTGAAGGCAGGGTGCCTTTCCCCAGTGACATGAGCCATGGTCAGTTCCAGACACAGGTCACAGCAACACTTGTAGTGTAGGTCCTCTCCTGTTGAAGGTCAGGTAGCAAGTGAGTGAAAAGATAGAAAATGGCGTCACGTCCGCGGCGGTGCATACCGTCACCGCCGGCGTACATCACCATTGGCCACTTTAACCCATAAGGCCCATTGTTAACCAATGGGGAGTTGCACAGCGGTTTTCGACAGCGCACAACGTCAGCGGAATTACCTCATTTCCATCTGTCCCTCCAAACCAGACAGACGGACACTATTTCAGGGGGCGGGGCAGGCCATGGCTCCTAACTGCATCACAGTACACATATGCACCATTTGGACCTCTCTAAAAAAATACTCTTACAATCACGACATGCATTGAACTCTAGTGGTTAGAAATAAGATATACTAACCAGTTACTCAACATTTTGCACCATAGATTGCAACGGCTGTGGATGAGTGGGAGATGGAGACATACCCCCGTGTAAAGATCCCTGGTGGACTTGGAAACAATGGAGGACAGGCACATTATCCTCACCTACAGACTGGACAGGGCCACAATCACAGAGCTTTGTGCCCAATTGGAGACTGACCTGATATCTGCTATCCATCACCCCCCCCCCTGGAATCCCTCCTCTTGTGCACGTGCTATCAGTGATCCAATTCATGGCAACTGGCTCTTTCCAAGTGACAGTAGGCTTGGCAGCAGGAATGTCTCAGCCAGTGTTCTCAATAGTACTGATAAGAGTGTTGTCTGCCCTGATTAAACACATGAGCAGCTACATCATTTTCCCCCAGGTGGAGGATTTGGACACAGTGAAAGCTGACTTCTATGCAATGGGACATATCCCCAACATTATTGGGGCAATTGATGATACAGATATAGCATTTGTCCCCACCCAGTGAAATCTAAAGAGCTTTCACTCCATGAATGTGCAGATCGTGAGCCTGGCGGATGAGTACATCTCCCACGTCTATGCAAAATATCCTGGGTCTGCGCATGATGCCTTTATCCTGAGGAATAGCAGCATCCCATATGTGATGGCTCAACTCCAGAGGCACAGGGTGTGGCTAATAGGTGAGTCTTGGTTTCCACCCAGTGGGTGTTGGTGTATGGGTATGGTTTGGGTGATAAGGGTTGGTGTGTGGCTAACAGTTGTCCCTCAATCTTTGCAGGAGACTCTGGTTACTCCAACCTCTCATGGCTACTGACCCTTGTGAGGAATGCCAGGACAAAGGCCGAGGAACGTTACAATGAGGCACATGGGTGAACAAGAAGAATTAAAGAGAGGACGTTCGGCCTCTGAAGGCCAGGTTTTGTTGCCTCCATCTAACAGGTGGATCCCTGTACTACTCACCCAAGAAGGTGTGCCAGATCATCGTGACATGCTGTATGTTGCACAACCTTGCCTTACGACACCAGGTGCCTTTTCTGCAGGAGGATGAGGCTGGAGATGGCCGTGTGGCAGCAGTGGACCTTGTGGGCAGTGAAGATGAGGAGGCAGAGGATGAGGTTGAGGACAACAGAAGTACAATAAGTTGTCAATACTTCTAATGACACAGAGGTAAGAAAGTGTAACTTCACATTTAATTGACATTTTGTGTTTGACATTATCACCGACAGGCTTACCACTTCTATGACCACTCACTATAGCCTTTGGCATCTCTATTTGCAGATATTTGTGCCCCACTATCGCCCCTGGTGTGTAGAATGCAGCCAACTACCTGTCATTCCTATGTTTACATTTATGCAAAGTTGATTTTGAATGTTTAAACCTTGTATAACTAATACATACTTAAATCATTTGAGATACTCCATACTTTTTTCAAAGGGTGTTTATTTAAGTGCTAAGAGGTAGAAGGGGATGTGCAATGGGCTGGGGTGAGAATGGAGGAAAGTCCAGGGTATAGTTCCAGTCTATTTGTATCACAGGTGCATTGTCCAAGAGGGCATAGGAAGTGGAGCAATGGCAGTTCAAGGTGGACAGGGTGACAGAGTGGGACACAAGGGTGACAATCAGGAGAGTCGTATTTCCTGGCGGGGGTCTTGGCAATAGTCTCTGGTTTCTGTCTGGATAGCAGGGAATGTTTGCGGGGTGGTTCTCCATCTGCTGGGGGAGGGGGTGCTGTGGCCTGTTGGTCCTATGGCGGGGCCTCCTGTCCACTAGCGGCAGCGGAGGTGGAGGGCTGTTCCTTGGTTTGGCTAGTGGCAGAGTCTCAGTGGGGTGCCACTGCCTCCTTCATCATGTTGGCCATGTCTGCCAGCACCCCTGCAATGGAGACCAGGGTGGTGTTAATGTTCTTCAAGTCCTCCCTGATCCCCAGGTACTGTCTCTCCTGCAGCCGCATGTTCTCCTGCAACTTGTCCAGTATCTAGCCCATCATCTCCTTGGAATGGTGGTATGCTCCAAGGATTGCGGTGTCTCCTGGAGAGTCGATTCCCTGGGTCTGTCCTCTCCTTGTCGTACAGCAGTCCTTCCAACTTCCCTGTTGTCCTGCGCCTCTGTCCCCTGAATTGTGTGCCCAACGCCACTGACCCCAGGTCCCTGATTGTCCTGTGTTTCTGGGGTCCCTATAGTGGTGTACACACTGCTGATTAACGTGTCCTGGAGACAGAGGTACGGGCCCGCTGGGTAGATGCTGTGGTGGTGTTTCCTGAGAGGGGAGGCTCTGTGGTGATGTGAGAGTGTGCCTGGGTAACCTACTGTCCGGAGATCCCTGATGGGCCAGGTTGGTCATCCAGATCTAGGAGAGCAGAGCTGCTGTCATCACTGTTGGCCTCTTTTGGGGGGGACTGGATGTTCCTGGCACCTCTTCTCTGGTGACATTGGCTGGGGGACCTCTGGGGATGTAAATGCAGTGTTGTTGTTTCTGCGTGTGACATCAAGTGCGTGTGTGTGTTGCCCTCTATGGTTGTTGTTGCCCTGGCAGATTTGCCTTTATGTGAGTTGCTATTTGGTGGGCTAGGTGATTCTCTCCAGTGTGCATGCAGTGGTGATAGGTGTCCATGCAGGTCTGTGAGGGGTGTCCATGCATTGGTGTTACATGCAAGGCTTGGTATTGGGATGAGTGGGTTGTGATGGTGGGGTATGTGGGAGGTGGCGAAGTAATGGGAGTGAGGGTGAGGGTGGGGGTTTGTGATGGCATGCAGGTAAGGGGGGTTATGATAGTAATAGAGATTTTACTTACCAGATTCCAGTCCTCCCCCTACTCCTGCCAGGCCCTCAGGATGCCAAGACTTGCTCCTCCCATGTTGTTAGTTGTGGGGGAGGAGGTGGGGGTCCATCTCTAGTCCTCTGTACAGCCAGTTGGTGTCTTGCTGCTGTGGAACGTACCTTCCCCCATAGGTCGTTCAACCTCTTCCTGATGTCGTCCCTTGTTCTGGGGTGTTGTCCCATGGGGCTGACCCTGTCCATGATTCTCCACCATAGCTCCATCTTCCTAGCAATGGATGTCTGCTGCACCTGTGCTCCAAATAGCTGTGACTCTACCTAGATGATTTCCTCCACCATGACCCTCAGCTCCTCCTCAGAGAATCTGGGTTGTCGTTGTGGTGCCATGGGTGTAGTGTGAGTGGTGAGGGTGAGGGTATGTGGGGTGATGTGTTGGGGTGTGTGATGTAAAGTGCATGGATGGTGTATAGGTGATGATGTTACGTGGCTCTGGTTGTGTGGCTGCTCTTGCTGTTTCTCTCTGGTATCAATTATTTCTAGTTGTAAAGGGTTGTGGGTAATGTGGGTGTGTGTTTTATAGTGGTGTGGGTGTGTGGGTGTGGTGTGTGTATGAGTGTCAGGTGTGTGTAGTTTGAATTGTCAAATGTGGTGTAGTTTTGTTTGAGTGTGTGTATTTTGAGCGCGGCTGTATGTACCGCCAATGGTTTACCGCCAATGAATTTTCATCGCAGTGATTCGTGGGTCATAATGCTGTGGCCGTAGTTCTGTTGGCGTAACGGTGTGAGTTTGGATACCACCAGTTTATCACTGACCTTTGGGCTGGCGTACCTGTGTGTGTGGCTGTATGGTGACGGATTGGTATGTGTGTGTCATAATATGCTTGGCGGTTATCCGCCACGGTGGCGTTATGTTGGCGGCAGTTGGCATGGCGGTAAGCTGGATTTACCGCCAATATCATAATGAGGGCCTCATTGTTGCACGGTACAGCACACATCCAACATGGGAAATGTTAAAGATATTGTCTAAGCATAGAATTTCAATAAAAGCTATGATAGACAACACACACATACCTTTGCGCCATGGTGCAAAGACATATGCATGATGCCAGGAAGCATTAAAGAGTGCCATCGCATAGGAACAGAGCAGCAGTAGGCAATTCAGCCCTGTGGTGCTCTATCCCTTAGTGCTCCCACATGCCAATCCACATTTGTGAAACAAAAGTAAGAAAATATTTTTTGTCTTTAATAATTTTTGAGGCAGCTGTCACCAGGACTGCCTGCTGAGGCAAAAATATGCCAGTCAATCCAGAACAGAGAAGAGAGGGTTTATCCATTCTGGTAGGCTCATCTGTTTCTTTATCTTCATCTCTGGCTTCTCACTCCCCTTGTTTCCAAGCTCATCCATTCCCTCAACCCTGTCTGGGACCTGTCACCCTTGTTGTGTTCTCTCTTTGCTAGAATTCAAAATGACAGGGAGAGGCCTACAGGTGCCTTTCTGTTTTTTTGCTGGAGCTGTTGACCTTCAGCAGCAAATAACACATATTTTACCTATTTTCTGATTCTACAATACACAGCAACATCTGCTGTATCACTTTTTGCATGTCATTTCTGCACGCAACAGCACAAGACGCTGAGCGGCGCCCTCTGGGCTGAAGAAGCCTGACACACCCCCTACCCCCACACACACACCATGGGGCTTGTTGAGCCTTGTGCTACACCTTTTCCTTAGCCATTGCAATTGAGTACATGTCCACCAAACTCTAAATCAGCCACAGAAGCCTACCTAATGCAAATCAGTACTTCTCATGGGAACACTTCTTTGTTAACCTAGGTCATCTCACCTATTCACCTTGCAGCCCAGTTCTTTTTTAGTTGGAAAATTTGATATTCACACCTGATTGTTGTGCTTTACCAGCACTCTATAGCTCGTTGTGACTCAGCACCATCTTTCTCCTGTCATCAGTAGTCATGAGACACGGCCAAGAGGGCTGACCTGTGCCCTGGCCGCGTTCATGAAAACATGGAAGTTGTGTTTTCATCAACATTCATGAACACTACTGGCGAGGCAAGGGTCATATTGAAGGGCACCATAGGAGGCAGGGCTTCTGATGCCTCTGATAAGGAACCACTACTGCTTGTCAACTGTACCAGGCGGTGTAACGAAACCTTATTGCTGACCCCCAAGACTCTCCATGCTCAAATACCTCACCTGCAGCCCATACTACCAACATGCAATGCACTGAACCCTAACCGTACACAGGCTGGTGTTTACCCCTGATATTCCATCTGCCTTTTTAGGTTGCACCTGTCTAGGTATGTGAAAAGCATTTTGTGGGTTTCAGAACTCAGCATTCTGTCAGCCACTTGTTTTTGGCTTTCTGTTTGTAATTCACGTTCTATGGCTCCTTACTTGCTGACTTTATTTAGTTTAGGCTTCCCAGCTCGAGTTTATCTCTTTCCATGCAAAAGCTGTGTTTAAAGCATTGTTACACAAACTCTTTTCTGTATTAAACAGAACCTGTAAATCTTGTTCTCATCTCGTATCATTTGCTGGGTATTCAAAGACCGAGGTCAAATGTCAGGCGCTATCTTGCAGCCTAGGCCTGATAGAAGGGAAGCATATACAAAGTATTTAATCCATGCCCGGACTGAGATTACTGGTATCCATAGCAACCAGTCACCTCTCCCTGACCATCAGCACGACTCACATTGCAGGGGCACACAGCAGAGAATCGTGTCTGGCTGAGTGGAAGCTAAGGCTCCTCCAGCAATGCACTCAGAGAGGACCTTCAAGGGTGGATGCACCTTCCATGATCAGCTCTTTCATTTACGGATTTGCGCTTAATGAAGATCATTGGCATGAGTACATAGAATGAAGTCCCTTGCTCAACACAGAAAAGTGTTACATGCAGGTTGGTGTGCAGCTGAGTCAAGGGTTTGGTTTGGCTCCCAAAGCCTGTGCACAAACTGACCCCTGTAAATATTTGCTACATTAATCAATCAACAAACATCATCCAAAACTATAACAAAATCTCTTTCAAGTTACAAGACGTTGTGATTTTTAACAGGTGGTTGACTACCTTGGTACAACACACTATATCACTGCATTGAAAAATATTTAAAGCTATACTTTTAAAGCATGTTATGACAAACTTTAATACCACATCCCAAATTACAACAATCCCTATAAAATAAAAGTCAACTTTCTCAGCAAGTGTTCCCTATATATAGCCTTAATTTTTATGACACATGAAGCAACAAAATAATCTATTACTTTGCACAGTTCACATCCTGAAATCACGTTTTTAAAGCTGATCACAAAAAAGTGGATTCTTCTGTACCCCTAAACTCACCCCACCCCTCCCCACTACCCTATGCTTTTACAAAGCCCTAACTTCATTTCAGGCTGAAAGTCTACTGGCTCCAGAAGGGTACTTATAATCCTTTGTGCCTTTGTGCCAAAATGTGCATGTAATTAACATTTACTTTCCTACTACTTGTAAACAAGCATTGTCAAAGATCTATTGGCTTTGTCAATGTTTTTTGTGTCGCATGGTTGAAAGAAAAAAAAGCTCTATGATGCAGTCAATGCTGGCTGTGTTACATAGCTTTTATTCTTTACTTTCAGCCATGTTGCAACATGTCTAAGAAACATTGGCAAAGCCAATAGATCTCACGTAGCAAGACCTATTGGCTTTGCCAGTGCTTGTTTCCCCGTCACCTGTAGCTTACAAGCCACAATCCTTACATCCCTCATACCAAAGTGCTATGAATCGGCTTCAATGAGCAGCATGCAGTCTGCAAGTCACAGGTTTAGAACCTCCTTGTTTTTAATTCTCAATCCTTCTCTAATCTAAGATTGACAGAAAGGGTTTATTTGGGCAGTAATAATTACACACAACCCCAACCACTGTGTTACGTTTTTAATCCTGATTCTGTTTCTCCTGATCAAGCACTGTTAACTTGTAATGCCTTTCATTATGACACGTGTCTCGTACACATTGCCACCTTACTTATTATATGTAACTTTTAATTTACATTGAGTTACATATTTGTATGATTTATTGTCTCTTTATAATAGGTGTGTGTAATGTAGAGTATAAGAAACCGGATTATTGTTTGAAGGAGGTGAGAACCTACTAAAGCAACAAACAGAATCGTTGTCAAGGTGAGCCACAAAAGTCACTAAATTAATCTGTGCTTAACCATCTTGTAGCTTGGCACAAAGCAGTCAGGCCTGACGTAGAGGCAAAGTTTAAAGTATTAATACTGCACACAAACAGTAATAAAGTGAAAATGCAACACAAGAAAAATCTCAATTCGATTTAGAAAAATAGAGTATGTTTTAATAAATAAAATGATACCAGACACAAAAATTCAATAAATCAAAGTGGAAATATTACATTTAAAAAATGTAGGTAGATATAGGGGGTCATTCTGACCCCCGCTGGCGGCGGATGCGGCCGGCCTGGCGGGAACAGCCAGAAGACCGTACCGCGGTCAAAAGACCGCAGCGGTCATTCTGAGTTTCCCGCTGGGCTGGCGGGCGACCGCCAGAAGGCCGCCCGCCCGCCCAGCGGGAAACCCCCTTCCATGAGGATGCCGGCTCCGAATGGAGCCGGCGGAGTGGAAGGGGTGCGACGGGTGCAGTTGCACCCGTCGCGATTTTCAGTGTCTGCTTGGCAGACACTGAAAACATTGTGGGGCCCTGTTAGGGGGCCCCTGCAGTGCCCATGCCATTGGCATGGGCACTGCAGGGGCCCCCAGGGGCCCCACGACACCCGTTACCGCCATCCTGTTCCTGGCGGTGAAAACCGCCAGGAACAGGATGGTGGTAAGGGGGTCGGAATCCCCATGGCGGCGCTGCAAGCAGTGCCGCCATGGAGGATTCCCTGGGGCAGCGGGAAACCGGCGGAACACCGCCGGTTTCCCGTTTCTGACCGCAGCGGTACCGCCGCGGTCAGAATGCCCATGGAAGCACCGCCAGCCTGTTGGCGGTGCTTCCGCGGTCGTTGGCCCTGGCGGTCGCCAGGGTCAGAATGACCCCCATAGTGCCTAAAAGCACAAAGCACCATTTGCGGTAATCTGATCGAGCTAGCTTGGGGAAAGTCACAGACGCATGGCCCCAATTTATACTCTATTTGCGCTGGATTCGCATACTTTTTTTTACGCAAATTTGGCGCAAACTTAACTTCCTATTTATACTTTGGCGCTAGAGCTGAGTCATTTTTTGTACATGAAAACCTACCTTGCGCTAATGACATGCAAGGTAGGCGTTCCCATGCAAAAAATGACTATAAGGCAAGTGAGCCTTATTTATCCTCCAGTGTCAAAATGATGCACAGGAGGAGACGGGCCTTAAAACATGGCACCCAGCTGGATTTACTTAGTTTTTTAACGCCTGGGTCAGGGTAGGCGTTAAGGGATCTGTGGGCTCCACAGGTGTCCTTCCTTGCACCCAGGGACACCCCCTGCAACCCCCGCCCACCCCTGGAGGACACCCATGGATGGGGGGACCCATCCATGGTGAGTGCAGGTAAGTATATATATATATTTTTTTAAGTGGCATAGGGGGGCCTAACTTGGGCCCCCTTACATGCCACTGTGCCCAATGGCCCCTGGGCATGGCCATTGGGCAGGGGGGCATGACTCCTGTCTTTGCCAAGACAGGAGTCATATCCATGGGGGTTGTGCATCAAAAAGTGGCGCTAGTCAGGTTAGAGCCAATATTTTTGACTCTATCCTGACTTGCACCATTCTTTGGCGCACAACCCCCAGTCTTCCCTTCGCCTCTGCTGCCCGGTTACCGTAATTTATTTTGACGCTGACCAGGTTGCAGCGCCTGCTATCGTCATTCCATAATTAAGGCACCCGGCTGGCGCGTTGGAATGGCGCTAGCCGGCGGTAAACTTTTTGACGCAAATCTGCCCAAGCGCTGATTTGCATCAAAAATTATAAATATGGACCATGGTGCGTAGGCAGGATAAAGTGACCAGATTAGTCCAGCTGAAAAAGCTACCTTCTCCTTCGAATTTTTTGAAGGAAGAAAACCGGACATTCTGTTTCTCACAAAACATGGCTTACAGAATGTAATACAACAATATCAATGACCATTCCTTATGGCTATAACATTATTAGGAAAGATTGCTCAAAAGGCAGGGGTTGCAATAGTTTACAAAAGTGAATTTGAATGCTTGTTGTTAGAAATGGGGTTTCTGGTTTGCTAGGGTATGCACCTAAGCCAGGCAGAACCCACCCTCTCTAGTCAGGTTAAAGGAGTTACATGTCCAAGATAAACCCTGCTCATCCCCCTCGGTAGCTTGGCACGAGCAGTCAGGCCTAACCCGGAGGCAATGTGTAAAGCATTTACATAACACACCCAACACATGTGGTGCAATAAATACACCACAAAGGAACACAACACCAAGTTATGTAAAAATAAACTGTATTGTACAAAACCTAATTAGACCAAACATGACATGTCAGTAATACCATGCTACCTTAGCAGTTGTCAGAACAGTGTGCAATAGTTACTCTGCAGAACCAGTAGTAGTCACATACAACACATAGGTTACTTTTTATTCTGTAACATAAGCAGTAGTCCGGAATCACATTACTGAAGAAATGCACTTGTCATAAAAATATCCTAAATGCCCATATCAGGAACATCATAAAATATATGGCAAGTCATAAAACACATATTGGCATAGAATGCCCAGAAAAGAAACATCAGCAACATATATGGCACATCATCAGAAGAGACAGTAAAACATATTACGCAATAATGTCCATATTAGGAACATTTGGAAATCCTATGTCCAGAAAAAGAGTACCTGTTTATCTGATGGGAAGGCTCTTACAGTGCCAGGAAGCATAAGGGGGCCCCCAGCGCTCCTTGCGCTCCACGAAGGAGGGGCTCACGCTGATCTTAGGGTGGAGGGGGGCAACACACATACCCTCCTGCTTTTATATCAGTCCCCTCCTGGGGCCCGCGATCGTTGGCTGGCCTGCAGCCCACTATGGACCCTCCAAAAGGGGGGGACAGAGCAAAAAACCCCACCAAGTGGAAAACAGAGAGACCTGGCAGTGTGGAGGCCTCTAATGATGCTTTCGCAAGCCCGCGATCTCCGCTAGGGCTAAGGGGGCCTGGTGTGGCAGGGAGCCTCCATTGTCGCCTTCTTCCCTGACGAAGTTCCTTGCTGCATCCACCCTGTTCAGGGAACAGCCGCACCCGAAGCAGTGCGCGTGCTGCTTCTCAGCCCTTCCCGGGCCGCTGCAGAGAAAGTGAACCAAAAGAGGTGCCGGTTTGTGCCTCGGGGGCACCTCTGGATGGACTCCCATGCCCCAGGGCACCACTTTGCGGGCACCTTCTTCTGCTCCTCATTCCTGTGCCCTGGGGGCACATTTAGGCAGCACACTTTCCACACGCTCGTCATGCGCAGAGCACCTAGCTTCTGGTGGTGTTTTCAACATCGCTCTCAAGGCGCTCAACTTAGAAGGGACAACCAGCACTTGCAAGGAGCTTCCCTCAGGAAAATGTGGAGGACGCTCGTCACGTACTCTGGCAAGGGTAGGAGGTGCTCTCAAGGCACTAGACAAGACGATGAAGTGCCCTCCATACACTTCAGTAGTTCCAGGGTTACAGAGGACAGGGGCCACAGCACCCAGCCTCTGGGGGGACACAAGGTGGAGCACAGGGCAGTCAGGCCCAAAAACAGGCCAGCAAAAAGTGGATGCAGACAGTGACACTTCCTCCTGTGGGTCACAGGTCAGTACAGAAACAGCAGTCCATGGCAGTCCCTGGTGAGTCGTTCCAGCAGCATTTTGTGTCCAGTTACAAGTATGTTTCCTTGTGTAAATTGTGGGGAAAAATCCCATGTACTTATACTTAGTTTTGTCAAGCATTTCCAATGAAGAGGAAAGGTAGTTTCAACCAGCTATAACTGATTCTAGGGGTGTCCCCTCTCTCCTCCAGCACAGGCTCCAGACATCAGTTAGGGGTAAATGACCGTTTTGTGTGAGGGCACAGCCTTTATAGATGCATGTGTGCCCCTTCTCCCTCTTCTCTCAGCCCAGGAAGTCTGTTCAAAATGCAGATGCACCTCTGTAAAACCTCCACCCTCCCTGTGTACAGGCTGTCTGAGAAGTATGCACAAAGCCCAACTGTCACTCTGCTCAGAAGTGGATTGGAGTCAAGCTGCAAAAACACCAGAGTCATAAGCACAGATAAATGCTCACTTTCTAAAAGTGACATTTCTGTGATAGAAATAAAAAATCCACTTACACTAGTAAGCAGCATTTCTCACTACCATTACAAACCTACCAAACATGCCTATGCTACCCAACATAAATCAGACAAAACACCCTAGATGTAAGGCAGGACATTTCCAATGTAATCCTATGGGAAGGCAGCACTAACAGCAGTGAGATACCAAATAGGCTGTTTGTCACTACCAGGACAGGCCAAGCTACAAGGCACATGTCTTACCTTTTACATACATAGCACCCTGCCCATAGGGACTTACATGTAGTAAAAGGGGAGTTTTGGGCCTGGCAAGTAAACTTAGATGCCAGGTCCCTGTGGCAGCAAATTGCGCACACAGGTCCTGCACCAGCAGGCCTGAGACAGGTTTGAGAGGCTACTCCAGTGGGTAGTGCAAGCAGCGCTGCAGGCCTACTAGTAGCATTTAATTTATAGTCCCAGCATATAGAGATACCACTATACAAGGGACTCACAGGTAAATGAAATGTGCCAAATAGGTATAAGCCAATCATACCAAGTTTACAAGGGAGAGCACATGCACTTAAGCACTGATTAGCAGAAGTGCCCAGAGTCATAATGTCAGCCAAAAAGGGTCACAAAAATAAGGAGGAGAAGGCAAAAGGTTTGAGGAATGACCCTGTAAAAAGGGCCAGGTCCAACACTTGTCTATTCTGCTTGAGCAATTGGGAGACTATGCTTCCACATCACCCTACAGCCGGTACTCTTATTTATAGGCTGTGGGGTTGTGCTGGACCTTTCCTGAGATCCTTAGATAGCACCCTGGCTTCTGGTACTCCCAGATACCACCATTTTATAGTCTTAGGAGATCTCGATTTGTATATGCATAAGACAGCTGATTCTGAGGTTGTTTCACCTTTAGACACTATCTGTCTCATTGCGAGACTTGCGATCTTTGAACTGTGATCCCCGTGTTCATGGTTGGACCGCAGTGGCTGTGGCAGTCTGACTGCCACATTACAACATTGGCGTGCAGACCCGCCTAGAGACCACCATCCCCACCAGGAACATAGTTCCTGACATGGTGACGGCGGTCGGGCTTGTAACCGACCAGGGAGACACTGAATTCAGCGTCACCTGGCTGATTACAACCTCAACTTCCACCAGCCTTTTCATGGCAGGGGTCCCACCATGAAAAGGCTTGCGGAAAGCCAGTGCATGTAGGAGGCTGGCCTAGTTTGTAGTGGGTATCTAAGGTACTTACACCTTATACCAGGTCCAGTTATCCCTTATTAGTGAAATGTAGGAAGTGTTCTAGCAGCTTAGGCTGTCTAGTGGTAGCTGTAGCAGAGCAGCTTAGGCTGAACTAGGAGACATGCAGAGCTCCTGCAATACAACTATAGTTACACATTACTTATACAAAATAAAAGACAATACTCAGTGTTACCAAAAATAAAGGTACTTTATTATAGTGACAGAAGGCCAAAAATATCTTAAAGGCAATACTCCTTTTGGAGGAAAGTATTATACACAATACTAGCAACCAAAATCAGGTAAGTAAACAGTCATAGAATAGTGCAAACAGTGCAAAATACAATAGATTACAATGGGCCTAGGGCAACACAAACCATATACTAAAATAGTGGAATGCGAACGTCGAATTCCCCCCTAGGCAAGTGTAGTGTGTGAAGGGGCACTGGGACTGTAGGAAAACACCAAAGGTAGGTAAAGTACCCCACCCCAGAGCCCAGGAAAGCGGGAGTAAAGTACAACAAGTTTCCTCACTGCACACTACAAGTCGTGATAAAGGATTTTGCAAGAACCAAGCAAGACTGCAAGCAACAAATGATGGATGCCTCTACCTGAAGGCCTGTGGAGAGAGGAGACCAAGTCCAGAAGTCGAAGAAGAGTCCAGGAAGGACAGGAGCCCCTGTTAACCTAGAAGAAGGAGCAAAAGTGGATTCTCAGGTCAGAAGAAAAGTTCAGAAGTGCACTAAAGAAGATGGTTGCAGATTCCTGCATGGTGCAGGAGATATCCCACGTCAAGTTGTTGGATGCAGGCTGTTTGCGTCTCTGGATTCCGCCAACAAGCCTTGGTTCAAGCAGGTATGCATTTTGCATCAAAGAGGAGCTGCCTGGACCCAGGAGGGACCTGGGGGTCTCAACTCAGACTGAGGAGACAGAGGGGTCCCTCAGCACTTCAGAGAGCCCTCAGAAGAACAGGCACCACCCAAGGGAGTCCCAGAACACCGGGACAAAGAAGATGCAAAGTGTGGCCATCGCAGCACTACACTGGAAGGTCCCACACCGCCGGAGAACAACTCAGGGAGCTGTGCGTCGCAGGAGGGAGTGCTGGGGACCTGGGCTACGCTGTGCACAAAGAGCTTTTGGAAGAATTGCAATGTGGTGCAAAAGGATACTGTCGCAGCACAGGGAGGCAAGCTCTTACCTCCAACAAATTTGGACAGCAGGACTTTTGGACAGTCTGGGTCGCTTTGATCCACCACCTGTGTTCCAGGGAGCATGCTTGTCATCAGGAGAGATGTCCCAGAGTACCGTTTTTCGTCACAGAAGGGTGCCTGCTGAAGCAGGTAAGTGACTCCGTCACTCCACAGGAGATTCCTTCGATTCTACTGGTGCAGGATGAAGACAGGCAGTCCTCACAGCGTGCACAGCTTGGAAACTGTTGCAAATGCTGGCTGGAGCTGAAGTTACAGGCCACAGGAGTCGTCCTGGATACTTTGTTGCAGTTACAGCAGCTCCTGGAGCAGTCTGCGGTTGATCGAAGGTCAGAAGCTGAAGCAGAGGTTGCAGAGGAGTCCTGGAGGAATCTTGCAAACCAAATCTGAGGAAAAACCCACAGCAGAGACCCTAAATAAGCCGGAGAGTGGTATTGGCTAACTACCCAGGAATGAACCTGTCTGGAGGGGTCTCTGACGTCACCTGCTGGCACTGGCCATTCAGAGGTGTCAAGAGGGTCCCATGTGGAATCCACCATTGCTAACTCCAGGGACACTCTGGAGGAGCTCTGGGCACCACCCCTGGGGTGGTGATGGACAGGGGAGTGGTCACTCCCTTTTCCCTTGTCCAGTTTCATGCCAGAGCAGGGACTGAGGGTCCCCTAACCGGTGTAGACTGTATTATGCAAGGAGGACACCGTTTGTGCCCTTCAAAGCATTTCCAGAGGCTCTAGGAGCCTACCCCTCCCATGCCTGTAACACCTATTTCCAATGGGAGAGGGTGTAACACCCTTCTCCTAAAGGAAATGCATTGTTCTGCCTTCCTGGGATTGAGATGTCCAGACCCCAGGAGGGCAGAAACCTGTCTGTGATGTGGCAGCAGCTGGGGCTGCAGTCAAAACCTCAGAGAGCTGGTTTGGCAGTACTGGGGGTCCATGGTGGAGCCCCCAAGGTGCATAGGATTGGTCCCCCAATACCAGATTTGGATTAGGGGGACAATTCCATGATTTTAGACACCTCACATGGCCATATTCGGAGTTACCATTGTGATGCTACATATATGTGTTGACATATATGTACTGCACGCTTATAATGGTATACCCGCACTCCCGAAGTCCGGGGAATTTGCCCTGAGAAATGTGGGGGCACCTTTGCTAGTGCAAGGGTGCCCTCACACACAGCAACTTTGCACCTAGCCTTCAGTAAATGAAGGTTAGACATATAGGTGACTTCTAAGTTACTTAGGGGGTCATTCTGACCCCCACCGGCGGCGGAAGCCGGCCATCTGGCGGGAACCGCCAGAAGACCGACGCGGTGGTCATTATGACTTTCCCGCTGGGAGGGCGGGCGACCGCCAAAAGGCCGCCCGCCCAGCGGGAAAGCCTCAGCAACGAGGAAGCCGGCTCCGAATGGAGCCGGCGGAGTTGCTGGTGTGCGACGGGTGCAGTGGCACCCGTCGCGATTTTCAGTGTCTGCTAGGCAGACACTGAAAATCAATGTGGGGCCCTGTTAGGGGGCCCCTGCAGTGCCCATGCCATTGGCATGGGCACTGCAGGGGCCCCCAGGGGCCCCACGACACCCGTTCCCGCCAGCCTGGTTCTGGCGGTGAAAACCGCCAGAACCAGGCTGGCGGGAAGGGGGTCGGAATCCCCATGGATTCACAGGGGCAGGGGAAAACCGGCGGGAAACCGCTGGTTTCCCTTTTCTGACCGCGGCTTTACCGCAGCGGTCAGAATTGCCCTTGATGCACCGCCAGCCTGTTGGCGGTGCATCCTCCGTCCCCTGCCCTGGCGGTCTATGACCGCCAGGGTAGGAATCACCCCCTTAGTGCAGTGTAAAATGGCTGTGAAAAAGTGTGTGCACTATTTCACTCAGGCTGCAGCAGCAGTCCTGAAGAAAGGTTTGTACAAACTCCTTATGGGTGGCAAAAGATATGTTGCATCCCATAAGGATATCCTGGAACCCCAATGCCCTGGGTACCTAGGTACCATATAATAGGTCCAGTGTGCCAATAAAAATTGGAATCTGGAGTAACTAAAGTGTAGCGACAAATTTGGTAAGTAGAGAGTGCATAAGCCCTGGAGTTCTGGTTAGCAGAACTTCAGTGACACAGTCAAGTATACTGACAACACACGTAGGCCACAAACTATGAGCACTCAGGTCCTGACTAGCATGATCCCAGTGAGACAGGCCAAACACACTGACAAATAGGGTTTTAACTATGTGCACTGCGGTCCTGGCTAGCAGGATCCCAGTGAGACAGTAACAACACACTGACAAACAGTCACAAACGGGTCAAAAATGGGGGTAACCATGCTAGAAGGAGGCTACTTTCTCACACTGGGGCCCCAGGTCGGCCCTTCACTGCTTATGACAATGGTCAGCACCATCAGAATGCACACTGTCTGCTTTGTAGACAGTATGCACTCCGAGGGTGCTGGAGTGCTAGGATATTAGCCTCAGCTCCCTAACACTGTTCCCACGGGCTGACAAGCAGGAACTCATATTACAATGTTCCCACCTGTCAGCCCGGCGGGAACATTGTGATAAGCTCAGGGGAGATGCCATGGCGGTTGTGTCCTCCCTGTGAGTTTGGCAGTCCCGCAGTGGGACCGTCAAACTCATAATGAGGCCTTATGATTTCTCTTGACCTCTCCCAGAAGGTGTCCCGCCTGGCGGGAACCGCCATTTGCCCGCTCCACGGTCAAAAGACCTCTGGGGCCATTCCGACCTTCCCGCTGGGCCGGCGGGCGCTAACATTGTTAGCACCCGCCGGCCCAGCGGGAAGGCGGCCTGCAACACTGAAGCCGGCACCGAATGGAGCCAGCAGTGTTGCAGGTGTGCGACGGGTGCAGTTGCACCCGTCGCGCTTTTCACTGTCTGCTAGGAAGACAGTGAAAAGCAGGCTGGGGCCCTGTTAGGGGGCCCCTGCACTGCCCATGCCAGTGGCATGGGCAGGGCAGGGGCCCCCAGGGGCCCCAGGACACCCGTTCCCGCCAGCCTCTTCCTGGCAGTGTAAACTGCCAGAAACAGGCTGGCGGGAAGGGAGTCGGAATCCCCAGGGCAGCGCTGCTTGCAGCGCTGCCCTGGCGGATTCGCCCAGCCGGGGCAAAAACGTCGGGAAACCGCCGGCCCCGGTTTTCCGACCGCGGCTTTACCGCCACGGTCGGAATGGGCTTTGAAGCACCGCCAGGCTGGCTGGCGGTGCTTCCGTCGTTCTGAGCTCTGGCGGTCCAAGACCTCCAGGGTCAGAATGACCCCCCAAATCTTCTAAAATACGAAGTTGGACCTACTCTACCCATTACCACTATTTTGGTCTGACCATCATTTAGTTAAGTTTAGATGGCAGCTTTCATCAAAAGACCATGCTCCTTCAGAGAATACCCGAACTAGCTCCAAGGCACTTCATCCAGCAGAATTAACTCCCTGTTTTGGGAAGAATAGTCCCTTTCTTTCTGGAATACTAGAGGCAGATACTAAGGCCCATATTGATACTTTTTAGCACCACATTTGTGTCATTTTTTGACGCAAAAACTGCGCAAGCTTACAAAATACAATTATATTTTGTAAGTTTGCAACACTTTTGCGTCAAAAAATGATGCAAATGTGGCGCTAAAAAGTATAAATATGGGCCTAAATGCATATATGATTGGATTTACAACACTATAAATGATTTGGCACCTGCCTTTGATCACAAATTCCACAGAACTAATACATCAGTACTGTGGTTCAATGAGAACCTCAGGATAAGGAAGAAGTACTTTAAACATCTTGAGAGGAAATGCTGGAAGGGCTATAACTCCCAGGACTAAAATCAGATTACATTTAAAAATTACCACTTGACAGTACGCTCCGCGAAAAAACAACCTGCTTTGAGTAACAATTCAAAGGAAATTTTTAGAATTGCCAGAACAGTTATGAGCCCAGAGGCCTTCAGCCCTCAGCTGATTGCTGCAACCAGCTGGCCTTATACTTTCAGAGCAACATTTCCACTATTCAAGCAAACTTGCATCTCGACTTACAGCTAAGTGATAATCCTCTTGAGTTAGAAGTGGATAGCAAGAACCTTGTTGAGATTCTCAATTTTTCTAATTTCCTCCCTATCCTTTCAGAGGTGTCTTTGGTGGCTATTAAAATCCCAAAATATGGGTCCCCAGCTAACCCTTGCTCCTCCAGTATACTTGTTAAGGCAGCACATGTAATCAATCCTTTAGTGAATAAGCCTTTGAGCACTTCCTTATCTTCTGGAATGATCCTGGTACGATGGCAAGAAACCAAAATGTTGGCCATGCTTAAAAACCCTACAGCAGATCCCAAAGTTCAAGTTAACTACAGGCCCATTTATCTTCTCTCAGCTTTCTCAAAAGTTTTGGAAAAATTTGTAACTTTCCGACTCTCACAATATCTGGAAAATAACAACCTCATACACTGAGTGAATCGGGTTTCAGACCAAACTTTAACACAGAGACAACCCTTCTAGAAGTCACTGAGTACATTAAGGATACCCTTGACAGAGAGGGGAAAGTCGTTCTGATTTTGCTAGACTTATCTGTGGCCTTTGTTACTGTTCCCCACTTGAGACTCCTGACCCGGCTCCAATCCATTGAGATAGGGGCTCGATTCTCGAGTGGTTCACTTCCTTTTTGAATGAAAGAAGTCAGGAGGTATGGCTGCCCCTCTTCTCTTCAAAAAATTATGAATTGTCAGTTGGTGTGCCCCAAAGCTCAGCACTCAGTCCTACTCTATTCATGTTTATCTCACACACTTAGCTCTGTTGGCTGAGACCTTGGGAGCTAAGGTAATTTCATATGCTGATGACATCCAGCTTCTGTTCATGTATGGACGGAGGGAGGAGATTTAGGGGGTCATTCCGACCCTGGCGGTCAAAGACCGCCAGGGCCGGGAATGACTGAAGCACCGCCAAAGCCGCGGTCAGAAAACCGGGTCCGTCGGTTTCCCGCCGGATTTACCCCGGCTGGGCGAATCCGCCATGACCCCCTTACCGCCAGCCTGTTTCTGGCGGTTGTCACCGCCAGAAAGAGGCTGGCGGTAACGGGTGTCTAGGGGCCTAACTGCACCCGTTGCACGCCTGCAACACCGCCGGCTCCATTCGGAGCCGGCTTCAGTGTTGCCGGCCTCTTTCCCGCTGGGCCGGCGGGCGCTACCATGGGTAGCGCCCGCCGGCCCAGCAGGAAAGTTGGAATTGCACCAGCGGTCTTTTGACCGCGGTGCAGCAAAAGGCGGTTCCCGCCGCCCGCCGGGGTCAGAATGACCCCCTTAGGGAGAGGCCATCAAAAAATGTCTCTCACATGTGTTCCACTGGTTGTCAATCAATTAATTGAAATGTAATCTAAATAAGACTTGTTTGGCCACATGTCACAAGACTTTTGGAAGGCCTTCTGGCTAAAGGATGCTCCCCTCCCTGGCCCTCAAAAGGGCACTCTGAAGAATCTAGGTATCACATTTGACAGCGCGCTCTCCTTTGAACCACAAATCTAGGCACTGGTTGGTTTCTGTTTTGGACTACTTCGAAAACTGAAAAAATGCCTGCCTTTTCTTTCGTTTTATGCGCTATGCGAAGAAGATGGTGATTCAAGCTTTGATAGCCTCTAGATTAGATTATCCTCTCTATTTGGGTCTTCAAGAATATCCCCTAAACAAACTTCAAGTTGTCCAGAATTTGGCAGCTGGGATCCTCCTGAACCTCCCCCCCCCCGCCGAACTCATATGTCTCCGCACCTGAAATCTCTCCACTGGCTCCCCATTAAAAAAAATATCCTTTTAAATCTGCAGTCCTCATCCACAAAGCTTTGCATGCAAATGGAGTGGACTATTTAAGATGGAGGACTAAATCCTACATCCCCTCTAGAAAGTTACAATACACCCATGGCCAATTGGCTCGAATTCCAAAAATCTTCTGCGCAAGAGAGATCTTTTGACTATCTAGCTGGCTGCCTGGAATAAACTTCCACTGGAGTTACGGTTGACTGCCGAGCCTTCCTCCTTTAAGAAAAAAATGAAAACATGGCTCTTTCAACATGAATAATGTGTCTGTTCTGAGTACATTTATTCTAATCAGCACCGGGACACTCTAGTTCCAACTCCAACTTGAAGATTTCACTTCACTGTTGAAGAGGGTGCAAGAAGAAGGGAGAGCATTGAGGATTATGATAACTGTACCACAAAGAGCAGGTCTGTATTAAAAAGACCAGGTCGGGCATGGCAGACAGACTTTGCTGGAGCTTCATGTTGGTGATCATGACAAGCTGTTGTTGCGGTAGCGTGAAATGCAGATCTCGCATTGCTGGTCATCACTGGCAGTTGATGTTGCGTGAAGAGTGAGATTCACAGGAGCTTCATGCTGGGTTTCATAGCGGGCAGCAGTGTCTCGGTGTGAACTGCCCTGCTTGCAGTCACAAAGAACCAAAAACATTAGGATCTCACCCTTTTTTAGTCAGGACTGCACTCTGATGTCAACTGTGGACCAGGTACTCACCAGAAAAGGCAGCAAGTCTCAGGCAGGTCCAGTTGCAGGTCCAGGCAGGACCAGTGCAGCAGGTCAGCTGGGCAGTTGCAAGGAGGCTTCTGGAGCTTGTTGCGTTCCTGTAGTTCAGAACAGAAGGTCAGCCAACTGAACCTTAAGTCACTTAGATAGTCTGGGATGAAGGGAACATGTCCTGTCTTCCTTCTTGAAGGTCAGTGTAGGCCTCAGGTAGCAGGACAGTCCTCTAGGGGGCAAGCAGCAGATTCATATTGGCTCATAGGAGAATCTGGCAGCGCCTGAAAAGCTGGTCTGAAAGGTCATTGTGTGGGCCTATTTTTGGGTGATTGTGGGCTTGTTTTATGGTTTGACTGGTCAGTTTCTACTGTTGATTATCCTGGTATTACCAAATGCATTGCCTGCAGCAAGCACATATGCACACATTTACTCATACTTTGCAAAACAGAAGGCCCTAGAAGTTTTATACAGCCCCGGTTTAAAAACATTGGCCACTTTTTTAACTATCTGATTTGCTAATGGGGCCACTTTTATATTTTGTGGCCCGGGCCTATTTTCTGTCTCAGTGTAAGGTTAGCATCAAGCACATGGCAGTCCTCGGGGGAAAAAGGCAGGCCTCAAGCTGCAGGGTAGTCCTCTGGGGAACAAAGCAGTCTATCTGCTCATAATGTGTGCAGAACCAGGAGTGTATTGAAGATTGAATCTGGTGGTCCAATATTTATATCTGGTGCCAGCCTTTGAAAGGGGACTGTTATCTATCAATTTTCAATGTTTCCCCTATTTCTGTAACAATATTTTAGAGATAATGTATTGTGTAAAATAATCACATGACATTAAAGAACATTTGTATGTTGGAAAATGTTTTCACTGAACGTAAAAAATCACTGTTATATTATATACGTGTGTATGCACATGTTATTTCTTTAGTGCGAACCGAGTTAAAAGGCAACAAAGTGATCAAAGACAACATAAAGTCAACAAATAATAGGAGAAGAAGCTAGGTTGTGGCCAGTTAATGCAATGTGATGTAGTGTTATTTAAAAGGTTTAGGGGGTTATTACAACTTTGGAGGAGGTGTTAATCCGTCCCAAAAGTGACGGTAAAGTGACGGATATACCACCAGCCGTATTACGAGTTCCATAGGATATAATGGACTCGTAATACGGCTGGTGGTATATCTGTCACTTTACCGTCACTTTTGGGACGGATTAACACCTCCTCCAAAGTTGTAATAACCCCCTTAGTCTTTAACTTCCTAAATTGTAGCAGCATTGAGGCAGCTATGATGAACACAAGAATGCTGCTCCAGATCTAATGTACCGAAATGGAAAAGGCCTGCAGGCTTGTTTTTTCTTTTTTACACTTCTTAGTCTGCTGATGTCCTGGCTGACGGACTGCCAACACCCACTAGAGTTTGTTATCTTGTCCAAAATATAAGTGGGGACATTGATGCGATGGCTTTGTAAACTATGCAGCTGATTTTGAAGATAGTGTGCGCGAGCAAGGGGATAAATGGAGTTCCATCATGATGGGGGTATGTAATCATATTTGTTCAGGCCTTGGATGAGACATGCTGTTGTTTGTAGAATTAACCTAAGGGGTGTTCGTTGGCAGTCTGGGAGGAAATGAAGTAGGGCATTACAACCATCCAAATGCAAGAGCAAGATGGCCTTACACTTTCTGTAAGAAATGGTTTGACCTTCTTTAGAAGAGAGCTGTGGCATCAGGCTGATTTTGGGACACTGTGGCGGTCATTCTGACCGCGGCGGGCGGCGGTCGCCGCCCGCCATGCGGTCACTGCCAGAAGACCGTACCGCAGTCAAAAGACCGCAGCGGTCATTCTGACTTTCCCGCTGGGCTGGCGGGCGACCGCCAAAAGGCCGCCCGCCCGCCCAGCGGGAAAGCACCAGCAACGATGAAGCCGGCTCCGAATGGACCCGTCGCGATTTTCAGTGTCTGCCAAGCAGACACTGAAAATCTTAATGGGGCCCTGTTAGGGGGCCCCTGCAGTGCCCATGCCAGTGGCATGGGCACCGCAGGGGCCCCCAGGGGCCCCATGACACCCGTTCCCGCCATCCTGTTTCTGGCGGTGAAAACTGCCAGAAACAGGATGGCGGGAAGGGGCTCGGAATCCCCATGGCGGCGCTGCTTGCAGCGCCGCCGTGGAGGACTCCCTGGGCCAGCACCGCGGCTTTACCGCCGCGGTCAGAATGGCCCCAGAAGCACCGCCAGCCTGTTGGCGGTGCTTCCGCGGTCGTTGGCCCTGGCGGTCCATGACCGCCAGGGTCAGAATGACCCCCTGTGTTCCTTGAAGGTAAGGTTAGTGTCCAGGGTTATTCCAAGTGACTTCGCATTTGGTTAAAGTTGAGGTTCCAAGCCGTCAAAGTTCATGTTATTGAGATAGGTTTGTATTTAATCCTTTTTGTTATTGTTGCCAAATAACAGTAATTCTGTGCAAGCCTTGTTTAAGCCATTGGACTGCTGAAACAGAGAAGATTTTCAAGTACAGTTGAGTAGAGCACCTAGTGGCTCCATGTAACGGTGGAAGATTATAGGAGTCCGTATGGAACCCTGGGAAACACAACAGGTAATAGAAATCTTTTGTGACCTGAAAGTTGCCACATGGGCAAACCGGTGTTGTTTGGAAAGGTAGAAGTAAATCCAGTGAGGGACATTGCTGGTAAATTCCGATTCTTCGTTACAGGGTGCCTATGAGGGTGGGATGGCCGACTGTGGTGAATGCTGCTAAGAGCTCCAGCAATATCAACAGGCAGGGGTTATCATCATCTGTGGCTAATAGGACATTGTCTACGATCTGTAAGCTAGCAGTCTTCGTATTGCAGTAGGATCTGAAGCCAGACTGGTAGTTGTGCAGGAGATGGTAGCTTTGATATGTTATTGAAGTTGAGCATGGCCTGCTTATTCAATGGTTTTGCTGCTGAATGGTAGGTGATTGATGGGCAGTAGCTGGCCAGGTCATCAGGGCCTAGTGTAGCTTTCTTAAGGAGTGAGAGAATCTGGTTATTTTTTAGAGCCATTGGAAGGATGCCTCGAATCAGAGAGGCATTAACAATGGTATGTGTTAACACTGAATTTTACTAATGAAAATTCATATATTCCATGTGTTGAATTTGCGTAGAAAATGAGTTAACATAGAAAAATAATACACACATTTGAAATTGTGCCTATTTGAGTGACCGCCAATGTTCACGAAGTGTACTTATCAACAGCTTATCATTGTAAAATGTTGAGCTTATGTTTGGATTTATGTAGTAGTATTTCCTATTAAAGGGCATGTATTATGTATATGCTTTATTAATTGTAGGCCTTACTTTAGTGAGGTCTTGGGCCTGGTTGCATGGCCTCATGTCAAGTTGCATTGCTTAGACGATTTATAAAATGTCTGCTAAATAGAATTAAATTGTGATTTTCCACTGCGTTGACCAAATGCTAGTAGCTGAAATTCTTTCCAATGAGAACTGCCTGCTAGAATATGCAGTACTAGCTAAGGGTACATTGTATAACTTTGGCTCTCATTATGAACATGGCAGTAAACAATGCTGTCCGCCGTGC
Organism: Pleurodeles waltl; assembly: GCF_031143425.1. Lineage (NCBI taxonomy): Eukaryota > Metazoa > Chordata > Amphibia > Caudata > Salamandridae > Pleurodeles > Pleurodeles waltl. The sequence goes on along the minus strand of NC_090436.1, from coordinate 1,010,205,388 downwards.
TGACAGCCAAAAAACAGAGCGCCAGTGGCGGTGGACTGCACACTGCTGAATAATGATGCCAAAAAGACAAACTTCCAAAAATTGTGTAACGTCCTCCCACAGCCAAGGCCTACTACGTCAGAAACGCAATACATCTCACCCCGCCACGCGTACAAAACCCCCGCCAAACAAATAATAATGCACAAATAAGCTCGGCGGACAGTGAATGTTGCACGACCATTGCCGGTACCGACCGCCACGGCCAGCAATGGGAATTGCCAACAACAAATGCACACATTGGCAAATTTGAAAAGCACACACCTGACACACATCCACACCACAATAAAACAAACACATACACACCCCACAATCCTTTGCAATGCCAATAGCATGACAGATATTAACACAACACGCATACACTGAAATAACCATCACACAAGTCACACACACAAAACCACCACCAAAACTCATGCATTGCACACCCACCATCACAAGCCACACACCCAGCCACACAACAATACCCTCACCAACACACCTACAACACACCACTGTAGGAGGCTGGCCTGGCTTATAGTGGGTACCTGATGGTACTTATAACTTGTGCCAGGTCCAGTTCTCCCTTATTAGTAGATTTGTAGTGATCTAGCAGCTTAGGCTGAAAGAGGTAGCTATAGCAGAGCAGCTTAGGCTGAACTAGGAGACATGCAAAGCTCCTACTATGTCACAAGAAACACAATACTCAGAGTTACTAAAAAATAAAGGTACTTTATTTTAGTGACAATGTGCCAAAAATATCTCAGAGGATATACTTCTTTAGGAGGTAAGTAAAATACACAAGTAGACACACAAACCAAAATCAGGTAAGTAACACAGTCAGAAAGTAGTGCAAACACTGTAGAATACAATAGGATGCAATAGGCCTAGGGGCAACACAAACCACAGACTAAGAAAGTGAAATGCGAACCACGAATGGATCTCTTGGCTAGTTTAGTGTGTAGAGGGTCGCTGGGAGTGTAAGAAAGCACTAAGGTTGTCCAAGATACCCCACCCCAAGACCCTGAAAAGTAGGAGTAAAGTGCTACTACTCCCCGAAAAACACACTAAACTCGTGATAGCGTATTCTGAAAAGACCACAACAGACTGCAAAGCACTGAAGACGGATTCCTGGACCTGAGGACCTGCAAAGGAAGCGGACCAAGTCCAAGAATCACGAAAGTGTCCAGGGGGGCAGGAGCCCACTAAACCCCGGATGAAGGTGCAAAATGGCTGCCTCTGGGTGGAAGAAGCTGAAGATTCTGCAACAACGAAAGGTGCTAGGAACTTCTCCTTCATGCAGAAGATGTCCCACGGAGTGCTGGAGGATGCAGAGTTGTTTCTTTGGAGAAAGACCGCAAACAAGCCTTGCTAGCTGCAAAGGTTGTGGTTGAAGAAAAAGGGTGCTGCCCAGGCCCAGGAAGGACCAGGATATTGCCACTTGGGAGAGGAGACAAAGGGGGCCCTCAGCAACACAGAGAACCCACACACAAGAAGGCATCACCTGCAGAAGTCCTTGAACATGGGTGCAAGTAGACTGAGCACTGCGGTCGTCTCGACCCTACAAAAGAGGGTCCCACGAAGCCGGTGGTCAACTCAGCGAGTTGAGCAATGCAGAACACAGTTCTGGGGACCTGGGCGTGGCTGTGCATGAAAGATTCCTTGCAAAAGTGCACAGATGCCCTAGCAGCTGCAGTTCATGTGGTGCACAGGATTACTGTCTGGAGAGGGGAGGCAAGGACTTAAGTCCTCCAGATTTGGACAGTTGGACCACTAGGCAGTCTGGGTCACTTGGACCCACCACCTGTGTTCCAGGGGCCACGCTCCTCAGGATGAGAGGGGTCCCAGAGTACTGGTGATGCTGAAGTTTGGTGCCTGCTGGAGCCGGGGGAAGAGTCCGTCAACCCACAGGAGATTTCTTTGTGGCTTCCAGTGCAGGATAAAGGCAGGCAGCCCCAAACCATGTACCACCAGGAAACAGTCGAGAAAGCCAGCAGGATTAGGCGTTACAATGTCACTGGTAGTCTTCTTGCTACTTTGTTGCAGTTTTGTATGCGTCCTGGAGCAGTCACTGGTCGATCCTTGGCAGAAGTCAAAGAGAGAGGTGCAGAGGAACTCTGGTGAATTCTTGCAAGTCGTTATCTGAGGAAAAGCCCACTGGAGATACCCTAAATAGCCCTCAGAGGAGGATTGGTCACCTAGTGAGGTAAGCGCCTATCAGGAGGGGTCTCTGACGTCACCTGCTGGCACTGGCCACTCAGAGGCCTCCAGAGTGCCCTCACACCTCTGGATTCAAGATGGCAGAGGTCTGGGACACACTGAAGGGCACCATCTGTGCCCTTCAAAGCATTTCCTGAGGCTGGGAGAGGCTACTCCTCCCCAGCCCTTAACATCTATTTCCAAAGGAACAGGGTGTAACACCCTCTCTCAGATGAAATTCTTTGTTCCGCCTTCCTGGGACTGGACTGCCCAGACCCAGGAGGGCAGAACCCTGTCTGTGGGGTGGCAGCAGCGGTAGCTGCAGAGAAAACCCCAGAGAGCTGGTTTGGCAGTACCCAGGGTCCATAGTGGAACCCCGAGGATGCACGGGCACCCCAATACCAGATTTGGCATGAGGGGACAATTCTATGATCTTAGACATGTTACATAACCATATTCTGAGTTACCATTGTGAAGCTACATATAGGAGTTGACCTATATGTAGTGCACACGTGTAATGGTGTCCCCGCACTCACAAAGTCTGGGGAAATTGCCCTGAACTATGTGGGGGCACCTTTGCTAGTGCAAGGGTGCACTTACACTGAGTAACTTTGCACCTAAACATCACTAAGTGAAGTTTAGACATATAGGTGACTTATAAGTGACTTAAGTGCAGTGTAAAATGGCTGTGAAATAACGTGTGCGTTATTTCACTTAGGCTGCAGTGGCAGTCCTGTGTAAGATTTGTCTGAGCTCCCTATGGGTGGCAAAAGAAATGCTGCAGCCCATAGGGATCTCCTGGAACCCCAATACCCTAGGTACCTAGGTACCATACACTAGGGAATTATAAGGGTGTTTCCATTGTGCCAATTAGAATTGGTAAAAATGGTCACTAACCTATAGTGACAATCTTAAAGGCAGAGAGAGCATAAGCACTGAGGTTCTGATTAGCAGAGCCTCAGTGACACAGTTAGTCGCTACACAGGTACACACATTCAGGCCACAAACTATGAGCACTGGGGTCCTGGCTAGCAGGATCCCAGTGAGACAGGCAAAAAGAAACTTACATACATCTAAAAATGAGGGGTAACATGCCAGGCAAGATGGTACTTTCCTACTACCACCAACAACACACACCATGGCACCCCCTAAGCACCCCTGCTTCATCGTCAGGGAGCTAAGAACCATTGTGGATGAAATTCTCAGGGTCAAGACACAGCTATTTGGGGAACAGGTGCAGCAGACACTGTTGGCCAGGAAGATGGAGCTATGGCAGAGGATAGTCAACAAGGTCAACACCATGGGAAACCATCCATGCACAAGGGATGACATCAGGAAGAGATGGAATGACCTGCGGGGGAATGTGCTTTCAATGGCTTCACAACACAATATGGCAGTGTAGAAGACTGCGGTGGACCCCCATCTTCTCCTCATGAATACACTGAGTGGGAGGAGAAGTTCTAGGCTATCCTGCACCCGGAAGGTCTCACTGGACTCCTCGGAGGACTGGACTCGGGTAAGTCAACTACAATACCCTAACAGACACCACACCTGCAATGCATGTATCACTCCATCCCTCTCACTACCACCATGCCCCCATCCCCTTCCCAGCCCTCAACACCCACACACTCATGTCCATGTTTCCTGCATGCCCACAATCCCCATACAAATCACCATCCAGCTCCCTGTGCACAGTCACACACCCATGAATGTAATGTCAGGAGCACTACAACACTCACAATGCACCATCAACCCCTCAATAAATGCATCAAAATGAACACAAAGGGACCCTGCAATCCACCACATGGGAATGTAAACACCAATTACTGCTGACCAGTGCTGCAATTGACAAGAAAGTGCAGGACACCCACACCTCTATTCTCTCACACACAGACACCACCACACTTGCCACCCAGACTGAGACATCAAGGAGTGCGAGTCCTCCACCTGAAGATGAAGGCCCCACTTAGGAGAGTGCAGAAGGATGTCTGGATGCAGAGGAAGTCCCTGGGCCATCCCACAGTCCTGGACAGTCACCCTCCAGAAGCCCCACCCAGGACACCATTGAAATCCCTACCACTCAGCCACCACCATCAGCTCTGGCCCAGCACCCCCACACCAGTGTCTCCAGGACACGGACTGTCTGCCCACATGTTCAGAGGCCCGAGTCTCCACCCACCACACGCAGGATGATGAAGGGCCCAGTACAAGTGGGACTGCCAGACCTGTGCAGGGGACACAGGCACAGGGGGCATGGGCCAGTGGGAGGGTATCAGTGGCCCGGGGGTGGCCTAAGGAGGGATGCTGCTTCCCAGGAGGTCATTGCTGAGGTCCTGGGAGCATACCACCATTCCCACAACAGGATGGGTCAGAACATGGCCACGTTGGAGGAGAATCAGAGGCTGCAGGTAGCACACCACGAGGAGGCCATGGAGCAATGGAAACAGCTCCATGCTACCATGGCCTCTATTGCAGGGGAGCTGCAGTGTCAGACCAACATACAGCCTGAGTCCTCCACCCACCTACAGGCCCCTTCCACTAGCCAGGACATTGCCCTGCCATCTACATCTGCAGCAGCTACTGGACTGGTGGCACTGCTAGAGGACTCACAGGACACCAGCACCCCCTCCCCTGCAGCCCAGGTTTCCCTTCACTAACGTGGCCTCAGACCTAGAAATCCCACTGAAACACCAGCCAAGACCAAGACCACCACTAGGAGTGACTCTGCCCTGAAATGTTCCCTTGTGTGCCACTGAGCTACCTTGTTAACATGCCACTGCAATTTCACCATCTTCTAATGGCCCCATGGACTATGCCCCTGTGCTACAAACAGCTGTGCCAATGTACCTAAGCATATTGATCACCATGTGCCCACTCCCTTCCACTGTCCCATCACACATGCATGTATTATCTACAAATAAATACACTTGTACACACAAAATATCTGTCCTTATTTAATATGAACAATCAAATGTGAATGTGTATGCATTAGCCAGTTACCATCATAATGCTGCTTTCATTGCAGGAGGGGGCCTAACAGACTGTAGTGTCTGAAGTATGTCACACGTTACATTCTATTGCTTTAACACATATCTGTTTCCTTAGTCATAAAGTTGCCACATCACTGGTAAGGGACACCACATCACTTAGTACATAAGTTAACTTGAAACAATGCAGTAAAGCCATTAGTTTAGGAGGCTGGCCTGGCTTGTGGTGGGTACCAGAGGTACTTACACCTTGTGCCAGGTCCAGTTATCCCTTATTAGTGTAGAAGATGTGTTTCTAGCAGCTTGGGCTGATAGAAGGTAGCTATGGCAAAGCAGCTTAGGCTAAACTAGGAGACATGTAAAGCTCCTACTATACCACTGGTGTCATATGCACAACATCATTAAAAAAACACAATACACAGAAGTACTAAAAATAAAGGTACTTTATTTTTATGACAATATGCCAAAAGCATCTCAGTGAGTACCCTCAGTATAAGGATAAGTTATATACACAAGATATATGTACACAAACCAAAATTATGCTGGTAATAGCAAGAAAAGTAATGCAAACAGTGTAGAATTACAATAGATTGCAATAGGGGCACATAGGTATAGGGGCAACACAAACCATATACTCCAAAAGTGGAATGCGAACCACGAAGGGACCCCAAACCTATGTGAGCTTGTAGAGGGTCGCTGGGACTGTAAGAAAACAGTGAGGGTTAGAAAAATAGCCCACCCCAAGACCCTGAAAGGTAGGTGTAAAGTGCACCTACTACCCCCAGAGAGCACAGAAGTCGTGATAGGGGGATTCCGCAGGAAGAACAAACACCAGCAATGCAACAACAGTGGATTTCTGGACCTGAGTACCTGTAAGATAAGGGGACCAAGTCCAATAGTCGCGACAGTGTCGAGAGTGGGCAGGAGCCCAGGAAATGACAGCTGAGGGTGCAAGGAAGCTGCCACCGGTTGGAAGAAGCTTAGAGTTCTGCAAGAAAGAAGAGGACTAGGAACTTCCACTTTGTAAGATGGATGTCCCACGTTGCGTTGAAGCTTGCAGAGGTGTTGCCACGCAGAAAGACCACAAACAAGCCTTGCTAGCTGCAAGGGTTGCAGTTAGGGTTTTTGGATGCTGCTGAGGCCCAGGAGGGACCAGGATGTCGCCACTTGGAGGAGGAGATAGAGGGGGCACCCAGCAAGTCTGGGAGTCCTCACAGAAGCAGGCAGCACCCACAGAAGTACCTCAACAGGCACTTAGAAGAAGAGTGAACCAGAGTCCACGCAAAGTCACAAAAGGGAGTCCCACGACACCGGAGGACAACTCAGAAGGTTGTGCACTGCAGGTTAGAGTGTCAGGGATCCAGGCTTGGCAGTGCACGAAGGAAATCCTGGAAGAGTGCACAGGAGCCGGAGCAGCTTCAAATCACGTGGGACCCAGCAATGCAGTCTAGCGTGGTGAGGCAAGGACTTACCTCCACCAAACTTGGGCTGAAGAGTCACTGGACTATGGGAGTCACTTGGACAGAGTCGCTGAGTTCCAGGGACCATGCTCGTTGTGCTGAGAGGGGACCCAGAGGACCAGTGATGCAGTCTTTTGGTGCCTGCGGTTGCAGGGGGAAGATTCCGTCGACCCACAGGAGATTTCTTCAGAGCTCCTTGTGCAGAGAGGAGGCAGGCCACCCCCAGAGCACGCATCACCTGGAAACCATTGAGAAAGCCGGCAGGATGAAGCGATACAAGGTTGCTAGTAGTCGTCTTGCTACTTTGTTGCGGTTTTGCAGGCATCCTGAAAAGTCAGCAGTCGATCCTTTGGCAGAAGATGAAAAGGGAGATGCAGAGGAACTCTGATGAGCTCTTGCATTCGTTATCTGAAGAATTCCCCAAAGCAGAGACCCTAAATTGCCAGAAAAGGAGGTTTGGCTACCTAGGAAGGAGGATTGGCTACCAAGAGAGGTAAGAGCCTCTCAAAAGGAGCCTCTGACGTCACCTGCTGGCACTGGCCACTCAGAGCAGTCCAGTGTGCCACAAACACCTCTGTTTCCAAGATGGCAGAGGTCTGGGACACACTGGAGGCGCTCTGGGCACCTCCCCTGGGAGGTGCAGGTCAGGGGGGTGTCACTCCTCTTTCCTTTGTCCAGTTTCGCGCCAGAGCAGGGCTGGGGGATCCCTGAACTGGTGTAGACTGGCTTATGCAGAGATGGGCAGCATCTGTGCCCATCAAAGCATTTCCAAAGGCTGGGGGAGGCTACTTCTCCCCAGCCCTCACACCTATTTCCAAAGGGAGAGGGTGTTACACCATCTCTCAGAGGAAGTCCTTTGTTCTGCCTTCCTGGGCCAGGGCTGCCTGGACCCCAGGAGGGCAGAAACCTGTCTGGGGGGTTGGCAGCAGCAGCAGCTGCATTGGAGACCCCGGAAAGGCAGTTTGGTAGTACCCGGGTACTATGCTAGAGACCCAGGGGATCATGGACTTGTCACCCCAATGCCAGAATGGCATTGGGGTGACAATTCCATGATCTTAGACATGTTACATGGCCATGTTCGGAGTTACCATTGTGAAACTGTACATAGGTAGTGACCTATGTACAGTGCACGCGTGTAATGGTGTCCCCGCACTCACAAAGTCCGGGGACTTTGCTCTGAAAGATGTGGGGGCACCTTGGCTAGTGCCAGGGTGCCCACACACTAAGGGGGTCATTCAGACCTTGGCGGACGGCGGAGGCCGTCCGCCAAGGTCCCGCCGACAAATGACCGCACCGCGGTCAAAAGACCGCGGCGGCCATTCAAACATTTCCGCTGGGCCGGCGGGCGCTCTCCACAAGAGCGCCCGCCGGCCCAGCGGAAATGCCCCTGCAACGAGGACGCCGGCTCAGAATTGAGCCGGCGTAGTTGCAGGGGTGCGACGGGTGCAGTTGCACCCGTCGCGTATTTCAGTGTCTGCAAAGCAGACACTGAAATACTTTGTGGGGCCCTCTTACGGGGGCCCCTGCAGTGCCCATGCCATTGGCATGGGCACTGCAGGGGCCCCCAGGGGCCCCGCGGCACCCCCTACCGCCATCCTGTTCATGGCAGGTTTCCCGCCATGAACAGGATGGCGGTAGGGGGTGTCTGAATCCCCATGGCCATGGAGGATTCAATGGGGCAGCGGTAAACCGGCGGGAGACGGCCGTTTTACCCTTTCTGACCGCGGCTGAACCGCCGCGGTCAGAATGCCCTTGGGAGCACCGCCAGCCTGTTGGCGGTGCTCCCGTGGTCGGTGACCCTGGCGGTCACCGGCCGCCAGGGTCAGAATGACCCCCTAAGTAACTTTGCACCCAACCTTCACCAGGTGAAGGTTAGACATATAGGTGACTTATAAGTTACTTAAGTGCAGTGGTAAATGGCTGTGAAATTACGTGGATGTTATTTCACGCAGGCTGCACTGGCAGGCCTGTGTAAGAATTGTCAGAGCTCCCTATGGGTGGCAAAAGAAATGCTGCAGCCCATAGGGATCTCCTGGAACCCCAATACCCTGGGTACCTCAGAACCATATACTAGGGAATTATATGGGTGTACCAGTGTGTCAATGTGAATTGGTAAATTTAGTCACTAGCCTGTTAGTGACAAATTTGGAAAACAGAGAGAGCATAACCACTGAGGTTCTGGTTAGCAGAGCCTCAGTGAGACAGTTAGGCATCACATAGGGAACACATACAGGGCACATACTTATGAGCACTGGGGCCCTGTCTGGCAGGATTCCAGTGACACATAGACTAAAACAACATATATACAGTGAAATAAGGGGGTAACATGGCAGGCAAGATGGTACTTTCCTACAATTAGCGTTATAGAAAATGTACCCGAGATTCACTGGAAGTATAGCCGGATTAGCTGGGTTCTGGAGTTGATGTCTTCCCCCTCTTCTTCTCCATCACTCTCATCCATCCTCTGAGGTAGCAGGGGTGGTTGGACAGCATCCTCCTCTTCCACAAGTAGGATAGGTTTCCTCACAGCCAAGTTGTGCAGCATGCAGCAGGCCACCACTATTTGACATACCTTGTCAGGGATATAGCACAGGGATCCTCCAGAGAGATGCAGGCAATTACATTTTGCCTTCAGGAGTCCTGTGGTCTGCTCTATCACCCTCCTAGTAATACCATGTGCCTCATTAGATTGCATTTCTGCATCTGTCCTGGGATTTCTCACAGGTGTCAGGAGCCATTGCATGTTTGGGTAGCCAGAATCCCCTGGAAAAGAGGATGAAAGAGGGTTAAAACACACACTTTGTACTTGGATACAGCCTGTCTGTCAGGTATGTCACTAATACAGTGTAACATACATTCACCTATGAGCCAAGCTCTGTCCCCCTGTAGTTGTACCATCATATGTGGCACACTGCTGTTTCTCAGGTCAAAGGAATCATGGACTGATCATGGGAACCTTGCATTGACAATAGAAATGTACTGTACTGATCAGCAGTACACATCAATTGAACATTCATGGAGGGAAAGATTTTACTATTCCTGAACACCTGCTCATTTACTCTTGGGGTATGAGGGCTATATGGGTACCATCAATGGCACCTGTCACATAGGGGATATTTGCAAAAGCATAGAATCCTTATTTGATGGTGGTGAGATCATCCCTTTGGGAAACTGGACATAACTTTGCAGATGTTGCACGAATACATTCAGGAAATTAGACAGGATGTGGCTGAACATTGGCTCAGATACACCAGCTGCCATGCCCACTGTCACTTGGAATGAGCCTGTGGTCAAAAAATGTAGCACAGATAGTACCTGCACAGTTGTGGGTATGGCATGGGGATTCCTATTAGCTGGCATCAGAACAGGCTCCATTTGTGTGCAGAGTTCCAGGCTCGATTCAGGTGGGCATTTATGATGACGTGACGTTCCTCCATGGTGGCCAGATCTATCAGGGGTCTATATACAGATGGGGCCCTCCCTCGCCACGTGGGTCTGTTCCTATAGGGGAGGAAGAGAGACACACTGAGTTGGGACATACACTTGCATAACATGGTAACACTATTCATGTTTTGCATGCAACAAAATTGGCCCTCACACAGACACAAAGAACTAGGTAATCATGTCAGGCTAATGTGTGGTGAGGAGTGTACGTTTTATAGCATCACAGTGTAGGCACACTTCCCACCATGATTCCATGAGGAGGACCAGTAATCATGACAGTACTCGACAAAGGGGAGAGGGAATAGAGCCATGGACTAGGCCTCCGGCCAGACTATGAAGGCGTGGTGGATGCAAAATGACAGCCCCCTGCCCTACAGGTAGTGTACTGTAGGAAGTGACATCATTCTGCTGGCGTTGGTCATCATGGCAGTAGGCGGTGTTCACCGCCGTGCACCTGATCATTGGATAACGTTGTTGCCAATGGGGTAGCAGGGCCAATCATGATCATCGCTGGCAATATCTACCACAATTTTGCCATGCCCTTCCCACTTGACTCCTACACCTCAAGTAGGGAAAGACTCCAGTCCGTGTGCTGCTGTGTCCTGACTCTGGTCCTTGAGATTGCAATTGCTACAGGGGAATGGGCCCCGGCCTTCGTCATGGAGGAGCTGGAGAAGCTGGTGGACGGGGTCTTACCCCTGTATGCAAAGCTGTAAGGGCTGCCAGAGGAGCAGGTGAGTTGCTATTTGTCCTCCTTAAATGTGTGTGAATGTGGCAGATGCTTGTAGGTGTTTTTGTTGGCTGTGTGAATGATCACCCATAGCGTGTCTGTCAGTTTTTGGCTTGGCTAATGTCTTTATGTATGTCTCCATGGGCCACGTGAGGTTGAACTGGCATGGCATTTGTGAATAGGGCACCCACACTGACTTGTGTTTCTTTACTCTGTGTGTCCCATGCAGGTCAGCTCCCATCAGAAGAAAGGAATGTGGTAAGCCATTGCCAAATAAAGTGCGGACCCTGGGGGTCTACAGCTGGTGGAGCACCCACTGCAGGAAGCGTTGGGAGGACCTGAGGCACTGGGGCAGGAAGACCGGAGAGGCCCAGCTGGGGACGGCCTCCGAACGAGGGAGGGGTGCCCATCGGACCCTGACCCCACTGATGGCCTGCATTCTGGACGTGGCCTATCCGGATTTGGATGGGCGCTTGAGAGCAGCACAGCAGCCACAAGGGGGTGAGTACTAACACTGTTGTGATGTCACTATGATGAGTGTAGTTAGGTGCTAAGGGGTGCATGCATAGTTGTGCCAGGCCCATAGACAGGTGTGTCCATGCAGTCCTGCCCCCCTCTAAGTCTGTGGGATAGTATCCTTGGTAGTTATGGGTGGGACTGCATTCCTGTGAGGTGTCCCCTGTTTGGGCTATTGGTTTTAATGTAGACTCATGGACTTGCAGATATGTTGTCTTGGCATTGTCTCTCATTGTTTCACACTGCAAAATGTATCAGAGTAGAGGGTCAGGATGGGAATGTAGTGCACTGTGTGATCATGCCTACCACTCAGGGGCACATTCATATCATATATTGTGTCTGCTGAGGGTTGGTGCCTGGGATTGGTGGGAGTGTATGTGTCCCAACTTCTTTCTTGTTTTATCACCCCTGTGCTCTTGTGTCCTTATGTACTTTAGCATCATCTGGCGAGGAAGCTGATGCACCAGCGAGTGGGGATGCTGCAGCCCATGGGACCCAGGAGGCAGAGTCCAGTGACACCAAGGGGACCAGTGGGTTGGAGGGCGAGGGAGGTACCATGGTGGAGGCAACTACCACTGGAGGTAGTGACTCCAATACCTCCTCTGATGGCAGCTCCCTGATGGTGGCAGACTCTGCTTGGCCCACCCATCCTTTCCAATCTTCCACCACCCCCATACCATCACCGCCCTTCCAGTAGCTCCCCACTGAGTTACCTGTGCCTGCTCACCCAGGAGGGTGGGCGTCTCCTTCGCCCCAGGCACCTCATCTCCTGCCCCAGTCAGCCCTGCTGCCCTCACTAAGAAGGCTATTGACCTCCTGAGAACCATCTCTGTAGGGCAGACAACCATTGTGAATTCCATCCAGGGGATGGCATCCCAGATGCAGCAATGCAATGCATACTTGGTAGGCATTCACAGTGCCATGTCTGGCCTAAAGAGATCTTTTCAGGCTCTGGCCTCCTCTTTGACGGCACCCAGTGTCCTTGGTCTTTCCATCCCCCCCTCCCACCACCAAGAACACATACATACAGCCATGCACCTAAATCAATACACCGCAAGCACACAGAGAAACACCAACACCACATATCCCACCACATGCAGGCACATACCCAACATACCAAAGCCGGCACACGAACATCCGCCTGTCCCACTGTGTTGTCCTCCTCCTCCTTCCTGTCTGTCTCCACACCAATGCGCACCCACATGCACTGCACCCCCAATCACTGCTGCTGGCCCCATTCTTGCAGTCACCACAACAGCTGACATCCAGTCATGCACCCCAGACACCACACCTGCACTCACCACGACTACATTCACAGACTCTTGTAGCACACTCACCAGACCTGAAGACACCCACACAACATCCATATACACTGGCAGCCTGTCTTCTCCCATTGGATCCATCCCCCTCCTTCCAAAACACACAGACCCTCACACTCTTCCACTGAAAAAACACATCCACCACACATAAGCAGACTAAACAGACACTTGAATCCACGTCCAGCACACCTATACCTCGTACCACCACTCCCTCAACATCCACTCCCAAACCTGTCTCCAAAATCCCTCCAGCTGCACCTAAAAAGCTTTTCCTCTCCTGTGTTGACCTGTTTGAACACACTGGTCCACCCCGTATTGTCCCTAAACGTTCCCTTGGCCTCAGCAAGTCCACTCCTTCCTCTTCTAAGTCCTCCCCAGTCCACCCTTCCCATTCCTGTGCCCCTCCCCCAGGGAGGAAAAAAGACCGTATTGTCCCAGGTCCCTCTACCACTCCCCGGTCCAGGCCCAATCCGCATCCTTCAAAGGGAAAGCCCAAACCCTCACCACCTCCAGAACCTACGTCCAAGCCCCCCCTTCCAAACCTAAGTCCCCACCCCCAGGAACCCCTGCCCCTGTTCCCTTAGGTGCCTCGCTGTCTCAGTGGAGGACTTTTCCATCGTAGGAGTCAAGCGAGGCCTATATTTGCCCTTCCGGGACATGAATTTGGACTGGCCTAATCTTGTTTGGAAATTTATTATTGTCTCTAAATAATAAATTGTAGTGCCCAGCAGACCTGTTGGTGCAATATTGTCCCGTTGTGCAGCGTTTCACTGTGAGGAAGTGGTGTACAGAGGTGTGTCAACTGGTTCTGATATATGTTTGCATGTGTCTGGTGAGTACATTTTGATAGGATATGTATTGTTTGGGGCAGTGGGAGGGGGTGGGAGTGCATTGCGGTGTGGGTGGGGTGGGTCGGTGTGTAATTGTGCCCTTTCCCCCAATGTGTGCTAAGCTGCGGTACTTACCGTCATCCTCTTCGTCGACGGTTCTGGAGAAATATGGCAAAGAGAAGCACAGGGATTATTTCCAACTCTCACTCCATGTCTGCATCGGCGTGTTTTGTGTGCCTGCGGTGAGTGTTTCCCTTTATATAGGTCGTTTTGGCCAAGCTTTGCATGGCAGTGGTTCCCACCCCAGAACTGATGGCGGTGTGGTTTTTCATTATATTGTGGGCAGGTAGAACCTTTCCACAGGGCTGAAGGTGGTCTCCGCCGTCCTCGTCGGAATTACCAAAATGGCGGTGGGTGGATGGCCCGCTGGCTGTTTCTCATGTGCTTCATTATTTGGCGGTCCGGACCGCCAGCCTGTTGGCAGTTGTTATTGCCACCGCCGGTGGTGTTTACCGCGATTTTCATAATGAGGGACTTAGTGTGTGTAAATACAACCTTCCCAAAGAGCAGACAATGGAGGCACTGACTGGAGTATAAGCTGATACAAATCTGTTAACTGACAAGCCCAATGATGGGAACAGGAGAAGAGGAGCCAATCATCGAAATGTGAACATGGGACTAGTAAATTCTTAGATTTGAGGTTCTTCTTTCATTGGACTAAACATAAACGTATGATTCTTTTACCAATAGCAACGTGGGAAGTAGTTTTAGGGAATCTAACGTAGCCATACTGCACCGAGAGGAGATACGCCATTAACATCTATTTTTTCTAACTGCCCACAGAGGTCATTCCGCTATATTCATCTTAACCGTCTTGAGCATTTAGCTCTTATTCTTTCCAAACTGCAGGAAGAGACTTTGCTTTCCTCAACTTTATGGCTGAGTCGCGAGGCCTTGCTGACTGAATAGATGTCCAATTGACGAAGGCTGTCACAGCTTGCTGAACCATACTGAGGCAAGGTCTAGGACGATGTTAGTGATTGTTATGTCTATTTGCATTTGTCCCTAGGTACCAACCACACATTTTGATAGAGCCATAGTTAGATGTTCTTCCAAATTTGTGTTGACTAAATTGTTTTTGCATGAACCCTAAACATGCTATTGTAATCTGAAGGTTAGTTAGGGTACTCACTGATGATGCTCGCTACATGTAATAACAGTTGATGTCTTTTCTCTGCTGAATCTAAATCTCTGCCATTTCTTTTGCACAGTTATTTTCATTGAAAAGATGGTGCTGCCATGAAAGTCTGCTTTTTGGTGAGCACTGAGAGCAGGATGTAGACAAGCAGAGGGCTCAGCACAGGAACCGTAGAACAGATCCGTGCACACCTTAAAAGCAGCTCCCTGACACATCACGCTTGACACCTGTTTCCAGGCAAGCAGAGAGGCTCACACGTGCATAGGATCACACATGGAGTACCACTGCATGTGACCAGGAACTTGTTTTTCATGAAGCTGGGCTGAACGCACTAGCCCAGTGCATTTAAGGTGATGTGGTCACTCATTTACCGGGAGTGACCAGGAGCCTAGGGGACCCCCTCAAGGTGGGACTAGGAGGCCTCATATTGAGTACCAGTCTGTGACATCTCATTACTCTTGCTAAAACAAAACTGAAAGCAGTACCATGTTGGTATTCAAGTAAAGGAAACGGGACTAGATTTAAGTGGTGCACCTGGTTTAGGGGCGGGGTGCCCATATGTGGGATGGTGTCTAGCCTGCACTGACTGCCCTTATTTTAGAGGCTACCTACTCACATGTTTATACTTAGCCTGCCTTGGACTTAGGTCTCTGTTTACTTCTTTGGGACGATGGCTCAGGTGCAGGGGAGAAAGGAATAAGGTGGAAAAGGAGAATAGAGAGGAAAGGAAAAGAAAAGCGATAAGGAGAAGGTGAAAGATAGCAGAGATTGGGGACAAGGTAAAGGTGTGCAGGACCGATTATAATAATGAAAAATTAAAGGAATTAACATGTAGAAATAAAATGAGTAAGCTTCAGACAAAAAGCTGTACTTAAAACACAAGTGGCCCAGATTTAAGAGGGCCTAGTGCCAACCTAACAACACATCAGCATAATTTTTTTTACGCCAATGTGGAATTAGATGGCCAAAAACGCTGTGCCATATTTACAAAATGGTGCAATGCTTGCATTGCACAACTTTGTAACACCATGCGCCACATTATGCCTGTGCCAGGCATAATGTTTGCAAGGGGGCGATCCACCCTTGGGGGGGTGGGTGAAGAATGGCGCAAAGAAATCTAAGAGATTTCTTACAGTCATTTGTATCTGCATTTTTAACGCCTGCTCAGAGAAGATGTTAAAAGCTGGCTCCCATTGTTTTCAAAGGGCCTCTGGGTGCTTTGCAGGATTAGTGTCAATTTTTTTTTACGCTAATCCTGCAAAGCACTGAACTAGCATCAAAAATATTGACACTAGTTCCCTAACTACCGCCATGGTGCACCGTATATTAAATATGGTGCACACATGGTGACGTTAGGGGGGTGCAAAGGGGCACAAGAAAAGAGGCGCTGCACTAGGTGCAGCACAAACTTTCATAAATCTGCCCCAGTGGTGAGCAGAAGGCTCTCATAGCTACATGTATTTAACTAAAAAGATTTTAACATGCATTTCCTTTCTTTCGTTTACCCTGACCTAAGTTAGCGATGTGAAAATTTTAACTTTCAATTATGCAAATGTGCTGAGAAATGCGTTTCAAGAGAAATTGTTACATTTCAACCTTTTCTATAGGCACAATTTTCATAAAATAAAGTAACTTATTAAAATGTTTAGTTCATTTACGTAGAATATTTCATATGTACAATGAAACGTTTATTTAACGTAGGTGAGAAAAGGAATGATCTCGTGCTGAAATGTAGACACCTAACCATTAACTGCTTTTTTTAGCTAAGTGCAACCATAAATGTATTTTGTTGGAAGTTTAATGCTTGAGAGTTAGGCCCTGATTTATACTTTTTTTGAGCTGCATTACCGTCATTTATTGATGCAAATGCAGTGCAATACAATTGTATTTTGTAAGTTTGCGCCACTTTTGCGTCAAAAAATGATGGCAGTGCGGCACAAAAAAAGTATAAATCAGGGCCTTAATGACTTCAAACTGCTTGAACAACATAGATTTTCCTGTTCCCATGATGGCATGCTGAGAGCTGGCAATATAATGTAGCAAAATATTGATATGAAGCCTGTATAAAGATTCATGTTCCTAGAATAGGCAAGCCTGTCAGCCTACCTTAACTTCAGATCCATTCTGACCCAGACCCTTCGGTGACATTTCTCAGTTTCATTCTGAGAGACCCTTTCATTTTTCCCAGCCTGACCATATGCCACTCTGAGGCTCTACCAAGTTTCTTGAATTTGCCCATATGCGAAGTTCTGCTTCATTATTTGTGATTTTATGCTAAAAGCTTCAAGCTTTCATCTCTCGAATTTAGATTTCTTTATGGGTTCTAACTGATGCTTTACTCATACTCTCCATAACTTAGAATATGGATTTTCCTTTATGGGACATACTTTATGCTTTTTTGCACTGATATTATTGATGGTATTACTTGACAGATTTTCTATGATAATGATAAATTAAGATATACTTACTTAAAGACTTTACTAAAGCTTTGAAACTCACATCAACTCACATCATTGGTCCCCAAGAGATTGACATTTAAATCGCAATTGTGGTGAGTAATGCTTTGATCGACAGATCCTGATTAACTCTTAAGTGTGGCAAGGTATGTTTCCTTGGGCCCAGTAAAAACGGGGACTTTTGTTCCAGATGATTTAGTAAGATGATGAATGCAGTAAACATAATTTTTATTCAAAATCCCAGCTCCACTAGGTGATAGAATGGGAAAAGGGGATGAACAAAACAGACGATATGGAAAAACAAAAATGAGGCAAGTAGACAAGAGAGAAAAGGGGGCAGAAACAATGTCAGGGAAAAAGAGAGGTACAAAGACAGTGGAATGGGGAAAGGGAAGAGAGTGAAAGGGAGGAAGGAGATGAGTGGAGTGGTGGTAGGAGAGAGGGAGGAGAGAAGAAAGACATGCAGAATAAAGAATTTTTCGACCTGTAAACAGACGCACAGCTATCACTTGGTTACACAGTTGCAGTGACACCAGAATTCAGGGTTCTAAGGAGCCCAATGCACCCCGTTCATGCCTGGATTGCAATACCCTTCCCAGAACGTCTATTTGTCCTTGTTTGCATTATAACCTAAGTCATACAGGCTACGTCACTGAAAGAAAAAGCATAAATCTCTCGACTTTCATTACAGCAGCAAAAAGGTAGTGCAAAAAAGTACAAGGCTGTCTTAAGTATTTTTAGATAAGTTGTCTTTTTCCCAGAGTAAGCATGTGGGGGACCTTTATGACTGTCGCTCTGCTGATGTGATCTGAAGCCATGGATGACAAGGGCACTGCCAGGGGGTTGCAAAAGGTAACCCATGGTTGGTAACTGCTACCCCTGGCTACCACTAATTGATTCTCATACTCTATTTCTAGCTCCTACTCTAATGCTGACCATCCATTTTCAACTGATGGGTTCAGCCCGCGTTGTCTCTCCCGTAGAGGCAGCGTATGTGCGTGGAATATTTTCTTTATAGTTATTATGACAATGGATTGTACTCCAAAGCATGGACTGATTTTCCTTCTGCCTTTCTTGTAATAATAATGCGTTTCCACTTGTAACACAGGTGTTCGATTTGTACTCCTTTATTTTTTGTATACATAAATACATTTTAAAAACTCTGCATTGAAACATGAGGTGATAAATTTCGCGGTGAAAGAAAATGAAGCGCAATTGGTCTTCTAATTCAGTAAGGAAGTTTACAAACCAGCCAGCAACTCCAGAATGAACATTGATTGCTTGAAAAGGTCAAATATAAAGATCACAGCATAGCCACACCAAAAGGTCAAGACTATTGATTATATCATACACACCTTCATAAAGTTCAATAGTATCATTCAATTAAAATCTCCCTTTGGAAATGACAACATGAGAAATAAACATCACAATTCAATGTGAGCAATAAACCAGGGATTTAATCCATGCTTCTACCCTTTAAGAGCAAAAAAGTGTAGTTAATCGCCCAAAGCAACCTGCATTTCTGTCGAAAATACCAACAGAAAGTGCATACATACTGCTACATACACAATGTAGCATCTACGAACTCACATATGTTGTCTCACACCTGCTGTTACCATTTGAGCATTGAGATTTTGATTAAACTTAATATGAGTGTATAACGTTTTGTAGTTCTCCTACTGATAACTGGTGCTAAAATATGAGCCTGATTACTGTAGGAAATTGGGTTACGGGTTGAGACGGGTGAAACCCTACTCAAGCAGCAACCACAATTTCTGTCAGGGTGAAGTCACAAACAAACCCCAAATTAACCATGTGCTTCATCCTCCGGTAGCTTGGCACAAAAACAGTCAAGCATAATTTAGAGGTAATGTGTAAAGTAAATATGAGGCACTTCAAATAGTAATAAAGTGAAAACACAACACAAGAAATATCCTACACAAATTTGAAAAAAAAGATTTAAATTTAATAAATGATTTAAGCAGTGGGGTAACAAAACTTAAAGAGGCCCCCCTGCAAAGTACATAAAGGTGGCCCCTTCACCCTGGACTCAGTCAGAGCTTGTTGCCCATACACATGGTACTGTGCTGAGGGGGCCCCTTGGGGCTTAGGGGCCCCCAGCTCTGCAGGGAATGTGGGGGCCGTTGTTGCACCCCTATATTTGTGACCAAAACAACAAAAATGCAATCAGTAGTACAGCAGGTACACAATTTTAAACACTTAAGGTAAGTATAGCACCTAAAAGTACAAAGCACCACTTGCAGTTATCTGGTCATGCGAGACTTGTTGAAAGTCACAAGTTCAGGCCAACCATGATGGAGTGAGGGCCACGTACATTAACTATGTTAGTCCCGCTGAAAGAGTTACCTTCAAATAACCAGCATGAAGAGTTGCGTTCATGGTGAAAGAAGCCATAAGGAGCCGGCAAAGTGTCTCAGATAGTTGTCTCTATAGCTCGAAGAGAAAGCTGAGTGTTGCAGATATCCAATGGTGTAGTGAAAGAATTCTGTGGGCACTGCGAGAAGTCATTGCTGGAGATCTGTGTTGGTGGTTACTGTGGCTGTCGATGTTGTAGCACAAAGTGCAATTCTTACATTGTTGGATGTTGCTGGTGGTCCCTGTGCAGTGAAGAGTCAAATCCACCAGAGCATCAGATTGGCAGTTGGCATATACGGCAAGATTTTGGTGAGAAAAAGCCCATTCAGGGTCTCAAAGACCCTAAAACTCCAAGGGTCCAGGACCTGAGGGCACCTCTTGAGAATCAGGAACTTACTCCACAGAGGCCAGCAAGGCTAACGCAGGCCCAGTTGCATGTCCAGGCAGCAGGTCAGCTTGGCAGATACATAGAGGCCTCTGGAGCTGGTTGTGCCCTGTTGCTCAGAAAAGGTCAGCCCTCTGACCTTGGCTGAAGGGTGCAGGTCCAGTCTTCATTCTCAGCAAGCAGTGCAGCAGGCAGCAGAGTAAAACGGCAGCAGAGTAGCAGTCCTTCTGGCAGCAGAGCAGCACAGCAGTCCTTTTTCTGTAGTACCCACAAGTCCAGAGGTGTACTAAAGAGTTGGATCTGAGGGTCCACTATTTATAGTTGGTGCCAGCTTCGAAGTAGGAGGAGGTTGTGGAAGTTTCCACCCCAAGAGGTGCTTGGAATTCCCTGTCTCCCTGCCCTGACCCAGGCCAGTCTGGGTACACACAAGTCTACTGTCAAACCCTTTGTGAATTTGCTGAGTTAGAAGCATTGTGATGTGCATGTGTGGTAGGTGACAGCTCCATTCCCTATCAAGTTAAAGGTAGCCCATCCTGCCAACACCCATTCCCAGTTTGTCTCACTGTCTATGAGCAATACTCAAAGACTAACTGCCAGCTACACCTAGTCAAGGGACTGAGCATACAAACTGCAAGCACCAAATGGTTAGGACAATAAAATGGCAACTTTCTAAAAACTGTATTTCCAGAATTGTTACTTAAGATCTGACTTTACCATTAAAAAAGGTTTTAAATTACAATTCTTAAAACAATAAACGTAATGTTCCTACCTGCTCCCAATGAAAGTTTTCATTTATTAAATGTAATAAGATAACCCAATTTTATCCTATGGGAGTGGTAGGACATGCATTTGTGAAAAGTGAATGTAAGAGTTTTTCACTACCAGGACAAGTAAAACATAAAAGTGCATGTCAAGCTTTTTACATGGGCTATGTACGGCTTACCCGAAAACAAGTCTCCTCAACATTTAAAGGTTGTAGAAAACATAGGACCTCTCTGCACTGTGTAGTTTTGCATTTTCTTTAAAAAAGAGTTAATAATTGCAGAGTAAAAATAGCCTAAAATTTGGAGAAAAAAAATAAAGTGAAATAGAGACAGGTCAGACACATCGCCATACGGGCATGTGCTCATAGGTTGACAAGTATAATGATAACCTAGCAGGAAGAAGAGCAAGTATCTGACTGTCCCTGTTCTAAAATGAAATAGGAGAGATCTTTCCTATTGACCAAGAGTCATTAACAAATACGATTCTAAGCCACAACTTGTTTTAAATAGGTGCAGGCCTTCATATTGGGTTTACCAAACTGTATTTCTTCCCTACAATGACACCTGCATTCCAAAAAAAGAGACTTAATCATTTTTTTATCGGCAGCACATACTGAGGTCAGATTTTTGAACAAGGAAGATCGCTCTCAACCAACAAAGGATTTTAAAAACATCCTTTGTCACAGAAAAGGCAATCTCTAATGATGTTATGAGTTAAACTCATTTTGGGTTTAAGCCAGATTCATAACCACAGATATTTGGACCATTTTAATCTAGACCCCAACCTAAATGTCTGAGCTCTCAGTGTAGCCCCAAAACCCAGCACAATAAACAGCAGTAGTGGTGCATTGTGGTTTATAAATTTTGACAAGGAATATAATTGCACTACTGCCTGTGGCGCGGGGCAAAATAAAAAGTGTGCCACCAATCTGCTGAGCTTCATACAGCAGTTTGATCCATTAGCACGCCATGGAAAAGAGGAATCAAGATAAATAAAGTGGTTTACCCTATCAAACATGACATTACCAACTGCAGGGGTAGGGATTCTCAGCTGTTTAGGGCCACATGTCGTAATGTGATTTGGTATAATTAGTGACTAGTTTAAGATCTGCCATGAACTGAGTAAAGGAGCTACTAAACATCAAAGGGCTTTATGGATGTCCCCCATCAGGACTGCATCGTCCGTGTATAATAAAGTGGCAGGAGGGACACTGTTTATCTTTGTGGCATTCAAGCAGACGGAGCTTAAAACCGTACTCAATTTATGAATATAAAGAATAAAAAGAAGATGAGCGAGAGCACATCCCTGACGCACACCTGCCCTAGATCAATCAGTGTCCGATAGCTCTCAGCTGGGCAAATCCTAACATTAACTGACAAATGTTCATGTAGCACTGATAAGACATGTACTAGGTCCACCTCCAAACACAGCTCAAGCAGGATCAACCACAACTGAGTGTGATTAAACTTTCAAGCACGGATGACAAATCCATGAGTGGCCACAGTTGACCGGTCCACATTGTGTCACATCACTAATTCTATTCTCGGGCACTTGAGTCAATCATTTTCCCAAAACATTTGATAAGGCCTATTGTTTGTTTCTCAAAGGCATGGTTCCTGTTATCAGTTGCTGATGAGTTGACAAAGGTTGGGCAATTGGAGCGTTTGCACCGTACATTAATCTTATCTATTCACTCTGAGAAGAGGATTTGTAGAAATAACTCAGAGGCAGGATAAGGATGCTACCCTGCTTATCAGATCATTTGGGGCTTCTTACATATAATGGGTTTTTGAAGTTTACAACAATGCTGCCTCTAGGCAAATATTTACGAGAAGAGCCCAACAAATCTACCCTTCTAGTCATAAGAATCTGATTACAGTCAAGAACATTAAACTACTTTTTGTGGGACAGCCAATGAATTAATTTATGGTATAGCTGTTCTTCTGCCTCCTCCTGATCATGCCTAAGTGCTGGAACAACCCATAAAACAAAAACATAGGTGGAAGCCGATGATGGAGATTTAGAGCAGTTTTATTATTAGCCAACTCAGGACCCTGATTAATTTCCAAAAACTAGAATGGCAGTACATAGAGCCCTATTAGTGCCCGTCACTTGTGCTGTTTCTGAGGGCCCGCGATGGCCCTACTGAAGAATTACATACAAAAACGAAGTGATTTTTGTCATGTGTGCAGAAGGAATAGCTCCCAGGCGAAAGGGAAATTGTCTGGGTTATATGGTGGAGGATAGCAGTGTAAAGAGCTGAGCTTGGTAGAGTTTGTGGGGCCTTGGTTTGATTTGAACAAGTGATTGTCAAAGGAGACTCTATCTGCCCTAAATGATTGAAAATTGGTTGTAACTGAGCTTGCTTAATCAGGCTGAATCTGTTACAACACTCCTCAAGGAATGTAGATTCTGCCCTACTGTATGGCAATAAAGATTCTCTCCTTGATCATCATCATTATTATTAGCTTTATTTCGGTAAATATAAATACCATAAAAGCACATCACATAAAAAAAGAACAACAAATTACATGATAGACAGTTTTAGTCATAAAAGGTTAAAAAGGGAAAGAAAAAAAAGAAAGGAATATTTAAACATGAGCATTTCCCTACTGGGAAATCGCACCTTATAGTTTTACATAAAAACACATTGTGGGTGTTAAAAAATCAAAATACAAGCCTGGCAAAACCATGTCAGATAAAAAAGGCATTTCTATTTAAAAAGTATCTAAGAATAGAACAAAATAAAAACAGCAGATGGGGAATACGTCTAGACCAATTAGAATAGTAGGTGCATACAATAATAGTTTCATCAATTGTTGCTCCCCACATTCGTTGTTAAATTTCCCTCTGCTTTTTTGAGCGTGTTCAGTCTGATACGCCAGATTGAATCTAAATATTTTGACAGACAACAGACCACTAAAACCGATAAATCAGATTTAAAAATTCTCAGAGCTAGCGAACAATTTTTAAAACCCATTATCCTACATAGAGGAATAATCCAACGGGCTCTTTGTTTATGGTATGCAGGGCATTGGAAGAGAATGTGAATTACTGATTCTTCTCTGTCACAGCCCATCGGACACATCTTAGAAGAACAACTAAAATTAGACCATTTATGTGTGAGGGAACGCAAAGGAAGAGAGCCCACCCTGAATCTGATATATAGTGCACGAGCGAACGGGGAAGATACTATATCCATATATTGGGCACATTCATAATGGCATTTAAAATATAGAAAATTTCCCGTCATGGATGATGGCGAGACAGCAGACAGTTGAGAAAGTTGGACGTGAAGCCAGAATGCATCCTTTAAAGTTTGGGTTGCGTTCTTTGGAATGGATAATGGTTCCTTCCAATAAGACCCCAAGCCAAGAAGCGAGAGGGTCCGTCCTACATATGCACACCACTTGATTTTGGAGCTGGTGTTATTGGCCATTAAGTTAACTAACGCACATCTATAGTGAACAAGGGAATCTGTTGACCATAAACGAATCCAATACAACAAGGGCTTAAGTGCAATAATCTGACTGATGGAAGGGAGATTTAAGTCCATTCGTATTGGAAGCAGTGGGGTGCTGGAAGGAACTCTTAGCAATGACCTTAAAAAAGAGTTTTCCACTTTTATCAAGTCATCTAGGCAACAGTGGCCCCACAATTCAGCTCCATAAATTGCTCCCCCTCTTGCTTGTAATTTATAGATTTCCACTGCGGGCGTCATGGCAAAGCTGGGGGATCTAGCTGCGAATCTTACAATGCCACTCGCTCGCTGTTGTAATAGTAGAGTTGCCTTCTGGATGTGGCACTGCCACTTGTGCGAGTCTTCTAATTTCAGGCCTAAATAATCAAAGTCGCTGACTCTTTCCAACGCAGCACCCTCTAAGTGAATAGGTCGTCGCATTTTGCCTTTCCTATCGCCAAACACCATGCACTTAGTTTTTGATCGGTTAATTTCAAGGCCATAATCATTGCAAAAGTCCATGAATCTTGAGAGCAGGGTTGAAAGGCCTGTGGCTGTTTGAGATACCAGCAGGGTGTCATCGGCAAAAAGAAGGCAGCGAATCTTCTGCCCTCCTAATTTAGGAGAGTCGTTTGAGCACTCCATAAGATAAGGGATGCATACGTTTATGAAGAGGAGGAATAAGGTGGGGCGAGCACACAACCTTGTCTTACACCTCGAGCAGTAAGGAATTTTTCTGTTAGTTCACCTTGTGGACCCCATCTGATTCTTCCATAGTTGCCGGTATAGAGATCTCTGATAATATTTAAGATAGAGCGCGGGACTCCTGTTTTAGACAAAACTTCCCACAGTTTGTGGCGGGGTACTAGATCGAAGGCCGATTTTAGGTCGACAAATGCTACATATAGGTGGCCTAAGTCAACATCGACGACTTTTCATTTAATAGAAGTAAAACGGAATATCTGATCTATTGTACTAATTTTTTCTCTAAAGCCCGCTTGAAGGTGATTTAAGATTTGGTTTTCAACTAGCCACTTGTTCAGCCTGCTCAACAACTGATAACAAAAAATTTTTGGGAGGTTGACGAGGAGGCTGATAGGTCTATAATTACCCGGGTTGTTCCTATCTCCTTTCTTGTGGATAGGCACTATGATTGCCTCTTTCCATGAGTCAGGATAAATTCTGGTAATCAAGATGGCGTTAGAAAGTATGTTGATATATGGGCCCCAGATACTCTGGTCCACTTTAAACATATCAGAGGGGATCCCATCCAACCCAGGGGCTTTCGCTACTTTCTGGGCTGCGATGGCCGACACAGTTTCATTCAATGAAAAAGGAAGCAAAGAGGACGTGGGCTCATCAAAGGGTGTTAGCTCCCCCGAAGTTATATCAGGAATATGGTTGGCCAGCGATGGTCCATACAATTCCTTGAAGTAGGAGAGCCAAATATCAGGAGGGATGTAAGACTCCAGGTGAGATGCTCGGTTCTGGTCACCGCAAGAAACTATAAGCCAGAACCGTTTGGAGTCATGGACGGTAGCTGCCTCAAGTAGATTGCTCCATAGCCCCTCTTCATACTCGAGTTTACTTTTATTAGAAGTAGAGGCATAATGGCGTCTAGCATTGATGATACCTGATCTATCCTTAGTCCTTAGCGCGATGGCCAAAGTATTTTTGGCCTCCCTACACCTCTTGTTAAACCATTTAGTGTGTGGTCGAATACAAGAGATAGTCAGTGGCCTGGGACGTTTAGTAAACAGCTCTTTCGAGGTAGCAAAGAGGTCCAGATGAAGAAGCAGTATTTCTAATGGAGCCAAAATAAGATTGGAGTCAAATAACTGATGGGAAGAGGTTAGGGCACGCAGATTTCCTTGAAGCTTGTTTGATTGCACAAAGAAATCCCACCTGACTGTACGCCTGTTACTAGACAGCTCCATAGCAGTAGAAGAGACAGGGGGAAGTGAGGCCCCTGCTAAGAGAGGTCTCTTGTATGTGATCTGGAGGGGAGCATGATCACTAGTGTGGGGAGTGCCCACCTCTAGATCTAGAATGTAGTGCCAAACTCTTAAGTCGAAAAGGATGTAATCCAATTTGTTGCTATATGAGCCCCTGAAAAAGGTTGATCTGGCCGGAGTGTCCGCTGGGAAGCGGCCATTACCCAAACGAAGGCCATGGGATATCATAAGATCCACTATCTGTGTGGCCCTGACACATGATTTATGTAAGTTTTGCTGGATGGAATAAGAAATCACAGGAGAAAGAATATTCCATACACTATCTTCGGACTGCATTAGGTTCAAGTAGAACATTAAAGTCACCAGCTTTTATAATATGATATTTAAGATGGAGGTCTGAGATTAAGGTATTCAGTAGCTCGATAGTGGGAGAGCGGTGATTGGAGGGTCCCGGTCTACTGTAAATGTTTACACAAAGAACAGGAGAGCCTGAGGCTGGGTGGATGGCAACAGCCAAAATATCATGAGAATCCACATATATCTCCTTTGAACCTCTCCCCTCTGTCGATTTAACCCATGTAATTAGACCCCCTGCCGCCCTGCCAGCTAAAGATGGCTTAGCAGGTTTGAAAAAAGAACTATACCCTTGTTTATATGTGCAATGTGTTGCCCATGTTTCCTGGAAACATGCAGACGTTAAAGTTCCCAACAAATGCCCCCCACTCAGAGTCAACAAGTTTGCTGTTGATGCCAGCCACATTCCAGGACAAGAATTTTGCTGTGTCCTGGGCACTAAGGATATTTAAGTTCGTGGTAGTGTCAACTTGGGCGTAGCTGGCAACACAGTTCGCCTTAGGTGAACTTGTGGCTTTATTATTAGTTCCAGGTTGTAAGTCCGGTAAAAGAGAAAAGCCTGGGCTAGGCGAATTGGATGGAAAATTTGTAGCTGCTGTCACTGGGCAAGAATTAGTGAAACATAGTCAATCAATGTCCGAAGTAGCCCCAGGATCATGTGTTAGTTGGCCCCTTGAAGCAGGACCGGAACAGGTCTTAGGGGCCAATTCAGGGAATAGATCTCTCTGAGCCTGATGGCCTATTGGTCTTGTATCTTGAATAGTTGTAGAATGATTCTGGGCCAAGTTGGCTGATCTAATGGAGGAATTCGGACGCATATGGCTAGAAATGGGACAGCTAGCTGAAAGAATAATTGCTGAGGACTTCCTGCTTGTGGTCCGTGCTTCCATTTCCAAGAGGCCTGCTACCAAATGGGGACTTTTAAGACTGAGTGTTATAAAGTCACAAGGACCAAAGGGGCCAGGGGAACCATTAGATCGTTCAACAGATACAATGTCATCATGGATGATTGAACCGCAGCCCCTGGTGTGTCTCACCCAGTGCGAGACCTTATTTGCTAATGAGGCTTTGTCTTCTCTCACGTTTGGAAGCAAGGGTGGGACATTGCACATGTATATGTAGTTATTATTAGTTGGTTTGTAGTTGTGGTGTGAAGCTTTGGTAATATCCCATTTAAAAGGAGCATTGGGAAGGAGAGAAGTGATCTTTTCAAAAGAGGGCGTAAGCTGTTTTACGGGACCCTGATCGTCTATGGGGCCTGCAACACAAGCTAGCGGCAGAAGGGGCCCATTTGATAAGACACCTTTTGCAGGAGGATGCTTGATAGGCAAAAGGTTTAGGTTACGCTCGCTGATAGGGGAAGAATATTTGTTTTTAAGAAGGGTGGTAATTTCAGACAATAATGCTCTCAATTCACCAACTTCAGTCTTAAGGCTACATACCAATGTGAACAGATCATTTTGTGAAGGAGGACTCGCTGTACATGGCAAAGTCGGGGAGGCTGGTTGCTGGTTGGCCAGATCAATGGATGCCAGTGGAGAAAAACGATAGGAGCATGAAATTGTAGGGTGTGGTGCGTAAGCTCTAGGTGCATCTAGTTCAGAATAGGATGTAGGAAAGGCAGTGGGGTCTTGACAAGCCAGCAACTGTTGGGATGGCTGGTGAGATGAGGCGACAGAATGTGAATTGGCTACAGTATGTAAACTAGGAGTTAGAAATGGAATAAGCGTGCCAGATTTTAGGCCCTTTCGTCTAGGCTTTTCCTTGTTGTTTAGAATCTGTTCTACCTCTTCTATTAAATCATCTATTTCCTTGGCAACACAGCTAGTGTGGGGTAACATAGCCTTGTTGGTTTTAAGTATTTTGGATTTGCCAGAGCCTGAAGTCGGGCTGTCTTTTGCCTTACGTTTCCCCATTGAAGAATGATACTATGTCACGATATAGAGAAGAATTTGGGGTGCTTCCCTATGCGGAAGGGGCAGTTGCCGTGCCTTAGGGCCTTAGGGCCAAGAGGGGTGGCCCAGCCCGGCCTCCTTCGGCCTCTGACGGGCACGAGCGGGAGCGCAATGAAAGAATTTAAAGGGCTCCTGCCCTTCGGCTCCGGTGCTCGGCCCCAGGTGAGGAGAGTCAAACAAGCAGATAGCGCGTCCCGCGTCCCCGCGAGCGGGAGCGCAATGAAAGAATTTAAAGGGCTCCTGCCCTTCGGCTCCGGTGCTCGTCCCCAGGTGAGGAGAGTCAAACAAGCAGATAGCGCGTCCCGCGTCCCCCCTCTCCTTGATCACATTGCTCTCATCTGATGTGGCCACCTGAACTCCTTTTTACGTTCATTTAGCTGTCTGTAGTAGGCAGGATAGGGAATTCAGTGGCATAACGAAACTTGAGGGGACCCCCCTGCAAAGTACATGAAGGCCCCCCCCCGGACTTACTCAGGAGCTGTCAGGACTGAGTACTGTGCTGAGCAGGCTGCCTGGAGCTCAGTGGCCCCTACACCATAGGGGCTGCAGGGGCCTTTGTTACACCACTGAGGGAATTGGCATGCGTGGGTGCCATTGAAGAATTACAAGAATCACTGCCAATAAGTTAGGTCCTGAAGAATTCTCAAAAAATATTCTCTGGAAAGTCTCCTGTCTGTAAGGACATTTTCTTTGGTTATGGCCATAACCACTCTCCAACATACTATTAAATGGTTGTTTTGTACCTTTGTATAGAGGATTGGAACTTTCAACAGTTTTCCGCTACGTCACAGTCAGCCTGCTGGATATAAGAGGAGCAGATAAAAAAGGCAAGTCCCACTACAGTTGTTAAATGAGGCCTCTATGCAAGCCAGCAACAGAGCGTATGGGCCTTGATGTCCTTGAAGGCCTTACCAACAAGAATGGTCAAGTGATGCGATTGATGGTGACGTGTAAAGTAGTGTTATGATTCCTCCTCCAGGCGAGTCAGCAACAGAGAGCTGTATGGGCCTTGAAGTCCCTGGTCGCCAACAGTAAGTGTCCGCACGAGGTCACGCCACAGAGATCAGTTCAGCATGAAGAGTGTACTGCTTGAGGTGAAAATATGAGCTAAATATGAACCTTCCTCACACAGAAAAAAGGTTCTGTTTTAATTGTGGTCAATACATTTCTTGGGGAGCCAGGACTTTGATCTATCCAGATCCACTGTTATCCTGTTGTATTCTCCTGTTGTATTTTTTAGTTTTTCCCCCCTTACCTATGTACTGCTTCCTGCTTCCTGATGTTGCTATTCGCTTCTGCTATAGTTGTCATTTTAACACATATGTTATATTCTGGCCCTTTATACCATTCTCCTACCTCTTACTTCGACTCACTTGCTTTCTCAACTCCCTGAAAAGTCTGGCCAGGAGAAGGCAGGATCAGGTTCAATACAGGGCTATGACAAACAACTAGGGGCATAGCTTGGTCAGTATGGTTGGTGGGGGGGCAGTTTGAGCTTCAGATTTCTCATTGATCATGCTGGGACATCTTGTTAAAACACATTTCATGAGAAGCAGGACATGAGGAGGGTTTAATGGGCACTGAAAGAACAGAGGAGTGCAGATTGTTAGGGGCACTTAAAACATTTTTTTAAAACTAACCAGCATTTTTTTCAGTCCTTCAAAACATAGACGAGAAGACTAGAAAGTGTGTGTGCTCTAGTCAGTGTGTACATGGAAAAATTCCAGGTGAAATCTGATATACACTTCATATTACCCGGCTGAAAGCACTTGTACCCAACTATTTACTACAGAATACATGTTTTAGGTGGGTGTTATATCCCAAACACCTCCCTGGAGCTACACCCCTGCAAATATTTGAAATCCTCTTGCTTCTGCTTCGTGGAGTGGTGGGCGCAAGAGCATAGCTTCAGCTTGTAGACCGTGAGAGTCTTTGATCTTCCACGCAGTTGCCCACAATCTACAGTCCCTCCAGCCATGTCCGCATCTTTGGCTCTGCAGGTTTCTTGCTCGCTCCGGCCTTACTTTGCTTACTTTCTGGAGTCTTTCCTTTGTTTTTCCTATGCATGTGGCTCCATTTATTTACTGGTTTCAGTATGGCTGATGGAGATTATGATTTCACCAGACTGTCCCTTGTACTGCGGTCTCTCTCAAATGACTCAATTAAGAACGTTGCAGTACCGCGAGGCATTTATTTTCTTTTAGAAAATAATCTATGGTTAAAACTAATGCCAGCTACTCACATCCACTTATGTGCACATCAGCAAATCTTCCTTTTCCACTGACCTTTCCCAGGAACTCACAATGGTGTATCAATTACGCCATGGGCTGTATTACATGCAAATAAGATGAACTTTCTGCCCATCCATTTGGCAGTAAACTTTAGCCATAAATAGGGTGCGTTGGACCCTCACACGTTTTCCATCGCACTTCTTGAACTAATGGTTGCAACCACCTTGATGAATCCCCAGAACAACAGGATTGAGATGCAGATGTGTCATTCTTAGCATTTATAGAAGGTCAGTTCAGGGATCCTCTTTTGTATACAAGTGCAAGAAATCAGGTACCAGTTAACAAGAGACACAGCACATTTCAATAAAGTGAGAACAACAAGAGTTGGACCCAAGATAATTGGAGAGCAGAGACAGGTCATGAGCAGGAGCTTGTCATAAGCTCTCAGGTTTAATCAACCGGAAAAGTCACTTTTGCACCAGAATTAGCTGGGATTTCCGACAATCACCTGGATCTAGAACCAGATAGTCATTCAAGGAGTGAAGCATTTGTTGAGGCCTGCAAGAAATCAAATTTTTGTTGAAATTAGCTGGCACCATTGACACGCTGTATATATTGTACACAGTGCCCTTAATTAGATAGGCTTGCACAAAGAACAGCAATACAGTTGCTTCAATACTTGCAAGAAACAGAATGTATTACTATTAATATGCAGAAGTATTTGTAGAGTGTAAACCTAGCTAGACAGCAACAGACAGCTGAGCCAGGGGCTCTGAAATGTGATTCGGGATCTTTCACAATGAAGCAGGGTGTTTGTGGGTGGAGAATCCTATTTTGTGGAGAGGAAACCTTCTCTGAAGTAGTGGTGTAAGGAACCTTGAGGTGGCCCCCCTGCAAAGTACCTGGAAGGGGCCCCCCTCCCAGGACCAGTCAGGAGCCTGCGGCCAGTGCACAATCTACTGTGATGAGGGGGGGCCCTTGCACCGCAGAGGCTGCAGGGCCTTTTGTTACACCAGTGAGTAGTGGGTGTTTTAGGTCATTTCTGAACTGAGGGTTGAGGCAGTTCTGATGTTCGCAATAACGTTTTCCATGCAATGTTTTGTTTCATATAGTTTGGTTAATTGTTTGACACCTTTTTATTGGACTAATATGGGGCCTGACTTGGAAGTTCTGTCTTCTTTGGAGGATATTATGTTTGTGCACTGAGCTAATGGTCTTGCATTATAGTCATACATGTTAGCAAGTTTTGAGGAAAGGAAAGGCAGCGTGGTGGGTTCACTAGTCGAGAACGAAATGGAAACAGTGGCTGGCTAAGCATTGCATTTGTTGTTGCTTTGGAGATGACCAGCTTGTCTCGTGGCAAGTGTGCAAAAATGCTTGCCATACTTTTTTTCTGAAGAAGTACAAAAATGACTGTTAAGAATATACCAATTAACAAGACATTATGACATTAAGAGTGAATTTATCTTTGTTGGAAAATGGATCAGCACTGGGAAGAGGGGGGCTCACTTAGCTAGAGATCTGATATTGAGCTGTGGTAAACTTGGAGGCTTCCTACACCCATTAAATACCTCTACCTCAGGGTGACTTATTTGCCCAGTATTTATCAATGTAATTAACAAGGTGTCCAGCCTTTCATGAAGAGAGAGTTAATATGGCTGGCACGTCCGATTTCCCCTGAGTCTACATTTCATGTGTGGAAGGGTTCTCACTTACTCCAAAACATAGACAAAGAAATCATTGAAGATGTAAACTGTCAAATAACGTATGCATGTAATAATTTGAGATTCAACAAAACATCATATTCTTCCTAAGCTAAGGGGTAGAATTTGAACCACTTTTAAATAAGTATGCTTCACCACAATGATTACAATTGATAAAATAGTAAAAATACACTTACAATGCTTAGTTTTACACTCCAATACAACTTTACACCATTTAAACTTACATGTGAGGTGCCAAAAATTGTGCAATGTTGGCAATAGTAACGCACCAAAATGAAATGTCAGAAGCTAACAAAATGTACATTTATGGAAGCTGCCAATTGGAATTGCACGGACTGTTTAAAAGCAAGGAAGAGTTAAAAAGTAGAAATCCAAGGGAATAGTAGGCACTGTCAATTAAGTCATGTCAAGTCGGTGATGTTGCGAAAACCGACAAATATGGGTTGCCAAACGAAAACTATTTAAATGAAAAGCTTGGAAATGTCCTTTTAGTGTTTTTAAAGGTCTTTAAATCCAATAAATGAACAACTTTAGAAATACAGACCCAGATTTATGTTTTTTTCAGCCAACTCAGCAAGACACCTTGCTGCATGAAGGGTAGAGGACAGGAATGCGCTCTATCAAGATATGGCGTATACCTGTCCTTGTCTTTCTTGCATTGGCTCATGCAGTGCAGCCTAGCTGCAATGCAGACGTCTTTGGCCAATAGTGCAAGGGTGCCTGTGCTAGAGGCACAATCTTTTTCATACAGGAAGGGAAAACCTCCAGCACAAAACCATCCTTGGAGGCATTTTCCTCTTTCTAAGTATGTATGTATGTATTGAGTATTTATAAAGGGCATTCCGGTCCGAGGGTATCGAAGCGCTAACCTGGTGAGGCTGTGTCCGCTAAAGGGGAGACTCCAAATCTTATCGCGGGAAGAGCCAGGTGTGCTGCAGAATGGTCAGTTCTGGAATGCTTCGTAATGCATGGGTGAATGTGTGCAAACATGCACACTGCAGCCATGTAAAGTCTTCCTAGTGCAGTGTAATGCAAGGCAGCTACTTGCTCTGACTCACGTTACATCAGATTTACCAAGCCACGCAGGGTGCATCTGTGTGGCATGGCAAATGTCCTTTTAGGGTTTGAGTTGTCCTGCATCGGCTTGTGTGGTGTAAGAGCATGCAAATCCTTGAAAAATCTGACCCACTGAGTCTAACTCTGCCTGTCAGTTGAAGCCCAACTCTGCCTGTCAGTTGAAGTTTAACTCTTTCATTCCGCCTTGATGGACTGTTTAGAAAGTATTGAATCAATCTCACACCTCTCTATCTATTGCACCAGCGTTCATAGTGAGTACCACCCTCCCACATATGGCAATTCTGCTTCTGATGTTGTGGTAATTGATCAGTTACAAACATAAGTGTAGGAGGCTGGCCTGGTTTGTAGTGGGCACGTTGGATACTTACACCTTATACCAAGTCCAGTTATCCCTTATTAGTCAAATGTAGTAGTGTTCTAGCAGCTTAGGCTGATAAAGGTAGCTGTTGCAGAGCAGCTAAGGCTGAACTAGGAGACATGCAAAGCTCCTGCAATACCAATATAGTTACACAGTACTTATCCTCAAGTACAGACAATACTGTAGGAGGCTGGCCTGGTTTGTAGTGGGTACCTTGGGTACTTACACCTTATACCAGGTCCAGGTATCCCTTATTAGTGAAATGTAGTAGTGTTCTAGCAGCTTAGACTGATAGAGGTAGCTGTAGCAGGGCAGCTTAGGATGAACTAGGAGACATGCAAAGCTCCTGCAATACCACTACAGTTACACAGTACTTATACACAAGTGAAGACAATACTCAGTGTTACCAAAAATAAAGGTAGTTTATTTGGATGACACAAGGCCAAAAAATATCTTAGAGGCAGTACTCCTTCTAGAGGTAAGTATTATGCACAATATATACACTAGACACCAAAATAAGGTAAGTAATTAGACATAGGATAGTGCAAACAATAGGAAATGCTATAGAATGCAATGAGAGAAAATAGGTCTAGGGGAAACACAAACCATATACTAAGAAAGTGGAATGTGAATCACAAATTCCCCCCAAGACAAGTGTAGTGTGTAGAGAATCACTGGGAGGGATAGAAAACCACAAAAGTGAGTAAAATACCCCACCCCAGAGCCCAGGAAAGTAGGAGTAAAGTACTGCAAGTTTCCTTAGGACACACTACAAGACGTGATTAGAGTTATTGGATGAACCATGCAAGACTGGAAACAACAAATGGTGGATTTCTGGACCTGAAGACCTGCAAAGAGAGGAGACCAAGTCCAGAATTCAGAAAAGGTTCCAGGAAGGACAGGAGCCCCTGCCAACCTAGAAAAGGGTGCAGAAGGGGAGTCTCCGCTTGGAAGAAGACTGAAGAAATACACCAAGGGAAGATGGCTGTGGGTTCCTGCATGATGTAATGGATGTCCCACGTGGAGATGTTGGATGCAGGCGAGTATCAGCGCTGGATTCATCCAACAAGCCTTGGTTCAAGCAACGTAATGGATTGAGTCAAACTGGCCCTGTCTGGACCCAGGAGGGACCTGGGGGCCTCAGCTCAGACTGAGGAGGCGGATGGGGCTCCCAACACTGGAGGGAACCCACAGATGACCAGGCAGCACCCACGGAGGTCCCAGGACACGGGGACAAAGAAGGTGCAAATTGCGGTTGTTGCAGCACTACAAAATAAGGTCCCACGCCGCGGGAGAACAACTCAGCGAGTTGAGCATCGCAGAATAGAGTGCTGGTATGAAGGATTCTTGCAAATAGTGCACAGAGGCCTCAGGAGGTGAAGATGACGTGGTGCATATGGGTACTGTCCCAAACGGGTAAGGCAAGCTCTTACCTCTCCCAAATTTGGACAGCAGGACCTTAGGACAGTCTGTGTTGAAGGGGGTCTACCACATGTGCTCCAAGGAGCACGCTCATCACCAGGAGAGGAGTCCAAGAGAACCAGTTGTCATCTTAAAAGGTGCCTGCTGGAGCAGGGAAGTGACTCTGTCACTTTACTGGAGATCTCTTCGGTCCTTCTGGTGCAGGGTGAAGACAGCGAGTCCCCAGAGCGTGCACACCATAGAAGCTGTTGCAGTTGCTGGCTGTGGCTGAAGTTGCAGAGGAAAAGTAGCCCTTCTGGATACCTTGTTGCTGTTACAGCGGTTCCTGCAGCAGTCAGCGGTCGATCCGAGGTCAGAGGATGAAGTAGTAGTTGCAGAGAATTCCTGATCGAAACTTGCAAGCAGAATCTGAAGAGAAACCCACAGGAGAGACCCTAAATAGCCCTGAGAGGGGGACTGGCTACCTTATCAGGTAATGACCTATCAGGAGGGGTCTCTGACGTCACCTGCTGGCACTGGCCACTCAGAGGCCTCCAGAGTGTCCCCACACCTTGCAAAACAAGAGGGCTGAAGTCTGGGACACACTGGAGGAGCTCTGGGAACCGCCCCTGGGGTGGTGATGGACAGGAGAGTGGTCGCTCTCCTTCCCTTTTCCAGTTTCACTCCAGAGCAGGGACTGGAGGTCTCTGAACTGGTGTAGACTGGCTTATGCAAGGAGGGCACCATCTGTGCTCTTCAAAGCTTTTCCAGAGGCTCTGGGAGGCTACCCCTCCCCAGCCTGTAACCCTTATTTCTAATGGAAGAGGGTGTAACACCCCTATTCTAAAGGAAATACATTGTTCTGCTTTCCTGGGATTGAGCTGCTCAATCCCCAGAAGGGCAGAAATCTGTCTGTGAGGTGGAAGTAGCTGGGGCTGCTGTGGAAACCTCAGAGAGCTGGTTTGGCAGTACTGGGGGTCCATGGTGGCATAATCCAGTCTACACCAGTTCAGGGATGACCAGTCCCTGCTCTGCCGTGAAACTGGACAAAGGAAAGGGGAGTGCCACTCACCTGTCCATCACCACCCAAGGGGTGATGCCCAGAACTCCTCCAGAGTGTTCCTGGGTTCTGCCATCTTATTTTCAGGATGGTCAGGGAACTCTGGGAGCATCTGAGTGGCCAGTGCCAGCAGGTGATGTCAGAGACCCCTCCTGATAGGTGCTTAACTGGTTAGGTGACCAATCTCCCTCTCAGAGCTATTTAGGGTCTCTCCTCTGGGTGGTTCCTCAAATTCGGTTTTGCAGGATTCCAGCAGGACTCCTCTGCAACCTCTGCTTCGCCTTCTACCATCGGATCAACCGCAGAACTGCTCCAGGAACTCTACAACTGCAACAAATTATCCAAGAAGGCGACTGCAACTCTGTAACTCCAGCTCCTGCCAGCAAGTGCAACAATTTCCATGTTGTGCACACTCTGAGGACTGTCTGTCTTCATCCTGCACCAAAAGGACCAAGGGAAACTCCCCTGGAGTGACAGGGTCGCTTCCCTGCTTCAGCAGGCACCTCTCTGCAGCGACAACCAGAACTCTGGGACTCCTCTCCTGTCTACGAGCATAATCCCTGAAACACAGGTGGTGGACCGAAGTGATCATGACTGTCCAAAGGTCCAGCTCTCCAAATTTGGTGGAGGTAAGGGCTTGTCTCCCTCGGCCAGACAGTACACCTGTGCACCAACAGTTTTGCAGCTCCTAGTGCTTCTTTGTGTTTCTTCTGGAAATCCTTCATGCACAGCATAGCCCAAGTCCCCAGCACTCTGTCATGTGATGCTCAGCTCCCTGAGTTGTTCTCCGGTGGTGTGGGATCCCTTAGTGTAGTGCTGCGACAACTGCATTTTGAAACTCCTTTGTCCCCATGTTCTGGGACTCCTGTGGGTGCTGTCTGGTCTTCTGAGGGCTCTTTAGATTGCTGAAAGCCCCCCTCTGTCTCTTCAGTCCAAGTTGAGACCCCCTGGTCCCTCCTGGGCCCAGGTAGTGCCTTTTCCTGCCAACTGCGACATTTGCATGAGCAAAGGTTCATTGGCGTAATCCAATGACAAAACCAAGCCTGCATCTAATAGCTCGATGTGGAACATCTCTTGCACCAAGCAGGAACCCGCAGCTGTTTTTTTTGGTGCATTTGTGACTTTTTCTTCCAACCGGAGAATCCACTTTTGCACATTCATCCGGGTTAGCAAGGGCTCCTGTTCTTCCTGGAGCCTTCATCTGTTGTTGGACTGGGTATCCCCTCTCTATAGGTCTTCAGGTCCAGGAATCCATCGTTGGTGTTTTGCACTCTTGATTGGTTTTTGCATAATCCTTTACCACGACTCCTAGTGAGGAAACTTGCTGTACTTTACTCCTGTTTTCCTCAGCTCTGGGGTGGGGTACTTTACTTACCTTTGGTGTTTTCTTACACTCCCAGCGCCCCTCTACACACTACACTTGTCTAGGGGGGAAACCGACTTTCACATTCCACTATTCTTATATATGGTTTGTGTTGCCCCTAGGCCCATTCTAGCTTATGGTGATTTTCACTGTTTGCACTATTTTATGACTGTGTACTTACCTGATTTTGGTTACTACTGCATATTTTGTGTATAATACTTACCTCCTAAAGGAGTATAGCCTCTAAGATGTTTTTGGCCTTGTGTCACTAAATTAAGGTACCATTATTTTTGGTAACACTGGGGGGCATATTTACACTTGTTTTGCACCGAATTTGCGTCATTTTTTTGGACGCAAATTTTGTGCAAAACTAACTCCATATTTGTACTTTGGCGCTAGACCCATCTAGCACCAAATGTATGGAGTTACAGTCATTTTTTGGACATGGAAACCTACTTAGCATCAATGATATAAAATCACGCACAGGAGGGAGGGGGGGTCCATTTTTTAACGCCTGGGTCAGGGCAGGCCTTAAGGGACCTGTGGGCCTACTTCAGTGGTGGAACACCATGGAATAAGCCCACAGGTGCCCTCTCCAGGACCCAGGGACACCCCCACCCACACCAGAGGGACAGCGGAGGACGGGGGACCCCATCCCAGGTAAGTATAGGTAAGTACAGGTAAGTATTTTTTTTTTTTAAAGTGCTATTGAGGGCCCTGAAATGGGCCCCCCTACATGGCACTTGGTGCAATGGCCATGCCCAGGGGACCCTGGTCCCCTGTGCTGGCCATTGGGGTGGTGGGCATGACTCCTGTCTTTTCTAAGACAGGACCCATGTGGTATGGATGGTTTTGTGTCAGAAAATGACTCAAGGCAGGTTAGAGTCTTTTTTTTTTACTCTAACCTGCCTAACGTAATTTTTTTGGTGCAAAACCCCCTTCTTCCATACCGCGAGCCCCATCCGACAAACATCATTATTTTTTACTCTACCCCACCCTTGCACCATTCCATAAATATGGTGCACAGAAATGGTGCAAGCCGGTGCTAAACTTTTTGGTGCAAAACTGTGTTAGTGCAGTTTTGCACCAAAAAGTATAAATCAGGGCCTGAGTATTGTCTTTCTTATGTGTGAGAACTGTGTGACTACAGTGATATTACAAGACCTTTGCATGTCTCCTAGTTCTGCCTTGGCTGCTCTGCCTACAGCTACCTCTTTTAGACGCTGCCTACATTTCACTAATAACGGATAACTCAACCTGGTCTAAGGTGAAAGTACCTTAGGTACCCACTACAAACCAGGCCAGCCTCCTACAACATCCCAGATATCAAATAAAAGGCACACAAATATATGAAAATAAGAATAGAACTGAAATGAAGTAAAACGTGTTTATATAGAAGAATAATCACAGCAGATAAGCAATCAAAGAAAGAAATGTGCAATGTATCAATGGTGAAAAAAAAGAAATATATATATATATATATATATATATATATATATATATATATATAAGCTAAAGAATCAAAAATGCATCACCAGTTGGGTCATCATCCTGGCCAGCCAGACTGGGGAACCCGGGATCAGCAAAGAAAGGGGGCCCCCAAATTGGGATCAAAGAGATCCTGGGCAGCTCGTCTGCTCCGTAGGTGAGTTCCGGTCTTGGTGCCAAGTCTTTCGATCTTTTATATCTTAAAACAAGCTCCTGGAGAGATTTCTAGTAAACCCCCTCCTCTCTGTTCTGAATATAAATGCTGGCTGTACATTGTCTACATCGAAAACATGCAAGAGAGTTGTCCAGACTCCCCATGCTTATTTCTGAAGCAGAGCTGTACATTCCTCTTTGAAAAACATTCTCTGTCTTGTGCACTCGCCCCTAGTCCGCATCCCCCATAAGATGTTCCAGCATGGTATAAGAAGAGAAAAACAAGTGCTGTGTGGAAAACAGGTTTTGTTTGAAAGAACATCTACGCTGACTGCAAATGAAGCAGGGCACAAAATGGAATCAATCACACAAAATGGAGTTGATGGTCAAACATGGAGTCAGTGGTTAAATACACATAACATTATAGCAGGACAGAAACTTAATCAATTTTTCTGATAACTTATCTTTAATTTCATCTCATATGAGTTATGTGGAAGACTCTGGGCTGTAACAAGTTTGCATCCAGAATATGGCATTTTGTATTTGTTTTTATTTATTTATTGAGGTTGGTGACCTCAGTGTGCTCGAGGGGTGTGACCAGAGGAGTGATTAGGAAGTAGCCTGATATAGTAATGGTTCAAATTTAGACATTCTGGTATGTTTTTGTTTAATATTTCGACTAACAAGTTGACAATGATGTTGAAGAATTTTGCATATGTGCAGCTGACCATAGCTTGGGTGTATAAGGAGGGCCGATCTTCAACATATGACTAGTGTAGTAGGTTAAAGCTGTGATATTGCTGCTCTGAGATGATAGAATTATCCAAATGCCAAGCCAAGCCAAGCATGTGCATTTTTAAAACATTTTTGAATCTGAATTAGTCATTTTCATGCCCCAGGTGGTTAGGTTCAAGAGGGAGGTACCTTAATGAAGAAGGGAGCTGTGGCCTTATCTTTCATATTTGAATTGATGGGGTCACAACTGGGCTCAATTAGAAGACTAGAGAATCTAGGTCTGTTGATAAGAAACAAACAGGCTGTCAAGGTAATTTGGAGTATGCTCATTTAATGCTTTGTGTGCCAGACAGTGTTTGAAACAACACTCTTTCCTTCACAAGTATCAAGTAGAAGGTATCAAGAGCAGACATCTACATGTTCATGAAATTACATTTAAAAACAAATAAAAGTTTAACAGTATAGTTTTGATTTATTGGATTTTTGTGAGAGGTGTCCTGGAAGGCCCTTGCAGAGGTCATTATGGAAATCCTGGAGAACATGACCACATTTAAGAACAAGGGTATTTTCTGTAGCCAGGTTAACATAAGCGGGATCCCATTATGTGAAGCAAATGACAAAAATATAGTTTGGCAAACTACATTTTTCTGTGGGAAAAATGAGAGATCAAAGATTGTGTGCTTCATTTACTAGGCTGGAGGAATTCCAAAATCCCGAAGCCTAGAAGCTGGAAGAGTCCATGGGCTGACCGAACCAAAGAGCAACATTTTGCTCCAGTCACCATTAAGGCATCCACCAGTGAGTGTGAGAGAGACAATTGGATAGAATAAATGCATCCACCAATGTATGTGAGTGAAACCACTGGATAGCTTCAGAAGATTTCCAACATCAACACAGAACTGTACATGGCACCAATGGCATGCATGCATTAAACAAGTTCAGAGATAAAGAACAGCCTACAGAGACACCATTAGGAATATTTGTTCTTCTTAGGAGCAAATGTTCAATTTTTATTTCATGCATTCTATTTTGCAAGTAGGAAAGATCCATACCAGGGCAGTGCCACACATATTAGCTGATGTTTTCAGTCTAACAATAGGCACTTGGTGGCCACTGGTGTAAGAGGTAGCTTATCATGTAATACTGGTGCATAAGGTGGCTGGAAGGAGTGCTTCTTTATTGTTTAACTGGCTAGTTTTTAGAGCTATTTTGTGACTTGACTTTAGACTGGAAATCACTTAGAAGGCCAGTGGACACAAGATGAGAGGTGGGTTAGCATGATACAAATGTTTCAAGTACATTAGTACCTCAGTAAAGTTGACTAGGATAACATAATCCCCTGTAGATTTCTTTATCATAGGTATTATGATTGTGTGCTTAAAAGACTAGGGTATTATCCTGCTTGCTATTAAGCTGATCTTGAGCTGCTGAGCTGGTGATGATTGATAACTATTCAGGGAGGCTAATACGGATGACGCTGGTCCTGTGATGGCATGGAAGTGAAGTCCGGGGGAGTGAGCTAAAGTGATATAGATTGAACACATTTTTACTTGAAGAGATTGCATTTATGAGGGCTTCCAGTATGGCATTTGCAGGGGTATTGGTGAGGTTGAATCATCCAGGTAGATGTTAGAGGGAGAGGAATGTGATGTGCATTGGGGATATCAGGAGGTGTTTTGGATCAGTTGGAAAAGATAGTTGAGGTTGAGAGATGGATCATTATCTTTCAATTATTGTAGGAAATTATTTTTGCAGGAGCAGTATTGATTGGGGAAGAGATAATAAGCTACCACTCTCTAGGTAGCATTTATCTGTTGAGGAAGATGTGTCAAGTAGAAGTCCCTTTCCACCCAGAAGTTTCATGAGTCATGAATAGTACCATATCAGTTGGGCATAAAACTCTAAGGGCCATATGTATGAAAACTGGGGTCTGTGAATCGCAAATAACGATTTTTAAGAAATCGCTATTTCCGAGTCGCAATTGGCCATGTAACAAAATTGCGATTCGGAATTAGCGATTTCTTAAAAATCGCTATTTGTGGTTTGCGAGGCCCATTTACCGAATCGCAATTTGCATTCTCGCAAATTGCCATTTTTTTACGATTTGGTAAAAAATCGCAAATTGCGAGAAATTTTGAGAATGCACACCTGGAGGAGCCTAACTCATTTCCATCACCAGCATGGAAATGAGTCATCCCAGGCAGTTTCAGGTGCCACTCCCAAACCAGCATCCTGAGAGAGAGCAGCCCAGCCACATAGAGCAGCACTCAGCAGGAGCAGAAACACCTGAGCCAGAATGGAGACCCCAGGAACATCACAGGAGAAGCAGGAGAGGAAGCGCAAGCTCAAGTTTAGTGAACAGGAGCTGGAGGTACTGACGGAAGAGGTAGTGAGGAGCCATGACCGCCTGTTTGGGAAATCTTCACTCCAGGTTCCTGAGAGCGAGAAAAGAAGGCTATAGCTGGACATCCAGGGAAAAATCTGCGCCATTGGAGTGGCACAGCGCTCCATAGAGGAGATTAAGAAAAGGTGGTACGACCTGCGTTCCCGGGCAAAGGAGAGGGTGGCAAGGAGACTTGCAGAGGCCAGGGGCACAGGTGGCGGACCACCAACCGAACCACCTTCCACACCACTGGAGGACCTGGTGGAATCCACACTCCTCCCTGAAGCTGTGACAGGGGTCACAGATATCGACACCTCCGGACAACCGAGTACCAGCCAAGGTAAGTGCAATGTTGTGTGTGAACCCAATATGTGTATGCACAAAAGCCCCTTAGGAGTTAGCATGTAATGTGAAGTAGTGTGTGAAGTAGTCCAGTCCATATCTTAGAAGCAGTACAACAATGCATTATGGGAGTTGCGGTCCACAAACTAGTACAGACAGTAGCATGACAATGTAATGAAGCATAGTGACACCCAAGGTAACACAACACACACAACACAATGTAGAGCAGTACCTGTACCTTTATTGCCATTTTCAGACAGATAATGTAACATACAGAACTGACATGCTGCATATTGTTGTTGCAGGTGGGCCAGGCCCAGCAGCCACACACAGTCCATGTGTAGGGGAGACAGACAACCAGCAGCCCTCTGACACCAACACCAGTGGGTCCCTCCACATCTCCACTGAGCGCCGCAGGCCCAGGGCACTACCACTGTCAGACTTCAGTGGCGACTCGGATGTGCAGCAGGAGGTGTCAAGCACACCGTCTGCACCAGACAGACGCAGCCAGATACTGGAGGACAGGGGTCAGGCAGCACAATGCAGGAGTGCCACAGTGTCCCATCAGCAACCGCATGAGGCAGGTGAGGGTCCATCCTTGTTCGGGGGCCTTGAGGCTGCTATGTTGCAGCAACAGCGCCTGAAAAACAAGCGCATACTTAGTTTTGACCGAAACCTGAGAGTCCACAATAGACATATGATGGGCCTGCATCGGCAACTTCACACACTGAACAGCAACATCACACAGCTGCGTGAGGGACAGGTGCAGGCTTCTGAGGACACTAGGGACCTTACCAGTGCAGTGCATGACCTCTGCCAGGAGCTGCGCCATGAAAGGGTTAGCCGGCGCACACATGAACACCGATTCAGGACAATGTTTGTAAGCTACTGCAGGTCCTCCAACATGATGGCGAACTCCACAGCACTTATCGCCCGTCGCGCTGTGGCGGCACAAGTGGAGGCTGCACACACCAGCAGGGACGTGGTCCAGGGCCTTGTGCACATCACTAATGTGATTGAACTTGTCATGGGACAGAGATCTGCCACTCCCAGTGAGGTAGCCTTGGGGGACACTTAGGACAGTTCTAGCCTCAGTAGTGTGGCCGTACCTGCAGCAGACACCAGACGGCGCAGTGCCAGGCGCAGCACTGCCACTGAAGGTGACATTCAGGGGGCCA
Source organism: Pleurodeles waltl (assembly GCF_031143425.1). Lineage (NCBI taxonomy): Eukaryota > Metazoa > Chordata > Amphibia > Caudata > Salamandridae > Pleurodeles > Pleurodeles waltl. The sequence goes on along the minus strand of NC_090436.1, from coordinate 1,010,161,494 downwards.
GTGAGTTAACTGGGCACCCGAGTGGTGTGCGTGGGAGGAGAAAGTGACTCTTGCCGCATTAACACTGGTGTTGCCACTATGACGTATAAGTGCGTGACTCAGTTCTTTTGTTAATTTTAGTTTTTTCCATCACCTGTTTACTTCATTTATCACCATTCATTACCTGACGTAAGGTAATAAATTTATATCACTACAGGTACAGTTGTCAGTGGATTTTTGTCATTCATACTCACGTCTGAAATGGTTGTGTGTGATGTCGGCACGCCTTTGCCTTCCCTCTGCTGCACTGGTCCTGTCTGCTGGCTGTAGAGGTGGTATGGGATCGTCATACTCATCTGATTCAGTGTCACTGATTTCTATAGGTATGACCCTGGTTGTAGCTATATTGTGCAGGATTGCACAAGTAGCCACTATTCTACATGTGGTTTCTGGACTGTACTGTAGTGCCCCTCCACTTTTGTGGAGGCAACGAAAGCGACTCTTCAGAAGGCCAAATGTGCGCTCCACAATGTTGCGGGTTGCCCTGTGTGCTGCATTGTATCTCTGTTCTGCTGGTGTTGCGGGATTGAGGTAGGGCGTCATCATGTAGGTGCACACTGCGTAGGCACTGTCTCCTGGAAGGGACAGAAGGTGTGATCAGTAACTGCCATCTGACATGGGTTTGTCATCTATGCGCCAGTGTACAGAGTGACATTACCTAGTAGATATCCTTCACCAAACTCCCCAGCTAGCAGTCTTGTGTGAATGCGGCTGTGACAAAAGATGTATGAATCATGTGTGCTCCCTGGGTACCTGGCCATGAGATCAGTTATGATATAGGAGGCATTGCATATCACCTGTATATTCATGGAATGTTGGTGTTTACGGTTTCGGTACACATACTCTGTGACTGATGGTGGACATATTGCCACATGTGTGCCATCTATGGCACCTAGGACGTGGGGGAACTGTGCTATCTGATTAAACTCTATTTTTGTCTGCTGTATTTCCTGTGGGGTGTGGGGGAATCTGATGTACTGTTGGAGTTTGCTTAGCATGGTGTTGATAAATGCATTGAAAAATCTGGAGAGGGTGCTCTGTGACACCCCCCCAGCTTCTGCTATGACCCCTTGATAGCTCCCTGAGGCGAGTAGATGTAAGGAGCAATACCTGCACATGGGTGGGGATACTATGAGTCCTTAGTGTTCTGCGCTGCCGTATGGGTTGTAGCTCAGCTATCAGATCAAGTATCATAGCTGAGCTTAACCTATACCTCTCAAATATTTCCTCCTCTGTCAGGTCAAATAGTGTAATGCGCACTCTGAAAATGCGTTCCTGTCTCCTCCTCCCTCTCCTCAAACCTGCCAGAATCCTCATCCTCCTCGCCATGACGTAGAGTGCAGCCATTGTGGAAAAGAGTCTGAGGCATTCTGGGCCTCTTTGCACCTGGTTACCACCTGCTTTCACTTAGTGGTATTTTGCATGTGCAAAATGCCATTCTGCGAAAAATCGCTAATTGCGTTTTTTTGATGCATCTATTTGTGATTTGGATTTTGCGAATCGCATTTTGCACCTCGCAATTTCCTACTGGAAATACCGAATCGCAAAATGCGACTCGCAAAACCAGGTCGCACTGCAAAAAATCGCAAATTTTGTGATTTCTTATTTTTGGTCTGCGAATGCCTTTCATGCATCGCAGACCACGTTTTTGCACTCGCAAACGGCCAATTTTTGCGATTCGCACCGTTTACGAGTGCAAAAACTTTTCATACATCTGGCCCTAAATGATGCAGTTGCACATACTGACTCCAGCCAAACTCAAGTGGAGTGTAATATTTGTATTTGTCCGAAACCTACAGTGCCCAGCAGAGCTGCACCATATGATGACTTTAACCCCTTCTGTGCCGCGGACGTAGTGGTTACGTCCTGCGGCACAGTGCTGCTGTGCCGAGGACGTAACCACTACGTCCTCGGCACACAGCCCAGAGGGAGCGCTCTCGCTCCCTCTGTGTGCTTCCCCCCACCCCCCAAAGTCAGGGATGGAAGGGGAAGCCCTTCCCCTTCCACCCCCGACCCCCCCCCCACCCCCCCATAATGACGTCAGCGCGCGATCGCGCGCTGACTTCATTATGGGGATTTCGCCGCACAGGAAGCCATTTGCTTCCTGTGCGGCGTGGAGAGAAGAGGTGAGTTCCTCTTCCCGGTGGGTGGGGGGTTTGGGCTAAAGAGGCACCGGGGGAAAGGAAAGGCTTTTCCTTTCCCCCGGTGTCTCTTTGAGCATTCCTGCTGCCCGATCGCATTGCGATCGGGCAGCAGGAATGCCCACTAGACACCAGGGATTTTTTTTTTTTGTTGTTCTTCACCCTTTCTTGTTTGCGGGGAGCGGCCCCTTGGGCAAGGGTCGCTCCCCTTGTGGGGGCAATTAGTTACGGCCATTTCTGCCCCCCTTGGGGGCAGATTGGCCTACTTTTTAGGCGGATCTGCCCCCAAGGGGGGCAGAAACCACTGGATCACCAGGGATTTATATTTTCTGTGCATTTATGTTGGGGGGGGTGCCCCCTTGGGCAAGGGGCGCCCCCCCCAAGGGGGCAGAGAACTGTTGGCCTTTTCTGCCCCCCTTGGGGGCAGATCGGCCTATTTTTTTTAGGTCCATCTGCCCCCAAGGGGGGCAGAAGCCACTTAGGCACCAGGGATTGTGTGTGTAGTGAATGGGGGGGCGCCCCCTTGGGCAAGGGTCGCTCCCCTTTGGGGGGCATGTCTTTTAGGGCCATTTCTGCCCCCCTTGAGGGCAGATCAGCCTATTATTTTTAGGCTGATCTGCCCCCAAGGGGGGCAGAAACCACTAGAACGCCAGGGATGTTTTTTTATGTGTTTATTTTTGTGGGGGGGCGTCCCCTTGGGCACGGGGCGCTCCCCCAAGGGGGAATTGACCTGTTGGCCATTTCTGCCCCCCCTGGGGGCAGATGGGCCTATTTTTCTAGACCCACCTGCCCCCAAGGGGGGCAGAAGCCACGTAGACACCAGGGATAGTGTGTGTGTGTGTTAGTGGATGGGGGGGGGCTTGGGCAAGGGTCGCCCCCCACTTTGGGGGCACATGTACCCAGGCCATTTCTGCACCCCTTGGAGACAGATCAGCCTATTATTTTTAGGCTGATCTGCCCCCAAGGGGGGCAGAAACCACTAGAACGCCAGGGATTTTTTTTTATGTGTTTATTTTTGTGGGGGGGCGTCCCCTTGGGCACGGGGCGCCCTCCCAAGGGGGGCATTGACCTGTTGGCCATTTCTGCCCCCCCTGGGGGCAGATGGGCCTATTTTTCTAGACCCACCTGCCCCCAAGGGGGGCAGAAGCCACGTAGACACCAGGGATAGTGTGTGTGTGTGTTAGTGGATGGGGGGGGGCTTGGGCAAGGGTCGCCCCCCACTTTGGGGGCACATGTACCCAGGCCATTTCTGCATCCCTTGGAGACAGATCAGCCTATTATTTTTAGGCTGATCTGCCCCCAAGGGGGGCAGAAACCACTAGAACGCCAGGGTTTTTTTTTTTATGTGTTTATTTTTGTGGGGGGGGCGCCCCCCCAAGGGGGGCATTGACCTGTTGGCCATTTCTGCCCCCCCTGGGGGCAGATGGGCCTATTTTTCTAGACGCACCTGCCCCCAAGGGGGACAGAAGCCACGTAGACACCAGGGATAGTGTGTGTGTGTGTGTGTGTTAGTGGATGGGGGGGGGCTTGGGCAAGGGTCGCCCCCCACTTTGGGGGCACATGTACCCAGGCCATTTCTGCACCCCTTGGAGACAGATCAGCCTATTATTTTTAGGCTGATCTGCCCCCAAGGGGGGCAGAAACCACTAGAACGCCAGGGATTTTTTTTAATGTGTTTATTTTTGTGGGGGGGCGTCCCCTTGGGCACGGGGCGCCCTCCCAAGGGGGGCATTGACCTGTTGGCCATTTCTGCCCCCCCTGGGGGCAGATGGGCCTATTTTTCTAGACCCACCTGCCCCCAAGGGGGGCAGAAGCCACGTAGACACCAGGGATAGTGTGTGTGTGTGTGTGTGTTAGTGGATGGGGGGGGGCTTGGGCAAGGGTCGCCCCCCACTTTGGGGGCACATGTACCCAGGCCATTTCTGCACCCCTTGGAGACAGATCAGCCTATAATTTTTAGGCTGATCTGCCCCCAAGGGGGGCAAAAACCACTAGAACGCCAGGGTTTTTTTTTTATGTGTTTATTTTTGTGGGGGGGCGTCCCCTTGGGCACGGGGCGCCCCCCCAAGGGGGGCATTGACCTGTTGCCCATTTCTGCCCCCCCTGGGGGCAGATGGGCCTATTTTTCTAGACGCACCTGCCCCCAAGGGGGGCAGAAGCCACGTAGACACCAGGGATAGTGTGTGTGTGTGTGTGTGTGTGTTAGTGGATGGGGGGGGGGCTTGGGCAAGGGTCGACCCCCACTTTGGGGGCACATGTACCCAGGCCATTTCTGCACCCCTTGGAGACAGATCAGCCTATTATTTTTAGGCTGATCTGCCCCCAAGGGGGGCAGAAACCACTAGAACGCCAGGGATTTTTTTTTATTTGTTTATTTTTGTGGGGGGGCGTCCCCTTGGTCACGGGGCGCCCCCCCAAGGGGGGCATTGACCTGTTGGCCATTTCTACACCCCCTGGGGGCAGATGGGCCTATTTTCTTAGGCCCACCTGCCCCCAAGGGGGCAGAAGCCACTTAGGCACCAGGGATAGTGTTGTGTGTGTTTTTTTTGTTTTTTTTTGTTTGAGGGCTGTCCCCTTTGGCAAGGGTCGCTCTCCATGGGGACACAGTACTAAAGGTATTTTTTGGCTTCCTTGGGGCAGACAGGCCTATTTTTTTAGTAGGCCCATCTGCCCCTATGGCAGAATCCACTTAGGCACCAATTTCTAAAATGTTTGATGGTGGGGTGTTTGTCAACTGAAGAAGTCTTTGCATTTGTGATAATAAATGTTTTCCTCCTTTTTGTTCTAGTTCAAAGCTTTTGCTTTATTTGCTGTGGCTCCTTGCGGTTTTGGCGGTGGTTGACCTGCAGTTTGCACAGTTGCATGTTTTAGGTAAGTAAAAACAATTTACTCCAAAGGAGTATTGTTGCCATGCATGAATGACATGTTTGTAGGGGGTGTACTAAATGTAGGATTGTGTGTGAAATTGTCCTTAGGTTTGTGCACAATGATATTTGTTTTGTCTTATTTCTAATTTGCCTTTCTTTCTTTCTTTTTAGTGGGATATCATTGGTGATTGCTGTGTAGTTGCTGGTGAATCAAGCTTTTTCAGGCAAGTGAGCGGTATAGTTTTTGAGTTTGTAACTCTTACTAACAAAGCTACACTTTGTTACTTGTCTTACACAGTGCTGGTTGTTGGTGGTGAATTTGTCCAGTTAATTTTAGCAGGAGAGATCATGGCTAGCCGTAGGATGACCGCTCAGCAGGTGGTTGGTATGCTTTTTGAGTCACAGTCTGATCATGACTATGAAACGGACTCTGCATCTGAGGCAGAGGAGGAAGTCAGAGATTCTGGCAGTGATGTTTCTGTTGGAGGGGAATCTTCTGATGATGAAGCCACACTCAGTGCAGATGAAGGTTCTGTTTTAGAGGAGGACATTGATGTGCCAATAGTGCAGCAACCTGGGGCTGAAAGGTTTCCCGTTAGAAGACCTGATGCCTGGGTTGCCCCAAACATGGAGCAGCCAGAGTTGCCTGCCTTTACTGGTCTCCCGGGGTGTAACGCCAATACAGAGAACTTTATGCCTATCAATTTCTTTGAGTTATTCATGGATGATGTGTTTTTGGAAGAGATTGTTGAGCAGACTAATTTGTATGCGGAGCAGCATTTGAGGGACAACGCTGCTAGACTTAGGCCACACTCTAGAGCTGCCCAGTGCATTCCCACAAATTTGGAGGAGATAAAACAGTTTTTGGGTTTGACTTTTTTGATGGGTTGATAAGGAAGCCGTCACTGGCTTCTTATTGGTCTACTAGTCCCTTGATGGCAACAGCTATATTTCCAGCTACCATGAGTCGTAATCGGTATTTGCTTCTTCTTAGGATGCTGCATTTTGTTGACAATGCATTAGCCTTGCCACAAGATCACCCAGATTCTGACCGTCTTTTTAAGATTAGGCCTGTCCTTGATCATTTTGTAGATCAGTTTTCGGAGGTCTATGTTCCAGGCAAAGAGATAAGTGTCGACGAGTCTTTGGTCCTCTTCAAGGGTCGTTTGGTTTTTAGGCAGTACATTCCTAGCAAAAGGGCACGATATGGAATTAAATTGTATATGCTGTCTGAAAGTAGGACAGGATATGTGTATAGTTTCCGTGTGTACACTGGTAGGGATTCCAATATTGACCCCCCTGGTTGTCCTCCCACTTTTGGAGTTACTGAGAAAATAGTGTGGGATCTTGGTAGACGACTGTTCAACAAAGGTCACCATTTGTATGTAGATAACTTCTACACTGGTGTGCAGTTGTTCAAGGAATTGTTTAGAGTGGACACAGTTGCTTGTGGCACAATCCGTTCTAACCGGAAAGGCTATCCAAGGGAGCTTGTCTGTAAAAAACTTGAGAGGGGACAGTGCTGTGCCTTGCGGAACGAGGAGCTGCTAGCTTTGAAATTTTCAGACAAGAGAGATGTCTACATGCTAAGTACCATCCATGATGAGAGTACTTCCCCTGTGACTGTTTGGGGCCAGGTTGCTGAAGTGCGCAAACCTGTGTGCATTTTAGATTATAATAAGCACATTGGAGGTGTAGATAGAGTTGACCAGAGGTTGGAACCTTATACTGCTATTCGTAAGTCTTATGTTTGGTATAAGAAGTTAGCACTTCACCTCTTCCACTTAGCAACCTTCAATGCTTTTATTGTGTTTAGGGATAGGTCTCCAGACTCAAAGATGACATTTGTGAAATTTCAGGAGTCAGTGATAGAGAGCCTTATTGTGGTGGAACAGGCCAGAGTTCCTAGAGAAGCAGTGGTGGAGGATGTGGCTAGATTGAAAGATCGCCACTTTGCTGAGCACATTCCTCCCACACCCAAAAAAGACTTTCCAGCTAAGAAATGTAGAGTGTGTTTTCGAAGAGGTATCCGGAGGGAGTCTCGAATGTACTGCCCAGATTGTCCTTCAAAGCCTGGGCTGTGTGTCGGTGCTTGTTTTAAGAATTACCACACCCAGAAGAATTTCTGGGAACAACCATGAGTGTAAACTCATGTCTGTTTTGTATTTTCATGTGTTTAGTTTCATGGTTAGCATTTCTGTCATGTTCTTAGTTAGAGCTTTTGTGTTTGTTGTTTTGTAATTCTTTCTACTTAGTTAGGGGTTCCTCTGTTAAAAAAAAAAATATATATATGATGCCATTGTGTGTGGAGTGGGGCTTGGCTGAGACTGTACATATTGACTTGATGTTGGCTACTGCAACACACTGCCAGCCAAACACCAGTCCACACACTCCCATCAGCTGGTGTGATTGTTGTATCAGGCATGTGGGCGTATGTAAGTGATGGGCCCTTGAGTGGCGCTGTCTGTCGATGTGAGTGTTGTAATGTGCTGGGCCCGTGGCTGGCGGTGTGAATGGCCTTGTGTGTGTCATGTATGAAAGTTGTGTGAATGGACTGTAAAGCGGTTGGTGCCTTGTCGCGGCTTTACAGCTCACGAGCTGTGAGTCATTGGTTCAGTTTTTTGCCTTTCAGTTACTAACAGTGCTTTTCATTTTTGTGAAAGCTCTTGTTAGTAAAATTTGATCCACTGAACCATCACTCACCCTCGTGCCAAATCCAACCAGTATGTGTGGTAAAAATGACCAAACCTGCTCCGCTGTAATCAGGCGTCGCAGCACACCTATGACACGCTAGGTGCCTCAGGTGGGACCCCGATGATGAAGCATGCCACCAACTTGGTTGGTGGGTGAGGGGTCTTTTTCACATAACCTAAGTGTGTTTCTTTTCAAAATTTTAGTGTTTGGCACATCACGGACGTATGTGGGCACATCAAAACGATATATTACAAAACTACCTGTGTTTGGGGGGGGAGAGGGCACCTATGTTTTTGGTCCTGTGTGCGGCCTTCATCTAGGGAAACCTACCAAACCCAGACATTTTTTAAAACTAGACACCCCAAGGAGTCCAGGGAGGAGTGGCTTGCGTGGATCCCCCAACATTTTCTTACCCAGATTCCTCTGTAAACCTCAAAATGTGCTTAAAAAAATCATATTTTCCTGACTTTTCTTCGTACGATCACCACTCCAGCACAAAATTCCTACTCCCCAGTGTTCCCCTCAGTCTCCCAAATAAAATGACACCTCACGTATGTGGGTCCCCAAAGCAGAGTCAGTCTAAAGATGTATATTAGAATATGTCCTTATAAACTCGCAGTACTATCCCCTGTATCTCTACAAGTTTTGGGCCTTATTCTGTTGGAGGCACCTGGCCCACCCACACAAGTGAGGTATCATTTTTATCGGGAGACTTGGGGGAACGCTGGGTGGAAGGAAATTTGTGGCTCCACTCAGATTCCAGAACTTTCTGTCACCGAAATGTGTGAAAAATGCGTTTTTTTAGCCAAAATTTGAGGTTTGGAAAGGATTCTGGGTAACAGAACCTGGTCAGAGCCCCTCAAGTCACCCCATCTTGGATTCCCCTAGGTCTCTAGTTTTCAGAAATGCACAGGTTTGGTAGGTTTCCCTAGGTGGTGGCTGAGCTACAGGCCAAAAACTACAGATAGGCACTGTTTTCAATGAAAAAATGTGATGTGTCCACGCTGCGCTTTGGGGCGTTTCCTGTCGCAGGCGCTAGGCCTACCCACACAAGTGAGGTATCATTTTTATCGGGAGACGTGGGGAAACGCTGGGTGGAAGGAAATTTGTGGCCCCTCTCAGATTCCAGAACTTTCTGCAACAGAAATGTGAGGAACATGTGTTTTTTTTGGCCAAATTTTGAGCTTTGCAAAGGATTCTGGGTAACAGAACCTGGTCCGAGCCACACAAATCACCCCATCTTGGATTCCCCTAGGTCTCTAGTTTTCAGAAATGCACAGGTTTGGTAGGTTTCCCTAGGTGGCGGCTGAGATAGAGGCCAAAATCTACAGGTAGGCACTTTGCTAAAAACAGGTCTATTTTCTGTGATGTGTCCACGTTGCGCTTTGGGGCGTTTCCTGTCGCGGGCGCTAGGCCTACCCACACAAGTGAGGTATCATTTTTATCGGGAGACGTGGGGGAATGCTGGGTGGAAGGAAATTTGTGGCTCCTCTCAGATTCCAGAACTTTCTGCCACAGAAATGTGAGGAACATGTGTTTTTTTAGCCAAATTTTGAGCTTTGCAAAGGATTCTGGGTAACAGAACCTGGTCCGAGCCCCGCCAGTCACCCCTCCTTGGATTCCCCTAGGTCTCTAGTTTTCAGAAATGTACAGGTTTGGTAGGTTTCCCTAGGTGCCGGCTGAGCTAGAGGCCAAAATCTACAGGTAGTCACTTCGCAAAAAACACCTCTGTTTTCTTCCAAAATTTTGGTGGTGTCCACGTTGCGCTTTGGGGCGTTTCCTGTCGCGGGCGCTAGGCCTACCCACACAAGTGAGGTATCATTTTTATCGGGAGACGTGGGGGAACGCTGGGTGGAAGGAAATTTGTGGCCCCTCTCAGATTCCAGAACTTTCTGCCACAGAAATGTGGGGAACATGTGTTTTTTTAGCCAAATTTTGAGCTTTGCAAAGGATTCTGGGTAACAGAACCTGGTCCGAGCCACACAAATCACCCCATCTTGGATTCCCCTAGGTCTCTAGTTTTCAGAAATGCACAGGTTTGGTAGGTTTCCCTAGGTGGCGGCTGAGCTAGAGGCCAAAATCTACAGGTAGGCACTTTGCTAAAAACAGGTCTATTTTCTGTGATGTGTCCACGTTGCGCTTTGGGGCGTTTCCTGTCGCGGGCGCTAGGCCTACCCACACAAGTGAGGTATCATTTTTATCGGGAGACGTGGGGGAACGCTGGGTGGAAGGAAATTTGTGGCTCCTCTCAGATTCCAGAACTTTCTGCCACAGAAATGTGAGGAACATGTGTTTTTTTAGCCAAATTTTGAGCTTTGCAAAGGATTCTGGGTAACAGAACCTGGTCCGAGCCCCGCCAGTCACCCCTCCTTGGATTCCCCTAGGTCTCTAGTTTTCAGAAATGTACAGGTTTGGTAGGTTTCCATAGGTGCCGGCTGAGCTAGACGCCAAAATCTACAGGTAGTCACTTCGCAAAAAACACCTCTGTTTTCTTCCAAAATTTTGGTGGTGTCCACGTTGCGCTTTGGGGCGTTTCCTGTCGCGGGCGCTAGGCCTACCCACGCAAGTGAGGTATCATTTTTATCGGGAGACTTGGGGGAACGCTGGGTGCAAGGAAATTTGTGGCTCCTCCCAGATTCCACCACTTTCTGCCACAGAAATGTGAGGAACATGTGTTTTTTTTAGCCAATTTTTGAGCTTTACAAAGGATTCTGGGTAACAGAACCTGGTCCGAGCCCCGCCAGTCACCCCTCCTTGGATTCCCCTAGGTCTCTAGTTTTCAGAAATGCACAGGTTTGGTAGGTTTCCCTAGGTGGCGGCTGAGCTAGAGGCCAAAATCTACAGGTAGGCACTTTGCTAAAAACAGGTCTGTTTTCTGTGATGTGTCCACGTTGCGCTTTGGGGCGTTTCCTGTCGCGGGCGCTAGGCCTACCCACACAAGTGAGGTATCATTTTTATCGGGAGACGGGGGGGAACGCTGGGTGGAAGGAAATTTGTGGCTCCTCTCAGATTCCAGAACTTTCTGCCACAGAAATGTGAGGAACATGTGTTTTTTTAGCCAATTTTTGAGCTTTGCAAAGGATTCTGGGTAACAGAACCTGGTCCGAGCCCCGCCAGTCACCCCTCCTTGGATTCCCCTAGGTCTCTAGTTTTCAGAAATGTACAGGTTTGGTAGGTTTCCCTAGGTGCCGGCTGAGCTAGAGGCCAAAATCTACAGGTAGTCACTTCGCAAAAAACACCTCTGTTTTCTTCCAAAATTTTGGTGGTGTCCACGTTGCGCTTTGGGGCGTTTCCTGTCACGGGCGCTAGGCCTACCCACGCAAGTGAGGAATCATTTTTATCGGGAGACTTGGGGGAACGCTGGGTGGAAGGAAATTTGTGGCTCCTCCCAGATTCCAGAACTTTCTGCCACAGAAATGGGAGGAACATGTGTTTTTTTTAGCCAATTTTTGAGCTTTGCAAAGGATTCTGGGTAACAGAACCTGGTCCGAGCCCCGCCAGTCACCCCTCCTTGGATTCCCCTAGGTCTCTAGTTTTCAGAAATGCACAGGTTTGGTAGGTTTCCCTAGGTGGCGGATGAGCTAGAGGCCAAAATCTACAGGTAGGCACTTTGCTAAAAACAGGTCTGTTTTCTGTGATGTGTCCACGTTGCGCTTTGGGGCATTTCCTGTCGCGGGCGCTAGGCCTACCCACACAAGTGAGGAATCATTTTTATCGGGAGACGTGGGGGAACGCTGGGAGGAAGGAAATTTGTGGCTCCTCTCAGATTCCAGAACTTTCTGCCACAGAAATGTGAGGAACATGTGTTTTTTTAGCCAATTTTTGAGCTTTGCAAAGGATTCTGGGTAACAGAACCTGGTCCGAGCCCCGCCAGTCACCCCTCCTTGGATTCCCCTAGGTCTCTAGTTTTCAGAAATGTACAGGTTTGGTAGGTTTCCCTAGGTGCCGGCTGAGCTAGAGGCCAAAATCTACAGATAGTCACTTCGCAAAAAAAACCTCTGTTTTCTTCCAAAATTGTGGTGGTGTCCACGTTGCGCTTTGGGGCGTTTCCTGTCGCGGGCGCTAGGCCTACCCACGCAAGTGAGGTATCATTTTTATCGGGAGACTTGGGGGAACGCTGGGTGGAAGGAAATTTGTGGCTCCTCCCAGATTCCAGCACTTTCTGCCACAGAAATGTGAGGAACATGTGTTTTTTTTAGCCAATTTTTGAGCTTTGCAAAGGATTCTGGGTAACAGAACCTGGTCCGAGCCCCGCCAATCACCCCTCCTTGAATTCCCCTAGGTCTCTAGTTTTCAGAAATGCACAGGTTTGGTAGGTTTCCCTAGGTGGCGGCTGAGCTAGAGGCCAAAATCTACAGGTAGGCACTTTGCTAAAAACAGGTCTATTTTCTGTGATGTGTCCACGTTGCGCTTTGGGGCGTTTCCTGTCGCGGGCGCTAGGCCTACCCACACAAGTGAGGTATCATTTTTATCGGGAGACGTGGGGGAACGCTGGGTGGAAGGAAATTTGTGGCTCCTCTCAGATTCCAGAACTTTCTGCCACAGAAATGTGAGGAACATGTGTTTTTTTAGCCAAATTTTGAGCTTTGCAAAGGATTCTGGGTAACAGAACCTGGTCCGAGCCCCGCCAGTCACCCCTCCTTGGATTCCCCTAGGTCTCTAGTTTTCAGAAATGTACAGGTTTGGTAGGTTTCCCTAGGTGCCGGCTGAGCTAGACGCCAAAATCTACAGGTAGTCACTTCGCAAAAAACACCTCTGTTTTCTTCCAAAATTTTGGTGGTGTCCACGTTGCGCTTTGGGGCGTTTCCTGTCGCGGGCGCTAGGCCTACCCACGCAAGTGAGGTATCATTTTTATCGGGAGACTTGGGGGAACGCTGGGTGCAAGGAAATTTGTGGCTCCTCCCAGATTCCACCACTTTCTGCCACAGAAATGTGAGGAACATGTGTTTTTTTTAGCCAATTTTTGAGCTTTACAAAGGATTCTGGGTAACAGAACCTGGTCCGAGCCCCGCCAGTCACCCCTCCTTGGATTCCCCTAGGTCTCTAGTTTTCAGAAATGCACAGGTTTGGTAGGTTTCCCTAGGTGGCGGCTGAGCTAGAGGCCAAAATCTACAGGTAGGCACTTTGCTAAAAACAGGTCTGTTTTCTGTGATGTGTCCACGTTGCGCTTTGGGGCGTTTCCTGTCGCGGGCGCTAGGCCTACCCACACAAGTGAGGTATCATTTTTATCGGGAGACGTGGGGGAATGCTGGGTGGAAGGAAATTTGTGGCTCCTCTCAGATTCCAGAACTTTCTGCCACAGAAATGTGAGGAACATGTGTTTTTTTAGCCAATTTTTGAGCTTTGCAAAGGATTCTGGGTAACAGAACCTGGTCCGAGCCCCGCCAGTCACCCCTCCTTGGATTCCCCTAGGTCTCTAGTTTTCAGAAATGTACAGGTTTGGTAGGTTTCCCTAGGTGCCGGCTGAGCTAGAGGCCAAAATCTACAGGTAGTCACTTCGCAAAAAACACCTCTGTTTTCTTCCAAAATTTTGGTGGTGTCCACGTTGCGCTTTGGGGCGTTTCCTGTCGCGGGCGCTAGGCCTACCCACGCAAGTGAGGTATCATTTTTATCGGGAGACTTGGGGGAACGCTGGGTGGAAGGAAATTTGTGGCTCCTCCCAGATTCCAGAACTTTCTGCCACAGAAATGTGAGGAACATGTGTTTTTTTTAGCCAATTTTTGAGCTTTGCAAAGGATTCTGGGTAACAGAACCTGGTCCGAGCCCCGCCAGTCACCCCTCCTTGGATTCCCCTAGGTCTCTAGTTTTCAGAAATGCACAGGTTTGGTAGGTTTCCCTAGGTGGCGGCTGAGCTAGAGGCCAAAATCTACAGGTAGGCACTTTGCTAAAAACAGGTCTGTTTTCTGTGATGTGTCCACATTGCGCTTTGGGGCATTTCCTGTCGCGGGCGCTAGGCCTACCCACACAAGTGAGGTATCATTTTTATCGGGAGACGTGGGGGAACGCTGGGAGGAAGGAAATTTGTGGCTCCTCTCAGATTCCAGAACTTTCTGCCACAGAAATGTGAGGAACATGTGTTTTTTTAGCCAATTTTTGAGCTTTGCAAAGGATTCTGGGTAACAGAACCTGGTCCGAGCCCCGCCAGTCACCCCTCCTTGGATTCCCCTAGGTCTCTAGTTTTCAGAAATGTACAGGTTTGGTAGGTTTCCCTAGGTGCCGGCTGAGCTAGAGGCCAAAATCTACAGGTAGTCACTTCGCAAAAAAAACCTCTGTTTTCTTCCAAAATTGTGGTGGTGTCCACGTTGCGCTTTGGGGCGTTTCCTGTCGCGGGCGCTAGGCCTACCCACGCAAGTGAGGTATCATTTTTATCGGGAGACTTGGGGGAACGCTGGGTGGAAGGAAATTTGTGGCTCCTCCCAGATTCCAGCACTTTCTGCCACAGAAATGTGAGGAACATGTGTTTTTTTTAGCCAATTTTTGAGCTTTGCAAAGGATTCTGCGTAACAGAACCTGGTCCGAGCCCCGCCAGTCACCCCTCCTTGAATTCCCCTAGGTCTCTAGTTTTCAGAAATGCACAGGTTTGGTAGGTTTCCCTAGGTGGCGGCTGAGCTAGAGGCCAAAATCTACAGGTAGGCACTTTGCTAAAAACAGGTCTGTTTTCTGTGATGTGTCCACGTTGCGCTTTGGGGCGTTTCCTGTCGCGGGCGCTAGGCCTACCCACACAAGTGAGGTATCATTTTTATCGGGAGACGTGGGGGAACGCTGGGTGGAAGGAAATTTGTGGCTCCTCTCAGATTCCAGAACTTTCTGCCACAGAAATGTGAGGAACATGTGTTTTTTTAGCCAATTTTTGAGCTTTGCAAAGGATTCTGGGTAACAGAACCTGGTCCGAGCCCCGCCAGTCACCCCTCCTTGGATTCCCCTAGGTCTCTAGTTTTCAGAAATGCACAGGTTTGGTAGGTTTCCCTAGGTGGCGGCTGAGCTAGAGGCCAAAATCTACAGGTAGGCACTTTGCTAAAAACAGGTCTGTTTTCTGTGATGTGTCCACGTTGCGCTTTGGGGCATTTCCTGTCGCGGGCGCTAGGCCTACCCACACAAGTGAGGTATCATTTTTATCGGGAGACGTAGGGGAACGCTGGGAGGAAGGAAATTTGTGGCTCCTCTCAGATTCCAGAACTTTCTGCCACAGAAATGTGAGGAACATGTGTTTTTTTAGCCAATTTTTGAGCTTTGCAAAGGATTCTGGGTAACAGAACCTGGTCCGAGCCCCGCCAGTCACCCCTCCTTGGATTCCCCTAGGTCTCTAGTTTTCAGAAATGTACAGGTTTGGTAGGTTTCCCTAGGTGCCGGCTGAGCTAGAGGCCAAAATCTACAGGTAGTCACTTCGCAAAAAAAACCTCTGTTTTCTTCCAAAATTGTGGTGGTGTCCACGTTGCGCTTTGGGGCGTTTCCTGTCGCGGGCGCTAGGCCTACCCACGCAAGTGAGGTATCTTTTTATCGGGAGACTTGGGGGAACGCTGGGTGGAAGGAAATTTGTGGCTCCTCCCAGATTCCAGCACTTTCTGCCACAGAAATGTGAGGAACATGTGTTTTTTTAAGCCAATTTTTGAGCTTTGCAAAGGATTCTGGGTAACAGAACCTGGTCCGAGCCCCGCCAGTCACCCCTCCTTGAATTCCCCTAGGTCTCTAGTTTTCAGAAATGCACAGGTTTGGTAGGTTTCCCTAGGTGGCGGCTGAGCTAGAGGCCAAAATCTACAGGTAGGCACTTTGCTAAAAACAGGTCTGTTTTCTGTGATGTGTCCACGTTGCGCTTTGGGGCGTTTCCTGTCGCGGGCGCTAGGCCTACCCACACAAGTGAGGTATCATTTTTATCGGGAGACGTGGGGGAACGCTGGGTGGAAGGAAATTTGTGGCTCCTCTCAGATTCCAGAACTTTCTGCCACAGAAATGTGAGGAACATGTGTTTTTTTAGCCAATTTTTGAGCTTTGCAAAGGATTCTGGGTAACAGAACCTGGTCCGAGCCCCGCCAGTCACCCCTCCTTGGATTCCCCTAGGTCTCTAGTTTTCAGAAATGCACAGGTTTGGTAGGTTTCCCTAGGTGGCGGCTGAGCTAGAGGCCAAAATCTACAGGTAGGCACTTTGCTAAAAACAGGTCTGTTTTCTGTGATGTGTCCACGTTGCGCTTTGGGGCATTTCCTGTCGCGGGCGCTAGGCCTACCCACACAAGTGAGGTATCATTTTTATCGGGAGACGTGGGGGAACGCTGGGAGGAAGGAAATTTGTGGCTCCTCTCAGATTCCAGAACTTTCTGCCACAGAAATGTGAGGAACATGTGTTTTTTTAGCCAATTTTTGAGCTTTGCAAAGGATTCTGGGTAACAGAACCTGGTCCGAGCCCCGCCAGTCACCCCTCCTTGGATTCCCCTAGGTCTCTAGTTTTCAGAAATGTACAGGTTTGGTAGGTTTCCCTAGGTGCCGGCTGAGCTAGAGGCCAAAATCTACAGGTAGTCACTTCGCAAAAAAAACCTCTGTTTTCTTCCAAAATTGTGGTGGTGTCCACGTTGCGCTTTGGGGCGTTTCCTGTCGCGGGCGCTAGGCCTACCCACGCAAGTGAGGTATCATTTTTATCGGGAGACTTGGGGGAACGCTGGGTGGAAGGAAATTTGTGGCTCCTCCCAGATTCCAGCACTTTCTGCCACAGAAATGTGAGGAACATGTGTTTTTTTTAGCCAATTTTTGAGCTTTGCAAAGGATTCTGGGTAACAGAACCTGGTCCGAGCCCCGCCAGTCACCCCTCCTTGAATTCCCCTAGGTCTCTAGTTTTCAGAAATGCACAGGTTTGGTAGGTTTCCCTAGGTGGCGGCTGAGCTAGAGGCCAAAATCTACAGGTAGGCACTTTGCTAAAAACAGGTCTGTTTTCTGTGATGTGTCCACGTTGCGCTTTGGGGCGTTTCCTGTCGCGGGCGCTAGGCCTACCCACACAAGTGAGGTATCATTTTTATCGGGAGACGTGGGGAAACGCTGGGTGGAAGGAAATTTGTGGCTCCTCTCAGATTCCAGAACTTTCTGCCACAGAAATGTGAGGAACATGTGTTTTTTTAGCCAATTTTTGAGCTTTCCAAAGGATTCTGGGTAACAGAACCTGGTCCGAGCCCCGCCAGTCACCCATCCTTGGATTCCCCTAGGTCCCTAGTTTTCAGAAATGCACAGGTTTGGTAGGTTTCCCTAGGTGGCGGCTGAGCTAGAGGCCAAAATCTACAGGTAGGCACTTTGCTAAAAACAGGTCTGTTTTCTGTGATGTGTCCACGTTGCGCTTTGGGGCGTTTCCTGTCGCGGGCGCTAGGCCTACCCACACAAGTGAGGTATCATTTTTATCGGGAGACGTGGGGGAACGCTTGGTGGAAGGAAATTTGTGGCTCCTCTCAGATTCCAGAACTTTCTGCCACAGAAATGTGAGGAACATGTGTTTTTTTAAGCCAAATTTTGAGGTTTGCAAAGGATTCTGGGTAACAGAACCTGGTCTGAGCCACACAAATCACCCCATCTTGGATTCCCCTAGGTCTCTAGTTTTCAGAAATGCACAGGTTTGGTAGGTTTCCCTAGGTGGCGGCTGAGCTAGAGGCCAAAATCTACAGGTAGGCACTTTGCTAAAAACAGGTCTGTTTTCTGTGATGTGTCCACGTGCGCTTTGGGGCGTTTCCTGTCGCGGGCGCTAGGCCTACCCACACAAGTGAGGTATCATTTTTATCGGGAGACGTGGGGGAACGCTGGGTGGAAGGAAATTTGTGGCTCCTCTCAGATTCCAGAACTTTCTGCCACAGAAATGTGAGGAACATGTGTTTTTTTAGCCAAATTTTGAGGTTTGCAAAGGATTCTGGGTAACAGAACCTGGTCCGAGCCACACAAATTACCCCATCTTGGATTCCCCTAGGTCTCTAGTTTTCAGAAATGCACAGGTTTGGTAGGTTTCCCTAGGTGGCGGCTGAGCTAGAGGCCAAAATCTACAGGTAGGCACTTTGCTAAAAACAGGTCTGTTTTCTGTGATGTGTCCACGTGCGCTTTGGGGCGTTTCCTGTCGCGGGCGCTAGGCCTACCCACACAAGTGAGGTATCATTTTTATCGGGAGACGTGGGGGAACGCTGGGTGGAAGGAAATTTGTGGCTCCTCTCAGATTCCAGAACTTTCTGCCACAGAAATGTGAGGAACATGTGTTTTTTTAGCCAATTTTTGAGCTTTGCAAAGGATTCTAGATAACAGAACCTGGTCGAGCCCCGCCAGTCACCCCTCCTTGGATTCCCCTAGGTCTCTAGTTTTCACAAATGCACAGGTTTGGTAGGTTTCCCTAGGTGGCGGCTGAGCTAGAGGCCAAAATCTACAGGTAGGCACTTTGCTAAAAACAGGTCTGTTTTCTGTGATGTGTCCACGTTGCGCTTTGGGGCGTTTCCTGTCGCGGGCGCTAGGCCTACCCACACAAGTGAGGTATCATTTTTATCGGGAGACGTGGGGGAATGCTGGGTGGAAGGAAATTTGTGGCTCCTCTCAGATTCCAGAACTTTCTGCCACAGAAATGTGAGGAACATGTGTTTTTATAGCCAAATTTTGAGGTTTGCAAAGGATTCTGGGTAACAGAACCTGGTCCGAGCCACACAAATCACCCCATCTTGGATTCCCCTAGGTCTCTAGTTTTCAGAAATGCACAGGTTTGGTAGGTTTCCCTAGGTGGCGGCTGAGCTAGAGGCCAACATCTACAGGTAGGCACTTTGCTAAAAACAGGTCTATTTTCTGTGATGTGTCCACGTTGCGCTTTGGGGCGTTTCCTGTCGCGGGCGCTAGGCCTACCCACACAAGTGAGGTATCATTTTTATCGGGAGACGTGGGGGAAAGCTGGGTGGAAGGAAATTTGTGGCTCCTCTCAGATTCCAGAACTTTCTGCCACAGAAATGTGAGGAACATGTGTTTTTTTAGCCAAATTTTGAGGTTTGCAAAGGATTCTGGGTAACAGAACCTGGTCCGAGCCACACAAATCACCCCATCTTGGATTCCCCTAGGTCTCTAGTTTTCAGAAATGCACAGGTTTGGTAGGTTTCCCTAGGTGGCGGCTGAGCTAGAGGCCAAAATCTACAGGTAGGCACTTTGCTAAAAACAGGTCTGTTTTCTGTGATGTGTCCACGTTGCGCTTTGGGGCGTTTCCTGTCACGGGCGCTAGGCCTACCCACACAAGTGAGGTATCATTTTTATCGGGAGACGTGGGGGAACGCTGGGTGGAAGGAAATTTGTGGCTCCTCTCAGATTCCAGAACTTTCTGCCACAGAAATGTGAGGAACATGTGTTTTTTTAGCCAATTTTTGAGCTTTGCAAAGGATTCTGGGTAACAGAACCTGGTCCGAGCCCCGCCAGTCACCCCTCCTTGGATTCCCCTAGGTCTCTAGTTTTCAGAAATTCACAGGTTTGGTAGGTTTCCCTAGGTGGCGGCTGAGCTAGAGGCCAAAATCTACAGGTAGGCACTTTGCTAAAAACAGGTCTGTTTTCTGTGATGTGTCCACGTTGCGCTTTGGGGCGTTTCCTGTCGCGGGCGCTAGGCCTACCCACACAAGTGAGGTATCATTTTTATCGGGAGACGTGGGGGAACGCTGGGTGGAAGGAAATTTGTGGCTCCTCTCAGATTCCAGAACTTTCTGCCACAGAAATGTGAGGAACATGTGTTTTTTTACCCAAATTTTGAGGTTTGCAAAGGATTCTGGGTAACAGAACCTGGTCCGAGCCACACAAATCACCCCATCTTGGATTCCCCTAGTTCTCTAGTTTTCAGAAATGCACAGGTTTGGTAGGTTTCCCTAGGTGGCGGCTGAGCTAGAGGCCAAAATCTACAGGTAGGCACTTTGCTAAAAACAGGTCTGTTTTCTGTGATGTGTCCACATTGCGCTTTGGGGCGTTTCCTGTCGCGGGCGCTAGGCCTACCCACACAAGTGAGGTATCATTTTTATCGGGAGACGTGGGGGAACGCTGGGTGGAAGGAAATTTGTGGCTCCTCTCAGATTCCAGAACTTTCTGCCACAGAAATGTGAGGAACATGTGTTTTTTTAGCCAATTTTTGAGCTTTGCAAAGGATTCTGGGTAACAGAACCTGGTCCGAGCCCCGCCAGTCACCCCTCCTTGGATTCCCCTAGGTCTCTAGTTTTCAGAAATGTACAGGTTTGGTAGGTTTCCCTAGGTGCCGGCTGAGCTAGAGGCCAAAATCTACAGGTAGTCACTTCGCAAAAAACACCTCTGTTTTCTTCCAAAATTTTGGTGGTGTCCACGTTGCGCTTTGGGGCGTTTCCTGTCGCGGGCGCTAGGCCTACCCACGCAAGTGAGGTATCATTTTTATCGGGAGACTTGGGGGAACGCTGGGTGGAAGGAAATTTGTGGCTCCTCCCAGATTCCAGCACTTTCTGCCACAGAAATGTGAGGAACATGTGTTTTTTTAGCCAAATTTTGAGGTTTGCAAAGGATTCTGGGTAACAGAACCTGGTCCGAGCCACACAAATCACCCCATCTTGGATTCCCCTAGGTCTCTAGTTTTCAGAAATGCACAGGTTTGGTAGGTTTCCCTAGGTGGCGGCTGAGCTAGAGGCCAAAATCTACAGGTAGGCACTTTGCTAAAAACAGGTCTGTTTTCTGTGATGTGTCCACGTTGCGCTTTGGGGCGTTTCCTGTCGCGGGCGCTAGGCCTACCCACACAAGTGAGGTATCATTTTTATCGGGAGACGTGGGGGAACGCTGGGTGGAAGGAAATTTGTGGCTCCTCTCAGATTCCAGAACTTTCTGCCACAGAAATGTGAGGAACATGTGTTTTTTTAGCCAATTTTTGAGCTTTGCAAAGGATTCTGGGTAACAGAACCTGGTCCGAGCCCCGCCAGTCACCCCTCCTTGGATTCCCCTAGGTCTCTAGTTTTCAGAAATGCACAGGTTTGGTAGGTTTCCCTAGGTGGCGGCTGAGCTAGAGGCCAAAATCTACAGGTAGGCACTTTGCTAAAAACAGGTCTGTTTTCTGTGATGTGTCCACGTTGCGCTTTGGGGCGTTTCCTGTCGCGGGCGCTAGGCCTACCCACACAAGTGAGGTATCATTTTTATCGGGAGACGTGGGGGAACGCTGGGTGGAAGGAAATTTGTGGCTCCTCTCAGATTCCAGAACTTTCTGCCACAGAAATGTGAGGAACATGTGTTTTTTTAGCCAAATTTTGAGGTTTGCAAAGGATTCTGGGTAACAGAACCTGGTCCGAGCCACACAAATCACCCCATCTTGGATTCCCCTAGGTCTCTAGTTTTCAGAAATGCACAGGTTTGGTAGGTTTCCCTAGGTGGCGGCTGAGCTAGAGGCCAAAATCTACAGGTAGGCACTTTGCTAAAAACAGGTCTGTTTTCTGTGATGTGTCCATGTTGCGCTTTGGGGCGTTTCCTGTCGCGGGCGCTAGGCCTACCCACACAAGTGAGGTATCATTTTTATCGGGAGACGTGGGGGAACGCTGGGTGGAAGGAAATTTGTGGCTCATCTCAGATTCCAGAACTTTCTGCCACAGAAATGTGAGGAACATGTGTTTTTTTAGCCAATTTTTGAGATTTGCAAAGGATTCTGGGTAACAGAACCTGGTCCGAGCCCCGCCAGTCACCCCTCCTTGGATTCCCCTAGGTCTCTAGTTTTCAGAAATGCACAGGTTTGGTAGGTTTCCCTAGGTGGCGGCTGAGCTAGAGGCCAAAATCTACAGGTAGTCACTTTGCTAAAAACAGGTCTGTTTTCTGTGATGTGTCCACGTTGCGCTTTGGGGCGTTTCCTGTCGCGGGCGCTAGGCCTACCCACACAAGTGAGGTATCATTTTTATCGGGAGACGTGGGGGAACGCTGGGTGGAAGGAAATTTGTGGCTCCTCTCAGATTCCAGAACTTTCTGCCACAGAAATGTGAGGAACATGTGTTTTTTTAGCCAAATTTTGAGGTTTGCAAAGGATTCTGGGTAACAGAACCTGGTCCGAGCCACACAAATCACCCCATCTTGGATTCCCCTAGGTCTCTAGTTTTCAGAAATGCACAGGTTTGGTAGGTTTCCCTAGGTGGCGGCTGAGCTAGAGGCCAAAATCTACAGGTAGGCACTTTGCTAAAAACAGGTCTATTTTCTGTGATGTGTCCACGTTGCGCTTTGGGGCGTTTCCTGTCGCGGGCGCTAGGCCTACCCACACAAGTGAGGTATCATTTTTATCGGGAGACGTGGGGGAACGCTGGGTGGAAGGAAATTTGTGGCTCCTCTCAGATTCCAGAACTTTCTGCCACAGAAATGTGAGGAACATGTGTTTTTTTAGCCAAATTTTGAGGTTTGCAAAGGATTCTGGGTAACAGAACCTGGTCCGAGCCACACAAATCACCCCATCTTGGATTCCCCTAGGTCTCTAGTTTTCAGAAATGCACAGGTTTGGTAGGTTTCCCTAGGTGGCGGCTGAGCTAGAGGCCAAAATCTACAGGTAGGCACTTTGCTAAAAACAGGTCTGTTTTCTGTGATGTGTCCACGTTGCGCTTTGGGGCGTTTCCTGTCACGGGCGCTATGCCTACCCACACAAGTGAGGTATCATTTTTATTGGGAGACGTGGGGGAACGCTGGGTGGAAGGAAATTTGTGGCTCCTCTCAGATTCCAGAACTTTCTGCCACAGAAATGTGAGGAACATGTGTTTTTTTAGCCAATTTTTGAGCTTTGCAAAGGATTCTGGGTAACAGAACCTGGTCCGAGCCCCGCCAGTCACCCCTCCTTGGATTCCCCTAGGTCTCTAGCTTTCAGAAATGCACAGGTTTGGTAGGTTTCCCTAGGTGGCGGCTGAGCTAGAGGCCAAAATCTACAGGTAGGCACTTTGCTAAAAACAGGTCTGTTTTCTGTGATGTGTCCACGTTGCGCTTTGGGGCGTTTCCTGTCGCGGGCGCTAGGCCTACCCACACAAGTGAGGTATCATTTTTATCGGGAGACGTGGGGGAACGCTGGGTGGAAGGAAATTTGTGGCTCCTCTCAGATTCCAGAACTTTCTGCCACAGAAATGTGAGGAACATGTGTTTTTTTAGCCAAATTTTGAGGTTTGCAAAGGATTCTGGGTAACAGAACCTGGTCCGAGCCACACAAATCACCCCATCTTGGATTCCCCTAGGTCTCTAGTTTTCAGAAATGCACAGGTGTGGTAGGTTTCCCTAGGTGGCGGCTGAGCTAGAGGCCAAAATCTACAGGTAGGCACTTTGCTAAAAACAGGTCTATTTTCTGTGATGTGTCCACGTTGCGCTTTGGGGCGTGTCCTGTCGCGGGCGCTAGGCCTACCCACACAAGTGAGGTATCATTTTTATCGGGAGACGTGGGGGAACGCTGGGTGGAAGGAAATTTGTGGCTCCTCTCAGATTCCAGAACTTTCTGCCACAGAAATGTGAGGAACATGTGTTTTTTAGCCAAATTTTGAGGTTTGCAAAGGATTCTGGGTAACAGAACCTGGTCCGAGCCACACAAATCACCCCATCTTGGATTCCCCTAGGTCTCTAGTTTTCAGAAATGCACAGGTTTGGTAGGTTTCCCTAGGTGGCGGCTGAGCTAGAGGCCAAAATCTACAGGTAGGCACTTTGCTAAAAACAGGTCTGTTTTCTGTGATGTGTCCACGTTGCGCTTTGGGGCGTTTCCTGTCGCGGGCGCTAGGCCTACCCACACAAGTGAGGTATCATTTTTATCGGGAGACTTGGGGGAACATAGAATAGCAAAACAAGTGTTATTGCCCCTTGTCTTTCTCTACATTTTTCCCTTCCAAATATAAGACAGTGTGTAAAAAAGACGTCTATTTGAGAAATGCCCTGTAATTCACATGCTAGTATAGGCACCCCGGAATTCAGAGATGTGCAAATAACCACTGCTTCTCAACACCTTATCTTGTGCCCATTTTGGAAATACAAAGGTTTTCTTGATAGCTATTTTTTACTCTTTATATTTCAGCAAATGAATTGCTATATACCCGGCATAGAATGAAAACCCACTGCAGGGTGCAGGTCATTTATTGGCTCTGGGTACCTAGAGTTCTTGATGAACCTACAAGCCCTATATATCCCCGCAACCAGAAGAGTCCAGCAGACGTAACGGTATATTGCTTTCGAAAATCTGACATTGCAGGAAAAAGTTACAGAGTAAAACTTAGAGAAAAATTGATGTTTTTTTCACCTCAATTTCAATATTTTTCTTTTTCAGTTGTTATTTTCTGTAGGAAACCCTTGTAGGATCTACACAAATTACCCCTTGCTGAATTCAGAATTTTGTCTACTTTTCAGAAATGTTGCGGTTTATGGGATCCAGCGTTGGTTTCATGCCCATTTCTGTCACTGACTGGAAGGAGGCTGAAAGCACAAAAAATCGTAAAAATGGGGTATGTCCCAGTAAAATGCCAAAATTGGGTTGAAAAATTGGGTTTTCTGATTCAAGTCTGCCTGTTCCTGAAAGCTGGGAAGCTGGTGATTTTATCACCGCAAACCCTTTGTTGATGCCCTTTTCAGGGAAAAAACCACAAGCCTTCTTCTGCAGCCCATTTTTCCCATTTTTTTAAAAAAAACGAAATTTTCACTGTTTTTTGGCTAATTTCTTGGCCTCCTTCTGGGGAACCCACAAAGTCTGGGTACCTCTAGAATCCCTAGGATGTTGGAAAAAAAGACGCAAATTTGGCGTGGGTAGCTTATGTGAACAAAAAGTTTTGAGGGCCTAAGCGCGAACTGCTCCAAATAGCCAAAAAAAGGCTCGGCACAGGAGGGGGAAAAGGCCTGGCAGCGAAGGGGTTAACAAACAGGATCTACTGTGTGTATTTTTAATATGTAAGTATTTAAAGGTTTCAGATTAACCATTTTCACTCACTGCTTGCCATTTCAGAAGTCACAGTTGCCACAAATCCAGCTCCCACTAGCTCCCAGGCATTAGAATTCCCTTTGGTCATCTGCCTGAAGCACATATGCATAACTCACACATCTTCCATTTTAAAATGGAACACTTTGCATGTTTATATTTATTTCTGCATGACATGTTTAGTATAGGGCACAGCAAGTGATAGAGCCATTGCGTAGGCCTGCATCTTACCTTTAACACCTGTAGGGGCATATTTATCGGCACCTAGCGCCATCTTGCACCACATTAACGTCATTTATTTTTACGTTAATGTGGCCCAACGAGGCCAAAGTCCCCGCGCCTTATTTACAGGGTGGCGCAATGCATGCATTGGGCCAATCTGTAACCCTTTGCGCTACATTATTCCTGTGCCAGGCATTATATATGCAAGGGGGGCGTTCCTTTGCTAGGGGAGCCAGAACAATGGCATAATGAAATCTATGAGATTTTCTTGCGCCATTTTTTGCGGCACTTTTAACGCCTGCTCAATAGCAAGCGTTAAAAGGGGATGCCATTGTTTAGAATGGGGCCCTATGTACTCTGCAGGTGTAGCACCAATATTTTGGTGCCACTCCTGCACAGTACATCAATAGCATCATGAGAAATAACTTAATTGCCCCCTACTCTGCACCATGTTGCGCCATATTTTAAATACGACGCACACATGGTGGCAGGAGAGGGGTGCGAAGGTGTGCAGGGAAAGTAGCGCTGCACTCAGTGCAGCGCCACTTTCCATAAATCTGCCCCTTAATAACTTTTCTGTTTTCTGCCTTGCGAATGAGGAAGGCTGAATTTCTCATTCCAAAATCTACATATTTTTTTTATTTTTTTATTTCCATCTGCTATATTTCCCAGGTATCTCCTGGTGAAATATTTTAGGAGATAACTACAAATGTGCAAAATACGTTTCTGGTTGTAAAAATAGTTGTTGCAAATTGCAACAGTTTTTCAGAGTTCCTGCAGTTCACCTCACTCAGATGGAAACTGTGAGAATTGAACACAGAGGGGGTCATTCTGACCCTGGCGGCCGGTGACCGCCAGGGTCACCGACCACGGGAGCACCGCCAACAGGCTGGCGGTGCTCCCGAGGGCATTCTGACCGCGGCGGTTCAGCCGCGGCCAGAAAGGGTAAACCGGCGGTCTCCCGCCGGTTTACCACTGCCCTTGTGAATCCTCCATGGCTGCGGAGCGCGCTCCGCAGCCATGGGGATTCTGACACCCCCTACCGCCATCCTGTTCCTGGTGGGTCTCCCGCCAGGAACAGGATGGCGGTAGGGGGTGCCGCGGGGCCCCTGGGGGCCCCTGCAGTGCCCATGCCCATGGCATGGGCACTGCAGGGGCCCCCGTAAGAGGGCCCCGCAAAGTATTTCAGTGTCTGCTAAGCAGACACTGAAATACGCGACGGGTGCAACTGCACCCGTCGCACCCCTGCAACTACGCCGGCTCAATTCTGAGCCGGCGTCCTCGTTGCAAGGGCATTTCCTCTGGGGCGGCGGGCGCTCTTTTGGAGAGCGCCCGCCGGCCCAGAGGAAATGTCTGAATGGCCGCCGCGGTCAAAAGACCGCGGTGCGGTCATTCAGCGGCGGTACCTTGGCGGACTCCGCCGTCCGCCAAGGTCAAAATGACCCCCAGAGTGTGTGAGCTTCTTCAGTTTCTTTAAAACATTCTAGGCAGATGTGAATCCTGACGAAAATCCGAATTCGCACCAGGACTTCCACCAGCTTTCCTCGGAATGAAAAAAAACACTTTTGCCACTAATCCTAAAAACTATAGGACAACAGCTTATTGTTTTAGTCCAGGGCCCTACATTGTCCAGATATTAATTGCTCAAAATGTTTTTAAATTTCGAAAGGGACTTTTAGTCAAGGTATACTGTTGTATTTGTCTTCATTCAATGAATGCATCCCGTGCACTCCATCAAAATGGTGCATCCTCCATGGAAAATGATCTTTTAATTCCAGTGCAAATAGATCTTGACTACATCCATCATCTTCTTGAATTATAAAGAGTCCAGCGCTATTCATAAGACTGCACGTGCTCCTGACACTGATATAAATGGCATAACACATTTGCTAACAAAAATCCGAACATTCTACCTTAAATAACACTTTAAATGGTACCAAGCAAAGTGTGAGAATTACAGGAATAAACAGAAATTTTACGAATGGCTATGATGTTTGGAAAAAACATTTGGAAGCAGTGCAGGCATTCCCCAAGCAAAGGTCAGCCATGTACAATGGTAATGTAGACGAAGTTGATGTGTCAATCATTTAAAACAAATGAACCACTTTAGGGTCCCAGGATGCAGCTGTCACTTTCATTTTGTGTGAGAGAGATTGAGGCGCAATCATTGTACCATTTGGTGAATTGAGGCGAATCGTGTTTTATTTTCAAGGGGACTTGGCGTGAATGTACGATAGTGAGAGATAGTTACTATGATCTTTCAAACAATGCAATTCGATCACTTTCTTTTTTTCAAACATAATTATGGCTGTATTGCTGTTTGAGGAACATGTAGGATCGTTGCTGGGGCCACGACCAGCCCTGAGCACAAATAATACACATGCTCTCGGTGAGTGGTTTGTAGGGAAACTGCGTCAGCGCAGTCCCTCATTTATTTAATCACCTCGGTTCCGCCTTCCGTCCTTATCACGTTTTGAAATACTTTGGCGGCCGGGGATACCCCAAAGCTCAGTCTTTTGTATCGCCTAAGTCCCACATGTGTTGAAAAGGTAGTGATATTTCTACTATCAGGCTCTAGTTCCAGCTGATGATACCCAGCATTGAGGTCCAACTTCGAGAACCACTGTGCACCATCTGCTATGATATCATCCATTGTAGGTGTTATATGCCTCTCCCTTTTAATCGCCTTGTTGGGCAGGCGCATGTCGACACATAGACGGATGGCACCAGGTTACTTAGGTTTCGGCGCTACTACCAACGGCGACACCCACGGTGTGGGCCCTTCTACCTTCTCGATCACTCCTTGATCTTCGAGTAGTTGTAGTTCCCTTTCCACGGCGGGCGTAGGTGAAACGGAACTCGTCGGTGCCTGAGAGCAACAGGTGTCACCCTGTGATCTATGTGTAGCTTAACACTTTTACCTTTGAGTCGCCCTAGGCCTTCGAAGAGCCGCGGAAACTCATTAACTAAACGCTCAGCGTGAGAGTCATATAGTTGTCGCGCGAAAAATACTAATTCAAGCTCCTCCGCGGTATGGCACTCCAACAGCGTACCTCAGGCTCCAGCCACCACATAGAATCTCGCCAGTGCTCCCACTTGTTTGCTGGACACTGACACCTCCACCGTGCCCCTCAGAGGAAGCGGTTCTCTGCCCCCATAGTTGTAAATTCTGGTGGTAGTTGGGGAGAGCACTGGTGCGGGCGTCAGCTGCCTGAACAGAGTCTCATCCATCACATTCACCGATGTGCCTGTGTCTATGAGCACTGTCACTGCCTTGCCGTTGATGTGGACCTTGCTCATGGGTTGGAGGTTGCTTTTTCTGTTGCCTCTCACCAGTGAACGAGATGACAAAGATGTCTTCATCTTCATCCTCTTCGAAGACGGGGGTTTTCTGAGCCATCGTCTCGCTAGAATTATCAGCCTCGGCGGCACACTTCTGACCTTGGTGTCTCTTATTCTTTGGTTCCCTTGCCAGCCTTTGCCAGACCTGCATACTCTCGCAAAATGGTTGTCTTTGCCACACTTGTCACATTGTTTTCCTTTGGCGGGGCACGCCATGGGTGGTTTGTGATCATACCCACAGCTTCGGCAGGTGCGAACATTTTGTCCGCCAAAGTTCACCTTTCGTCCTGACGGTTGGTGCGTTTGGATGGCCTCCACTTGCTCTTCCTTCACCTGGACCGGGTGTGAAGTTGACGCAGCTGCCAGGGACTGTCCCCTTACTGCTGCCATGGCATCTGCTCTCACTGCTGATAACTCATGTAAACGCGCTAACACCAGAATGTCATCAAGGGGCATACCCTGCTGGCGTAGGATGAGTTTCCTTTTGAACGACATCCTTGAATGATCAGCGCCCTGATCTCCTCTTGTTGATTCAGGCCTACGCATGAGCTTGCTAGTTTTCTTAATCAGGCATAGAACATGTCCATTGATTCAACCTTTGAGCATTGAGCCTGCCGCAGTTTAAAACGCTCAAAGTCTGAATTTAGTTGTGGGTCAAAATGCTTGTTCAGAGCTTCGACCGCTGCATTGAAGTCCGACTTATCACCCGTGTTGGGGAGCGCATCAAACAATTCTTGCAGCTTATCCCCTCCCATTAACAGCATGAGAGACCTGCGCACGGCCCCATCTGTCTCTCTCGTGGGGCAGAAGTAATTCTCTAGTCGGTTCAGCCATAAGCGCCATCTTGGCGAGGCAGTGGCCGGGTCAATCAGTAGGCTAAATGGAGGCAGTGCGGTTACTGACGAGTGGGCACTGGGGCCCGCTTGCACAGGCGCCTGGGGGTTTTCCTGTGGTGGTGCACTCATGGTGTGCTTTGGTTTCTTGTGTCACTACTTCTTTATATGTTTGTTTTCCCCCTTTTTTTTCTACAGGGGCTGCACTTGTTTGCTAATGTTCACTTTTGATGTTCCAGGTTATTTATTGATTCAAGTGTCTCTTTTTTTTTTCTTTTTTTTGTTCAGGGCCTCCTGCCCTCTTTTTTCACGCTCACTTTCGTTTTTTTTTTTTTCTCTTTTCTTTTCCCCCTTCTTTTTTTTTTCTATTGAGTGGGGGCTCCTGCCCCTCCGGCTCCTATGCTGTGTTCCCCTCTCTGGGGAGCACAGCCCGAGCGGCCTGAAGGCGGGGGTGCGTGCGCCCGAGATCGCACACACCCCTCGTGGTGCTGCCGGGCCGGAGCGCTGCCTCCGGTCCCGTTTCTTTACACTTTTTTTTTCTAGCTGCGCTTGCAGCTTCCTTGTGCTGTGCGCGCCTTTCGGGGGACAGCACAGCAACCCGAAGGGGGCACGGGACGCCAAATGTCCCTCGCGGCACAGAGGCGGGGCGCGCCTCGCAGATCAGAGCGCCCGCACCACTTGCCTTTCAGAAATCCGACGCTGTCGGCGCCGCCGGGCACGGAGCTCCAGCCCGTTTTCTCTTCACTTTGTTGTGTCTTCTGTGGACTACGCAGGGTTTCAGATAGCCCGCTCGTCGCCACTGTAGGATCGTTGCTGGTGCCACGACCAGCCCTGAGCACAAATAATACACATACTCTCTGTGAGTGGTTTGTAGGGAAACTGTGTCAGCGTAGTCCCTCATTTATTTAATCACCTCGGTTCCGCGTTCCGTCCGGACACGCGGAACCAGTTACAAAGTATAGGAGAGGCCGGGTGGCTCTCTACAGAAGACTTGGCAAAAAACACTGGTTAGACATATTTAGCCTAACCAAGTTGCAAATAACCACACATATACAAAAGAGAGCCTAGTTTGCATGTAAGGGATATGCAAATTTTAAAGGCAAGTTAGAGTGTTGCACGTATTCGACAGTTCAAGCTGTTATGAATGTTTTGATGATAGGTTTGTTAGTTGTGGATTCATAGTGCTAGACAGTAGATGCTTCTTTATACATTTAAAGGTCGTTGTGTGTTTTGCGTAACTTTTTCAAGTCGTGTAATTAAAGAATTAGGTAGGCATGCTTATTTCACAATTGTTTGTGTGGCCTGTTCAGGGCTCTAAAAGGGGCAAGGGAGCATGTAAGATAATTGTCTCTGGTTCCCATAGACTGACATCCTATCAGTAATTTGGTTCCTGTCTGAGCTTTCTTTTATTGTATCAAGAAATACCACAACTAAACACACCCAAAACATGCCAGGGCTATTGGATTTGTCAAAGGCTGTTAGCTGTTGAAGGATGAATAAGTAGCAACAATGATTGTGTGGTAAGTTATACATACTGAAAAAATTTCAATTCTGAAAATTGTAAGAGTGTGAATTAAACATTATAGAGACTTGCGAAAGGGGTAGAAGACATCAGAGTATCTCAATCACTCCTATTGTGTTCACTTTATGTTAGATAAGTGCACCTAGTTGTCCATTGGTGGCTGGTGACATTTGATAGTAGTTAGGTGTAAAAGTCTGGTTATGACTTTTATGTAGTGCAGCAGTGGAAATTTATACTAATGATTTTATTAATCAATAACGTACTGATCATTGATGAACTAATACGTGAAAAAGGGGTGACTTTTGTAAACGGCCACCATCATTCATTTTGTTTTCTACTTAGGTTAACTTTAGCTAAGATTGCAGGTGTTTTCCATTGCTCAATACTTACTTAAAAGATTGTGATTAATAGTTTGTAGACTGTAGACAGCAACACCTAGAGGCCTTTTTGTCTTATGTTTTACAAGGTCAGATTTATTAGGTCATTGCTCGAGTTTGACTGTCCTATTGTTTAAAATTGTCACTAACATGTGGTTTCTTCCTCAAGTAGATGTTAAAATGTAAGACGTTTTCTTCCTGAACATGAAGTTTTGATGAGATGAAACAATGGATCCACAGACGAGACGGAAGAGAAGAAGAAATTGTTATAAATTGAGTATAGCTAATAGTTGTGTAAATGTAATCCTAACAATTGAAAATTCAGTGTATCATGAATGTGTAACTTTTAGCTATCTATCTTTAGTTTTATTGGTTGAATCGTATAACACCCTATGTCTTGACCAATCATGAGTTTTCTAAGAAATATTACAATGATCTGTCACATATTCTTGGTGTGGGAGTTCTTGTTCTTCTGGGGAGAGAGTCAAATTAGTGATGTGGGTTTAGCTGTTGATGCAGACCGGACCCTATGAGATTTTCCAGTGCCATGTTAGTCATGTAGTCTTGAGGGGTCGTCGTCCTACTGATGGTGTCCTTTTGCCGAAGCAATCTGCATGTTGTTGGTCTATGGGTAATGGATACAATTGTATTCTTATATGTGTCTTTTGTTTTGCAGGTACCAGCTGCAACT
The DNA here is from genome assembly GCF_031143425.1 of Pleurodeles waltl. Taxonomy (NCBI): domain Eukaryota; kingdom Metazoa; phylum Chordata; class Amphibia; order Caudata; family Salamandridae; genus Pleurodeles; species Pleurodeles waltl. Next base: position 1,010,129,893 of record NC_090436.1, on the reverse strand, counting down.
TATTAATTAATTGCTGCATAATGATATTTTTATCATAACCCAACCTAGTATGTTTTTCTAAGTGTGTGTTTCTAAATTCTTTTTTCATGAAGCCAACCATGTTGATGCTAATTAGTGGTTAGTGAGGGAATTTGTCTTTACATTCTCATGATTTATATTGACATTCTTTTGTCCTACTGTTGGAGTCCTTTTGCCAAAGCAATCTGCATGTTGTTCAATGGGTAATGTGTAAAATTGTATTGTTATGTGTGTCTTTTGTTTTGCAGGTACCAGCTGCAACTCATAAATGAATTGCTGCATAATGATAATATTTTTGTCACAACCCGAGCTAGTATGTTTTTCTACATTTGTGTTTCTAAATTCTTTTTACATGAAGCCCAACATGTTGATGCTAATTCGTGGTTAGTGAGGGAATTTGTCTTTACATGCTCATGATTTATATTGACATTCTTTGATCTATTGCTCACAAGTATTCTATTTCGTTGTTGCAAATATTGGTATAATTAAGTTGTGTTATAATACTTGAGATAATTTGTTTACTTGCTTTGATTAAACTCAGATCCGTAAGATGTTCTAAGAAAAAAAAAAGTTTTTGTTTTTTATTTTTCCTAATTCTTCAGAGACCATGAGAAACTTTAGTAACCAAAATAGTAAAATTAGTGGTTGCAAATGTGTAAGTCTTGGTTTGGCGGTAGCGAGTGTGTTAATATGCTTATTGATATTTGTAGGTGTGATTGTTTATGAGATGATCGGAACCAACCATAATGTAGAGATTGACAATTCTTTGGAAACTACTACTACTTCACTAACAAAAGATGAGTTTAGGATAGATGTCAAATACTTACATGAAGAGAAAGAGCTTTCCTCTAATGTTTTCTATTGCTTATTGCGTGAGTATGTTGAGGTGATGGACGCAAAGGATTGTTATGTTTGTATGCAGATTCCGACTTTGGTGGAAGAAGGAACTACTTATCATAGTTTGCCTGTGACGTATGCTATAAGTTGCAGTCTTTTACTAACGCGTTTCTATAACCGAGAGTACATCAAGTATTTCTTTTGAAATTTTGATGTAGTGTTCTTGTTTGTACCTGTCATTGGTTATTTGAATAAAATAGCCAGGAATAATAGTATAGTTATTATGAGAGATTTCTTTGAGCATACTTTAACCTTTGGAACTGCTTTTGCTCACCAGAAAAATTTGACCTGTCTACCACCACCTGTAGAGAAGACATTTTTACATCACACAGAAGATGTGAGAAGAGAAATAAAGGCTAGGATAAATAAGGGAATGATTAGTCGTAGACCTGGCATTGACTATGCTTCTACTGAAATGACTAAACAAGGAAAACTAACACTGAATGCTGAACATGTGGGAAAGATTTGTATATATATGCCTCAGAGTAGTAGTGATGGAGTGTTTGAGGGTACGAGCGAACGTAGGCATGTCTTTCTGTTCTGGAGTAAATGGGATTTTATGATGAATGGAGAGGACCCACCAGTGCCAGGTGTTTATTATATTTGTGGAAGAAATGCTTATTTCCGTCTTCCTAGAGGATGGTATGCACAAGTTATTTGGGAATAGTCTTTACAAAATTATATCATCTGGAGAACTTGAGTACATTTCTTAAAATTATGAGAATTCAAATGAGACACAAGCGAAAATCAATTTCTAGCATTGTGGGAGACATTTTTGGAGCTATAATTCCTTCAGTGGGAGTAGTTCATAATTCAAGTAAGAGACAGAAGTTGCCTCCAATAGTAGATAACATGTTGACAAATTATTCTGGAGCTATCGTTCTTCGAGATACTGAATTTGCGGCTACAAGAGCTATGGCACTTCAGAACCACCTTGCGTTAGACATTCTTTTGGCGAAAGAGGGCGCCGTTGGCAAATTACTTGGTTTGAGTCATTGCTGCACGTATATACCGGATAACTCTAGAGAAATTAGAGGTTTGATTAATAATGTAACAAATAACAAAGAATATTTAAAAGAATTAACTGAAACTACTATGTGGGAGAAAGCTGGCAAGGGAATTGCAACTGTGGGGAATTGGTTTGGCAACCTGGGGAAAGGAATTATATTACAAATAGTCAAATGGGTTTCAATAATGGTGGTTTGTCTAATTGGAATTTGGGGATCATATAGATTAAAAAAATGGGTGAAAAAGAAAAGATTTGAAAAGAATCAGAAAAGATTTGATGTTCAAATGAATACATTTTATGGGAAAGGTAAAGGGAAAAAGAAAATTAATGCAAAGATAAGAGAAACAAGATTTTACATTTTTGAAAATAAATAAATTAATTCATTTGAGTTTATGTGATGACATAATTAGTCATCAGAGGAGGGATTGCAGGAGGGGAAATTTATACTAATGAGTTTATGAATCAATAACGTACTGATCATTGATGAACTGATAGGTGAAAAACTGGTAACTTTTGAAAATGGTCACCATCATTCATTTTGTTTTCTACTTAGGTTAACTTTAGCTGAAATAGAAGTTGTTTTCCATTGCTGAATGCTTATCTAAAAGAGTGTGTTTAATAGTTTATAGACGTGTAGACAGCTACACCTAGAGAGATTTTTTGTTTTATGTTCTACAAGGTCAGATTTATTTGGTCATTGCTCGAGTTTGACTGTTCTATTGTTTAAAAGGTTTCAATAATGGTGGTTTCTCTAATTGGAATTTAGGGATCATATAGATAAAAAAATGGGTGAAAAAGAAAAGGTTTGAAAAGAATCAGAAAAGATTTGATGTTCAAATGAATACATTTTATGGGAAAGGTAAAGGGAAAAAGAAAATTAATGCAAAGGTAAGAGAAACAAGATTTTACATTTTTGAAAAGAAATAAATGAATTTATTTGAGTTTATGTGATGACATAATTAGTCATCAGGGGAGGGATTGCAGGAGTGGAAATTCATACTATTGATTTTATGAATCAATAACGTACTGATCATTGATGAACTGATAGGTGAAAAACGGGTGACTTTTGAAAATGGTCACCATCATTCATTTTGTTTTCTACTTAGGTTACCTTTAGCCAAAATAGAAGTTGTTTTCCATTGCTGAATGCTTATCTAAAAGAGTGTGATTAATACTTTATAGAAGTGTAGACAGCTACACCTAGAGGTTTTTTTTGTGTTATGTTCTACAAGGTCAGATTTATTAGGTCACTGCTCGAGTTTGACTGTCCTATTGTTTAAAATTGTCACTAACATGTGGGTTCTTCCTCAAGGATGGAAGTAGATTTTACATTGTAAGACGTTTTCTTCCAGAACATGAAGTCTTGACGAGATGGAACAATGGATCACTCCAGTTGTGTTCACTTTATGTTAGATAAGTGCACCCATTTTTCCACTGGTGGCTGGTGACACTTGAAAGTGGTTAGTGTAGGAGGCTGGCCTGGCTTATAGTGGGTACCTTGTGGGACTTACACCCTGTGCCAGGTCCAGTTATCCCTTATTAGTAGAATAGAGGTGTTTCTAGCAGCTTAGGCTGATAGAAGGTAGCTATGGCAAAGCAGCTTAGGCTGAACTAGGAGACATACAAAGCTCCTACTATACGACTTATATCATATAGCGCAATATCATAAGAAAACACAATACTCAGAGTTACTAAAAATAAAGGTACTTTATTTTAGTGACAATATGCCAAAAGTATCTCAGAGGATACCCTCACTTAGGAGGTAAGTAATATACACAAATGATATGTACACAAACCCAAAACAGGTAAGTAACAATAAGAAAAGTAGTGCAAACAATGTGGAATCACAATAGGATGCAATAGGCAAACATAGGTCTTGGAGCAACACAAACCATATGCTCCAAAAGTGGAATGCGAATCACGAATGGACCCCAGACCTATGGGAGATTGAAGAGGGTCGCTGGGACTGTGAGAAAACAGTAAGGGTGTCCAAAAAACCCCACCCCAAGACCCTAGAAAGTAGGAGTAAAGTTACCCTACTACCCCAGAAAGACACAATGGTCGTGATAGGGGGATTCTGCAAGAACCACAAGCACCAGCAAAACACTGAAGACGGATTCCTGGACCTGAGGACCTGAAAAGGAAGGGGACCAAGTCCAAGAGTCGCAATAGTGTCCGGGGGGGCAGGAGCCAAGGAAACCCCGGATGAAGGTACAAAAGGGCTGCCTCCGGGTGGAAGAAGCCGAAGATTCTGCAACAACGAAAAGGGCTAGGAACTTCTCCTTTGGATGGAAGATGTCCCACAGCGTGCTGAATGTTGCAGAAGTGTTTCCACGCGGAAATACCGCAAACAAGCCTTGCTAGCTGCAAGGGTCACAGTAGAGGTTTTTGGGTGCTGCTGGGGACCAGGAAGGACCAGGATGTTGCCCCTTGGAGGAGGAGATGGGGGGCGCTCAGCAACTCAGAGAGCCCCCGCAGAAGCAGGCAGCACCCGCAGAAGTACCAGAGCAGGCACTTGGAAGTTCTGTGAACTCAGATTCACAAAAGGAGGGTCCCACGACGTCGGAGTCCAACTCAGCTGGTAGACCACTTCAGGACGGAGTGCTGGGGACCCAGGCTAGGCTGTGCACAAAGGAATCCATGGAGAAGTGCACAGAAGCCGGAGCAGCTGCAAATCACTGGACTGTGGGAGACACTTGGACCCAGCTCCTGTGTTCCAGGGACCACGCTCGTCAGGATGAGAGGGGACCCAGAGTACCGGTGATGCAGTTTTTTGGTGCCTGCATTAGCAGGGGGAAGATTCCATTGACCCACACGAGATTTCTTCTTGGCTTCCAGAGCAGGGTGAAGGCAGTCAGCCCTCAGAGCATGCACCACCAGGAAACAGTCAAGAAAGCCGACAGGATGAGGCATTACAATGTTGCTGGTAGTTGTCTTGCTACTTTGTTGTGGTTTTGCAGGCGTCCTGGAGCAGTCAGCGGTCGATCCTTGGCAGAAGTCGAAGAGGGAAGTGCAGTGAGCTCTTGCATTCGTCATCTGAGGAATAGCCCAGAGGAGAGACCCTAAATAGCCAGAAAAGGAGGTTTGGCTTCCAAGAAAGGGGGTTTGGCTACCAAGAGAGGTAAGAACCTATCAGGAGGGGTCTCTGATGTCACCTGCTGGCACAGGCCACTCAGAGCAGTCCAGTGTGCACCCAACACCTCTGAATCCAAGATGGCAGAGGTCTGGGGCACACCGGAGGAGCTCTGGGCACCTCCCCTGGGAGGTACTGGTCAGGGGAGTGGTCACTCCCCTTTCCTTTGTCCAATTTAGCACCAGAGCAGGGCTGGGGGATCCCTGAACCAGAGTAGACTGGCTTATGCAGAGATGGGCGCCATCTGTGTCCATCAAAGCATTTCCAGAGACTGGGGGAGGACACTCCTCCCCAGCCCTTCACACCGATTTCAAAAGGGAGAGGGTGTAACACCCTCTCTCAGAGGAAATCGTTTGTTCTGCCTTCCTGGGCCGGGGCTGCCCAGACCCCAGGAGGGCAGAATCCTGTCTGAAGGGTTGGCAGCAGCAGCAGCTGCAGTGAAAACCCCGGAAAGGCAGTTTGGCAGTACCCGGGTTCTGTCTTAGAGACCAAGGGGATCATGGAATTGTCCCCCCAATACCAGAATGGTATTGGGGGGACAATTCCATGATCTTAGACATGTTACATGGCCAAGTTTGGAGTTACCATGGTGACGCTACACAAAGGTACTGATGACCTATGTGCAGTGCACGCCTGTAATGGTGTCCCCGCACTCACAAAGTTCGGGGAATTTGCCCTGAACAATGTGGGGGCAACTTGGCTAGTGCCAGGGTGCCCACACACTAAGTAACTTGGCACCTAACCTTCACCAAGTGAGGGTTAGACATATAGGTGAATTATAAGTTACTTATGTGCAGTGAAAAATGGCTGTGAAATAACGTGTACGTTATTTCACTCAGGCTGCAGTGGCAGTCCTGTGTAAGAATTGTCTGAGCTCCCTATGGGTGGCAAAAGAAATGCTGCAGCTCATAGGGATCTCCTGGAACCCCAATACCCTGGGTACATAGGTGCCATATACAAGGGAATTATATGGGTGTACCAGTGAGCCAATGAGAATTGGTACAATTAGTCACCAGCCTGCAGTGACAATTTTAGAAAGCAGAGAGAGCATAACCACTGAGGTTCTGGTTAGCAGAGCCTCAGTGATACAGTTAGGCACCACCCAGGGAACACACATAGGCTACAAACTTATGAGCACTGGGGTTTTGGCTAGCAGGATCCCAGTGACACATATCAAACACACTGACAACATAGGGTTTTCACTATGAGCACAGGGCCCTGGCTAGCAGGATCCCAGTGAGACAGTAAAAACACCCTGACATATACTCACAAACACGCCAGAAGTGGGGGTAACAAGGCTAGAAAGAGGCTACCTTCCTACAGTTAGGTAGAAAAGTCTGGTTATGACTTTTATGTAGTGAGTGAAGTTAACAAGCTTAATGGACAAACGTGAGGTCCAGGGTGGGTCCTTCTCCCAAAAAAAAAAAAAATGAAAAAAGATTGACAAATGGTGCATTTCAAAGGAAATACATTTAGTGAGAAAGCAAGTTTTATAAAGCAGTGGGAATGTAAAGTCTTGAAATATTAAACACATTAAAAACTGCCCCATATCTAACTGCATTAAAACTTTCACCCTTTACTTTAATGTGAGAATAGTACAGTGCAACAACTTCAGGCCCTTTAGAGTGTGTGTTTACCGAGTGTCTTGTACTGCAGGTGTAATCAAATTTGGAAGAAAATGCTCTATCCACGCATCAGGAAGCACCCACAGCTGCTGGCTGAAATCAGTCAGACAGAATAATGCGCACACAGGTGTTTCATTGGGATGAAAATAGTGAGGGCTCTCTAAAAGGGACCATGCAGAATACATTTTTGTGATTCCTACAGTGTGTCACCTGGCCTGTATTTTTGTTTCTCTCTAGGATGTTATTGCTTCCAGAAATATAACATGACAAATGACATACACCTGAACCCTGTCAGTACTTTTGACTTTGTCAATGGTTGTTAGCTTGTTAGCTGTTTAAGATAAATGAGTAATAACAATGATTAGTTATAGATAATTAACATTGGAAGTGTTTCAATTACAAAATTGTGAGACTGTAAATTACATATTATTGAGGTATGTAGAAGGTGTGGGGCCTTCAGGTATGTGTGCTTCAAGTTAAATATGTATGCCGTTTTTCTCTTGACATCTCATCCATCTGCACATTTTTAACCGCCTATCTTTCATATTCAGCACCCTCCTTTCACTCTTCCCTGAATACTGTACACTTCCTCATATTTCCCTCATTTTAACCCCCAAACCTACACAGCACTCATTCACATTTAAGAACTTCATTTCCTTTTGCATTTGCCTTCCAAATATGTTGAAATTTGTTGTAGGAGGCTGGCCTGGTTTGTAGTGGGTACCTTGGGGACTTACACCTTATACCAGGTCCAGTTATCTGTTATTAGTGAAGTAGTAGTGTTCTAGCAGCTTAGGCTGATAGAGGTAGCTATAGCAGAGCAGCGTAGGCTGAACTAGGATACATGCAAAGCTCATGCAAAACCACTTTTAGTTACACAGTACTTATACACAGCAAAGCAAAGACAATACTCAGTGTTACCAAAAATAAAGGTACTTATTTGGGTGACACAGTACCAAAAATATCTTAGAGACAATACTCCTTCTGGGGGTAAGTATTATACACAATATATACACTAGACACCAAAATTAGACAAGTAAATAGTCATAGAACAATGCAAATAGTAGGAAATCTTATAGAATGCAATGGGAGAAAATAGGTCTAGAGGAAACACAAACCATATACTAAAAAAGTGGAATGTGAATCACAAATTCCCCCCTAGACAAGGGTAGTGTGTGCAGAATCACTGGGAGAGTAAGAATACAGTGAAGGTAAGTAAATTACCCCACCCCAGAGCCAAGAAAAGCAGGAGTAAAGTACTGCAAGTTTCCTTAGGACACACTACACCTCGTTTTTGGGATTTTGAGCAGCCAACCAAGTCTGCAAAGAACAACTGCTGGATTGTTGGACATGAAGACCTGCAAAAGAAGGGGACCAAGTCCAGAAGTCGAAAGATGTTCCAGGAAGGACAGGAGCACCTGCCAACCCAGAAGAGGGTGCAAAAGAAGAGTCCCCTGCTAGTTGAAGACTACAGAAATGCACTCTAGGAAAATGCCAGCGGGTTTCTGTATGATGCAATAGATGTCCCACGGTGTGAAGATTGTTGCAGATGAGATTTCGTATTGGAAGGCACCAACAAGCCTTGGCTACGCAAAAATGCATTTTTCATCAAGATGGTGTTGGATCGACCCAGAAGGGACCTGGGGGCCTCAACTCTGTGCAAGGAGGAAGTGGGGGTCTGAGCACTTCAGAGAGCCCTCAGGATGCCAACCAGCACCCCCACAAGCTGCAGGATCTGGGTTCAAAGGAGGTGCAAAAACAGGTGATGCAGCACAACAAAAGAAGGTCCCACGCTGGTGTGGAACAACTTAGCAAGTTGATCGTCACAGGGTGGAGTGCTGGGGACCTGGGCCAGGCTGTGCATGAAAGAATTTTGCAAAGAGTGCACAGAGGCCTCAGGAGGGGAAGAAGACACAATACACAGGGGTGCTGTTGTTCTCGGGGAAGGCAAGGTCCTACCTCTTCCAAATTGTGTCAGCAGTACCTCAGGACAGTCTATGTCGATGACGTCCACCCTCTGTGTCCTTAGGAGCACGCTCGTCATTGTGATGGAAGTCCCAGGGTACCGGTCAATGTCTTGGAAGGTGCCTGCTTGGAGCAGGGGAGTGACTCCGTCACTCCACAGGAGATTTCTTTGGTTCTTCTGGTGCAGGATGAAGTCAGGGAGTCCCCAGAGCGTGCACACCATGAAAACTGTTGCAGTTGCAGAATTGGAGCTGAGGATGCTGAAGAAAAGTGTCTCTTGTAGACACTTTGTTGCAGTTACAGCGTTTCTTGGAGCAGCCTGCGGTTGATCCAAGGTCAGAAGAGTCTGAAGTTATTGTAGAGGATTCCTGAAGGAAACTTGCAAGCAGAACCTGAAGTGAACCCACAGGAGAGCCCCTAAATAGCCCTGAGAGGGGGATTGGCTACCTCTTCAGGTAAGGACCTATCAGGAGGGGTCTCTGACATCACCTGCTCGCACTGGCCACTCAAAGCCCTCCAGAGTGCCCCCACACCTTGCAAAGCAGGATGGCTGAAGTCTGGGACACACTGGAGGAGCTGTGCCCTTCAAAGCATTCCCAACGGCTGAGGGAGGCTACCCCGCCCCAGCCTGTCACACCTATTTCCAAAGGGAGAGGGTGTAACACCCTGCTCTCAGAGGAAATGCTTTGTTCTGCCTTCCTGGGACTGGGCTGCCCAGGCCCCAGGAGGGAAGAACCCTGTCTGTGAGGTGGCAGCAGCTTTGGATGCAGTGCAAGCCTCAGAGAGCTGGTTTGTCAGTACTGGGGGGGTCTGTGGTGGAGCCCCCAGGATGCATGGAATTGGCTCCCCAATACCAGATTGGGAATGGGGGGATAATTTAGTTATTTTAGCCATTTTACATGGCCATATTTGGAGTTACCATTGTGAAGCTACATATAGGTATTGACCTATATGTTGTAAATGCATATAATGGTGTCCCCGCACACACAAAGTCCGGGGACATGGGCCTGAACTATGTGCCCTCACACTTAGTAACTTTGCACCTAACCTTCAGCAAGTGAAGCTTAGACATATAGGTGACTTATAAGTTACTTAAGTGCAGTGAAAATGGCAGTGAACTAGTATGTGCACTATTTCACGCAGGCTGCAATGGCAGTCCTGTGTAAGGGTTTGTCTGAGCTCCCTATGGGTGGCAAAATAAATGCTGCAGCCCATATTGATCTCCTGGAACCCCAATGCCCTGGGTACCTAGGTACCATATACTAGGGACTTATAGGGGGGGTCCAGTATGCCAATTGAAATTGGTAAATTAAATCACTGGCCTACAGTGACAAATGTAAAGGAAGAAAGCATAATCACTAAGGTTCTGATTAGCAGAGCCTCAGTGACACAGTTAGGCACTACACAGGCATACACATTAGGCCACAACCTATGAGCATTGGGGTCTTGGTTTGCAGGTTCCCAGTGAGACAGGCAAAACATACTGACATATAGGTTTTTATCTACGAGCACTGGGGTCCTGGCTAGCAGGATCCCAGTGACACAGTGCAATCACACTGACACACACTCACAACCTGGCACAAAGTGGGGGTAACCATGCTAGAAAGAGGCTACTTTCTCAAACTTGTGCACCCCATTCACACACGTTTAAAATGAATTTCAATTGTAACTATAATACATGAGCTTTGTTCTGTGTGCTCTGCAGAGACACCAACCCACTGACAGGCACTTTGCTTTGCCTTCAGCCTCAACACAGGTGCTCTCAATCAAAGCCCCTCATAAAGACCGGTACGAGTCAAAGTTTGCACTATGCAAGAGTAATAAAATACACACAAAAAAATACAAAAACAGAGCATGACAAACCAGCTAAATCTCTTGGTGAATGCAACATTAAGTAAAACATCTGAAATAAGAGAGTAACCAAATCCCTTTTTAAAATTCATTATTCATATAGCAACCTATGTTTTTGCCATTAACGCTAAGGGCATGATGAGAGAGCCAGTTTTAATGCCATACAGCATATAACTTCCTTTACGGTAAACATACTTCTCCCTTTGCGCTTGACTCCGATATTTGGATCAATTTTGCAAAGGAACAAGAACCCTGCTCGTCCTTTGCAACAATTTCATTGGGGAACAAATACAGCAGCTCCACTTCTAAAGGAATCAGATATCTGCAGCCAGGGCCTGGGGTGTCACAGTGGGGGAGGCTAATGTCACAAGGTGTCTTAGTTTAATAAACGTAACACAAGATTAGCATTATAACACTTACCATTACCGAAGCCAAGGCACCAAGATTCACATGCTTGCATTCAATCCTACTGCATGATGAATGGGGAACGGGTAGGACTTATGTCTATGAATGATGGATGGCTGCCTCCATGCATGGATGAAGACTCAAGCACCCGAAACCATGACGCTAAAAGTGTCACTGGCCTGCAGTGGATACTGCCATAGACAACAATGGAAATGAAGGGCTTTAAAGCAGTGAGCCCTGTGTCATGCGTCACAGTGCAGAAAGTTGATTTACTGCCTGCTTTCCATCTCCTGCTTCAGAGCGAAGTAGGGCGGGCAGCCTGCAACAGACAGCCCAGACTTAAATGAATCAATTTGTTTAGAGTTACGATCACTACTAAAAAGAGAAACAGCTATTGCTTTTGTCTGTCCACATCTCCACACCTAGCACGAGCAGTGAACTCGAAATGGCAGGGCTGACTCTGTAAATCATTTATAATGAGTTTCCTCGTGCTATTTTTTATGTTGTGGCAGCAGAAATGTAATGAATGTGGGAAAGAGCCAGATTTGATCAAAAGTGTGTCTTATACTCCTACACTAATTTCCTGTACACTTTTCTAGCACTGGTTTCCCATACATTTCTCCTATACTGCTTTATGCTACACAGCCAACCCTTGCTGAATAAGGGAAGCAATGAAAGTAGGAATTTTACATTTTCCAGCAAATAAAGAAAAATATAAAATATCAATGCATCAATCACCCAGCAGCATGAAAATCTTTATTCAAATGTATAAACAATCATAAAAGAGCATGCAATATATATGCTACCATAAAACACCATTACAAAATATTTAAAAAAATAAGATAGCAACTTAAAAACAGTGAATAAAAATCTGTGTCCACAACAAGGTTAGTTTGGCCTGGAATTCCTGGGTCTTACAGCAGCACATAGAAAGCTTGAGATGGTAAAAACAACATTCACATTAGGTAAAAGCTGTAGAAACATGAGATCTGGATGTACTTGGACAAAGTTTAAGGCTTTCAAAATTGGAAGACGAAATCTCGTCTTTGGCACACTGAAATATTTGCACAGCAATACAAAATGCAGGGCATCCTAAGGATACACAGGGCCCTAAAGTTCCTAGACTAGACCAGCCACTCTGGGAAGCTAAGAGGTGATTGTAGGAAACTGGCTCCGTGTGTAGTGCACTAAAATGAAGTACACTGTGTACTGCAGAGGCAAAAGTAGATAGGCCTAATGCTCTATTTGTGGTAGTGTTGGTGAGTACTTAGGCTTATCAAGGAGTCGTGTTAGGCATTAGTTGTACTCACAGAGGCAATAAATGAAACACACAATGAATAAATCTGAGACTAATTTAGAAAATTAACATTTGCTTTAAAACATCCTTTGAACCAAAGTACTTCATTATAAGGTAAGCAGTTTTTAAAAGATAAATACTTTGCTGATTCAGAAATCAACACAACGCAATTTTTCAGTTCAGCAACATTAACCTAAGAAAGAAAACCAGAATGCAGTTTTGCAGGTAAGTACACAACTTATAAATCCAGTCTTTGGGCTTTTAGGCAAGGTTTAAATCAGTACCAAGAGTGCACCCACAGCGGCACAATGGTGACTGGGAGCAGAGATCAAATTCGGAGTTGGGTGCCCAATGTTAACCAATGGGGACTGGGGGGGTGAACAAAGATGTGCTGTTCACGAGTGAGTAAAGCGGTGTCAGGGGTCAATTTCCTGGGGTTGAGGTAAGCAGAAGTTAAGCAGAAGGTGGGCCACAAGGCAGCACCAAACTTACACCCTCAGTGGCACAGGGGCAGCCGAGTGCAGGGTGCCAACACAGTGTTGGGCACCCAATGTTAACTAATGGAGACTGAGAGTAAATGAAGATGTGCTGCTCACAGATTAGTAAAGTGGTATCAGGGGTTGATCTCCTGGGGTTGAGGTAAGCACAGGAGAGGCCACAAGGTAGCAACAAACTTACACTCTCAGTGGGACAGGGTCGGCCGGGTGTTGAGTGCCAACACAGCGTGAGGCAGCCAATGCAAGTCAATGGGGGAGGTCAGTTTTGGAAAAAGGCTGTAGGCTTTGGCCACGAGATGGAACAAAGAAAACCCACAGCTGCCCAGGTAAGTTCTGATGCTCGGAGACGTATGTACACTAAAGGACAAGCTCCCCAAGTCCCGGGCCTCTAGGTGCTGGTGTGTCCATTGGCATTGGGAATAGCTTACCAGGCAGGTCATGGTCAGGGGGAGTCTTTGGTTTGAGGCGGCAGAGTTTAGCAGGGATCAGCCCACTGAAAATCGCTGTTGAACCTTCGCAGCACTGGTGGGCCACTTGGATTTGGGCTGTGGGTGTCAGGTGCAGTTTTGCAGATCCTCAGGGCAGAGTTATTTTCTTTTAAATATGGTTTCTTCTTAAACAGGTCTGCTATTCTAGGGAGATCTTTGTCGAAGGCATGCAGTCCTCCCAAAGTTTTGGAGGTTTTTGAGCTGCAGGACGGGTGGTTGTTTGGCACAGGATCATCGAGGGCTGCAGACAGATCGGTAGGGTTGGGGCCAAGTCTGTAGGTGTCTACAGTCTTCTCTACTGGTGTGATTCCACAGTGTCTGGTTCTTCTTAGGTCATCAACAATCTGAGTTTTAGGTTTCAGGTGTGCCACCTAAATGCTGAATTTAGGAACATCACAGGGAGTGCCTATAAGGTGACTACACCCTTTTTTATGACCACTTCCATTGGGGAGTGGGTATAACCCTAAGCCTCTTGGCCTAAATCCTTCCCAACAAGATGGAGGAATTCAAAAAGTTGTGTCCATTTTGGCTCGTCCACCTTAGGGGTGGAGCTGGCATGAAGTGGGCACTCCTCCTAATTTAACTAATTTTTACACCTGTGCTGCCACCAAAACTGGGTCAGGACAAGGGGCTTGGTCATCTCCACCATCTGGAGAGACCTGGGTTGCATTACAAATATGGCAAGACCTTTGAAGCACCTCATCCTGGAATGGTTATCCTGCCTGGAAGAGGAGGTAATACCTCTGCCCAGTGCAGGCTTTTGCCTCTGAGTTTCAAGGGCACTGGCTTTCACCATGGGGGTCAAGAAACGCATATGTGGTGGCTGAATTAATCAGGACCAGTCAGTCAACACACTAGTGGCTGGTAGGTTTTCAGGGGCCACCTCTAAGGTGCCCTCTGGGTGCTTTTTGTAATAAATCCATCACTGGAATCAGTGAGGGTTTATTATTCTGAGATATTTCATACAAAACATCCAAGGGTTCAGAGAAGCCATCATATAGCTGGGGAACTCGTCGTGACTAGTACCCAGTACATGCATTTGAAATGGCTTCCCTGTGCACTTACTATGTCTCGGAATTGACTGAGGCATAGCAGGGGCATATCTGCTCATGTATATATGCCCTTACATGTAATATAATGCACCCTCCCCTAGGGCTGTGAGGCCTGTTAGAGGGGTGGTTTACATAGATTGCATGCAGTGTTAGGGGACATGGCACAGGCTGTGTGCCATATTGTGTTTTTATCTTTAGGAGCACCTTGTCAGGCAGCCTGCAATGGCAGTCTGAATAAGTTTGGTGCTGGTCCCTCAGAGTGGCACAAGTTGTGGTGCAGCTCTGAGGGGCCCTCTTTAGTACCTATGCCCTAGGAACCAGGGGTACCATTTACTAGGAGCTTATAGGGGACTGAAGGGCCTGGTCACTTGGGGATCAAGTGACCAGGTGTCTTTGTTTTAGGGAATTAACACTGGCACTGGGGATCTAATTAGCAGGAACCCAGTGCAGTTCAGTCAAAGGTGCATCTGAAAACCATTCATAAAGTGTAGGATATTGCAACCAGAACTCAGCTCCCTACAGTAATGTAGCAAATTGAATCTAAATCGGGTTACCACAAATCTGGCACTTTCATTTGTTAACAAAGAAAGGTATGGCTCCATAACCTGGACTATTTTAAACAGTAGGTAGTCCTGCACCATAGGTTTCCCAAGCTCTAGCTGACCTGTCTTCATGATGGCACAATCAAGAAACAAATCTCTTGCCCATTTCTTTTCTGAGGAGCGCAAGGAATGATGGTTATAAAACATGCCCACCCTCCTCAGGCTGGCAAAGACTGCCTTCACATATGCTATCCAAGGGAGTGTATGCATATGATCAAGAGCTAGGCAATCAGACAATATCAGTATATTTAGCTGGGCACCTTTCCCAGACCATATGTTCAGCCAGCAAAGCAGGGGCCTAAGAGTGATTAGATCACCAATATATCTCACACCCAGCTCCTCACTGTCTAGAAAAGCCAGGGTGCTTTGTGGAACCCATAATATAAGCCATATGTAAGGCATTTTGTTGTGTAGTTTGAATCTTATCTACATACCAGTAGACCCAAACCTCACTACCATATAACACTTTGGAGATGCACCTGGACTCAAAAACTTAATCAGGGTGGCTGGTGGGTGAAAATGCATCTAGCGTCTGTTTAAAGCTAGCTACCCTCCCAGTGGACTTAGCTAACTCACATAGCTTGCCCTCCACCAAGGGCTTCCAGTTCCTATCAGCATCAAATGATTCCCCCATGTAAGCGACCGCTGGAACCCTGACCAGGATATGATTCCCCACCCTGAACGTTTTAAACCGTGTGGATCGAGAGCCAACTACCATAAGATATGGCTTAGAAAAATTAACTGGCAAATCCAGGTTATCCATGAAGATGACAAACTTATCCAATAATGACTGCAAAATCCAATAATGACTGCAAACCTATCACCATGTGAGCCAGGAGCACTGCATCATCAGTGTACAAAAGGATAGGCAACAACCTCATTCCTACCCTGGGGCAGTTGGCCTGCAGTGAAACCAGGGCTTGTTCCAAGCCGTTGAAGTAAAGGGTAAATTGAAAAGGTGAAACTTTGTAGCCGTACCGTATGCCCCTTCTGGGGAAAAAATGCTCCATGAGATCTGTCCCTGGGAGTATCTCACCACAGCCGATTTGCTGGCATGAGGTTTGAAAGAACTGAGACAATTTTGAGTTTCACCCCCATTAAGAGAAGCAAATCACAGAGTTTCTTGCTATTTATCCTGTCAAATGCCGATGTGTGGTCCATAAATGCTAGATGGAGCGAGCCAGACTGAGCATCAGTATACTTATGTATGATCAAATGTAAGTTAAGGCACTGGTCGATAGTCGACCTGCCCGGACTAAAGCCATAGTGGACCTCAGAAAATATATTATTCCCATCTGCCCATGCTGATAGCCTATTTAATATGATCCTCCCCAAAACTTTTACGACTGCATCTGTTAGGGATATTGGGCTATTAGACTTGACAGCTCTTGGTGTGGTTTCCCTTGTCTTTTTTATGACCTCCTGTTTATGGTCGTGTGCTGAATTCAGTTTTTATTGGCTTTGGGACTCTGGGAACTTTACCGCTTCTTACCAGTGCTAAAGTGCAAGGGCTCTTTGTCTAAAATTGTATGGGTGGTTTGTTTATCCATGATTGGCTTATTTGATTTACTAATAAGTCCCTAGTATTGTGTACCATGTGAGCCCAGGGCCTGTAAGTGAAATGCTACTAGTGGGTTGGAAGCACTGATTGTACCTCCCGCATGAGTAGCCCTGTAAACGCGTCTCAGACCTGCCACTTCAGTGTCTGTGTGTGCAGTTTTAAATTGCCATTTCGACCTAGCAATTGCACCCACTTGCCAGGCCCAAACCTTCCCTTTTACTACATGTAAGTCACCCCTAAGGAAAGCCCAAGGCAGCCCCATGGGCAGGGTGCAGTGTATTTAAAAGGTAGGACATGTACTGGTGTGGTTTATGTGTCCTAATAGTGAAATACTGCTAACTGTGTTTTTCAAAATTGCCTGGCCTATCTCTCCCAAAGGGGAACATGGGGATTTACTTCAAAATCTCTTAAGTGTAATTTCCCATTGGGAGCAGTTAGAGCTTGGGGTCTCTGAACTCACAATTTAAAATACATATTTTGCTAAAGTCGGTTATTGAATGGCGAGTTTGAAAGTGCCACTTTTAGAAAGGGGGCATTTTCTTGCTTATCTCTTTTGTGCTTCTGCCTGGCTGTGGAATACACGTCTGGGTCTAGATGACAGTGGGGCTATTTGTGAATTCACTCTAGACAGTCACACAAAGAGAGCAGAGATGTGCCTTGCATATTCCGGTGGGTCTTCCTGGGTTGGAGTGGTGGGAAGAACAGACACTTGCACCTGAATAGGGCTGTGCCTGTCCTTACACAAAGCAGTCTTCAACCTGGAGTGTGTCTGTGGCCAGGGCTGGGAAAGGCAGGGTCTGTTCACTACAAAGACTTGAAATTGAAGTTTGCCTACTTCAAAGATAAAAATGGGTATACGTACTGAACCTCTGACCCCTCAAAGTTAGAACACTTCTGTACTTAAGACATTGTGCCAGGGAGAAGAGCTGGATGTTGTAGGAGGCACTGCCACTCTGCCTGTTGTTTTGGTGTGCTGGACTGCTGCTTGCTGCATCTGTCCTCGGAGTGAAAGGACTAGACTTTGCTTTCTACATCCTGCGCTCCAAGGTTCTCCAAGGGCTTGAGTTGAGCGTGCCTCCTGTTAAGAAGTCTGAGGGACATCAAAGACTTCATCTGCCAGCACCTGGGCTCTTCTGCTGAGAGCGATGTCCTGCCACGTGGTGCCAAGACCAGTCTGGGCCCTTGAAGGAGGTTTTGGTGCTAAAAGAAGAAAATCCATGCATCGACTCACTGCGTTACTTCAAACTGATGCATCATTGGAAGGATTTGAGCATCACTCCTGCCTTCACCGGAGCATGGTCCACTCTTGATGCGACAACCATGATTTTCAATGCAGGTCGTTTCTACCACAGTACATCAGAAGAACCACTGCTGCATGAGCTTCGAGCACCACATCACTGAAGCCCTTGACGCACCGCCCTGACTCCGATTCACCGCCTGCTTCATTGCTGTGAAATTGATGCATCACAGCTCGTCTTCTGAAGCATCACCGACGTATCGTCCCCGGGCCTCATTTTCTTCACCAATCCCGCACATCAATATGGAACCGATGCTTTATGCTGAGAACGACACATTACCTCCCATGTGGGAGTAAGGAACCAACATATCACCTCCCGTCTCAAACACTGCAAAATGTGCTAAGGGGAGCCAAAAATGATCTCAGATGTTTGGACAGACCCCAGGAAGATGACAACAGACCAGGAACCAGCCAGGAGGACCCACACAAGACCCAGGAGAGGAAGAAGAAGAAAAAAAAGTGTTGCTTCAGTGCAGAGGAGCAGGAAATTTTGGTGGAAGAGGTGATGGAACACCAGCACCAACTTTTTGCCACCTCAAAATTGGCAATTAGTGGGAGAGAGGTAATATGGCAACAATTGACAAGATAAACAGTGTGGCAGAAGTACGGAGAACAGTCATGGAGTGCAAGAAACGCTGGCATGACTGCAAGCGCAGGACCAGGGAAAAGATGGCCAGGAACAGGAAGGCAGCACTTCAGACTGGAAGTGGGAGTCCAGCATCGCAGGAGGCCCTGGACCACATGGAGGAGATGGTGACAGCCGTCATCCCAGAGGAGATCGTCACAGGGATTCAAGGACAGGACACCGCAGACTACCAGGAGACAACACAGATGCAGGGTAGGTGGCATGGGGAACTAAAATGCAAATGATGTTAACTGTAAGCAGGGGGGGTGGACATACCTACTTCACAATGCATGTAAGACATGATATTCAGGTAGTGGCATGGGTAAAGGGGCACGGCACGGGGGAATGGGATGTTGAGAGGAAACCTGGGGCACAGTACTACACCACACCAACAACCTTTGCATGGGGGTATGCTGCCATGCCAAGGATGTTGGAAAGGTAGCCAGTCCAGGAGGGTAGGGTACAATGTAAAACTGGCCTGCTGTCACACAACAGCTGGTATTCTCCCTACATGAACGAGGGCTCAATTAACAGTCTCAGGTCATATCCGCAAGTGGAATGTAATACTGACAACAGTTGCCAATACCACCTCTGCTGTGTGTGCAGGTCAAGTAGCTAATGGCAGTAACGTCCCCATGGATCAAACATGCTCACATTAGAGGGTTCAAGATGACAATGTTATCAATCCCCTGAAATCAATACAAATGTTATAATCCTGTCAAATGTGAATGACCATAGTTGCTAGAAACATCAGCCATTGTCATAAACATTATGAGGTACAAAGCATTAATGTCATACCCATGCTGCATATGTCAGGGTCCACCCTGTGCCTGGGTCACAATAGCTCCAATGACACCATGCAACATCCCAAACGTCATACTGCTCAGACAACAGCATTGAGGGGGAGGACAAATGTCACCGGCTAGTGAAATTCTCCCTCACAGTCAGAAGAGAAAATGGAACACTGCTAGGACCATCTGTGCAATCCAATGTAGCAAACATTCCCAATATAAACATTACACACTACCAATGCTGACATATGTAGTGTTGCATGCCAATGCAATACATAGTTATGCTAGGTCTCAGCAACATATAGCTGGATGTGAAATATCTGAGACTGGCTCACTTCCAGATTGTTAAGTGTGGTGCAAGTGCCATCAGAACACCCACAGTCAGTGCAAGGCCTCACCATGAGAATGGAAGTAGATGGAGGGTTGAGTAGGACAATGAGGTGGCAATATACAATCTGGCCAGAACCAACACCTAGAGGATGTGATGCAGTCAAGTCCCCAAACTGACCACACTACATGTGGGGCATAGGCCTGGGAGAATGCTAATATTATAGACAAGAACAATGAACAGGAACCTATATCACAATGTGCAACAAATAGGAAGGCAGGCTTGGCACATTACAAATCCAACAACAAAGACACACTAATTGTACAATATCTCATTGCAGAGGACGATGTCTCTCCTGCAGATATTGTATTGTATTGTATTGCAATAGTATTTATATAGCGCTTACTACCCCTGACGAGGCGTCAAAGAGCTTTTTGGCGAGCAGCACGCTACTCCGGAACCCAACAAGAATAGTATTATTATGAGTTAATTTGAGCTACGGATATGAGAGTTTGTTAGTTAGATTGACTGGAGTAATGGAGGGCTGGAGGAAGAAAGAAATCCAGAAGTGTTAATTGGGAGTATATCCCTCATTTACTCATCCCAAAGGCTTGGGATGAGTAGAGGGGGATGGAGGAGGGAAGAGTCTGTGGAAGGGTTAGGGAGATCATAGTAGCAGGGTGAGATAAATGAGGGCGAATTTAGTAGGGTTGTTTGGGAGGTCATGGTAGTAGAGTGAGGTTTGGTGACTTAGATGTAGAAGCAGAGGGAAGAGCTTAGGAAGAGTTATTTAGGAGATGAACGTAGTAGAATGGATTTGGGATGAGTCAGAGTGGGAATGGAGGATAGATTGATAGAGACATGACATATGATGATGGGTAGATAAGTGTGATAAGATGAGAGCAGGGATTCATATAGATCTAGTATAACACCCCACCCAGGAACATGCCAAGATATATATATATATATATATATATATATATATATATATATATATATATACATACATACACACATACGCACACACAAACATACACAATTAATACACACACATATGCACACATATATGTACATACAATACATAATTAGAACCATGACTAAATATACTTAGTCAAATAGGTTTACAGAGTGTGTGTGTATTTTATTGTTATGACATAGCAGTAATACATATTTTCTAAAGAACTATACATAACTAGAAATAGACACATAATCAGAAACAATATTTATCAACATAGGCACATGCAGTCCATAGTTGTTTGAATATGGTGGTTATGAAGGAAAGAGACAACTTTTGAGTAGTTTTCTGAAGACAAGAAAGTTATCGGTGGCTCTTATAGTTGGGGGTAATGAATTCCATAGTTTGGCTGCTTGAACAGAGAAGGATGTACCACCTATAGTCTTTTTCTTGTATGGTGGTGTTCTAAGGCGGGGTGTCAATCTTGAGCGGAGGTTTCTTTGTTGGATGTATTTGGTTATTTTGTTTCTGATAAAAAACGGTCCTGTTCCATGTATAGCTTTGTGGGTGATACAAAGCAGCTTGAAAGTGCATCTTCTGGCAATGGGTAACCAGTGTAGTGCTCTCAAGGCAGGGGAGATGTGGGCTTGCGGCTTTACATGTAATAGTAGCCTGGCTGTGGAGTTCTGAATACGTTGTTGTTTTTTCACAATAGATAGAGATGATCCATGGTAGAGGCCATTGGCATAATCCAGTTTGGATAGTACAAGTGAAATAGTAGCTTGCACCTTGTGTGGAAATCCGAGGTGGGGGAAGATGCGTCGTAGAGTCTTCAAGGTGATGAAGCTTGTTCGTGCTAATTTGTCCACTTGGGCTTTCATAGTTAACTTGGAATCCATGGTGATTCCAAGGTTTTTAACTTCCTTGGATAATTGAGGATGTGGTCTGAGATCGTCAGGCCAGACGCACAGAGGGTCATAACTTTTCCAGTCACCACAAATGAGTATTTCTGTTTTGGAGGTATTTAGTTTGAGATGGCTACAGGTCATCCACTGATCAACAGCTCTGAGGCAACTGAAGATTTCTGAGTTTTCAATGTTTTTGGGGTATTCTAATTTAAGTAGTATTTGTGTGTCATCTGCATAGTTATAGCATGTGAGATGGAAATCATTGATCAGTTCTGGTAATGATATCATGTAGATGTTGAAAAGCAAAGGTGAGATGATAGATCCTTGGGGGACCCCTGCTTTTGTGAGGTAGGGTTTGGACGAGAAGGGGGGCGAGTAGATGATATTAGATCTTTTTTGAAAATAGGAAGTAGTCCAGTTGAGAGCAGTCCCTTGTATGCCGGCTTCGTGGAGTCTTTGAATTAGGGTGTCATGGTCAACTGTATCAAAGGCAGCCGAGAGGTCTAAGAGAAGTAGTGCAGCAACTCCATTGCGGTCAACTGTGTTTTTAAGATCATCCCATATTGCTATGAGTGCCGATTCAGTGCCTCTTCCTTGGCGGAATCCAGTTTGGAAGTCTGAAAGTATAGAATTGTCTTCAATGAATTGTGACATCTGGGTGAATGCTAATCTTTCTATCAATTTGCCCAGGAAAGGTCCATTTGTGATAGGTCTGTATTTGTTGGGGTCTTGCGGGTCTAGGTTTGTTTTCTTTAATAATGGTCGTATGTATGCCTTTTTCAGGTCTACAGGAAAAGTTCCTGTAGTTAAAGAGTTGTTGATGATTCTTCTTACAGGTGTGGCAGCAGAAGTAGATAGAATAATGTTCTTGAATATTTGTGGTGGGCAAGGGTCAGAAGGGCAATCGGAAGGTCTGCTTGCTTTGACCAAGTCCATAAATTCACCTTGGGGTATTTGTTGGAAGGACTGTAGAGGCTGGGTTGGTTTATTCTTAGAGGGTATTTTAGGAAAGGGGTTGGTGCTGATGGTTTCCTTCTGTTTTAAATACGAGTCTGCCTTGGTAGTGTAGAGAGTTGCCAATTTGTTTGTGAAATCTTGAGTAGTGGGATGACTTCCTTCCATGCATGTAGGTTTTCGAAATTCATTGAGAATTTTATAAAATTCCTTGGTTGTAGATTGAGCATTTTGAATTCTGTCTGAGTAGTAACTTTTGTTAGCTTTTTTGATTGATGATTTGTATATTCTGTTAAGTTTGTGTAGCTGCAGTTTGTCTTGAATGTTGTTTGTTTTGAGCCAGGTCCGCTGCAACTTTCTGATTTGTTGCTTTATCTTTTTAAGTTCTGTGTTTCTCCAAGGTGTTGTTTTTCTTTTGTTGTTTTTAGTTTTTTCTGAGTGGTATTAGGAATTCAAAAGTTTCCTGTAGCCACTCATAATCTTTTGGCACAGAATTAATTGTATCTAGATCTGTGTTGGCTGTTAGTTGTGTTTCTAAGTCATCCAAATTGAGTTTGTTCCATGGTCGATAGGTTCCGGTATTTAAGTAGTTGTGGGGTGTGTTGATTTGTGGAGTTTTATGTCGGAAAGTTATCAAATGGTGGTCTGACCAAGTGATTGGCGTGATGCTATGAACGGTAACTATTTCAGGCTTAGCAAAAATGACATGAGGATGTGTCCAGTGATGTGTGTGGGATTGTGTACAATCTGATGTAGGGTTAATGCGACCAGGCCAGTGGTGATAGCTTTTGGATGGGGCATATTGAGTTTGTCAAACCAAGGGCCATATTTATACTTTTTGATGCAAAACTGCGCTAACGCAGTTTTGCGTCAAAAAAATTAGAGCCGGCTAACGCCATTCTGAAGCGCCATGCGGGCGGCGTATTTAATCAATGACGTTAGCCGGCGTTAGCCGCCGGCGCTGCCTGGTGTGCGTGGAAAAAAACGATGTACACCAGGCAGCGCCGGCGTAGGGGGATATGGGGCTTGGGCGTCAAGAAATGGGGCAAGTCAGGTTGAGGCAATTTTTTCGCCTCAACCCGATTTGCGCCATTTTTTTTCACTCCCAACCCCCATAGAAATGACTCCTGTCTTAGCAAAGACAGGAGTCATGCCACCTTGCCCAATGGCCATGCCCAGGGGACTTCTGTCCCCTGGGCATGGTCATTGGGCATAGTGGCATGTAGGGGGGCACAAATCAGGCCCCCCTATGCCACAAAAAAAAAAAAAAACACTTACCTGAACTTACCTTAATGTCCCTGGGATGGGTCCCTCCAGCCTTGGGTGTCCTCCTGGGGTGGGCAAGGGTGACAAGGGGGGTTCCTGGGGGCATGGGAGGGCACCTCTGGGCTCCTTCATAGCCCACAGGTCCCTTAACGCCTGCCTCTTGCAGGCGCTAAAAAACTATGCAAAAGCGGCCGTACGTCATTTTTTTTGACCCGCCCACTCCCGGGCGTGACTTTTGCCCGGGAGTATAAATCCGACGCACATGCCTCGGAGTCGATTTTTTAGACGTGAACGCCTACCTTGCATCTCATTAACGCAAAGTAGGTGTCCACGCTAAAAAATGACGCAAACTCCATGGACTTTGGCGCTAGACGCGTCTAACGCCAAAGTATAAATATGGAGTTAGTTTTGCGTCGAAATTGCGTAAAAAAAAAACTATGCAATTCCGGCGCAAACGGAGTATAAATATGCCCCCAAATGTTTATATCCCTAAGAATGAATAGGTTGGAGTATAGTGTAATAAGGTTTGAGACTGAATCTAGAAAGGCATCTGGGAATGTGAAGTTGTTAAGTGGAGGTCTGCAAGGGAGGAGAAAGTTACAGGAGGAAGTTGGAGTAGGGTGGCATCTGGTGAGGAGGGCTTCACAACCTTGTATGGAAATGTTGTCTGTTTTTCTGAGGTTTATTGCCTGTTTGAATATAATAGCTAGTCCACCTCCTCTCTTGCCTATACGGTTTTGTGTGATGGTTTGATAGCCCAGGGGATGGGCTTCATGCAACACTGGAGCCATGTCATCTCCTAACCAGGATTCCGTTATGAATAGTAAGTCAGGTTGTGTGTCTGTGAGCAGGTCGTAGATGTGGTACTTGTTTTATGAGCGTGACCGAGCATTTATGAGCTGGCAGTTTAGAAAAGGTGTGTTATTGGTAGTGTTGTTTTGTTTAGGAGAAGGGTAAGTAGTATAATATGAGCTTGAAGCAGGAGTGTTGTTAGTTGTGATAACTGTGTGAGGCTCACCTTAGTCTTGCTTTTCAATATAGTGTTCCTCTTCCAGAAGGTTAAGGAGGCATTTTGTTGGGTCTTTGTATGTGGATGGTGGACTTGGTGGCAGAGAGAGACATGAAGAGTGTACTGTTTTTGTAGGGTAGTCTTATTATGTAATAGACAAGGGGATGCAAGGTTGTTCAGAGTGGCATGTTGCTTATTTTGTTTGCGTCTGTTTAGTGTGGATGGAGTATGGGTTAGGGGTGGTGGAGGAGCATGTGGCTCATGATGTAAGGCTAAATTGTGCAATGGAGGAGAGGTGAGTGGATGAATGTTGCTGGGTTGGGGTGCTTGTGGTATGTGTTTATGAAGAGTGAGAACGTAGGGGTAAAGATAGGACGGGATTTGTATTCTTTGTGTAGTCCTGAGGGTGGGGGTGACGATAAGAATAATGAAAGTTTATGTTGATTGGATGTGCTGATGCATGTGGTCTGTATTGTTTTTGTGGAATAATGAAAGGGGATATTGATGTTGTTTTTGGTGATGGATTTGTATGTGAGATAGTGCTGGTGAGTGGAATTAGAGTGTTAAATAGGGTGTTGATGTGTTTTGGAGATGAATGTGCGAGGTGTGTAAGAAGCGATGGATGTGTCTCAGGGGAGTTGGTGTTGGTTGTGATGACTGGAAGAGGTAATATGTGTGGTGGAGTGAAGTGTGGGGATTGCATGGTTGTGTGTAATTGGTGAAGGGAGGGGAAGGGTGTTTGTAGATGGTGTGTTGGAAGTCTGGGTTTAGGCATTGTTATGATGACAGGTGGTCTGTGTGGAGCAAACAGAGGATAGTGTTGTTGGCTAATATGAACAGGGAGTATGTATCTGGAATGCTGAGACTGAAAGAAATGTATAGTGTGGTTTTGTGTTGTGTGGGTGATGGCAAGTTGTGTTAATGAGTTGTGGACTGAGTAGTGTTTGTTGTGAGAATGCAGGTGTTTGACTGTTGTAGTTGTGGAGGATATTTGTATATGTGTTGTGTAAGGGATATTTTGTTGGGTGATGGGACATTGCAATCTGTCTGAGGTCAGTTTGTGATGCATGACTTGGATGTCTTTGCAGATCATGTGTTTGCATGTTGATGGATGTGTAGTGACTGATATCAATCCTGGTCAATAGTGAATTGGGCAGCATTCCTGGCCCAAGTCCCTACCTGTCCCGAACAGGCCTAAACAGGCAACTGCCCTTGTCCTCTTTGCCCTTAGCCTCGACGCCCGGGCTGAGACGCCCTGAGTCCTAGGCTTAAATAGCCCTACTGACCAATAAGAACCTGGTCCTAACCAATCCAATTTCTAGCCCTGATTCAAACAACTAATGGGAGACCCAGCCCTAATCACCAATCATAGCCCTATTCCTGACCACCAATCACAGCCCCAGCACTAGAGCCAGCAACCAATCAGAATATCAGCCCTATCCAGCAATCACAGCCCTAGAACCAACAGCCAATCAAAATCCCAGCCCTAGACCCAACAGCCAATCAGATTCTCAGTCCTATCCACCAATCATAACCCCAGCCCGGGAGCCAGCAACCAATGGAAAGACCAGCTCCCAAAAACCTATCACAAAAAACATATGCAACAACCTGTTACGACTCGGTCGTCCCATTTCCAGGGGGCGCTGTAAGGGGACTGTCAGAAGCCTGGGAATCACCTTGAACACCTATCTAGAGTCCCTTGCTGACTCCTGGTTGTTTCTCCTTTCTCCATGGTACACTTGTGTAGGACTACATTTGCTTCTTGGGACTGCAAATCCCATAATGCACAGTTTGGTAGTCAGGAAAACCCGGATTCTGTTTCCCATTGTTTTCAATGGGAGAAGTCCAGTTGCTCCTTTTCACTGGATCCTCTCCTCCAGGACTTGCAAGTGTCCGAAACCACACACACCTGAAACCTCTCCTGTGCAGCCCAGCTTGGAACTGCTTATAAGCAGCCATTTCCTCAAGTTCCCCGTTATGCATCGGACTTCAATTCCTTTGTGTTACAGACCCCTTGTCGGATGGTGTTCCAGTTTTGTTCCTGTCCTGTTCTGTTCCAGCCTGATCCTGTTTCCTGTTTCTCTGCCCTGCTCCTGATTGTTCCAGCCAGAGTCTGCTCCCTACTTCTTAGCCTTGTACCTGTTTGTTTCTTCCAAAGCCTGCTCCCTGTTTCTCTGCCCTGCTCCTGCCTTGTTTCAGCCTGAACCTTCTCTCTGTTTCCCAGTCCTGTTTACTGCTCATTTCCTACTCCCTGTATTCCAGTCCTGTCCTTGCCTGTTCCAGCCAGAGCCTGTTCTCAGTTTCCCAGTCCTGTCTCTGTCTGTCCCAGCCAGAAGTTTGCGCCCTGTTTTCAAGTCCTAGTCCCGCCTTTGCTTCAGCCTGAGCCTGTTCCTAGTTCTTGCCTCTGCCTCTTTGTTTGTTCCCTTCTGTTTCTGTTTCTTCTTGGTTCTTTGTGTCTGGTAAGTGTTCTATCAGTCTTCACCAGTGTATACGTGTCCTCCTGTGTACTGGGGTTGGCTCCTGGTTTCCAGGAGGCAATTCCAGCCCCCATCCTTGTCCAGTGTTCTACGTTGTATTTCGTGCCTAACAGTGACAGTGTGCTATTGCTGTTTTCTCAGGAATCGCCACTGTGTTTCCAGCTGGACCCACAAGAGCGTGTCCTGTGTATGTAAGTACTATCCTTGTTTGTGCTCTAGGGTCCAGAGACAGAATCACTTCTGCCGCCTCCTTTCTATGGGGCTGGCAGGGTGACTATCTGTAAGAGCAAACTGCACAGAGGCATTGAGATTCCCTGTCACTGTGGGAGGTTCTGCGCCTTACTCTGTGTACAACCCCAGCGTGTTTGTCCACTGGTAATCTGTTTCCTGTTTGTTCGCACAAGGGTTGCTCTGCTTTTACTTTCCTGTTTCCTGTGCCTATCCATATCTGTCCTTTCCGTGTATGCCTTTAGCTGCTCCTCTGCCCCAGTGTACTACCTCTTTAGGATATTCGGTGACCTCAAGGGGTGTCCCAACCAAAGTCCTGATCAGACCCGCCCGAAACCGTGACAGAATGCACGACCCAAACATTTCAAGCTCCCCTGGCAGTAAAGGCACACACAAACCTAAAGGGCTTTCCTATCATGTTAAGACACCCCTTTCTAAACCTAGACATTCTCTGAAGACCTCTAAAAAAGGCCTTAGTTTAAAGGATAGACTTGTTAAAGAAAATCAAAGATTGCAAATGCAGTACTACATTGCGTGGCTTGCTGATCCATCAATGTTCAACTATTATAACATCTGTGATTATGACCCCCAATCCCTGTCTGTAGAAGAATTACAAAGTAATAATGAGTTTTTGGAGGTTCTATTACCTCAAACAGGGGAGAATGTTTCTAACAGTGAAAGTGCTTTTGCTACTTCTGCACAAGACATTTACTCTCAAGAAACCCTGGTTAATTCCTTGCCTCGTGCTAGTGCATCTCAAATTCACTTCCAGGACTCTGTCAAAACAAAGAACGCTGACACTGTTCAAGAAGCCACACTAGGGATTCCCTTGTTTTCTGTTGAGTGCTTCAGCCCATCTAGGCCAGTTTCTCAGAATTCAAAGTGCAGTGCTGACTCTTATAAAGACCTATCAGTCCCTCAGAGCTTTCAAGTCAGCAGGCTAGACCTTGTATCTAAGGGATCAGTAAAAACTGTGGGATTCCTTAGTTCAACTCAAATGGCTTGTGCTCCTCCCAAATTGGATGACAGTACATCAGTCTCAATTCCTAAGTGTTGTGCTGACTCGTGTAAAGATCTACCAGTCCCTCAGTGCTTTCAAGTGAGCAGGATAGAACCTGTATCAAAGGGATCAGTAAAGACTGTGGGATTCCTTAGTTCAACTCAAAAGGCTTGTGCTCTTCCCAAACTGGATGATATTACACCAGTCTCAATCCCTAAAAGCTCTGCTAAACCCTTTTCTATTCTGAGTGGGTTTGATAACAATATGGACATACACACACTAAAAGAGCAGTTTTGGCAGATTAAAAGGCAGATATTGGACTTCTATGATGAATATGTTGTAACATACACAAGAAATCGCGCACGTGGGCTCTTTTCATCAATGCATATTTCACTGTTGCCAGAGCCAGACATTCTGTTTATCTGTAAGGTAGAAGAAGTAACAGAGCAGCTGATGGAAACTACTGCAAAGCAATTTGAAAACCTGAAAAAAGAAAATGATCACCAGCTTTGGCTTAAAGAACAGTATGCTACTTTGTGTGCCTCTCCAAAGACTTCTATCGAGCAGATTGTCCCTTCTATTTATGACAGTCAAAAGACAGCTCCAGTTATAAATATATCAGCCTCTTCCTCAGACTCTCTCTCAGCCTGTAGTTCTCCAGTGAAAATTCCTGTACAGTTGACTGAATCTCTGACATCTCTGAGAGATTTGACACCTCTTGATTCAAAGGATGGATCAGAGTCTTCAGAAGGAAGTGTCTCAGCCCCTCTATCAGAACAAATACAGCCAAAGGAAGAAGAGAGTTCTGATACAGACTACAATAGCTGCACCTTAAGAAACCAAGATATGACTTTACTGGAGATTAATGGCAAGTTGTGCAATAGTGTTGACAAATCTGAATCTAGTGATGACAGTGGTTCCTGCCTTGCCGTGAACAAACCTGCAGATAGTGCTGTTCAAATGGCGCACACACCCGAATTTTCAGATTGTGAGGATACTCCTGCCCTTTCAAACAATATCATAGAATTTTCAGATAATGAAGAGACAGTTCCTGTTTCAAGTGAACTAATGGATTTTTCTGACCGTGAAGAAATACCCGCATTTACTAAGAATGTAATGGACTTCTCAGAAAGTTTAAAAATCTCTTCTGTGTCAAAGCAAACTGTGGAGATTTCAAACAAGGAAGAAAGCCAGCAATCTGAAATTGAACAGCCTGCCATAAGAAATAAGAGCCTTCTCCTAGAACAGGACACAGTTGCAGCCTCAACCACTGATTCTGACCTGCTGATCCCTGCCAATGTGTATCCTGTTTTCAGCTCCACAATTAGTGAAGAACAGATCTCTGAGCTACCGGTATCTGATTTTGATGTAAGATCAGCCACACCAACGTCACCTGCTGTGTCCCTGAAATTAAAGACTCCTGAAACCCAGCAATCTGAAACCGAAGCTCAAGTACTGAAAGATATAATATGTCCCACTAAAACTAAAGATTTGAATCTTGTATTCGAAGATCTGATGATAAGTACTGTTCTTAGTGTTTTATTGCAAGAAACCATCATCAATTCAAAGGCTAAAGCTGAAGCTTTAGATAACAATGTAAAGGTGATTTCTGAAGAGACTCCAGTTCTATTTCTTTCCAAAGAACAACCTTTCAATGTTAACAGAGTTGAAGATCAACTACCTGTAGTAGAAACGCCTAGCAAAGAAACCATTTCTGATACCACGAACACACCACAGAGCACTTGCAATGAAGAAATCCCAGTCTTGTCTGAAGATCACCCTAAAGAATTAGTTTGTGGAACTTCTACATTTTCAGATGTTAATCCAGTTTCTAAAGACTTAAAAACTCTTGTTGATCCTGTGATTGATACTCCGAAGTCATCCAAAACTAAAGAAAATTCTGACTTTTACATGTTTACCTTGAGAACACCAGTTACCCATGTCTCCCAAGTCTCTATGCTTTGCAAGCCTCAGACCACAATCAATGCAAATACTGCTGCAGAAACAGACATATCCTGCTTGTCGGAAGGAGTTACAGACCTGACAGTTACTAACACGCCAATTATCTCCTCCAAAGAAGACAGTACTGAACAGGAAACTAATGTCCTAAAGAATACTGCCCATAATGCCATTCCAGATCTCCTTGCTCCTCAATCCACTTCACCAGAAACCAACTCCATGCACTCCTCCCGTATCAATCGAACAATAAAGAGGAAAGACATCAGAGCCCATATGGGTATTAATACATGCTTTGCTCATTGGAATATTCACCTATGGCAGGACTGTAAACTTATCAACCAAGGTTGGTGTTGGATTTTCTTGCTTTGGCTTTTCCTCTTCAACTTTTTTCAGCCAAAGGATCGCCTTCTCTTCTTGAGCAGACTGGTGGGAGGGGGTATACTGTTACGACTCGGTCGTCCCATTTCCAGGGGGCGCTGTAAGGGGACTGTCAGAAGCCTGGGAATCACCTTGAACACCTATCTAGAGTCCCTTGCTGACTCCTGTTTGTTTCTCCTTTCTCCATGGTACACTTGTGTAGGACTACATTTGCTTCTTGGGACTGCAAATCCCATAATGCACAGTTTGGTAGTCAGGAAAACCCGGATTCTGTTTCCCATTGTTTTCAATGGGAGAAGTCCAGTTGCTCCTTTTCACTGGATCCTCTCCTCCAGGACTTGCAAGTGTCCGAAACCACACACACCTGAAACCTCTCCTGTGCAGCCCAGCTTGGAACTGCTTATAAGCAGCCATTTCCTCAAGCTCCCCGTCGTGCATCGGACTTCAATTCCTTTGTGTTACAGACCCCTTGTCGGATGGTGTTCCAGTTTTGTTCCTGTCCTGTTCTGTTCCAGCCTGATCCTGTTTCCTGTTTCTCTGCCCTGCTCCTGATTGTTCCAGCCAGAGTCTGCTCCCTACTTCTTAGCCTTGTACCTGTTTGTTTCTTCCAAAGCCTGCTCCCTGTTTCTCTGCCCTGCTCCTGCCTTGTTTCAGCTTGAACCTTCTCTCTGTTTCCCAGTCCTGTTTACTGCTCATTTCCTACTCCCTGTATTCCAGTCCTGTCCTTGCCTGTTCCAGCCAGAGCCTGTTCTCAGTTTCCCAGTCCTGTCTCTGTCTGTCCCAGCCAGAAGTTTGCGCCCTGTTTTCAAGTCCTAGTCCCGCCTTTGCTTCAGCCTGAGCCTGTTCCTAGTTCTTGCCTCTGCCTCTTTGTTTGTTCCCTTCTGTTTCTGTTTCTTCTTGGTTCTTTGTGTCTGGTAAGTGTTCTATCAGTCTTCACCAGTGTATACGTGTCCTCCTGTGTACTGGGGTTGGCTCCTGGTTTCCAGGAGGCAATTCCAGCCCCCATCCTTGTCCAGTGTTCTACGTTGTATTTCGTGCCTAACAGTGACAGTGTGCTATTGCTGTTTTCTCAGGAATCGCCACTGTGTTTCCAGCTGGACCCACAAGAGCGTGTCCTGTGTATGTAAGTACTATCCTTGTTTGTGCTCTAGGGTCCAGAGACAGAATCACTTCTGCCGCCTCCTTTCTATGGGGCTGGCAGGGTGACTATCTGTAAGAGCAAACTGCACAGAGGCATTGAGATTCCCTGTCACTGTGGGAGGTTCTGCGCCTTACTCTGTGTACAACCCCAGCGTGTTTGTCCACTGGTAATCTGTTTCCTGTTTGTTCGCAAAAGGGTTGCTCTGCTTTTACTTTCCTGTTTCCTGTGCCTATCCATATCTGTCCTTTCCGTGTATGCCTTTAGCTGCTCCTCTGCCCCAGTGTACTACCTCTTTAGGATATTCGGTGACCTCAAGGGGTGTCCCAACCAAAGTCCTGATCAGACCCGCCCGAAACCGTGACACAACCGATACGAACTCATATAAGGAGCAAGTTAACTGAAGTCCGGTCCCTGTGGGCAGGGAGGAGGCAGCTGCTGCTCTATTCAGAATCTCCTTGGATACAGAGAGACTGATTCCACACTTCCAAGCTAGCAGAGTCTACTTTCCAGGTAAGGGAGAGATTGTTTAAAAACAACCACTGGAATACTGCTGGTCCCGCACTCTGAAATGTGGCTTTTTTAAAGGCAAAAAAACAGGGGGGCAGACAGTTTCTAAACATAATTTAAATCACAGAAACAGATTAAAACAGTCTCCTAAAAACATTCTCTGCAAGACATTTGTAGCCTTTTTACTTAGAAAAAAGAGGATGGGGGTTTATGAAGTGATGTGCCACAAACTAGCAAGATAATTCACACAGTCACGGCAAAAACGAATGCCTGTCCTGGACTTCCCTGATGACATGGATGATGAGCTGACAAACATCAGCCAGCAGACCCTCCAAGATATCCTTGGAACCCTCTAGACCCCACCTTCAGTTGCAAGGAGGAGCACAGATACAGCAGCCATCACAGAGGACCCACCCACCACCCCAATTGCTTGAACTGCCAGCTCCAACCCAGCTGAGGACTCTGACGACACTGGCACCAGATTTGAGAGAACTGTAGTTGGAGTACAGCAGGAGCTGGCCAAAGAGGTGTGGGTGGGGATGGAAAATATGGCAGCCAGCCTAGAGGGAGTGCATTCATGCATGATGTCAACTGCAGAACAGGCAGCAGCCATGCAAGTGCGAACATCTATCTTGCAAGAACTTGAAAAAAGTGTGAAGAAAATCAGCACAGTTGTAAGGGAGTTGACACAACACCTCCAACAACAAACTTTTCAACGCGTGCAGGAATGCAATATTGACGCCCTCAGGGCCGACCTGGCTGCCTACCACAGTGATGTGGCTGCTATTCTTAAGAACCAGCAGCTCCTCCTTGCTGCAGTACTTCCCTTAATAGCCCCACAGTTGGCAGCTACCGGGATGTCTGACTCTACGTCTTCAAACACTGAGGTGTGTGTTGCCCCTTCACACTCACCACCACCAAGGGCAGAGGAGACAACACACACATCAGAAGATGAAGACGTGGAACAGATCACCTTCACCCGTACGAGTACCCAGTAGCACTAGTCCCTGACACCTGGCAACTTATAACCAAGGTCCTGTGCTTTGTAACATTCCTGTCCTGCAACAGCTGCTCTCAAGCACTGTTCTCCAGCCCACTGTTTATCTTGTCACTCTGCCCTGTGATTGCCTCTACTAACTTATTGGCAAATCATGCCCCTCTGCACTGTCTGACACTTCAACCCAGCATGTCCAATGACAAGTCCTTTTGCACTTGTGTAGGATCACAATGGAAGGTGTCACACTAATGGACTCACAATCATGGACAATGTAAATATAGCACTACAGCACTTTAAAATAAATAGCACTTACACAACCACTTTGTCTCTGTGGAATGTGACACATCAACCGTGAGGGAGATCAGTGATGTTTTCCTCATGTCAATGATCATAGAATGTCAATACAACTGCCCTGAATAAATGTGGGCTGATAACTATGCACTGTGGTCTGGATTGTACCATCATCTGCCCTTCCTGAGGATAAATTCTGAGGTCAACAGAAATTATACAGTATAATGCTGTGTTGGACAGAATAAGTCTTCTTCAAGGGATGTCTAAGCCAAAAATTATTGTCTTCAAATTTTTATTCCAGATAATCTTTACGTATGTGACATTTGACCCAAACCTTTTCCTCACACACACCATACAGCAGTAATGAATGTGAATGAGTGTACGTACAAATAAGTAACCTGACTGAAAAATGTAACAAATGATAGT
This sequence comes from Pleurodeles waltl, assembly GCF_031143425.1. NCBI lineage: Eukaryota > Metazoa > Chordata > Amphibia > Caudata > Salamandridae > Pleurodeles > Pleurodeles waltl. Next base: position 1,010,095,956 of record NC_090436.1, on the reverse strand, counting down.
TATGAGTTATGTATACTATACTACATGAGAAGATTATACCACCACTCACCTTATAAGGCTTCACTTGAACATCAAGCTGCAGGCAGACGTAACACAATGTCCTCAATACCAAATCTGGTCCCAAAGTATGTGAGATTGAAAACATACATCAAAAATTAACAACACATTGGAATCCATAGTGACCTTGAGTGGTGGGTGCAATGGATGGCAGAATCTTAGCAAAGTAGCTCTGGTGTAGCAGCCAATGTAACAGCTCAATTGGGATTTGGTTGCAGGATGGGACACAAATGCAAATGCTAAATAGACACTGTTCACCCATGCCAAGGCCCTGATCCCCAGGCATCTGACACATACTGTAAAGGAGTACCTAAATATTTATTGAACAGTAAAAAAGGATAATAAAACCTGGGCAAACACCTTAACTAACCTAACCTATCCTAAATGCACTCACTAATCACATTTAACTAAACACTAAACATCAATTCTCCACCCCCCTTATAAGACGGGACACATGGAGGACAACATATACTAACCTAAACACATAGGACCATATTTATACTTTTTTAGCGCCGCATTTGTGTCGTTTTTTGATGCAAAATCGGCGCAATTTTCCAAAATACAATTGTATTTTGTAAATTTGCGCTGCTTTTGCGTCAAAAACTTACGCAAATGTGGCGCTAAAAAAGTATAAATATGGGCCATACTATCTTATACTAAACAAATATATATATATATTTTCTTTTTTAAACACCAAAACCTCAACATCATCAAACACCCACCCACCCACACACATAATAAAAAAACATTTCAAAACATCATACCCCCACCCCCAACCCAGTACTACTAACTAAACTAACAGCCTATTCTATCCTAACACCAAGCCCCCTAAACCCACTAATTAAAAGAACCAGGAAAGAGAAGGGGGCGGAGGGATTCATGGCAGATGGTATAATTGTTACAACTTCACCCTCCCCAGGGTCTTCTTGATGGCACACACCCTCTTATTAATTTGTGACACTTTCTGCTTCAGCCTGTTCATTCTCTGCAACATATGTTGTATGTCACGTTGCATCCCTCTGAAATCTGCAGGGTCAATGACTGCAGCAGGGGTGGTCTGAGTGCCAGTTGTAGATGTGTGTCCGGTTGGTGGTGCCATGCTTGTAGGGGGAGGTACAGGTGCTGCTGCCAGTGGTCCGGGAGCAGTGGAGGTCGATGATCCTGCAGTGGTGCCTGATATGCTTGGTGTCAAATGGGTGGTAGTGGTGGTGCTGGTGGTGGCGGCTGTTGTGGACACCGAAGGGCCCCCTTGGGCAAATGCCCTCCACACTCATGAGGCTCTTTCATGGCGATAACGCCGTGCCATGTGGCGGAACCCAGACTCCACATCCAGAATGTGGCGGTAACGCATCGCCCGGCGCTGAAACTCAAGAATCTTGGTGGCATTCATATTGGCTGCTGTTTAAAAAGATAAAGCCAAACATTAGGTACTTCATTGTGTGATATAGCTACTGATGAAAATCAGACAATACATCTAATGTAGCTGAAACAGGCCATATCTCCATACAGATCACAGATTCTCCCTGATGAAGTACGTTCCAACTCAGCCTACACATGTTCTATCTAATAGCACAGCAATGCTCTAAAGGATGTGTAACAACTTAAATGACCTATGCATTATTGTTCAACCATTTGTCACAAAAAAATGCTGCAAGTCCTCCACATGTGACATGCCAACTAATGACTATCTTCTGGATGACAATCAAGGGCCACAAGATCTGTGATTTGTAAATAGAATTGCCAGGAAGGAATACAGTTGCTAATCATGAGTGGGTACCCTAGGTTTGGACAAGTAATTTACAGATTTACATATCTGTGTACTAAACGTGGATCATCACACCTAGGTATACATTTCATAACCCTAAGCCTGTGCCTCAGAGGGGCGTGAACAAGCAATACACACTTTCAAACATCCAGGACACCCAGGAAGCTTTGGACAGCTGTCCATGGGTTTGGACAGTCCACCACAGGTAAGGAGGATGTCCAACTAGGATACACCCAAAACTTGGACAATCCCATCCACATTTATATTTGTAAATGCAGACAATTGTCAACATCATTTAATACCACTAATACCTGTCTTACAACAAGCAAATAGATGCAAGCACACATCTGGCCATGAGCTGCATGCACAACTATGACATTGTACTCAAGTGCACCATACACATAGCACAACATGTGGAGCTAGATGCTGCTAGGAAGTCAAACATACAGATGATCATGTTCATTAGTGAACAGGGATGCTCAAGTCTGTGGTTAAGACTTTGACATCCCTATTCTGAGAGACTCAGGGTCTGACTTGCCGACTAAATCATGAATATGGGCCTCTGCAAATTTTTCTTTATAAACATTTCAAATATAAATGTCACTCTCTTCACATGGCCAATGCCTACACGGCTGCACTGCAATCCCAAAATATGACTATACGCTACTGATTGTCCAACTCAAAGATGGAAAAAAAGTGATACTCCACTCAAGTAACATATCCGATCATTTACCATCACATCATACCTTGCTATGTGTCCAATACACAGGAGTCAATCTCACTACAGCTGCAAACACAACACAGAACTGAAATATCAACACTTACTGGATGTGTCTGGGTCCGCAAATCGAGCCACTTCTCCGATTGTGTAGGGGGCAGGTCCACTTGTAAAGCATGGAAGGGGGAAATGTGTTCAATGTCTGTGCACTGTACAAAACTTCCAAAGACAATTACTGTGTGTAACATTAAATCTGAAAGCCCAGCCTCTCAGGCATGATGATACTGCAACAGACATACCACTGCATTATGTACAGACCCAATCACTCCAGTGAGTGATACACACATATCTGCACACATACAGTGGCCCTAAGTATCATGTGGTGACAAACATGCTCCATCAATTGTTCGCACTCATTTATGGAGTGTACTCCTCTCATCGTTTGTAGTAAGGAGAGACATGCAAACCCACTTTCCTGGAGCACTGCAATACCAGTCACTCAGGTATTGTGGCTTGTGCATCAAGGGACAATCATTTACTGTGTGATGCACCTGTGGGTTGATTTAAGGTCATGATTTACAATGCTTTCTATGGTCCCTTACATGTAGGGCCCATGTTGTGTGTAGGTTACATATGCCACATTAACAGTGAACCCTGAGCCACATATGCCCCATATGTCACCATAATGGCAGGGATCCTGAGCATTAATTGGTGATAGTTTGAGGCTAGCCATGGATTGACCAATTTTAATATTTGGATACAACAAGGAGATATATGTTGACAGTGTATATTGTAGTCATCCATGACAGACTGCATGGGCACAGGTGTGGTCATTGCACCTGAAATGTGTCACTCATTGCCCTGTGTACCCATTATGGGTTTTGGAAATCACAGTGAGCCACATTCATCATCTTACATTTGCCAAGTTGTTTGATCAGCGGCTATACAGCAAACTGACACTGTCATATTATTAACACATGGTTTAGCGAATATACCACTGTGTCAATCATGATGATGTAGGTTTCAATTTGTATGTACCTTCGGAATAGCAGCAGTCACAGGAATGCTGGTCTTCTTATCTTAGCATACTGCCATGTCTGTGATAGCCTCCATACTGGGAAGTTAGTTATTGAACATATGCTGCACTAGATCAGCAGGGGTGTGCCAAACAAAACTAGCAAAGTATTAGGGAACTTTATATGTCTGATGGAATTGGTCTGGCGTCTATTGCTGACATCATGCATGTAATACATTGTGACCATGCATTCCCCAACGTCAGGTATCCCATGTTGATCCCATAACTTATGAGAAGTTCCTGGCTATAGAGTAACACAGATGGCAAATGCATTAGCTCTGTTCCAGCTATTGTGCCCAAGACCAATGTACAACACACAGGTACAATGAACAGAGGGCCATGGATAGTTGTTATCCCTCAATTTGTATCATTTGCTTCAAAGTAGCACCACACATTTAGATATGAATCGAGTGCATTACTTTTGGCATCCACCCCTAATTTAATTGTGGCACAACCAAGTCAAACTATCAGCCTCAGATGTTACCTCACAAATTACGGTAATGTGTAGCATTTATTGTATAACTCACGGCCACTGTATGTTTAACTTGCATTCCACATGTCCAAAAACATTGCCTGCAGCATATGAACAAATCTACTGCTGTCACTACAGAACATTTAAATGTGCACATTACTCTGAATTGTACTCACCAACAGGGCCGCCAATCACAATCCCCAGGTGGTCCAGCAGGTCTTGCTCCCTGGCAACAAGGTCAGCCCAGCGGTGCTTTAGCTGGTGGTCGTTGCACAGTGTGTTGTATACGCATTGCAGATGGTACAGGACCTTTGACCACCCGAGCCTCCTTGCCTCTGTGATATACCCTTCTATCACCCTGCCACCTGCTTCTATCTTCAATGGGAGGAAGTGGCACACCAGCCAAATTAATCCCCTCAGCTCCTCCTCACCCATTCTACTGAGACGTGGCCTACCCAACATGCTTGAAATAATAAAGGAATTAAGGGGTACAGAGGATAATGAAGGGAAAGGAGAAGAGGGAAATGAAAAGTAAATAACCCTAAAACAGCCCAACTATCCCCAAACTAACACTACTCACAACAGACTCCCAACAGTACAAAGACAAAATGAAACACCAGAAATGACAAAAATACACTTACACAGGATACCACAGACACTTAGAAAACACCAAAAGACAATATAAGGAGCACACAGGAGACAAATTAACAATGTTCACAGAGAGACAAGTCCAAACACAGCCACACAGTCAAGAAAAATCACAGACTACAAAGTGAAAGTGAAAGTACACCCACTGTACCAATTCTGTAAACAGGATATCCTATTACATCACTTCCTGCCTCAAATGCGGTGCGTTTTTATTATGATGCGTCAAAATATTATAACGCTTACAGTCTGTGGGTCATTTTTTTTACGCACATGCTTAAAAATTACCCTGCATCCATACTTCAAATATTTTTCATTGTTAATCAATTTCATGGGGTACAGTGTGGGAATTACTGCTCAGGGCCAATGGATGTATCATGGCAGTGAGCGTCATTTTTCTACCCATATGTGGCATTTTTTGACGCGTATGTGTCAAAATGTATGTCTTTTACTGGGTTTGGGTCATTTCTCACAATTTTATAGTACATGACAGCTGTAACTATACGGCGATAGGCCGTTTACACCTACATTGTGCATTCCAGTGTATGGGCACATGTGGCAGATCACACTACTGCGGTCCATGGTCCTCTAGTTGTTGTACAGGATTTGCACTCTTCACTGACTCAATAGATCCCCAAACTTTTGGAATACAAATTGGTACTACTCAGTTTGAGCAGGTTGCGCGTCAATAGAGGATAACAAGGCTACGCAACTGAATACAGTAACTCATTGCCTGTGTGTCAATGTGTGTGAATTGGCTATTACAATTTTAGTTGTCCCACTGTGTAAACATCACAAGACGTGTTTTCATAACTGTGCTTGTATGCATGTGTTATCAATGTGGACAATAATCAGATCCTATTCAGTGTGGAAATGAGTAAGGAAATGTGTTTGTCATTCACGTAGCAACAAATGCTGTGTGAACTTCCCAGATTTTTGGGACAAAAGCATCTCCCATGACACACCATGCACAGGATAGATAGAGGACAGTTGATCATGGCAATGTTCCAAGACTAAGCCATCACATGTCCTGGAATGTTGCATACCACTTCCTGGTCACTTGTTTCAATACTACCCATGAGTCAGGCATTTGAATATGCTATGTGGGTATGGTGTTTGTGACACCAAGTCCCAAAACCAATCCAGAAATGTAATGTCACTCCACAGTTTGAGTCATATAAATGACCTATGTTTCTCCTGTGACAGTGGAGGACCAGCAGACCAAACAGCATGTGTTCACATATTTCCAGTGGTTAATTGCAAAAAGCTGTCCAGTTCAAGTGTGTGGGCCCATGTGTAGCTTGTGTCATTATTGGGGTCCATGTTGTCACAGTTACATGCAGGTCTAGTCATGAGTCTGTGGAGCCATTCCATGAATTAACAAAGTATCCTTCACAGCTGAATTGATCGAAAGCTGAAGAGGAATTGCAAACACACATGGAGATACTCCAGCTATGGCACTGCAGAAGTTTTATGAGATTGACAACAGGGCAACCTTGGTGTGCTCACAAAGTAAATGGATCAGTCATTTTAAACAGGCAGGTTTCCTCACAACATTTGTACACAGGGTGGCCTCTAAAATTCCCACTGGAGCTGGGAACATCAGTGTCTCTGTGCTGATTGATCTCACAGATATTCACCATGCAAGCCCCATCAATTTGTTGGGGCCGATGTGAATCAGTGTATGGACCGTCAGGGTACAAACATGTGTTGACATTTCATGCACATTATCTAATGCTGTTTGTTGTGCTGGAGGCACCATACCCAATCCATGCATACAGCCATGGTACACTGTCACGTTTTGTCACTCATGCATACATGAAACCCAGACAAGGGATGGGCCTTGATTAGGCTATTTGAAGACATGTCCCACCCCATGATATGATAAGTAAACTGATTACGCTATAAAATGTATTTGAGTATTCATTGTAGACCTACCTGACACAATACCCCAGGAGGAAAGTGAGGGCATGGAAAGCAACTATGAGACAAATGTAGCCACAGGGAACCTTTATGGTAATGCAAAGACAGGAACCAGTCAGGCTAACAGGATTCACGGTCAGTCAGGAACAGAAATGTACAATGCAAATACACAGTGAACAGACTGCAACTGGTCAAAGCTGGAACAACACTGTGGAAAACGTAAACTGTATTTGTCCTGTGTGCTGCAACTTTACACAATAACCCAAGGCCTATGTTACACAAGTGATTTATACAGCAATGTATAACAGGGATATACATATAATGGCAGTTTCTATGCCGTTCCAGGCAGCAGCAAGGGCAGTGCATGCTCAAATTGCTGGTCTGCATGGAGGTGCTCATAGGTGTGTGCAGTTTCAGGCTCCCACAAGTCATGTAGGTGAGACTCAAGTTCAAAGGGCCAACCGTACCTTTCACATGAAGCGATGGACAGGTGATTACAGGTCATACAGACTACAAGGCAGTGCATTATCCAACCAGAAGTCCATGCAGACAGATGAAATATGACTATGGCATACCATACTAAAGAGGGAAGCACACTGGAGTCTTGGTATGTGTAGATGAAGGATTATCTAGCTACAAATAGTCAATTTCCAGGGCCCCCTAGAGATGGATGGGGAGAGACAGAAAACATGGCACCGGCAGGACTTATGACCTGGGATGGCATGTGCAGGGGATGTCTTGTGAGCAATGCTATTCATACCTGGGCCACTCGTGCTATCCATTTGCAGTTTACATGGATTTCTTGTCACACATACTCCTTGCAAAGATACCTGATGTCACACTTACTGCTGTCAAGGGTCTGGTCATACATTCCAGTTACCAATGCAATAGCACATCCACTGCCTCATGTATGAGGCATTTTTTTTTCCTTATTGAATGATGGTGTCTTTGTTGTGTGCCATATGCTGCAATGAACCATGTTTCCAACATGTATGTGTGAAATAGCTGTGGTCCTCTGATATTGCCCTTCAAATGTGAAATGGACAGGATATATGTCTTTTACAGTGTGTGTGAAGTTGGTTGTACATTCATAGCCATCAAATGTGATGTGGATTTTCAGTATCCTTATATGTATTTCTGCAATGCTCCATGAGGCTACACTCTGATTATGAATCTTACGGCTAATGTGATGCATAAATGATTACCCAGACCATGATATAGTGATTAGAATAGGTGTTTAATGACATATGGTAAGACAGTGGTGATGGTGACTATAGCTAAAAGAAGTTTTAGACAATGTGTTGTCTCCGACGCAATCCTGCAGCTGTGTATGGATGGTCCCCCTCATGTTGATGGACAACGTCCTCTTCAGCCATTTGTGGGTGTGGTACATAGAGGGGAATGTTCCTTCTTACACAAATGTTGTGCAGGATGGCACAGGTCAAAATGATCTTGCAGACCATTTCTGGTGAGTATAGGAGGCTGCCTCCGGTGATGTTGAGGCACCTGAATCTTGACTTCAGGATGCCAAAAGTCCTCTTGACTATGATGCGTGTCCTCCGATGTGCCTTATTATAGGCATGCTCTGATGCTGTGCTTGGGTTTGCAAATGGGGTCATGATCCATGGCTGGATCCCATACCCCTGATCAGCTGAAAGAGAAAATGAGTGAGAACATTTTGATGTTGCTTGCACCATGATTATCACTTTGCATGGCAGTTGTTCTCTTTTGTTGTCTGTGACTCATCTGTGTTTGTGTTATTGTCTGGAATCCTAGGCTTCTAGGATGTATCATCAGCATTGGGTTGTTTCATTATCTGAACTGGTGTTTGGCTGATTGACCGGATGTCAGCGGTATTTTTGTAGACTTGCAGTACAGTGTGTACTCCCTTGCATTATGTCATGTGAAAGAGGTGTCCATGGGCCAGATGTATCATCACGGCCCTTTGCGAGTCGGAAATAGCGATTTTGAAGAAATCGCTATTTCCGACTTGCAAAGTGCCATGTATCACATTTGCGATTCGGTAATAGCGATTTCTTAAAAATCGCAAATGCTATTACCGAATCGCAAATTGCGATACCGGCCCCATTCGCAGCTATGGGCCTGTTGGCCCATATCTGAGAATTTTTTGCATTCCCAAAATTGCGATTTCTGAACCAGAAATCACAATTTTGGAAATTCAAAAGCCCAGGGTGCTGGGGGCCTAAGGCCCCCTCTGCTGCACCCCAAAAACGTTGTGGGGGACATGTAAGGTGCACACATGCCAAAAGGGCATGTGTGCTTTACATGTTCAATTTAAAAATGCATTTTAAGTGCATTTTTAAATTTTGCACCAGGTTACCACCTGGTTTCATTTCATGGTATTTTGCATGTGCAAAATGCCATTCTGCAAAAAATCGCAATGTGCGATTTTTTACAGCATCGCCTTGCGATGTGGATTTTACGAAACGCAAATTGCAACTCACAAACCCAGGTTGCAACGCAAGAAATCGCAATTTTAGCAATTTCTTATTTGTGGTCTGCGACTGCCTTTCATGCATCGCAGACCACTTTTTTGCACTCACAAAAGGCAGAATTTTCCGATTCGCACCGTTTGCGAGTGCAAAACAATTTCATACATCTGGCCCCATGTGTCTTAACTGTGGGTGACATGATACTTCCATACACAGAATCAGTTCCACAGTGTGGGAAACACTGTTGCATCTATATGTCCTGGACATCCCATCCAATTTAACATATGCAATAGAATTTGTTAAACATCAGTGAGGCCCTTTGATTTGGCTAGGTGACAATGTACAACACATCTCCATAAGTTGTCAGCACTGATGTGTTGACAATTGACAATGCACAAATATCCCATGTGTGACAAGTTCTCTGCAGACCTATTTCTCTGCCCTTGCCGACTTGACTCATGTTCAAACGTGTACCTATACTACTGAACCTGGTACAGTTCAGCTGACTAACTTGGTTGTAAGGTGATCGACAATAGCCTGCACGTTGATGGAGTGTGTGTGCTTCCTGTTGCGGTATAGATGTTCGGTTGCAGCAGGTGGCACAATGCGTACATGTGTGCAGTCAATGGCACCAAGCACTTGTGGGAAGCCGTTGATTTGGTAGAAGCCCTTTTTTGTCTCCTGCTGCTTCAGCTGTGTGTTGGGGAAGCTGATGTGGCGGGGTGTGAGGAAGATGATGACATCCAATACCTTGGGTAGGAAGGCAGAAGGCAGAGAATGAGGGCTGTGAGATCCCGGCAACCAGGGCACCAGTGGTTTGAAACGAGCCACTTGCCAACATGTGGAGGACAGCTAGCAGCTTGGTCTCTGGTTGAATGATGTGGGGTGTCTGCAAGCTGGGTGCCAACTGTGGCTCAATGTTGCACAGCAGCTGCTAAGTGGCTTGCCAGTTGAGTCTGTACCTTTGGATGATGTCTTGTTGCCGGAGTCTCAGAAGGGTTGTCCTGGTCCGGAATATCCTCTCCTGCCTTCTGCATTGCCTTTGGGGTCCCTGCTGTGTTGTGGAAGCTGCTGGTGTTGGTCCTGTGCTCTGCGTCTTCGTGCATGCTGGATGAAAAGCACCTCCATGTCTTCCTTTTGGAGTTCTGCTGTTGCTTCTGTGTGTTTTCTTTAAGTACTGGTGTGTTTGCCCCATTTTAATGCCTGCCCTGACCCAGGCGTTATTTGTTTATGCAAATCGGGCTGTGCGTCATTTTACGACTCCGCCTCCCGGCCGTGCAGGATTTTTTCGCGGTAGCATAAATATGGCGCACGGCAGTTTAAGTCATTTTTTGCATGGGAACACCTACCTTGCATGTCATTAACGCAGGGCAGTTTCCCGCATCCCAAAAATGACACACATGGCGGAATTTTGGCATTCGCGGGGTAGGGAGTCATAGTATAAATATGGAGCAAGGTTTGCGCCGAATGTGCGTCAAAATGTTTGACGCACATTCGGCACAAACAGAGTATAAATGTGCCCCATAGTCTTTCCAACATTTAACCATTTCTTATTTCTGGGAGGCTGCTTACGAGCTGCTTTCTAAAGGGATTCATAACAATCTTGATCAAGCTATCTGAGGTGATCAGATTTTGTCTTGCATGCCAGCATGGAGGGCCCGGCCATCACCTTTTGGAATATCCCCACAAAAGATCTCAGCATCCAAGGGACCCAAATCAAAGCTAGTGAAAATCTCTGCCGACACACTGAAAAAAGCAATGGACCTAAAGCCTTCGGATTCACAGATGACCATCTCAACCATTTGCCATGATCCGAGGTGGTAAGCCCACCCTGTATCACCGAGTGTAAATTAGTCCTACCCTTGATTACCCTTATTCCTAGGGACAGGGGGTTAAGGTCAAGAAATGGACTATGCGTTATGCTGAAACTTGAGATAGGCAAAAACAGGGGACCTGAAACAAAAATACAATCTATTATTGACGCACAACCCCTCACTTTGAATGTGGAGATGACATGGGGCTTAAATGAGTTTATCGGCTTTTCAAAGGCAAACACAAGGTTCTAGGTATGTAGAAAGGTATTAAGAACACTACTTTCGGGTGTATGTGTCATATAGAGCCCCCATGCAATCATGAATTTTCTACCTGTATCATTTGAAGCAAGAAGGCTGATACACAGGTGATAATTAAAGTCTGCTACTAACACGAGCTTCTCCTGACCTTTGCCCCACAGTTCCAGAGAATTAATGGCCAAAGGTAGGCTGAGGAGATTAGAAATCCTAGATGATCCTGACCTGGCATTGTAATAATCAATCAGGACAATTGTGGTGGAGTCTGGTACATGCAGTTTTAGTGATTGAAACAAGTGTGAATGCCACTTGAGGTCCTAAATATAACCACAAAGCAACAGGGAAACAAAAATAACCAAGCCCTCTCTAGCCCTACCAGATACAAAGGCCACTGCAGGAACAAAATAGGTTTTGTATCCTTCCAGGAAAAAAGAGTAACCTACTTCCCAATCAATCAATCAATCAATCTATCAGTTGATTTATGGAGAACTCCTTTTTACTTGTGAGGGTGTCCAGGCACTGGCAGGATCCAGTTGATTAAGTGAATAGCCAGGTCATCAGGGACCTTTGGAACTATGGAAGAGTCTGAGAGGTCCGGAAATGAAAGTTTAGCTGGTTACATTTCATCACTGCTTGGTAGGAGAAGGACCAGCCTCCACGTCTGCTGAGATGAATGAAGAAGGTGAGGGTTAAAGAAAGGTAAGTGGGCGGTGGTGTCTGGGGGCTTATGGAAGTTCAGGTAGGTGAGCCACAGTTGAGTAGGATCTTGTATGCATGGGTCAAGAGCTTGAATTGATATCTATTCTGTACAGAAAGCCAGTGGAGTTCCCTGAGGTAGGGAGTGATTTGGGTTCATTTAGGGAGATCAAAGTCGAGTCTGGTTGCTGTGTTAGTCAGAGGAGGTGAGCTGAGACCCCTGCATAGAGAATCTTGGCATAGTCCATTTGGCTGGAGATGGGGACCTGGGTAATGGTGTCTCTTGAGCTATGGGTCAGCCAATTGAATATCCTATGAAGCATGTGGAGGGTGAAGAAGCAGGAGGAGGAGACAGAGATGCTTGAGTTGTCATGGTAATGATGGCAGGTTCCTCGGCTGGTCATGGGGGTAGGAGTAGGCTCGAGGTCTTAGGGCCACCAGGATGCATCCCATGGGGAGCTTTTCTTTCTGAAGATGAGTACCTTTGTCTTGTCTGTGTTGAGCTTCAGGCAGTTGTCCTTCATCCAGTTAGCAATGTCTGTCATGCAGTGGTGTGGAGTTTGGTCTTGGTGTTGGTGGTGTCTTCGGAGAGTGAGAGGATGAGTTTTGTGTCATTCTCATATTATATAATGTTGAGTATGTGGCCAATACTGTCATATAAGTGTTGAAGAGGGTGGAACAGCGCGAGGCCCTTGGGATACTCCACAGATGATTTCCTGCTTTGAGAGGTGAAAGGAGGAATGCAGATTTTTGGCATTTTTCTGGTGAGGAAAGAGGCGATCCATCTGAGATCAGCTCCTTGGATGTCTGTTTTGCAGCCTTGTGATATGTGTGTGGTAGGTGATCATATCAAAGGCTGCTGAGAGGTCTAGAAGGATTAGAGCCACAGTCACTCCTCAGTTGAATAGGGCTCAGATGTTGTCAGTAGCAGCGATGAGGGCTGTCTCAGTGCTGGGGTTGTTGAGGAATCCAGATTGGGAGGAGCTGAGTAGGAGTTTCCATTCCAGGTACGAGAAGAGTTGTTAGTTGATGGCTTTTTCTAATACTTTGGCCAGGAATGGGAGCAGGGAGATTGGTTGGTGGTTGTTGAGTTAGCTGGGGTCTGCCAACGGCTTCTTTAGTAGGGCATTGACCTCTGCATGTGTCCAGTTCTCTGAGAAGTTGGTCATGGCAATTGAGGTGTGGAACAGGTGGTGAGTACATGGCTGATTCTGCCTTGCCCAAGTTGAAGATGTGGTGAGGGCATGTGTTGGTTCAGTGGACTGAGTTTATGATCGAGGCAGTGACCTGTGGGCTGATCTGGCTCCAATCGGTTATTCAGATGTCTGTGGGGAGTAGCTGGGTCATTGTGTCGGTGATCTTGGGCTGGGTTTAGAGTTTCTGTCGATGTTGTCAACCTTGTGCTGGAAGAAGTTTGCAAGGTTGTTGCAGAGTTCCTGGGGAGTAATGTTGTTTGTTGCAAATGAGGGGTTGGAAAATTCCTTGATGATGATAAATTGTTCTTTGACGTTATTGGAGATTGAGTAGATGTGTTAGGCTAAGGCCTTTTTCTTCAATTCTCTAAAGTTTCTGTGGTAGAAGTTGAGGGCTTTCTTGAGAGTAGTCTTTTTGGTGTCCTTGCTGGCGCACCACCTCCTTCCCAGTTGTTTACAGTGTTGTTTAGCGGTTCTGAGGTCTTCAGAGTACCAGCCAACCTTCTTGGTAGACTTTTCATGGGTGTTGTTGCCAATGGGAGCAACACTGTTGGCGCAGTTGGTGATCCAATTGTAGAAGTTTCTGACTTTCTGGTCTAGGTTGTTGTGGGAGATAGGGTGGGTAGTGTTGAGGGATTTGCATGACCTTTGTATTTTTTGCTGTGTCTTCCTTCTCCTGTGGAGTCAATGGTGGCCATGGCCTTTCACATGCGTTGTTAACGCTGCTAAATTGGAGCACAGCTGCTCATAATGTTGCTTCTTTTCATATTGGAGAGTTACAAAGAGTAAAGCATGATGCCACATAATGACTGTGGAGCTGTTGAAATATTTCACTCAAAGAGAACGGTGTTTTGTAGTTTCTGGTTGGGAATTCAATCAGTGGAGAACATTATTTTTAAGTCTGTTTTCAAATGAAAGTAAAGAGATACTGAGAACCATTGTATATCTCTACTACAGGAATTTAACATGAATTGCCCTTTGGACATTTGAATCAACTTCAATCAATTAATGCAGAAGGACATATAGAAAGGTAAAGATGTTCATATACAAGGAAGGTGTTTACCTGAAGAAGCGGTTGTCACAAACACATACTTGTAAACAGGTGTTGGCTGTATTCTTTTGATTTGAGAGAGCATTGGAAATTAATTCTTTATATATGAACCCATTCTCTTTTGATTCAAAATTAACTTTAGATTAGAAGTATTTTATAAACACATGAAATGTAGTTCACATTGTTTACATTGTAACAAATTTGTTTTAAGGGAATTTACAAATATAACTTTTAATAGAAATATCCTGGGAAATTAGAGGTTGTAGTAACTTTTTGAAAATATTAGTTTAGTGCTTCTTTATGTTACTACACCCCCACCGAAATACTGTTTTTTAATACAAGGTGATGGCAGGGGTATAGCCATTTTGGTAAGTTGAGCATTTTCAAGACTGCTGGCCGAGCTCTGCTTGAGTATGTTTCTTAACTTTGGCGTAAATTGAAAAATCTTCACAAATTATTCCCAAAACAAAGTTAATCCTCTTCAGTTCCTTCCTAGAAAGTTTTGTGGTGATCCATAAAGCTGGGGCCAAAGTAAAAAGGGGGTGGTGATCCTGGGCTCGGATTTGATGAATCATGTTTGAGAGAATACTGTTTTCTTTCATGATGTTCTAATACAGATTATGGAAGGTGCTCCAGAACCTAAAATTATAGCAGTTTTGCTATTAATGTATACTGTTGTCCCCAGCCATTTGAACACAACAACAAACATTCTCAGTAAAACTTGCTCCCAACAGAAGGAGCAGCAGCCTGTCACTTGATTCCTCAGTGTGCTACTGCAGCTTTCCACAATGTACTGCTGAACAACCAGAGTACTATCAGTCTGTATTTATGAAAACAGTGTGGCAAACCTGAAGCCAGCTTGATGAATTCAAAGTTGTAAAACAAAAAGCATTTCTATCAGAAACAGACTTAATGATGGTGTTGGTTTATCATAGAAATTATGATTGGTGCTCTAGAAAGCTATAATGAGTAGGATTTTCTGACTTATCAAAAGTATTTCTTGTGTACTTCTCATACTTGTCAGTAAAACATTCTGACACGCAGACTGAAACAAGCATTCAAAGTGAGGACTGAATGTTCAGATTATGCTTCTCTTCCTTTACTGCAAGTTTCTCAGCAGCCAATAAAAACAATTTACATTTAAAACTACATAACCCATAAAACCATCCACCAATCAGGGCCCACAAGACCCTATAATAGTCCATGCAGAGAATAACTCCTCTTTCTTTGCTGCTGCAGTTGCAATGATAAGTCCTTCTCATTTTTTTCTTTTGGTAATTATGGCTATATAGGTATATGTAACATGTTCATATATGCCAAGTACTTTTCACTCTAGCAGCAGTCTGCTATCTTCATGGTGTTCTATTAAGCTTCACACAGTGCTCTCATAAGTAACATGAGCTCTAACATTTGCATTTATGACAAAAATGTGGCACACATGAAGACATTTCATAGAATCAAAGCAGAAAGTGTTAAAGACATTGGGGGTCATTCTGACCCCGGCGGGCGGCGGTTGCCGCCCGCCTGGAGGGAACCGCCATTTGGCCGCCCCGCGGTCAAAAGACCGCTGGGGCCATTCCAACTTTCCCGCTGGGCCGGCGGGAAAGGGGCCTGCAACACTGAAGCCGGCTCCGAATGGAGCCGGCGGTGTTGCAGGTGTGCGACGGGTGCAGTTGCACCCGTCGCGCTTTTCACTGTCTGCTAAGCAGACAGTGAAAAGCATGCTGGTGCCCTGTTAGGGGGCCCCTGCACTGCCCATGCCAGCGGCATGGGCAGTGCAGGGGCCCCCATGGGCCCAAGAACACCCATTCCCGCCATCCTGTTCCTGGCTGGGGGAAATCCGGCGGGAAACCGCCGGACCCGGTTTTCCGACTGCGGCTTTACCGCCGCGGTCGGAATGGGCTTTGAAGCACCGCCAGCCTGTTGGCGGTGCCTCAGTCATCCGTGACCCTGGCGGTCATAGACCGCCAGGGTCAGAATGACCCCCATTATCTTTAGATATGGAAATTAAGGTTTTTTTTGTCATAAGAACTATGTTTTTTGCAGTTTAGCACATACTATGTATACATATATGTCTTTCATGATAGATAGATAGATAGATAGATAGATAGATAGATAGATAGATCATGGTTTAAGGAACTTGACTTGGACGTGCCTTATTCCCAATAGGGCTATTTGGAGCCATAAATTCACAACAGTGTTAATTGATTTGTTATTATATGGTAATTTAGAGGGCTGGCGTAAAGTCCATACAAACTGTATAAGATGATGGTTTGTCCACAGAAGAGGGTCTCTATTAGAGCTAGATGCAAAAATCCAATTCAGGGTGTGCCCTTAAATGTAGATGGGGCCCATAACCATTTGTAAAAGGCTTAACACCTTACAATTCTCCAGGAAACAAGCCAAGTATTGATGAGATGGCCATTCCACCCCGATGTTGAAGCCTCCTAAACACATAGGGGGTCATTCTAACTCTGGCGGGCGGCGGAGGCCGCCCGCCAGAGTTCCCCCCTCCAGAATACCGCACCGCAGTCAGAAGACCGCTGCGGTTATTCTGTGTTTCCCGCTGGGCTGGCGGGCGACCGCCAGAAGGCCGCCCGCCAGCCCAGCGGGAAACCCCCTTCCCACGAGGAAGCCGGCTCCGAATGGAGCCGGCAGAGTGGGAAGGTGCGACGGGTGCAGTTGCACCCGTCGCGAATTTCAGTGTCTGCTAAGCAGACACTGAAATTCTTTGTGGGGCCCTCTTACGGGGGCCCCTGCAGTGCCCATGCCATTGGCATGGGCACTGCAGGGGCCCCCAGGGGCCCCACGACACCCCATACCGCCATCCTGTTCCTGGCGGGCGAACCGCCAGGAACAGGATGGTGGTATGGGGTGTCTGAATCCCCATGGCGGCGCAGCAAGCTGCGCCGCCATGGAGGATTCATGAGGGCAGCGGAAAACTGGCGGGAGACCGCCGGTTTTCCTGTTCTGACCGCGGCCAAACCGCTGCGGTCAGAATGCCCTGCGGGGCACCGCCAGCCTGTTGGCGGTGCTCCCGCCGCCGCCGGGGTCAGAATCACCCCCATAATATTTGGAGCAGTAACAATTATTAGAACCTGGATAGCATGGGTCGTTGGGTTATAATTGGACTTCAGATCCAAGATGTAGTGTTAGCGGTGGTTGGTTTTTGTGGTCCAAACTCTGATGATTTAGAACCAATGAAAGGACTGTTCCTGCCTCTTCTCGATTTCCCTGACCCAATAGTTATGGTTGGGGATTTTAATGTTTTGTTGAATAATAACTTAGATTGGTCACAAAGTTCTAGATCCGCAGTCATGTTAATATCTCAGAGTTTTTTTAAATCCAGGATGAGAGAACTGGGCCTGCGGGATATCTGGAGAGTAAGAGCTGGTATACAACGGGTTTTCTCCTTCAAGAATAAGAAGTATGGTCATGCATCTAGAATAGATTATTTTTTGTTAGATCAGGGATTGGAAGATATGGTTGATAATTTAGAATATAAGGCCGCACATTTGTCAGATCATTCTGCCGTTGTTATAACACTCAATCTTAACACCAAAAGAGAGATGAGAAGGTGGACATTAGATCGAGCATTATTATTGGAGGATGAGGTGAAGTCTCAATTGTTTATAGAGACAGAGGATTTTTTTAAGTTTAACATCGGTTCTGCTTCAATAAGCATGGTTTGGGATACGTTTAAAGGCTTTCTAAGAGGCAAAATTACGAGTCTCACTGTTCGAAGGAATAAGAAGTATAGGTTGGAAATGTAGTTGTTGGAAAGGAAATTGAATGAGTGTGATCGCGTAGAGATGGGTGGCTTAGAATCCTTAGAGCAGTTAGAGGTTAGGAGGTCTCATCTGAAATTGCAATTAGAGACATTATTACAGTCTAGGTTAAAAAAAACGATGGGACGTCAGTAAGTTGGCTCATTTTGAATATGGAGAGAATCCCAGCAAACTGTTGGCTTGGAAAGTCAAGACGGAAAGGACAAGAAATGAAATCCGAGAGAACCTTGATCAAAAGGGTCAGAGACAGTCCAGTTCTCAGGATATTAGGGAGGTTTTTCAATCTTTTGTTTCTGGTCTTTGCAAAGAGGATACTATGGTAACAAATGAAGAGGTTCAAAGTTGGTTGGAGGCGGATACACTTCCTAAAATTTCAGACACAGAGAAGGAAATTATGAGTCAGAAATTTAGGATGTAAGAGATTAAGTCAGCAATTATGTCATGCAAGGGGGAGAAAGCTGCGGGCCCTGATGGTATTACAATTGAATAATATAAAATGTTGGGGAATGCTATTGTCCCGATAATGTTGGCTTTGTTCGAGGAGATATACGATAAGGGGGAGGCACTACCAGAATCATGGAACAGCGCAATAATCACGGTGGTTTTGAAGCCAGGCAAAAGTCCAGTTAGGTGTGAATCATACAGACCAATTTCTTTATTGAATGCTGATTATAAAGTTTTTGTTAAGGTGCTGGCAGAGCGATTAAACAAAGTGGTGGGTGGTCTCATACATAAGGACCAGAAAGGTTTTATAAAGGGGAGAGAGAATACAGTTTGGGGGATACATTTTGTTGGGCGATGCGTTTAATTTATTCGAAACCTGCAGCTAGGGTTCTGGTAAATGGAAGTTTGACACCTCCGATCCAAATATTTAGGGGTACGAGACAGGGATTCCCACTTTTGCCACTATTCTTTAACTTATATATCGAACCTCTTGCTAGAAGAATTAGACATGAGCAGAAAATCCCTTCCTTTGTATACGGGGAGTGGGAGAAAAAAGCCTCCCTTTATGTAGATGATTTGTTAGTTTGCACATTGGATTTACATACGGCTTTACCAGCCGTTTTGGATATAATTAATAATTTTGGTAAGGTATCAGCTATCAGATAAATGCCAACAAGACAGTAATAATGGCATGGAATCATAGTGCGGGGAACTGGACGAGTAAAAACGAAATGAGGTATCTTGGTATTAAGATACTCCAAGACATTGAGCAAAAAGCAGAGGCAAATTTCAGCTTGTTAATGAGGGAGTGCTGTAAGCTTATGAAAAATTGGATGTTCTTACCTTTATCAATTTTGGGTAGAATTAATTTAGTCAAAATGATGATTTTACCTAAAGTTACTTTCTTATACAACACAATTCCTTTGCTGTTTGATAAAGTTTTGATTGGCAAATTTCAGCAAGAAATAAATTAGTTTTTCTGGGCACAGAAGGGAGTGAGGATTTCTTGGAAAAAGTTGCAGAGGAAAAGGGGAAAAGGTGGATTAGCATTACCGGATTTGCTAATGTATGGTTGGGTGTTTCAATTTAAGAATGCCAGGATTTTGGGCTCTTCTTTAGGTACCACAGCCATGGGTTGTAGGTTTAAGGTTATGTTAGCACAAGTAAAGGAGGGTTTAAACTATTATCTGTTCAAATTTGGGGATCCTAAAGTCTTAAAAAAAATCAAGCTAAAACTTCTGAGGGATGCTGCCCAATTATGGTTTAGTGTCAGGTCTCTGTTTGGGATTGATTACTATAGCAAATAGTCACCTATCTGGCACACGCCAGGCACGCCAGAATGTCTGAAGGATGTTTTGGTCATCCCAATTAAAAAGGCAGGTTTTAAACACTGGGGAGAGCAAGTAAAGGAAGGGGACTTGTTGTCTTGGGAGGAAATGTCGCAGAAGACAGGTGGGGCTTTGTCGAGGCTAAAATATCTCCAATTGAAAGGGTGGATAGCTAAGTATAATAAGAGATGTGGTTGGCAGTCTCAGATAGAGGATATAATCTTGGTAGATCCTCTCCCCAAAAAAGTCGTGGCATTGTGGTATTGGGAGTTGGTAGAGGCTGGGGACGGCAAATTTAATCTGCCTAAAGAACTTTGGGGTGATGTTTTTTCGGAGCTACAGCTGGGGGAGGCTTGGGAGGTGTCTATGCGCACTCTATATCAAGTGGTGAAACCTGCTCCGTTTAGACGAAATCATATATTTACACTACATAGAGCTTTCTTCTCTCCATACAGACTGTCTAAGATAGCAAAAGGTGAGGTGATCAAATGTGGAAAGTGTGGGATGGAAAAGGCGTCGGACGTCCATATGTTTTTCGAGTGCTTGGCGATTCAACTTTTTTGGGATGCAGTGAGACATACGATGTCGGAAGAGTTAGAGGTTGAGATCGAGATTACCCCATTATTAGTTATTTTTGGCAGATCGGAGCAGTTAATAAGTTTAAGGGCGGATATGCAGAAGTGGTTATTTTATGCTGTTTTATTAGCTGGAAGAGAAATTTGTAGGAAATGGGTGGGTAGTATTATTCCCTCCTATAAAGAATGGTTGGACCAAGTGAAATATGTATTTAAAATGGATACGGTAATGGGTATCACTAAGTCAAAGGAATTCTGGCTACCTTTTAAAGCCTGGTTGGATGCACTATTGGTGAATGCATAAAATTTTGTCAGATGATTATTTCTTCCTTGCGGTCTCTCAACTTTTTTTATCCCTCCTTTTTATTTCCATTGTGAGGAGGATTTGGTGAGAGAGAAAGAAGGAGGCCCTTTTCCTCCCCGGGTCAAGGAGCATGGTTCGGTATAAGAGTGAAGGAAAAAGACATGGTGCACGGGATGAATGAGGACAAAAAAATATATATATTATTAGAACCAAACATTAAAGTTATGGTTTTGGGGTGAGGACAATAAACAAGAAGACTTAGAAAAGAAAGCAAAAGTGATAATGTAAGTTTAAAGCCCAAAAGCTTGGGTTTGGAAAACAGGTTATTGCTATGACTGAACAGGGTAGGCCTACATGAATATAACTATAACCCATTACTGCTTACCCAATCCACATGGAACATTTTGAATCTATAGAAAGTAACTGTGGTCAAATCCAGCACAGAGGCCTTGTGGGACCATGTTTCCATGACAAATCTTGTTCATAATGTACAATTGTACCCTGGTTTTTCATTTTGTGTTTCAGAAAGGATCAAGGGCTAGATGTATCAAGGTTCGCACTAGCGAATACCAAATAGCGATTTTTACTGAATCACTAACTGATATTTGCAAAATGCGATGTAACAACACCATTGCAAAGATTCGGTAAAATAGCAAATTAGTATTTTGGAATCGCAAATTGCAATTTTTGTATTCTGGAGCAGCTTGATGACATCACAACCCGGAAGTGAGTCAGTGTATGCTGTTTCCATATGCCTTAACCACAGAAGCAGGCAGAGAAACCCAGCACAGCACCAGGGAGGCACTCAGGAGAGTCAGCCAGAAGAAGAAAAAACTATGTCCACTGATAGGAATGGGAAGGACAAAAGAGAGAGTAGGCGCAAACTGAAATTCAGTGAGCAAGAATTGGATGTGCTCACAGAAGAGGTGGTCAAGAACCATGACCAGTTATTTGAAAAACACTCACTACAGGGCCCCGAAAATGAGAAGTGGAAATGTGGACTGACACCCAGAACAAAATATGCACAGTGTGTGTTGTGCAGCATTCCATTGAGGAGAAATGCAAGCGTAGAGGTACCACTTGCGATCATGTGCCAAAGAGAGGGTAGCAAGCAGGCTGAAGGAGGCAAGGAGCACTGGAGGAGGACCACTCACCCAGACAACATCCACCCCCATGGAAGACATGGTGAAGTCAACACTGCTGCCTGAAGCTGTTAGTCATGTCACTGACATTGACACCTCAGGCACTCCCCGCACCAGCAAAGGTAAGGGCAGTAATGATTTGAATCACCATATGTGCATGCACAAATGCCCCTTAGAAAATTTGAATGGCACTATGCACAGTGATAGTTAGCCCATGTTATATATTACTTTCAACATAACAATGCCTTATGAGAGTAGTAGTCCATATCCCTAAAGTGCATCTACCACATAAACAGCAAGATAGTATAAAAACAAACAGAAAAATAACAGAAGACAATTAGAGACACTGTGCCTTAGGAAGTGTTTATCTTTAAAGTAACTGTGAGATTACAAATCCAAGAATGACATGCTGCGCATTTTTGTTGCAGATGTTCCAGGCCCTAATGCAGCAGAAAGTGGAAATGGGGTAATGGCGGAAGTCAGCCACAGTCCGATTCAAACACCAATGAGTCCATCACACAAGCACCAACTAAACGCAGGGCAAGAATGCTACCCCTCCCTGAGTTTACCCTGGACTCCGATTAATTGCCAGAAGAAGTACCTGCACTACCTCCAGAGGTTAGAAGCACCAACAGAGAGCCGTCCCTGTTCAAGCATCATTCCACTCCCCTCAGGAGGCATAGAGAAAAGGCAGACAGTGCACAGAGGAAGGTGAGGGCCCATCACTGTTTGGCAGTCTGGAGGCATCCATGCTGAAAGTGCAGCACCTGCAATGTAAACACATGAGATCAATGCACAGGCAGTTGGTGTCTATCGATCACAACATGGGATCAATGCACAGGCAGTTGGGGTCTATCGATGACAACATGGGATCAATGCCTATGCAGTTGGAGTCTCTCAATAGTAACATGTGCAAGCTGCATGAGGGACAGCAAGCTACAGCAGAACACGTAAGGGAGATGACAAATGCCATTAGGGAACTGTGCACTGTTATGCAGCAGGAGAATGTCACCCACCGTAGGGCCATCACCAATTGATGGGCAGGATGGATGTGTTTAGCAGATCTGTCAATCAGCTCACTACCACAACTGCTTTGGTGTCACGACGTGCTGTGGGCATGCAAGTTGAGATGGCACATTGCAGTCGGGACGTTGCACGAGGATTGGTGCAAATCACCACTGTATTGGAGACAATGCAGACAGCCACGAGTGCTACAAACCGCAAACTGGGTGGTGGGGATAATGAGGAACTCTCTAGCCTCAGCTGTGTCACAGCCCCTGTGATGGATCCTAGGCGTTGGAGTTCCAGACCCAGTACTGTCTCTGAACCTGCAACAAGATGTGCCACTGAGCCTACTGAACGTTCAAGTGGAGTGCGTGGATGTAAAAAGTAATGTGGAGAAGTACAGGGGACTTGCATATCATGTAGCAATGCATTGATACTATGATGTCAATAGTGTCACACTGTAACTGGGACCTGATTGTGTATACTGTATACCTATGTCCTATTCACACATATATTACCTGAAGTCAAGGCAATAAATGTGCTACCAACCGCAATAAATGAAAGTAGTCGTGGTGTTGTCATTACTTACATCAAAAATAGTTGTGCATAATCTCAACACGTCTTTATCTGCCCTCTGCTGCACCGGTTCTGTCTGCTGGGTGAAGGGGTGGCAAGGGATCATCATTCTCATCAGAGTCAGGCTCTGTGGGTTCCACTGGTATGCCTCTCATGGTTGTGATATTGTGGAACATAGCACATGTGGCCACGAGTTTGTAGGTGTTTTCTGGACTGTATTGCAGTGAGCCCTACTCTTGAGCAGCCATCGGAAAAAACTCTTCAGCAGGCCAAAGGTCCTCTCTATCGCACTACGTGTCCTCCTGTGTGCTGCATTGTATCTCCTTTCACTTGGCGTTACAGGATTGAGATAGGGTGCAAAGATGAGGGTCCGAAATGCATATGCACTGTCTCCTAGAATGACAGGAGAGTAAAATGAGTTATTGTTATCTGTGACATCACATAGATGTCATGCAAATTGTTCACTGTTACAGTACCAAATAGGTATCCTTTGCCAAACTCCCCAGCAAGAAGTCTTGTGTGTATTCCACTGTGCCTAAAGATGTAGGAATCATGTGTTCTACCTGGGTATCTGGCCATAAGATCCGTTATTACTTTTGAAGCATTGCATATGACCTGACAGATTGCTACATGTGTCCCATCAATGCAGCCAATGACATGTGGAGATTGGGCTTCCTGGTAGAAATCAAATTTTGTTTTCTGCAAATCCTGTGGGGTGTTGGGGAATTTTATGTGTAGATGGATTTTGGTTAACATGGCATTTAGGAATGCATCAAAGAAGCGAGAAAGCGCACTTTGAGAGACACTTTTAGCTGCTGCTATGACCCCCTGATAGCTTCCTGAGGCTAAGAGGTGCAGGGAGCATAATACCTGCACCTGAGTGGATATGACATTGGTTCTGTGTGTGTTTTGCTGCAGTAAGGGTTGTAAATCAGCTATCAAGTCAAGTATTATGGCTGACTTTAACCTGTACTTATCAAAAATCTCCTCCTTTGTCTGTTCAAATAGGGTAATGCACACTCTAAAATTGCGCTCCTGTCTCCTCCTCCCTCTCCTCAAACCTGCCAGGATCCTCATCCTCCTCGCCATGACGTAGAGTGCAGTCATTGTTGAAAAGGGCTGATGCATTCTGGGCCTCTTTATATAGGTTGCACCTGTTTACCACCTGATTTCAATTCATGGTAAATTGCACATGCAAAATCCCATTTTGCGACTAATTGCAATTTGCGAATACTTGATACATTGAATTGCGATTTGGTATTTGGGAATCGCATGTGCGATTCGTATTATCTACTCGCAATCTTAAGGAATCGCTATTTTAGCGATTCCTTAAATTTGCACTGCAAATGCCTTTCATACATTGTGAAAGGAGATTTTGCATTCGCAAACAGTGGATTTTACTGATTCACTGATACATCTAACCCCAAGTGATTAGAAGGGTACGTAGTTGTAATTTTCCACAACAACAGCTCATGACTTTAGGATTAAAGTCAATAACTAAGGTTTCAACAAATCGGCAGTGAAGTAAATCCACTTTCTTGTTTGTTCACCGTGGATTTTTCACCTTTCACCTTTTACCTGAAATTTATTTTTAGTGGCTGTAGATCTCTGTGCTCTTTACTCCTGCTAACCAGTAGTGAAGTGCTTGTGCTCCATCTTTTAACATGGTTGAATTGGTATACTTATAAATCGCATATTTAATTTACCTGTAAATCCATGGCATATGGTCGAAGGTGTACCCAGTGCCTGTAACTTAAGTGCCACCAGTGGACAGTAGTACCTATTGTTCCATCCAATACAGTGGAAGTGTGACATGTGTCACGATTTCTGGCTTTGTACTGTAGCCTGACTGGAATGAACTAAAAACTGCAATTCAGCCTGTCAAACTAAACGCGTATGACACGTCTAAATCTTCCATTTCAATAATAATAAGTCACCACTAAGTCAGCTTTCTAGCCCATTATGCTGAGAGCATGGTATGTAAAGTAGGACATGTAAAAATTAATGTTAGACATTTGCATAAAGTGACCAGCACTCAAAATCTATTTTCACTGTAGCAAGGCTGGTTGTTCCATAGAGACATGCTGTAATCTAATATTAAATCTAATCACCCTATCTTCAAGTAGGAAACTACAACAAATGTCATTCTTGGATTCTTTGTATCATTTAGTGAAAACCTAATTGCCTAATGAAGTTGGATGTTTCATAAATATTAAAGAAAATGTATTTTTAGCAAGTTACCTTGTCTGAGCCTAAAGTCACTGAAGGCTAACTTCAGCTGTAGCTCTCTGAGTGATAAGGCCCTGAATTAGGTGTGAAGATAGCTCCAAGAGCAGAGGCACAGGACCTGGTGAGGGGAGGTATTTCTGTTCTTTTGACGGGGGAGTAGTAGGGCATTACCCAGGAACTTAATTGACTTTAAGTGTCACATACAAATATCACATGACACCTGGAAGGGCCCTTCTTTTGCTCCCCAGTCAGTCAGTCTCCATTCCTAGACTGGAGAAAGCTACCTCCAAAAGTGGTTACCACAGAGGAGAGGCTGCTCATTACTCTGGACATACCTTTAGGTGGGCAAACAGGCTCTGCAATAAGGGAGAAAGGTTTCACCATCCTGGATTGAGGCAGAAAGGTATATTATTGGATTATTTGCAGTAGGGCAGACAGGAACTAGTGCAAAATTGGAACTTTTACCACATTGGCTAGGGAGGAATCAGAAGTCACTCCCACTTACAAGCCAATGCCAGGTATAAATCTGTCACCCTCCTGGCACTGTCTTCAGTACCCAATGGTACAGGGTAATAAATCCAGCCAGAAAATTGGTTTGGGCTTGACAATCAAGTGCATGCTGGCCTCTAACCAGGCCCACACCCAGACCCCTAAGATACTGTGGTATCATGTGATGCTCTTTGGTATGCACTTTATGTGTGCCCGTAGGACTCTGGGTAGTTCCCCACTGTCTGATAGTGGGAAAGTGGGCATGCCTATCCTACTGTACTGCCATTTGATAAGTTTTGTTTTGACCAATGACTTTGTGTTTCACCACTGCGCATATTAGTTGCTCAATGTTCACCAGTATCACATGGTATGTTTTGTTCAGTTTAGCCGCCTATGGGCTTTGACATTGCATTAGTCATTACATTCTGTATTCTGCCTATTGGCTTTGACATGGCATTAGCCATTACTTTCTGTATTCAGTTTAGCCGCCTATGGCCTTTGACATTGCATTAGCCATTACATTCTGTATTCTGCCTATTGGCTTTGACATGCTGTATCCAGTCTAGCCGCCTATTGGCTTTGACATTGCATTCCTATTGGCTTTGACATGATGTATTCAGTTTAGCTGCCTATTGACTTTGACATGCTATTAGATATTCTGCCTATTGGCTTTGACATGATATTATACATTACATTTTGTATTCAGCTTGGCTGCCTATTGGCTTTGACATGATATCATATATTACATTTTGTATTCAGCTCCGCTGCCTATTGGCTTTGACATGATATTATATATTGCATTTTGTATTCAGCTCAGCTGCCTATTGGCTTTGACATGATATTAGACATTGCATTTTGTATTCAGCTCAGCTGCCTATTGGCTTTGACATGATATTATACATTGCATTTTATATTCAGCTCAGCTGCCTATGGGCTTTGACATGATATAAGACATTGCATTTTGCATTCAGCTCAGCTGCCTATTGGCTTTGATATGACACTAGACATTGCATTTGATATTTAGGTTAGCTGCCTGTTGCCTTTAACATGACATTGCATTTGATATCTAGGTTAGCTGCCTATTGCCTTTAACGTGGAGTTAGATCTTGCAGTTGAGAATCCAAGCTGTATTTTTCCAAGCTGTGTTTTTGCACAAGATGAACCAAGATGTTTTGTTCTCACAGTAGACTAGACATGATAAGAGAGAGTACATGGGTGTTGTTCTCTCTGCTTGAGCTTGGGAACAGGAGTAGTCTTGGAGACCTGGCCAGTCTCCAAAAGGCTTGCTCAGTTTCCCAGGTCTGAGAGGAGGGGGCACACCTTTGTAACGAATGTAACAGGCTGCAGAGAGTCAGATTCAAATCTGCTGGACCTCGTGCTGGAGCTTGGCGCCAGCTGCCAGCAATCCCGTGTGGGTAGATGAATCTCTCTTTCTCGCGGCTGACAGGGGTCATCAGCTTGCAGACCTTAGAAAGATGAAGCTGTAGATAGTTCCCACACAGTGAAGTATTTGTTTTGCTTTGCATTCAATATCTTATAAATATAACCTGCTGTGTATATTGCAAACTGATATATTTTGTTTGATTAACGCGGACTTGAAAGCTACTAATTCGTCATTCATAAATATTGTGTTTGGGGAAGAATTAACAACAATAAAAGTCTTCTTTGACCTCAGAAGTGCATTTCTGTTGTGTTATGTTAGTGCTTAGAAACTAAATAAGATAAAAGCACTCCAATTGGTACCTGGAGTCGTGGGGTCGGTCATTAAGAGGTGATTAAGAGGGTGTTGACGAGTTAGTAGATTTCTAAGTGCACACTTTAAAAGTGTAATTGTTTTTGTTGTTTGGAGAATTACAGAAATTGTTTTCTGTTTGGGGAATCACAGTAGCACGGCAGACCATGTCTGAGACATGTGTTGATAAACTGCCTGATGGTGCTAAGAAAAACTGTGAATTGTTTTCTGTTTGGGGAATTACAGAAGAAAATGCATGTGTAGCTAAAAGGCCTGATAATGTTTTGAGAAATAATTGCTGTTGTACACATGTAGAAAACGTGTGTTTTGGAAGTAATGATGACAGAAAGGTCTGGATACCTTTATCTGCTTACAGAGAAATGCAGGAGAAATGTAGGAAGTTGGAACATGAAAATAGGAATTTACGTGAGCAAATTAGCCCGACTGAAAGTTATAAAAAGGCTGTTTTTGAAGAATCTTTCTTGTCCCATTCCTGTAATGAGGGGATTAAGACAGCTCCGAGCTGCACTCCGTGTGAGCCAGGGTTTTTGGCAGACAAAATGCATTCCTTAACTGATAACACAGATGAAAGAGACCAGAATGTGATTTACGAGTAAACGAAGGATTTTAGAGCAAGACACCCCGAGTTTCATTAGCTTGTTTGATTTTTGGAAAAAGAATAGCCCTCATTTGAGTGAAATCCTAACACTTTTGTATATGGTCACTGTGAAAAATTATATGCAGCTGCGCGCTTGTGATTTGGCAAATGAAATAATGCAGACTTTAGGTTTCTGCGCAGTGCAAGAAGGAAATACTTATGTACATGTAACTCAAGAACAAGGAAAGAAAATAGTGCCCCTAGCTAGAATCATACAATGGATCTGGTACTTGCAAGACAGGGCTAGAGTACCACAGATAAAAGAATTACCGGTGAAATTGTGTGCACCATTTGAATTCGTGTCTACTGAAGATAAAAAGCATGTTTGTTTTACTAATGATTCATTGACTGAAATGTTGTTTTCTGGCACAGTAGAAGGAACAGCGTTGTATAATGTGTGTCAGATTTTAAAGCAAGAGCTACGTGAGATGTGTCATTTTTACGCTGATTTTTGGTTCATTGCTAATGTTTTAGCACCTAACTGGTTCAATTACCGTGCAGATGTTAATGAGAAAAATTCAGAGAGAGAAGTGTTCACCCAGAATTCTGCCTTAGTGGGGATGGCTAAGTGGGTGCCCCAGAAATGTGAACAGCTGAGAGAAAAAGCCACTTACAGGTGGGCAGAGATGAGAGAGATGCACATTCCCCTAGATTTGATAAAAACTGTGCAGCCCGCACAAAAGCAATCTGTCATGCAAGCAGTCACAGAGCAGTTGGGGAGAGGAACGTTACCAGGACAGGAATGGCAAAGTGATCAGGTTTTAGGGAGAGTGATTGCTGCAAATTACCAAGGAAAAATCGAAATGATGCTGATACCTAGAAAAGAATCTGATTCATTCAAACAAATTGGAGACAGAATGGCCCAAATTGGCAAAAGTGCAGTGAATGGAGGTTTGGTAAAGAAGGAGTCTGCCCCAGCCCTTCTGACAGTGCAAGAAAAGGGAAGCTGTGGCGCAGCAGATAAAAACCTCAGTGCTGATGTGTGGGCTGAAGCCCCAAGTGACCCTCCAGAACCTGCAGAAAATATAACAAAGGGCCCCAAAAACGTCCTGCTGATTATAAAACAGGGAAAGAAAGAGGAAGGGTGCAATTTAAATGAAAAATGTTATTTGCAAGAAAAGTCATACTTGTTTCTTTTGCAGATCCTACCACGTTTCGCCACTGTCCCTGAGTGTGCTGTGTGGTCCCCCTTCCGGTGTGTGCGTGTGGGGTCGGGGAAGGGACCGAATCCCCAACCTGAACCTGGCTGAGTAAAGTGCCAGCACCATGGATCCATTTTGCGCAAACTGCGCCTTCAGTTCAAGTTCAACTTGTTTGATTGCATTCTTCCACCGGAACTAAGCTGTGTTTTTTTTTTTTTCCTCTCGTATGGAACTCTGACTTTTGCTTACCTTCCAGCAAACCTTTCAGGTGGACCGTGCATCTTTACATGAGTAGAACTCATGCCACATCAAATTGCTAACACTGTTGAATTAGAGACTCATTCAGAGTATAAAAATTGCCCAGTCTTTTCTATGTAGATGTATTTGATGTGAAAAGGTCATGAAATCAATGTGTTAATCCACTTCTATTGCTTTACAGGGATTGCTTTGATCATAATGTTTTTTTTGTTTGTGCTGATGTTTTTTGTTTTTGTTTGAAACAAGAGATATGTGAAACAAAATTTACATTGGTCAAAGGGCGGAATGTACTGCCATTTGATAAGTTTTGTTTTGACCAATGACTTTGTGTTTCACCACTGCGCATATTAGTTGCTCAATGTTCACCAGTAGCACATGGTATGTTTTGTTCAGTTTAGCCGTCTATGGGCTTTGACATTGCATTAGTCATTACATTCTGTATTCTGCCTATTGGCTTTGACATGGCATTAGCCATTACTTTCTGTATTCAGTTTAGCCGCCTATGGGCTTTGACATTGCATTAGCCATTACATTCTGTATTCTGCCTATTGGCTTTGACATGCTGTATCCAGTCTAGCCGCCTATTGGCTTTGACATTGCATTCCTATTGGCTTTGACATGATGTATTCAGTTTAGCTGCCTATTGACTTTGACATGCTATTAGATATTCTGCCTATTGGCTTTGACATGATATTATACATTACATTTTGTATTCAGCTTGGCTGCCTATTGGCTTTGACATGATATCATATATTACATTTTGTATTCAGCTCCGCTGCCTATTGGCTTTGACATGATATTATATATTGCATTTTGTATTCAGCTCAGCTGCCTATTGGCTTTGACATGATATTAGACATTGCATTTTGTATTCAGCTCAGCTGCCTATTGGCTTTGACATGATATTATACATTGCATTTTGTATTCAGCTCAGCTGCCTATGGGCTTTGACATGATATAAGACATTGCATTTTGTATTCAGCTCAGCTGCCTATTGGCTTTGATATGAC
Source organism: Pleurodeles waltl (assembly GCF_031143425.1). Taxonomy (NCBI): domain Eukaryota; kingdom Metazoa; phylum Chordata; class Amphibia; order Caudata; family Salamandridae; genus Pleurodeles; species Pleurodeles waltl. The sequence continues at coordinate 1,010,065,159 of NC_090436.1, read as the reverse complement.
ACTAGACATTGCATTTGATATTTAGGTTAGCTGCCTGTTGCCTTTAACATGACATTGCATTTGATATCTAGGTTAGCTGCCTATTGCCTTTAACGTGGAGTTAGATCTTGCAGTTGAGAATCCAAGCTGTATTTTTCCAAGCTGTGTTTTTGCACAAGATGAACCAAGATGTTTTGTTCTCACAGTAGACTAGACATGATAAGAGAGAGTACATGGGTGTTGTTCTCTCTGCTTGAGCTTGGGAACAGGAGTAGTCTTGGAGACCTGGCCAGTCTCCAAAAGGCTTGCTCAGTTTCCCAGGTCTGAGAGGAGGGGGCACACCTTTGTAACGAATGTAACAGGCTGCAGAGAGTCAGATTCGAATCTGCTGGACCTCGTGCTGGAGCTTGGCGCCAGCTGCCAGCAATCCCGTGTGGGTAGATGAATCTCTCTTTCTCGCGGCTGACAGGGGTCATCAGCTTGCAGACCTTAGAAAGATGAAGCTGTAGATAGTTCCCACACAGTGAAGTATTTGTTTTGCTTTGCATTCAATATCTTATAAATATAACCTGCTGTGTATATTGCAAACTGATATATTTTGTTTGATTAACGCAGACTTGAAAGCTACTAATTCGTCATTCATAAATATTGTGTTTGGGGAAGAATTAACAACAATAAAAGTCTTCTTTGACCTCAGAAGTGCATTTCTGTTGTGTTATGTTAGTGCTTAGAAACTAAATAAGAGGAAAGCACTACACCTACCTATGATAGGAAGGAGTGAGTAGGGACATGAGTGAGGTGATGTCCCAAGGAGGGCCCTGTGGTGCAGGTATACCACATGCCCGGGATAGGTACAGTCCCGGTTGCTAGGGGGATGTGCAATGGGTGTGCCACTCAGTAGAGGACCCTGTGAACTATGTCCTAGGCCTTTGGAATTGGCCTGTAGTAGTGCTAGTGCACCTGTGCTCAGGGTGACAGTCCCTATGGAGGCGCCAACCCTGGGCTGCCTTTCGCCTTCCCTGGAGGGCCCCGATGGAGGGTCTGGTGTTAGGCAGAGGGTAGGGTAAGTATACAAAGGTGTACCCTGTCCAGGCAGGGGAATACCCCCATGTCAGTGTTCCCTACATAAAGAGGGATCTGGCATGTCCATAAAAGTGGGTTGGTCTTCTACTAGTAGCAATGGGTAGGATGGAAGTGCGAGTACATGTCCTCCCCTGAAGAGGAGTTGGCACTGACCAACATGTGTAGGCCCTGCCATTGCAGGGCCCAGGGTCTGCACAGAGGCCATGAGGTCTTCAGAGGTACTGAGCCTGGCATACAAGGCCAGTGGGTGCACACTTACACAGTGGGGGATTTCATGTATGTTGCACCTGGCACAGCTTGCCAGTATCAGCACCCTTGTCGAGGGGTGCTGGTTCATATAGTAAGCAAGGCAAAGGGGTCTCTCCATGCCCATGTGAATGTGGGAGTTCATAGCTGGCCTATAGGTTCCTACCTGCACCAGGGTGTCATAAACTTAAATGGGACTGACTCAACTTGCCATTGTGTGCATTCTTGCACACGGGTGTTGCCATGTGTAAGTGGAGACTAGTATCACTCACCCGGGTGTGCAACTTGTACCCAGGTGGTTTTCCTATGTAGGTACGAGAGCTTGCATCACTTTTCACGGTGTGCACATTTGCACATAAGTATTTTAATATAGGAACTGAGCATGATAGAGTAGGCCGGTATTGGCTCACATGCACCTTTGTGGTGGCTTTAAAAAAAGTGCCCCACATGACCCAGCGTGCATGAGAGTGCACCAGTGCATATGTGACTCACGGAGTGCCGAATACCCATAGGTGTTCGTCCTACTTATGAGAGCTGCTCGAACCATTAGACAACATCAGAGAATGAGTCTTATTAAGTCTGGCGGCAATAGTGGATTGCAGGAGAGCAGCCTTATGATGCTATTGTTGGGTCAGAATGACAAACATTTTCTGATGGTAAAGGTAGTTTTGTCATTGATGCCCTAGGAATGCCACTTCTGGAAAGTGGACATTTCTTGGTGCTGAAGTGGTGCTGGTGTCTTATAAATTAGGCTTCATTCCACAGGTCACAGGGGTAGAACACAACTGTGCATCCCTGAAGCAATCGCTATAAAACGTAGGCATCCATAATGACAGATCCAGGCCATTTAGGGCCTGGATAGATAGATTAAGGTGGGGGGGGGGGGTTGGACCCTTGGCCTCTCAGAGCCAGAGAATGGCCCCACAAAAAAAAAGATCTGCATTCCAGAGCCTAATGGTACACCAGGAGGAAATTTAGAGGAGACATCTGTGGTTCAAAGGTGAACCCTTTGAACTACTCCCAGCTTCAAAGGAACCATCTAGTATAACTGTGGGTACTCAACATCTGCAAGGCAGAGTAACCTTTACATCAAGGAAGTGCCAGTGCTGCTGGATCATGTGGGTACACTGCCTGAGGAATCTGTTGTGCCCCAGAAGATAACTGTCGGAGGAGGGGATCAGCATTCTCCTTCCTGCTTAGAGACTGTCCTGGGGCTGATTACCTGCTGCTGCATACCATTCCGAAGGGTAACGCTCCAAGGGCAAATTCCCTAGCTCCCTGTTCTCTGAGGAGGTCTCAGGGTCCCAGGGTGCTTGCAAACCCAGTGGCATCCACTATCCAGATATCAGGGCACTTAATTAGGGTGCCGGGACTGAGTGCATATGAGTGTGTGTGTGTGATGTGCACAAGCCCACTGATACCCATGGCACCTCACAACAGTGCAGAGTGGACGTGTGGGAGTGAGTGCAGGTGAATGCGAGGGCAGTACTGTGGTGCTGCTGGTCACAATTATCCTGTCTGGGAGTTCTCACAGCTGACATTACATCTTACCAGTGTGGCTTCAGCCACAGTGCTATGCAAAAGTGTTGTAAATCTTGAAAGTACATTTTGATGCTAAGGTTGAGAACTGGGGTGCACCCTGAATTTATGTTTTACACTGATTGTGCGGAATTCTAGAGTGGGTTTTGTACTGACACTTTTTGGTGCCTTTTGTGGGTGTGTGTAGAGAATGTATTGTTTTCCTCATGTGTACATACAGTAGTCAGTGTTTAGCACAGTTTTGCTTCATATTGTGACTTCCATTGATAATTGGGGTGTAGGCCCGGACTTACCTTTTAACCATACTGTGTTGAGAATGTGTGTATTGAATACAATCTTTTTATAAATACACTGTGTGTGAAGTCATCTTTGTGCCATGCAATGTGGTTGTGGCGGGGGAGTGCTGTGTCTTTGTTTTACTCATTTCTTCTGTGATAAGCCTCACTGCTTTATGCCAAGCTACCCAAGGGTGAGTACAGTTTATAAGTTGAAGGTGACCACCCACCCTTGACGGGAGTGGCAGGCTCTGCCTGGCTAGGATTTTGCCCCAGTCAACCAGAACGTGCCCGCCTCCGACAGAAAGCATTCCCCATTCTCTCCACAACCTCTTCTCCCTCTTCACCTAACCCCTAATATTTACCACTGGCACAATCAAAGTGACAGATGTGTGTTTTAATCCCCATGCAATTGTGAATTCCATGCAGAAAAAGTATGTTTTTTCATACTTCATGGAGACTGACTCTTAAGTGACAGATTTATGTGTGGGGATACATACAAGAAATTTAATTTCTGGAGCCACAATTTCCTTTGGGTTCCATGGGCATTACATGGGGGCACCCCAAACAACACCCATGGAACACCCCTTTCACGCAGTGTTATGCTTGAAAGGTGTCCCTATTTACAAGGCTTTGAAAAGCCAGGCATGGTTGCAATGCATGGCCTTGTAAATATGGTGGCACACAGCACCACAGGAGCAACAAAAAATGATGCTTTGGTGGCACAGTGTGCTTCTAGGGCCTCATAAATGAGGCGCTATATCTACTTTTTTGGTTCCTGAAAAATATATGCCTTTTCCCAGGTGGGATAATACACAGTGATATGCAGTCACCATATCCAAAAGCATTTAGAAATTCAGAAATTACATAAATCCAGCTTTCACTGCACTGCAAATGGAATTCTGATATAGTGTGACATGTCTCCCAACACTGGCCAAATCAAATTTTTAAGTATCTGAAAGAATATCTGCTTTGATATGCCTGCTGCCATTGCAACTATTCCCTTGACGTAAGCACTTAAACAACAATGGAAGATTGCTAGTAAATTTATCTATGAAGGCAGAGCTGTGAGAATGTTATTGTAAGACTCGAATTTAGTTTTTTTGTAATATAGCAAATTTATCCAGTCAATAAGTTGGCAAAAACATTTTCCAGAGTCATGTTGAACAGGTTGACGTTTCCTGTTACTGTTTATTTCTTATCTGCAAACGTGGCTCTCCAAAAGTGCCAAGTGCCGTTCCTTGTTCTGTATTCTTTAGTAAAAGTTGGTTTATTTTCTTCCTTTAGACAGTGCAGGATCTGATTCTGCCATAAGAAAGACTGCATATCACTGTAGTGATCTGAATTAGGAACGTACAAATCCAAAAAAGCATGAAATATATCAATTTAACAGTAGGCTGGTAACCAGGTAAACCTACAGACCAAACCTAAATCGTAAGAAAGATTATGAATGAGTTTAAAGTATAACATGACAAAAAGTAATAAATCACATTTATGACTAATATAGTAGGACTCGCTCGGAAAATTGGCCCAACAGAAAATTAAGAGTGCCCCACATTTGGAAATCAAGGCATCTTCAAACTTGCAAAGACAAAAAGCATAAGTGTTTTCCATGACCTCTCTAGGCCCCAGGGACACCCCCACCTACACCAAAGGGACAGCATAGGATGGGGGACCCCACCCTAGGTAAGTATAGGTAAAGTACCGGTAAGCATTTTTATTTTTTTTGTAAAGTTCCAATGGGGGCCCGGAAATGGGTTCCCTTACATGGCACTGAGTGCAATGGCCATGCCCAGGGGACCCTTGTCTCTTGTGCTGGCCATTGGGGTAGTGGGCATGACTCCTGTCTTTTCTAAGACAGGAGTCACGTGGCATGGATGTTTTTACATCAGAAAATGACGCTAGGCTGGTTAGAGTATTTTTTTTTTACTCTAACATGCCTAATGTAATTTTTTGGTGCAAAACCCCCTTCTTCCATACCGCCAGTCCGGCTAATGTCATTTTTTTTTACGCTAGCTTACCCTTTCCACCGGCTTGCAGCATTCCATAAATATGGTGCCTGGCTGGTACTCAGAAATGGTGCAAGCCAGTGCTAAACCTTTTGGTGCAAAACTAGGTTTTGCACCAAAAAGTGTAAATCAGGGCCAAGGTAGTTCTATCACTGTTTTGTATCAAAATTAGGACAAGACATTCCCTCGGCTCAAATGCACACTGAGGGTCAGATTTATACTTTTTCACGCAAAACTGCATTAGCGCAGTTTCGCGTGAAAAAGGAAAGTGCCGGCTAGCACCATTCCAAGACGCCGGCTGGGCACCATATCTATGGAATGGCGCTAGCCGGCACTAATGCCCTGTTAGCAGCCTTGGAAAGGACGCTAACAGGGTGGGGGAGGCATAGGGGAAACCTGAGCTTGTGCACCAAATTATGGCACTACACTGTTTAGAGGCAGGATAATGCCTCTAAGCAGCGTAGCGCCATTTTCTGGCACATAACCCCCATGGACATGGCTCCTGTCTTATTAAAGACAGGAGCCATGCCCACCACCCCAATGGCCATGCCAATTGGACAAATGTCCCCTGGGCATGGCCATTGGGGATAGCGCCATGCCCAGGGCCCCCAAGCGGGAAAAAATAATTAAAAAAATACTTACCGGGACTTACCTGGGTTGGGTCCCCATCCTGTGGTGTCCTTCTTTTGTGGATGTGAGTGGGTGCTAGTGTCCCTGGGGCCAGGGAAGGGCACCTGTGGGCACTTTCCATCATCTCTGACCATGGAAATATGCCTGCAGGTCCCCTTATGCCTGCCCATACCAAGGCGTTAAATAATGGCGCTAAGCAAGCTTAGCGCCATTATTTAAGGAACTCATCCCCCTGTACTGGATTTTAGCATGGGGGGATAAATATGGCACAAAGGCCACACCGTCCTTTTCTGGATGGGCACGCCTACCTTGCATGTCATTGATGTAGGGTAGGTTTTCACGTCCAGAAAACACTGTTAACTCCAAAAGTATAAATATGGAGTTAGGTTTGCATTGAACTAGCATTAAAAAAAATATGCTAATTCAGCGCAAACCAAGTATAAATATGGGCCTCAATCCCTTCCAGCTAGGCTAGGAAAGAAAACATGAGCTTTCCACGTGATTTGTGATTATGATAGCTCCTTCCTATTAGTCATCCACCTAATTTGAAACATTCAGCTTTATGGCTGGTCCTCTGCAGGTTTGTATATATGAATGAACAAACAGGGCATTTTATCTTGTATTCTTCTGTTACAGGCTCCATTGTGAAAGCAATTGCATTTCATGTTTCCTGTGTGCCTTGGTAAAATATTGCAACGTCATTACCATGAAAAGCATTGCTTTTATGTATGTATTACGGAGCAAGTTGCTTATAAAGGATGATATTAATTGCTAGAAAAAATTCATAAAACAGACATAAAGACGACAGCGAGAAAGGAAGTAAACAATCACCACACATAGAGCAGCCATTTAATGCATCCCTAAAAGAAAATAAAGAAGTGTCTGTCTGAAAATACCCGTTTGCTGCGGGCATATATCACTTCTTTAATTAAAGAGTGATATCTTGGGGACGTTTAGATATCACACAATGTGCATTAGTGCCCTACAGGGAACCACCAAAGCATGGCACTGCCCAGCAGGTTATTAGAGTACACAAACGCTATTACAGAATGTGTTTAAAAGAATACTGTGGAATGTGTTCTTGAAACACTAAGGGGCAGATTTTCTTTGAGCCCTTTAGCACCCCTCTACCGCCAACATGTGTGCGCTGTATTCAAAATACGGTGTACCATGGCGCAGAGTGGGGGCAATAGCGTAATTTGTTTACGCTATTGATGCACTCTGCAGGAGTAGCGTCAACATCTTGCCTCTACTCCTGCAGAGTACATAGGGGCTGATTATAAATAAGGGAAGCCCCCTTTTAACGTCTGCTCTGAGCAGGGGTCAAAAGTGGCCAAAAAAAAGGTGCAAGGAAACCTCTTAGATTTCCTTGTGCCATGTTTTCGGCCCCTCTAACGGGGGAATGTCCACCTTCCATGCATTATGCCTGGCACAGGCATAATGTTGTAAAAGGCTTTACAAAGTGGCACAATGCGTGCAGTGCACTACTTTGTAAATATGGTAGGTGTAAAATGCCACTTTAGCACCGCCTTAGCATAAAAAAATTACACTATGGTGGTGCTAAGGTGGCGCTTGGAGCTCTTAAATCTGCCCCAAAGACTAGGGGGCAGGTTTACACAGAAGAGGAGCAGCGATGTGCCAAAATTGGCAGCACCATACTGTCCACACATACGGCACACCTCTGTGTTTCCCCTAGTGCTGTCCACACCAATGCAGGCAGCCTTGCACCATAGTGCAAGGGTGTCCGCGTTGAAGGGAATGATTGTTCATGTGCAAGACAGTGTCCCTTCCTGCACATAATCTAAAATGCAGCACACATAGAAGTAGCAAATCGTCATTATTGAATGATTGTTTATGTGCAGGAAGGAGCACCTTCCTGCACATAAACAATCAATCATGGTGTCTTTTCTCTTTCTATGTGTGCTGCATTCTGCATATAAAAAGCAAAAGCAAGGAGAGTTAAAAGATTAAAAGTATTTCTCCTTGCTGTGCCATGCTGGGGTGGCGTTCGTTTTTGGCGCTGCCACAGATTTACAAATGCTTGTGTATCTGGAGCAGTGTCAAAAGCAATGCGTGTTGTGGTGGAACGCCCACAGCAACACCCAATGCATGTCCCTCTGCAGTAAAAAACTGCATCAGAGGGGCTATATTTAAAAAGTGGAGTTAAGTCACAAAAAGTGGCTTAGCGCCTCCTTGTAAATATTGCGCTGTTCATAGTGCCACTGGAGCATCACAAAAAGTGATGCTCTGGTGGTGCTAGGGGCATGTAAATATACCTCTGGGTCTCTGAAAGTTTCTGATGGTTCTTCAAATTCCTACAAGTTGGTCAAAATAATTTTCTTGTTGTAGACCACCTACCCAAATGATCGTTTGTAGAGTACCTCTCCTCTCTCTCACACCAGCCAAAGATAACCTTCTCAAATTTTGCATTAAACTAGGAGTGTGCAAAATTCATATCATTTTCTTTTGCGTAATTATGCAGAATTTTAGGAAAGCTATGAAAAATTATGTGAAATACAAATATGACACTTAGCACTGAATTTTAGCACTAAGGCCCTAATTTATACTTTTTGGTGCAAAACTGCACTAACACAGTTTTGCACCAAAAAGTTTAGCACCAGCTTGCACCATTTCTGTGCACCAGCCGGGCACCATATTTATGGAATGGTGCAAGCCGGTGCAAAGGGTAGGCTAATGTCAAAAAATGACATTAGTCGGGTGCGGATGGCCCTGTGGAAGAAAGGGGTTTTACACCAAAACATTACGTTAGGCACGTTAGAGTCAAAACAAATTACTTTAACCGGCCTATAGTCATTCTCTGACGCACAACCATCCATACCACATGACTCCTGTCTTAGAAAAGACAGGAGTCGTGCCCACCACCCCAGTGGTCAGCACAGGGGACCAGGGTCCCCTGGGCATGGCCATTGCACCCTGTGCCATGTATGGGAACCCATTTTAGGGACCCCTATGACACTATAAAAATAAAATGAAATACTTATGTGTACTGACCTGTACTGACCTGGGATGGGGTCCCCCATCCTCCGCTGTCCCTCTGGTGTGGATGGGGGTGTCCCTGGGGCTTGGGGAGGGCACCTGTGGGCTTATTCCATGGTGTTCCTATAGTGAATCCTAGTTTGTTTTAATGGGATAACAGGAGTTAGCTTAGCCTTTGGCTTGCAGACTCGTGCCCCCATCACCTAGTGACTTTTAACCTAATTAGCTTGTTCTGTCTTCGCCCATTTAATTATTTAACTCTTCTAAGATGGCTGCCTTGTTTATAGTTAGGTCACTTGTTATGAGTTATATTATCAGTGCCACCGCGTTTAGGCGTCATGAGCAAGTGACAAAGACGAACAAACAGTAGGTGTTCACACTTAGGGACTTCCCTCTCTATGCTTTCGAGGGAATTGTTTATATTAATTGCCACCCCAAACATGCCTGTTATCTATTGTTTGGGAACACACCTACGTCAGGGGTCCAAGTAGATCTGTATAAATACATCACACTTTAGACAGATAATCAGAGGGATTTCGACCAGAGGGCATCGCCACCATCGCTGATATCGATGCTGCATGTCGTCTTGGCGCTGACCCAGTCTTCGTGTCCCTGCGGAGTCTGAGCTAGAGACCTAATTCCAAGGTAACGAGGGTTGGGGGCTCCTCTCATGGACATGGCATTGGCAGATTAGGTTTAACACACCCAGCTCTCCTTTAGGTAGGAGGTTAGGCCTATCATGATAGGGTATTAGGACATATTATACACTTCATGTCTTTTCATGTCATTGCAAGATGGTGGGGGTCTTTGTAATAATGACTCTTGTCTTTACAATTCTTATCCTAATCATTGCAGCCCATGCAACTTATCGCAAATTGCAGTTTTGTTAAATAAAAACCATTTCAACTTTACTGCATCTTTGTTATTGCCTGTGTTTGTATGAGACATGATATATCTGTGAGAAAGGGGTAATCTCCGTTTAACCACGACACTCCCTGAGAAAGTCATACTCTTGAGTCCATGCGTAAAGGCTGCCACAAATCACCTTTTACTATTTTGGTTTCTGGTGAGGTGCTGCTAGTGAGCCGGTAAGGTTGGAACGACAGTTGCGACTTGTTGTAGGATAGGCATAGTCGCCTACAAACATAAGTACTTTCATCCTTAAACCAGCAGTCTTGCCTACAGCAAGAGTCCAAACTAAGACATTTCACCATGGAAATAGGCCCACAGGTCCCCTAACGCCTGCCCTGACACAGGAGTTAAAAATGGGGCAAAGAAAGGTTTGCCCCATTTTTTAACCCCCTCTCCCTCTGTGCACCATTTTTACACTGGAGTATAAATATGGCACGTTGGAAAATGGGTTATTGGTAAGGGCAGGTAGGTAACTGCACTTAGCAATTGGCCACTAACCTCCACTTAGGTCTAGTTAGGTCTCAGTAAATTAAACCCAGCTCAACCCTTGGTAGCTTGGCAACGAGTGTCAAGGCTTAACTTAGGAGACAGAGTGTAAAGCATTCAAATGTCACAAAACAGTAATTAAATAAACACAAGAAACAGTTTAAAAATCCAAAACCAATTCATAAAAATAGATCATATTTTTATCTTTAAAATGACACATAAAAGAATAAAATCTGATAAGGGGAACCGAAGATATGAATTTTTAAAGAATTATTGTTTTTTAGCGCCTAGAAACAAAAAGCGCCAATCGGGTCATCTGGTTGCACCTCGACCGGGGCAAAGTCAAAGTTTAAGGCCGACCGCGATGGAGCCCTGCTCGGCTACAGGCTGCGGGAGGCCTTGGTTAAAAGTTTACCTTCACACTTAGGCGGTCACACCGCCAAATGGCCGCTCCGCGGTCAGGAGACCGCAGATGCCATTCTGGCTTTCCCGCTGGGCGACCGCCAAAAGGCCGCCCGCCGGCCCAGCGGAAAGACCCTGCAACAAGGAAGCCGGCTCCGAATGGAGCCGGCGGAGTTGCAGGGGTGCGACGGGTGCAGTGGCACCCGTCGCGATTTTCACTGTCTGCAAAGCAGACAGTGAAAATCTTCATGGGGCCCTGTTAGGGGGCCCCTGCACTGCCCATGCCAGTGGCATGGGCAGTGCTGGGGCCCCAGGGGCCCCACGACACCCGTTCCCGCCATCCTGGTTCTGGCGGTGAAAACCACCAGAAACAGGCTGGCGGGAAGGGGGTCGGAATCCCCAAGCAGCGCCGCCATGGAGGATTCCCTGGGCCAGGGGAAAACCGGCGGGAATCCACAGTTTCCCCTTTTCTGACCGCAGCTTTACCGCCGCGGTCAGAATAGCCCTGGAAGCACCGCCAGCCTGTGGGCCGAATGAGGGCCTTAGTCTCTTTTTCTGAGATTTTCTTTGCCGGGACGAACCAGCAAATCAGGCCGGGTCGTGGTTGAGGCAAGCCGGCTAGAGTTGCCGCTGAGGGTCGGTCCCTCTATGGAGCTTTTTTTCAAAAGTTCTCCAAACTTCTCCAAACTTCTGGGGCTTCTCCCAGATGTCCTTTTAAGGTTCTTTTGAGGTCCAAAGGTCACCCCAAGGGTCCAGAGGTTCTGAGATGGTCCTTGGGGGTGCGGACTACAACTCCCAGAATGCACCTGGCACAAACTCCTTTTTGGGCACTGGGCAGTGGTCATCTGGTTGATTTCTTCAGCAGTTGGTGCAGGGGACTCTGGTTAGCAATTTTTCACCTGTAGCAAACCGGGAGTCCCTCCTTGAACCAGTTGAAGCCAGGCAAAGTCCTTCTTGTGGTGAAGCCCAAGTGTACAGCTGGTGCAGTCCTTCTGAGTGCAGGTTCCAGGTGCAGGCTAGGGGTCCAGCAGGACAGTCCTTCTCCTTTGGTTC